>NC_141602.1:24161596-24789096 GCF_047967505.1 Dipteris shenzhenensis | reverse complement strand
GAGCATAAGCATGAGCTTATGCATGAGCTTATGCTTATGCTTATGCATAAGCATAAGCATAAGCTCATGCTTATGCTCATTCATGCTTATGCTTATGCTTCTCTCATTCTCTTTTTTCGCATAAGCTCCTTCTCTTATTCCGCATGCAATTTTCCGCAAGTTTCCGCATGAGCTCCTTCTCTTATTCCGCATAAGCTCATGACAAGCTCCTTCTCTCATTCCGCATAAGCTCCTTCTCTATTTCCGCATGAGCATAAGCATGAGCTTATGCTTATTCATGAGCATGAGCTTATGCGGAAGTTTCCGCAGGAGCTTATGCGGAAATAGAGAATGAGAGAAGCATATGCGGATCTCATTCTCTTTTTCCGCATAAGCTCTTTCTCTCTTTCCGCATAAGCTCTTTCTCTTTCTCTTTTGCGTGAGCATATGCGGAAATAGAGAATGAGAGAAGCTTATGCTTCTCTCCTCCTCTATTTTCGCATATGCGGAAACATGAGCATAAGCTCATGCTCACCCATGAGCATAAGCATAAGCTCATGCGGAAAAAGAGAAGGAGCTTATGCGGAAATAGAGAATGAGAGATGCTTCTCTCCTTCTCTTTTTCTGCATAAGCTCCTTCTCTTTTTCCGCATGAGCATAAGCATGCGGAAACTCATCCTTCTCATGCTTATGCTCATGCATGTGCATGAGCTTATGCTTAAGTTTCCGCATAAGCTCATGCACATGCGTGAGCTTATGCGGAAATAGAGAATGAGAGAAGCATAAGCTCATTCTCTATTTTTGCATAAGCTCATTCTCTATTTCCCACTCTATTTCCCCCTTCTCTCATTTCCCCCTTCTCTCATTCTCTATTTTCCCTCATCTCTTTCCCTTTCTCTCATTCTCTATTTCCTCGTTCTCATTCTTTTCTTTCCTTTACATCTTCTTTCCCTCTTATCTTTCCCTCTTCTTTCCCTCTTTCCTTTCCCTCTTCTTTCCTTTCCCTCTTCTTTCTTCTTGCCTATGCCTATGCCTATGAGAATGCTCATGTTTGTTTATTTGTTTTCTGTTTTCGTGTTTGTGTCTATGTTAGACATGGGATCACGTCGCTCATCCGACGAGTACGGACAGCCTCGCAGGAGGAGAGCTCACGATCTATATGCTCCAGAGGACTTTGATTCCTCTCAGGCGACTACCCCGAGGACTACCCCTGGTCCGACTCCTCTCGGTCCTAGCACTGTGACTACCCCTGGTCCGACCCCTCTTCCACGTAGCACTGCCACTACCCCTCAGGGGACTCCTTTGCTAGCCGCGCATGGATTTGTTGGGACTCCCGACGAGTTTGTAGCGCAGATGAGCGATGAGGAGGCAGCGAGATTCTTCTCTCTGCTCTCTCAGAGGACCTCCGCAATTCCTTCCCCTACACCGACGGGTGGACGTACAGCCCAGCCATCCCCTCGCGCCCCTTCGACCGCGGGATCATCACCTGCGCATGCCTCCCGCAAGGGAAGGAAGAGTAGGATGGGCGGCTCATGTTGTGCTGACTCAGGAGATGTAGACGAGTCAGCACACTCACGCTCCTTTAGGTCTCCACTTGGTCCGGAGACACAGTATCAGTCAGGTCCCTTTCCCTCTCCTACTCCCACAGCTACTCCTCGATCCGGAAGCGGTCGCGCAGCTTCCACTCCTTCAGACTCTGCTACCGTCAGTCCCCCTTACTCATCAGGGGATCTCTCCTATCAAATCACATCTGCCGGAGAGATAATAGAAGACAAAAAGGGCAAAGCAGTGATGGACGCCATGAGGCGGTTGATGAGTCATCACTTCAAGAGCGGCATAAATATCGATTGGCGGTATCAAGATGGCCAAAAGAAGCAGGCGGTGATCGATGAGTTAAAACTCAGATTTCCTAATCCGCCAAATGTGGAGTTTAATAACAGTTATATGCTCGAGCGCATGGGTTTGGTCCTAAAGCATCGCAGATCAACCATGCGTACTTCCATTACAAAGGGGTTGTCTAAACCCAGCTGGGCAGACAAAGCTGATTGGAAGTTCTTGAAGAAGCAGAATAGGGACCATCCTGAAATGTTCGAGGGTCAGAGGAGGGCTGCGAAGAGACGGCTGGATGTCGTAGGTACTTCGCACTTTGGTGCAGGTGGACGGTATGCGTTCGAGGCAACCGTGGTAAGTTTACTTCTTTCCATTTAATGTATTGTTCTATTTGTTTTACTTACATATTACATGCACTTTAGCTAACTCTAACTCTCGTAAATTGGATCCACAGCAAGCTGCGATGGGTCGTCTTCCTACGGATGCAGAGACGCGGCACGCATTTCGGATAGGAACCAAGCCGTGGCTCATTGAGCAAGAGGCAATGGGAGCGACAGTCGATTGGGCTGAGGTGGCTGCTCGCACGGTATAAGTTTACTCCTGCTTGTAATCTCACTTTTTAATTTAAGTTCCAATCTAATTTTCGATTTATTTGGTTCAGTCTCAGGGTCAAAGCTCAAGCGTCCCATCATCAGAGACGAGCGATCAACAAGGGCAAGGATCGGACGCAGGTGCCGATGACGAAGGAGAAGACGCAGGTGTCGGGGACGAGGGAGAAGATGCAGGTGCCGAGGACCAGGGAACAGCCCAACAAGACGATTCGGATTCGGATTCGGATTAGTAGTGGTAGTAGCATTTTTCATATCCGCTCGTTAGAGCCATTTTGTATCGCCCTTTCACAGGGTAATTTTGTTTCAAACACAGTTGTATATGTATATGCATTTCTTCCTCATCGTTCACAAGAACAATTTTGTATCACCCTGCAAGCAAGGGAAATTTTGTTATAAAAAACTTTCTTTTGTAATTACCAAAAAAAAAAAATGGTTAGTGGGGCTAAACAGGGCTTCCTTTTGGCCCTGTTTAGCCCCACTAACCATTTTTTTTACCTTCTGTTAATCGTCGCTATATAGCGACGTTTACCAGTGTCGCTATATAGCGACGATTAACAGAGTCGCTATATAGCGACGTTTATATCGTCGCTATATAGCGACGTTTACATCGTCGCTATATAGCGACGATTAACAGCGTCGCTATATAGCGACGGTTTATAGCGACGCTCCTTTTCCGACGATTTTAACGACTTTTATAGCGACCTTTGCGCCCGTGAAAAAAAAAAATTTTAATGTAAAAAGCGTCGGTATTTCCGTCGGAAAATGGCCTATGCCTTGTAGTGTTTGATGCGGAGACTAAGGCAATATTTCTCTTATGTTCATTGCCATCCTCATGTAATACCTTCCGTACAGCTGTCAGTAACTCAGCCTTACTCAAAGAAGGTATGGACGAGGCAAAGCATGACCAAGAGGAGTTACCAGGAGGCATAGATGGTTCTTCAACCATGACCTTACAGACTCCAGAGCAGCTTACTAGTCAGGAACCTAGTAGGCAGGTCCCTACTTACCAAGAACTTGGTCATGAGACTCCAGAGCAGCCTACTAGTCAGGTGCTTGGAACTGAAGGACCTTGCTACCGAGACTCTAGTCTTAGAGCAGCCTATTAGTCAGGACCCTGGTAGTCAAGGGCCTGGGATTGAGGACATTGGTACTAAGTAACATGTTGGCTAATGGCTTTGTAATCACAAGTTTTGAACTTCTATGTAAAGCTAATATCTAATAAAAACTTTACTACTTTTTTGATTTCTTTGCTCTCATTATTGTGTATAAAGATTGTTTATGAGGGCCATTTTATACTTAACGGTGTTTTTTAATACTAAGTGTGGTGTATATGTACACTACTTACACATAAAAGGATTTATCTACACTATGTTTCTAAGGGCTTTATGTGTAACACCACCTTTCTAAAAGAAATGGTCATAAAGGTGTGTGCACACCACTTATACATAAAGGTGTTTATTTACACCACCTTTCCAAGAGAATTGGTCATCTATTATTGGTCATCTATTGATGTTCTTAGGTGATTATGAAGATGTTTATGTAGACCACTTTGTAAGAGAATTGGTCATCTATTATTGGTCATGTATTGATGTTCTTAGGTGATAGTTGCTCAATTCACAAGAAGTTATGAAGATGTTTATGTAGACCACTTTGTAAGAGATTTTTGTGAAGTTATGAAGATGTTTATGTAGACCACCTTTGTAAGAGATTTGGTTATGCATTGATGTTCTTAGTACTTAATCATTAAATCTTTTGTTTTGAGTTGGCAAATCTAGTTCAAAATCATTAAATCTTTTGTTTTGAGTTGGCAAATCTAGTTAAAAATCATTAAATCTTTTGTTTTGAGTTGGCAAATCTTTTGTTTTGAGTTGGCAAATCTAGTTAAAAATCATTAAATCTTTTGTTTTGAGTTGGCAAATCTAGTTAAAAAACAACATTACTAGTATATTCAAAATTTTTGGACTGTTTTTTAGTCCATTTCTCAAATTGGACTTTACATAAGTCCAAAAATTTTGAATAGTGTGTAGCAAAACGTGCGTCTCATCATTGTGTCTATAGGAAGGCGACCCATTGCAGCTTGCCGTGGCCCCAATTTATGAGAGTTAGATAAAGTGCATGCAATATGTAGTAAAATAAATAGAACGATACATTAAATGAGGAGTAGACTTACCATGGTTGCCACAAATGCCAACTGTCCGCATGCATCAAAGTGTGAAGTACCTATAAAGTCCAGCTGTCTCCTCACAACCCTCCTCTAACCCTCGAATAGTTCAGGATGGTCCCTCTACTACTTCTTAAAAAACTTCCAATCGGCTTTGTCTGCCCAGCTGGGTTTAGCCTTCCCCTTTGCGATGGAAGTATGCAAGGTTGACCTACGATGCTTCAAGAGGACCCCCATGCACTCTTTCTTGTAATCCAAATTGAACTCTCAATTTGGAGGGTTAGGATATTATCTTTTCAGCTCATCGATGGTTGCCTGCTTCTTTCCCTCATCTTGGCATTGCCAGTTAGTAGCTATGCCGCTCCTAAAGTGGTGGCTCATCAACCGCCTCATGGTGGCCATCACTGCTGCACCCTTTTTTTTTTCCATTATCTCTCCAGCAACCATGATTTCATAAGACAGGTCCTCGACCGGGTAAGGAGGACTCATGGTAGTGGAAGAGTTAGAGCAAGTGGTGTTTGTGCGAGCGCTTATGGAGCGAGGAGTAGTAGTGGGAGTAGGAGAGGGAAAGGGACCTGATTGGTACTAGGTCTCGAGACCAACTAGAGACTTGTAGGGATGTGAGTGTGCTGACTCATCTACATCTCCTGAGCCAGCACAACATAAGCGACCCCTCCTACTCTTCCTTCCCTTATGATGGGCACACCCAAGTGATGACCCCTCAATCGAAGGGGCTAGAGGGGATGGCTGGACAGTGGGTCTAGTCATTAGTGTAGGAGAGGGATTTGATGAGGTTCTCTGGGATAGCAGAGAGAAGAATCTCGCTACCTCCGCATCAGTCATCTGTGTGATGAACTTGTTGGGACTCCGGACAAAGCCATGGGCTACTAGCAAAGGAGTTCCTTGAGGGGTAATCACAGTGCTATGTCCGAGAGGAGTTGGTCTAGGGATAGTCGCATGGGTAGGCCCCTGAGGTGTTGCCTAAGTGGAATCAAAGTCCTCTGGAGAACAGAGATCATGATGTCTCCTCCTATGAGGGTTTTTGTACTCGTCGGACGTGCGACGTGATCCCATGTCTAATTTGGGGGGATTGGACAAATGTACACACAAACATGAAAATAAAAATAAAAAAACACGAGGGGGTAAGAAGCAGAAAGAATATGCATAAGAGAACGAGAAGCATAAGAGAAGGAGCAGGGAAAAGAAGAGAAAGAAAAGGGGAAAAGAGATTGAAAGAGGGGAAAAGAACCAAATATGCATAAGAGAAAAAAGAGAGAAAGCATATGCCAGAGAAAAAGAGAGAAAGATTATGCTTATGCTTATGCATAAGCATATGAGCATATGCTCATGCATAAGCATAAGCACAAGCATAGGCATAGGCATAGTCATAGGCATATGCTTATGAAAAGAAGAGAAGAAGAGAGGGAAAAAGAAGAGAAGGAAAGGAGAAGGAGAAGGAGAAGGAGAAGGAGAAGGAGACATATGCGCATGGATAAGAGAAGAAAAAACATATGCATAAGAGAAAAAGAGAGAAAGCATATGTTTGAAAGAGGGGAAAGGAAAAGAGATTGAAAGAGGGGAAAAAAGAGATTGAAAGAGGGGAGAAAGAAGAGGGGAAAAGAAGAGAAGGAAGAGGGGAAAAGAGATTAAAAGAGAAAAAAAGAAGAGGGGAAAAGTGCATAAGCATAAGAGAAGGAAGAGGGGAAAAGAAATTGAAAGAGGGGAAAAAGAGATTGAAAGAGGGGAAAAGAGATTGAAAGAGGGGAAAAAAGAAGAGGGGAAAAGAGCATAAGCGTAAGAGAAGGAAGAGGGGAAAAGAGATTGAAAGAAGGGAAAAAGGAGAGGGAAAAAGAAGAGCAGGAAGAGGGGAAAAGAGATTGAAAGAGGGGAAAAATAATAGAGGAAAAGGGCATAAGCATAAGAGAAGGAAGAGGGAAAAAGAGCATAAGCATAAGAGAAAAAGAAAGAAAGCATATGCTTATGCTTATGCATGAGTGCTTATGCATGATACATATGAGCATATGCTCATGCATAAGCATAAGCATAGGCAAATACATATGCTTATGAAAAGAGGAGAAAAAGAGAGGAAAAAAGAGAGTGGAAAATAAGAGAAGGAAGAGGGGAAAATAGCATAAGCATAAGAGAAGGAAAAGCATATGCATAAGGGAAAAAGAGAGAAAGCATATGCTTATGTTTATGCTTATGCATGAGCATATGAGGGAAAGTGGGGGGGAAAGAGGGAGGAAAAGAGGAAAAGAGGGGAAGAAGAGGGAATAAGAGAAGAGAGGGAAAGAGAGGGTTCCTACGCCCATCACTGTAGCTAGCACTTAAGGTGTTAGCTGCAAGCCAATGCAAATAATGGAAATAACAAAAGGGAAAAAAAGGAAGCACTTTCTTACCTAGAAAAAGTTCTGGACCGTGTTTCGTGGACTCGCCCTACAAAAAAGAGAAAACATACCATTTTTTCAGATAACTAGTTAGAGGAAGAAGGAGTTTGGAGAAGCAACTTTTCAAAGGGATTAAAGGAGTTTGGAGAAGCCTACAAACAAGGAGAAAGCATTAGCCTACAAACAAGGAGAAAGAGGAGGAAGAGAAATACCAAAAAGAGAAGAGGTGAGTCTTCTTTCTTTCATCAAATCTCGTTTTTTTCCTTAACCTCTCAAAATCAAGCATGAAAATTAGCACATAGCCTTAGCAATACAAGAAGAAACATGCTTCCACACTCACAAAATGAAATCTCACAAAAAATGAATCTACATTGCTTAAAGAGAGCCACCTTCTTGAAAAACTTCCTTTCACATAAGTAGAGAGGCAGAAGAGTGGAGAGGGAGCAGAAGTGTTAGAAGAGGGGTTGGGTAGGGTTGAGGAGTGGGGAATAGAGAGGAGGAAAGCGAGGTCGTCGAATATAAGGTGGGAGGAGAGATTTTTGCTTTTCCTGCAATAGAGATGTGAAAGACGACATCGTGCGGGGTTTCGAGTTTAAGCCCCCGACATCGCTATATAGTGACAGTTCAGGGCACTTGTTGTTAGAAGAGAGAAAAGGAGCTCATGGGTGGCTATTTTTTGGATCTTAATAGATTTCCTTGCAGCTCATGTTGTGATTTTGGAAGTGTGCAGATGGAAGGGACGAGTGGAAGCTCGTCAGATGATGTGCCAACACTTGGGAGTGTAGAGTGGCTTACGGAGAGGTTGTATTGTCATTGCACTCATTGCAAGTGAGAAGTACGGCATCAACATCATATTGTCATGTGCCACTTGCGGATGCATGGGGAGGAGTCCGAACCAGTACTCATTGTTGGTGTTGCATGTGGTGATGGATCATCGGTAAGTCAATGCTATTTTAGTTTGTGATTAATATTGGATACCATTATGACATGAAACCTTGACACAAGATCTTATATTTACACGAAATCTTGAGACAGGATGAGGAGGGTGGCTAGGCTGCGCATATAGCTCCACACTTTGAGCAAGACTATAGTCTCCTGGATGTGCCAGATGATGTGACGAGGGTATGGTGGGCATGATGGATTCTATGTTTAGGGGCACTACATCACATGTACACGTGATGTCAGAGTTTGAGGTCAATATGCGAGAGTTGCAATTAACATAGTTGTATGAGGGTGCTAGAAAAAAGGCAAAAAATAGGGACGTGTACATGGCACCTTTGATAGAGGAGTTAAAGATCTTATGGAGAGGAGTGTAGGTCTTTGATATTTCTAGAGCTCCTAGACATACCAATGATATTTTCTTCGAGGTTATCTTGATGTGAACCATGCATGACTACCTAGGATATGGAGAGTGCACAGGTACGTGGTTGTATCTTTACATGTATAATATAGGATTATGCTTTTATGACTCTCTTTCGCATGCATGTCTTATAGTAACACATTCATGCATGCGTGCAGGACTTATTACAAGTGGGTACCATGCTTGTCTTGTTTGTGGACTGGTGGGTTTGAAATCACTTGCACGATACTCCAAACATATGAGGAAAAATGTTTATGAAGGTCATGCTCAATACCTTCCGCTAGACCATCTTGCGTGTGGAGGTTAGCTTGATCCACCACCACCATATTTGAAGGCAACTGATAGATTCAGGCTTTTGGAGGGAAAATGGAGAGGAACCTCCTCGTGGTATGAAGAGGCTATCAATCTTTCAGGAGCTTCATTATTAGGGTCACAGTTAGAAATCAATCATCTCTTGGATCCCATGCATATCTTCACGAATGTGGGGGCTACTATTTGGGAATACTTGGTTGGCTCCAAAGACTCAAGAGGAGTGTGAGAAGATTTGTGTGCTATGAATAGGATGTCTTGTTTGTGGCCCCAAGTGCGTGCTTCAGAAAAAGTTGTCCTCCCGAAAGCAACATGGATCCTCTCCACGAGAGAGGAGGCAGCGGCGGTCAAGGCGGACATTGCCTCTTTTCAAACACCCATAGGGTGCATGAGTTGCTTGAAAGGAGCATTTTCAAAGGACAATAAGCTTAGTGGGATCAAGTCCCATAATTGGCACAAGGTCTTATATGTATTCTAAGCTGTAAGATTAGTGTACCAATAATCGTGATGCGTTAGTGTAATTATAATTATGTTATATTATTCACATGACTTCTTTTTTGCTTTGATAGTTCATCCTCCCAATTATAATAAAAGGGTGCTTACAAGAAGATGTTAGAAATGCTATATTCAAGATCATTGGTATTGTGAGGTATGCTTACTATCAAATCGCATTGATTGCATTTTCTTCAATTTAAGCTGAATAATATGTAGACTGATTATGAATATATCTTACATGGGCATGTGAAATAGGTGGATATCTCAAAAAGAGATCTTTGTATCAAGCATCGAGAAGGCTATGGTGGAATCCATCAAAACCGTATGCTTGCTTGAGAAGCACTTTCCCTTGAGCATTATGACAACTCAAGTGCCACTTGCTTGTGCACATAGTTGATGAGGTGGCCATTGCAGGTACCATTCATAATCGGTGGATGTTTTTTCTCGAGCAGTTTATGAAAACTTTGAAGGGATTTGTAAGACAAAGAGCAAGACCAAAAGCAAGCATGGCAGAGGGATCGCTTGTGCAAGAGTCATTAGTATATATCGCGAAGTTTCTTGCATCCACGAATCCCGATATGCCGCAAGCTTGGCATAACAAGGATGATGATCGCATTGTTGGCAAGGTTCCCCAAGGAAAAGGGATTGAAAGAAAGATGAGCGAAGAGCAAAAGGAGAAATTCAATAAGTTTTGTATCCTCAATAGCAAGAAGATGTAGAAGTGGATTGAGACGTATGAAGTGGACGAAGCAGAAAGAATAAATGCAAGGACGAGATTCAGAGTAATGTATAGGCGATCACAACCATATCCATGGGATCTCGCCCTTCTCCCCACTCACATGTCACTTGATTGGCTACAATTGGCTCTACGTAAAGATGAATGCCATGGAGAGACAATAAACGAACACAAGCGAGAGTTATCATCTGGATGTATGATGCATGTAATTTTCTTACCTCTTGACATAATTAAGTCATTATTTGTGGCAATATACGCTATAAAATAGATGCATCTTCATTATTTTAATGATGCTCTTTTGCAGTACAAAAAGTACAGTGCATTATGGTCATATGGACAACATTTTCACGTGGAATGCATCGATTCAAAGAGAGTCACGTATGGTTGTGGATTCATGGCTAACTTCACACAAGATAGCCGAGCAAGTGCTTTAGATACCAATCTTCTCTCCTTACACTTGGATTATTTTGGAACCATACGCAAAATCTATGAAATTGATTTCAAACGATTTAGTATTTTCATTCTTAATGTAAAATGGTTCAGATCTATTTACAGCGGTCCCCATGCGATAGTGAGAAAAGATAGTAGTGGTTTCTTTGCAATAGACTCCACCAAACTTTCCGACAAAAGTCATACTTTTGTTCTTCATAAGCATTGTGAGTAGGTGCATAATAATGATTTAATTAATCGAAGCTTTTATTTTTAAAGATCCATTGATACAAGTACTTAAGCATAATTTCATATATATAATTGATGGCATTTGGCATCCATCTTCAATATAGGTGGTTTTTCATCTGGATCATTCTAATCCATGATGGTGGCATGTGATCCAAGTTGCACCATGAAGTAAGCAAATTTTTGAAGATAGAGATGTGGATATGGAGATGCCACTACCAATGTCGGATCCAATTCATCCGAATGAATCTAGCGAAGAAGATGAAGATCACAATATGAGCCAAGAGGAAGATGCACATAATGACATCATACGGGAGGAAGATGGAGATCATGATATTGAGGAAGAACGCACGATGCTAGAGTACGATGATGTAGGACATCAACTTGGTATAGAGTTAGAGATAGACTTGTTTGGTGCGTTAGACTTGGCTCACGATGAAGTCGTTAATGTATATGCTCTTCATTGATTTTTTTTCATCTCAAACTTGAACATGAATATATGAGCTTCAAAGGCTTGATGTACATGCTCTTGTACTTTTATTCTCTCAAAGGATCAAACATGTATGAAAAGGAGAAAAAATTTATCATTGGGAAAAACTATCTTTTAAAGTCGGTATGGGGGAAAACACTCTCTGTAAAACATCGCTATAGGAAATTGTCTTAGTGTTGCTATATAGCGACCATTCACAATTCTAATAAGTGTCGCCATATAGCGACCATTTACAAGTCTAATAAAAGTCGCTATATAGAGACGCTCTTTAAAGGTCGCTATATAGTGACACTTAATGAATCCCGATTTGGTTACTAATGATGAGCATCTTGTGCACGCTAAACATTGGTGCTTAAGTGTCAGAATAGGACCCGTGTGTAGTAGTGACAATCTCTTGTCAAACATGTAGATGGCTATATTCTAAAGACTTAGAATCTTTGCATGGCTTTATCATTGTGATATGTAGAAAATGTTAACACATGAGGAGAACTTGCTCATGATTTTAAAGGAGGACTGAATGTGTTTGTTAACACCACAAAAAAAACTTTGAATAATTCGGAAGTGCCTACTTTGTTATATTAAGTTTCACATTGTATAAATTAAAATCACAATTTTCCTTTCCTCATATGTAAGATGTTATGTTAAACTTGACAATTTTTTAATTTTTTACTTTGAAAAGCTTGAAAAATGTCTTGATAATTGTCTTAATTTTACACCCTCTTTTGACAATTTCTTTGATTTGGGAAACATGGCAAGAGTAGCCAAAAAGGACATGGATGGTGACATATGGGCTTATGTGATTGATGGGGAAAGGAATCTACAGGCAGCAATTGCAAATGGGTGAAGGAGGGTGATAAAGTCTCCATAAAAGGAGCCCTCCTCTCCCTTTTTCATCATCTTTCCACCATTAGGCCTCATGTTGCTATAGCTCTAGTCTCCTCAAGCCCTATTCCATGAGCCTTCTCTCCCTCTTGTAGATATTCTCTTATGTAGACTCTTGAGTCCATTTGTCTCTAGTTCATTCTCTCGCTATGAGTAGTCTTAGAGCTTTCGCTCCCTCTTGTACGTATGAAACCTCTTATTTTCCCTTGTGTTTATAGTATTTTGAGTTGCACTGGAGTGGAGTCTCACTCTATTGACAATGAAGATCACTTCGTATTCCCTCTCTTGGGTCTCTCTTCCCTTTTCTTTCTTTCAAAGCCTTAAAAGTTATTTCTATTTGGCCGCTCATTGCACACACATGGTCCAACCATTTCCCAAGCCACCAAGGGAGTTACCCTATTCTAGGAAAAATCTATGAGTGGTGGATCATTGATAAAGGTGGAGTCTTGAGGGAGCATCCTACTCAAGCGAAATTAGCATGGGTGGAGGATAGTTTTCATGATAGTTTGACCCACTGTTAGTGTTTTGCTCATAACTTTCCGCTCATTAGTTTGATTTTGATGAAACTTATATCAGCGCGAAGGTCTCTTCAAGGCACATGTTTTTATGATATCAGACATTGAATTAAATATTACAAAAAAAGTTATGAGTCTCTGTGTTTGACAATCTGTTTTCATGATAGTTTGACACCTTGTTAGTGTTTTGCTCATAACTTTTTGCTCGTTAGTTTGATTTTAATGAAAGTTAATCAACGAAAAGATCTCTTCAAGGTGCATGTCTTTGTGTTATCGGACCTTAAATCAAATACTACATCAAAAGGTTATGAGTCTCTGTGTTTGATAATCTATTTTCATGATAGTTTTTACCCCCATCTAGTAAACTGCCCATAACTTTCTAGCTACTTCTTTGTTTCTTACGAAATGTATATCAGCGTGAAGCCCATCTCAAGTACATCTCTTTATGTGTTTGAATCTTTGGTATCATGTCTCTATGGAAAGTTTGCAGAGTGTTTTGAGCTAAGTGTAAAGGTATCTATGAAGGAGGTGCAATGTTTCCTCGGAACCTACCCATTTGACCCAATCAGCCCCTTCAAGCTCCTCGATATATATCAGTTCATGTCATGTTGAGCCGCAAGATCTTCTTTCAACAATGTATCGCTCTTCTCTTTGGCACAGACCAGCTTGCTGAGATTATGGCCTCTGCTGATCCTTTCCTTCTCCCTATGCTTGAGTACAACATCAATTGGGATGTTACCATCTTCATTCTCATCTAAGGGAGGAAACTATCGTGTGGTATCTGGGCATAAAAGCTTCTTTTTAATGTCCCTTTCTCAATGATAAATATCTTTGTCACTCAGTTCAAAAGCAGTAGGAAGTAAAGAGATGCGTGAAGTTTATTACCCCCAACTTCATGTCACATCTTTTTGGTGGAGATGCCATGTACATTTGGTATTGGATTATCCCACCTTACTAAACAGTTTTGGGTGTACTTGATTGCATGTTATGCCTAGTATAGGCATGTGTTTTTTGATGTGAATCCTAGAAGAACTCCGTTAGAAGAGATTGTAGCTTGTTTAAGAGAACTAGAAGATTGTGAAGGCGATGCTCAAGATATTTGCACGGTCATTATGATCATATCCTTTATGTTTGAACTCTTGAAAATGTTGGTGAATTGACAATGCCAGCAGTAGGCACAATGATAGATTGAGGATTGTTTCATGCACTAGCAGCTTGGTGTGAAGAAGAGTTGAGTCTTTGGATAGTTTTTGACAATAACAATGGAGTGGTAGTTCTCAATGCTTTCAACTTCTTTTGCTATGTAAATGATGAAGAGTACAATATCTTGAAGCTATTATGTGTACTTCCAATTGTGAGAAGGGTGATTCTTGAATGCATATATACACAATGTTTTCATGGTGCTAGTTGGTCACTTATTTTTAAAGATTCTGTTGAGGATCACATTGTGAAGGGTTTTCAACAAGTGATTATGCATAATAAGTTGGTCTTGGTATACTAAGGCTCTATGGGATCTTGGTTGGATCTTGTTTGGGATATTAGTTGGATCTTGGTGTTTTCTTTTTGTGTTTCATCATGATGAAGATTCCAGTGTTTCAAGGGATCCTAGGGGAAGAACCGAAGTCTTATATTTGGTTGTTCGAGGATGCCGGCTTTCTAGATGGTCCATGAAGGATCATCGGGTGGAGATTTTGCTTGATTTTCTTGAAGGAGTAGCCTTGAGTTGGCATGAGGCCTTGTCGGCGGACTCTACCAAGGAGGACTGGGACCAAGTGGTGGCTACAACAATGAAGAAGAGATTTGGGGTAGTGGAGTCGCCAAATGCTTTGATGTTGTAGTTGGACTGATTCTATCAAGGAGAGGGTGAGATGGTCTTTGCGTTGGCAATCCGATATGAAACTTTATGGACAAAGTATGAAAGGGAAACTTTGCGAGAGCTATGGCATCTGCATCATCAGCCCCTCAAAGTCTCTCAAGGAGGCACTTCGCATTGTGACCAAGAAAGAAGCTTCTCTAAAGATAGAATTCTCTTTTGTGTCTTCAATAGCTTCAACTTCTAAGGTGGAGGTAATGGGCACTTCTTAGGTACCAAAGTCCTCCGAGTTAGATCATAATATCTCCCAATTGATTGCAAGTTTGCTGATTTGAAATTACATTTAGTTAATGCACGACAACCTAGAGCACCAAAGAGTGAAGACAAGCCTCGAGATAAGAGTGGGGTCACTTGCTATGAATGTAATGAAAAAGGTCACTATCACCTTAAGTGTCCTAGATTGAGAAAGAAAGAAGAAAAACAAGTATCCTTGTTAGAAGCTTCTTCAGGGGATGAGGAAAGAGAGGTAATGATGGCTAAATGGGGGCGTGGTAAAGCAAAAGAAGAAGAATAAAGCAAGGAAGAAGTAGATGAGGAACATCAGGAAGAGGAACACCGTAGTAAGAAAAAGAAGGCATCTAGAAGGATAATTAGCCAGTCAGACTTTCCTTTTGGACAAGGCATTGGAAGCTATGACTTGTTATCCAACCTTAAAGAAAAAGAAGCTCATATCACCTTTGGTCAATTACTTGCTTTGTCTCCAAAACTATGGATGGAATGGGGAAAGCTAATAAGCACAAGAGTGTCAAAGAAGAAAAAGAAGAAAAGTACCATTCCTATTGTTCAAAAGGTAGATATAGATGTTGGTGATGATGTACTTGTGGTTGATGTGATCATTGATGATTAAGTGATTTCTAATGTTTACATTGATGGAGGTGCATCAATTAATGTCATGAGTGAGAAGACCATGATAGATGCTGATTTAAAATACTCTAGTACTACCTCTCCTCATCGCATTAAATTGGCTGACAACACTAGGGTAAAGACATTGGGAGTTGTGAAGAATCTAGAAGTGGATGTATGTGGAATTTTTGTGCCGACTACTTTTCAAGTGATTCTTACCCAGCCAGATGCACGTGTCTATCCATTGATTTTGGGAAGGCCTTGGCTATGCAAGGTGAAGGCTGTTCAAAAGTGGAATGATGGAGATTTGATTTTGCAGGGAAATGATAAGAACTTGCGCTACAACATCAGAAGCCGCAAAAAGGAAGTTGTCAAGGAGGAGTCTTTAACATCAGAGAGTTCGTAACCAATGAAGAAGAAGAGACAGGGTTTAGCTCCAAGGAGTCCAACTCAAAGGGTGAGGTGGAAGGAGTGGCATTTGGTCTTTGCCTTCATGTTAATCAGTGGGATGAGTCAAGAGGAAACAACGTGGTGGGAGAAGAAGATCCTATAGAGACACTTCATGTGGAGGATGTGGAGCACACTAAACGATGCCAATGCAATGAAGAGCTTCTTGGTGATTCTCTATCAGGTAGTGAGAAGCTCCAGTACTTGGATATGTTAGATGATTTTCCATGTCTCTCTCCAACAACAAGGTATTCACAGGTTTGACTAGTCGCTCTTGTGGAGCACAAGATTAAGTTGAAGTTAGAAAGCAAGTCAATTATGCAACGCTTAAGGCGATTGGGGGTGATCCAAGCTGAGGCACTAAAGAAAGAGGTAACACAACTACTTAAGGCAAGATTCATCTTTCCTATTGATGATTCAGAATGGATATCTCCTGTGGTTGTCACATGAAATAAAGGTAATAAGTGGTGGGCTTGTGTGGACTTTCATCTTTGAATGCATGCACTAAGAGAGATCATTTTCCTTTGCCATTCCAAGATGAAATACTCGACCAAGTAGCAGGGCATGAGATGTATTTTGTATGTGATGGGTATTCTGGGTACTTTCAAATTTGTATTTAGGAGGAAGATGAAAATAAAACATCATTTGTCACACCTTGGGGAGTTTTTGCTTACAGAGTGATGCCTTTTGGGATGACCAATGCACCAGCTACATTTCAAAGGTTCATGAGTCAAGTGCTCGAGCCTTACTTAGAAAAGTTCATAAGGGTATTTTAATAAGCTCCTGCGAGCTTCCCCTCCCCCCCTCGCCGTTAGCCCCTACCTCCCCCCTCGCTCCCCCCCCCTCGCCGCGACCACCTCCACCCCTCCCGTCCGCCCTCGACCCCCGTCCCCTCTCCTCCCCCCCCGCCGGCACCCCGCTACCCCTCGCCTCACCTCCGCTCCAGCCGCCCCTCGCTCCATCCCGCCCCCTCGCTCCATCCCGCCCCCTTACCTCCGCTCCATCCCGCCCCCTCGCTCCAACCCGCCCCTCGCCCCCGCTCCAACCCCCCCCTCGCCGCCGCTCCAACCGCCCCCTCCGCTCCATCCCGCCTCGCCTCGCCTCGTCCCCCCCCCCCCTTCTCTCCAGCCCGCCTCGCCCTCGCCCTGCCTCCGCTCCATTCCGCCCCTCGCTGCTCCCTCGCCATCCACCCCGCTCCAACCCGCCCCCTCGCTGCTCCTTCACCCCCTCGCTTCACCCGCCTCCGCCTCATTCCGCTCCCCCCGCCCCCCCGCTTCACCCCTCCACCCCCGCCATTCCAACTTCACCCCCCCCCCCCCCCCCTCCTGCCCCCTTCCGTACTCCCCGCATCCCGCAGCCTTCGCCCCGCCCTCCGCTTCGACCCCTCCGACCCTTCATTTCGCCTCGCCCGCCTCACCCCCAGGCTCCACCGCCGCTTCATCCCCTTCTCGGGTGGCAGCCTGTTTTTCTTCATCGGAAGCTTGCAGTTAGTCTTGGCGGTATGGCGGCCCCCAGCCCGGATCCGGAGGCCCAGTCGGACCCTCCCTCTCCAGATGCCTACCACGTTATCCTGACAGAGCAACAATCATCCCGTGTTCAGGAGGTAGCCAGTGACTTTGCTCGTACCTCTGTTTACGGTAGAGTCATTGGACACTCCCCCTCCAGGTCTACCATCAGGGACTGGCTCCAGTCCACTCTCTTGCTAGAGGATGGCCATATTGAGGAGGTGGCCCTTATGGGAAGGGGCATCTTCTGGCTCAAACTCTCCAGTGAGAAAGCTGCGAGCAATCTGATTGCCGGTTCCCCCACATCGGTGGATGGGAAGATCATCATGATAGTCCCGTGGTACCGTGGTTTCAGCGCAGCGGATTTTGATACTCGGTTCCGTATACCTCGCCACCCAGTGACACTAGTTTTTCCAGGGCTTGCTACTGAGTTGCGGCCGATTGTCAGGGACTTGGGCTCCCATTTTGGCTGGGTTATGCACGACACCTTTGCCGACGCGGTGACCATGGCAGGAGCTCCCCGAGTCCGTGTGGCTGTGGCGGATCCTGCGACTCTCCCTGCAGTGATCGAGATCGTGACAGGTGCCGGCAGTATCACCCAGAGCATGATAGTCACCGGACAGCCAGGTCAGTACCTGCGGTGCCATGGCTTTGGGCACTTGGCGGCTGCTTGTCCACGCTTTGCCAGCTCGTCTCGACCCTCCCCGCCCCCGCCCCCTCCGCCCCCACCTCCCCCCCCCGGACAGCCACGTCAGGAGGAGCCGAGGCAGTCGGAGCCTGGGCCAGAGGTAGTGGGCGGTTGGACCGAGGTTCGAAGGAAAAGAGGAAAGAATAAGAAGATTTCGGATAAAGGCAAGGAGGCAGAGGTCACCCTTCCTGCAGCAGCACTCCAGAGACCTGACAGGCAGATGCCCCAGGGACCTGGGAGAGCTTCTTCTTCGACGACAGCCCGCCCTCCACAGCCTCAGATCCTCCTCTCTCCCACCCCCCCGCCTTCTCCCCAGTTTCCCCCCCCTTCGCCCGCCCCGCAGTTTCAGCCCCCGCCTCCTTTTCCTCAGTCCCCTCCCCCTCCCCCTCCCCCTCAGCCCCAGTTCCAGATGCATCCCCATCCCCCTCCCCCCCCTGCTCCCCTCGCCCCTCCTACAGAGTTAGCTGCACCGTCGCCTTCCCAGCCGAGTGCAGCCTCCGCTCCACCTCCTCCACCTTCTCCGCCAGTCGCCTCCGTGGAGCCCGAGTCGCCTATCCCGCAGCCTCCTCCCCCTCCCCCCCCGATTGCAGGACACCCGGAGTCTGTACCACCAGTGGAGCAGGTTTCCCTTCCCGCTAGCCCCTCAGTGGCAGACTCAGCTGGGTCTCAGCTCCAGGAGAGAGAGCTCCCTCGAGACTTTTACAGATCTGGCCCCTGGGACTACCTGGATGTGGCCGACCTTGGGACCTTCCCGGCTTGTCTCGACATTAGTATCTTCATGCTCCGCAAAGGGGCGGATGGGAAGATTGCTGCCTTGGCTCCCAGGGATGGCCCTAGCTTCGCCTTCACGTTCCTCAGCGATGGCACCGAGACCTGGACAGACGACTCGGTGTGGGAGGCTCTCAGAGAGCAGACACACGCCCAGATTTGCTCCTGGATAGGCCCGTCCGGTGGGCAGCTCCTCGAGACTCAGTGGTCCGAGGGCGATGTGCGCTTGCGGTGGCGTTGCGCTGCCAAACGTTTCCGATTGATCGTGATCCTCAGACCCCCCCTGGCATGGCCTCTTCCCCAGGATGTCAGAGCTTGGTCCCAACAGAAACTCCGAACCTTCTACGGGATGACCACTTCAGAGATCTCGAGCTGGCTCGAGAAAGCATTTGCTCATGGCACTAGAGGCCTCTCGCCATTGCTGAAGGTGTTGAAGAACCGGCAGGACGACCCCGTCTCCCCCTCCAAACCTTCTCACAAGCGGCAGCGCCTCCACTCCGATATGTCTGATTCTTCTTCGACTTCGACTGCGAGCAGACAGCTGTTCGCAGCCCCCCATCCCTCTCCATGAGCCTACACCTCGTATCCTGGAATGTGAACGGGTTTCACTCTTCGAGCACCCGTGGTCCCAGGAAGCTCATTTTGCGTCAGGAACTTCAGCCTGCAGTGATTGGTCGATTGGATGTACTGCTGCTCCAGGAGCACAAGCTTTCTGCGGCTCATGCCCGTAGCTGCGGGAAGGTTCTCCCTGGACGCTCCTACACTTATTGGGAGCCTTCGATCGGCGCACAGGGGAGGAGCGGGGGGGTCTGTACCTCCGTGTGCGAGCAGTTAGCTCAGTTAGTTTTCGGTCACGGCACGTTGATCCCAGGCCGAGCCCTTTGGGTAGGCCTGAATTTGGAGGGATCCAAGATAGGAATCCTCAACATTTATGCTCCCACAGACCTCCGATGCAGAGCCACCTTCTGGAGGACACTTACAGGGATTCTTCCAGACATGGATTCCTGGATTGTTGGAGGAGACTTCAACAACCTGGAGACCTTGGAGGACCAGCAGGGTAGAGATCCGGAGTTCACAGGTATGGCTCAGGCAGAGCAGTCAGCTTGGGACTCTTTCATCTTCGCGACAGGAGGGAGGGACAGTTGGAGAGACCCGTCCTTCCGGCGTTGGCACGGGAGCCTGGACTTCTCTTGGGGCTTCCGCAGGGAAGGAGGCAGACTCCTGGAGCGGCTTGATAGGTTTTATGTCAGTGATTGGGCCATCAGCAGAGGTGGCCAGGCGGGCATTGTTCCAGGGACGACACTCTCCGACCATGCGCCTGTGCTCCTTTCATTAGATTCGGCAGCCCAGACTCTCCCCCCCCGATCATGCAGGATTCCCGATTCCATCTTCTCGAGGGTGGACGTCCGTAGCAGCATTTGCAGTCTTTGGGACAGAGACTGGGGGGAGGGCGTGGATCTGGTAGACTCGGTCGCGCAGGCTCTGCAGGAGTCCAGCCAGATCTGCCAGCTCGCAGCCCTACAGGTTCGACAGGATTGGTGGGGCAGAGAGAGAGCTCTTCGGAGGGACCTCGCCTCCATTCAGCGACTTCAGCAGTCTTCCCCGGGCTCGGAGGAGCTTCGGATCCAGGCCCTTCGAGCCAGAGCCCTCTTGGAGGAGACCCTCCAGCGTCGCTCCGAGTTCTCCTATCACGCCTCTCTTGTTAAAGATAGTGTAAATTGCACTATCCACATAGGGCATAGGGGCAAACCCTAACCCTAACCCTAAGGGGTTCACATGTATATCTTCATGTTCATTGTCAATACACTTAGTGTACAGGTAGCTATATCGTGTGCACTCCTCTCTCTCTCTCTCTCTCATTTCCGTCAACATGGTATCAGAGCTAATGGTGTTCCACTCCCTTCATGAGTGTCAAGCCCTCCTTGTGTGAGGCATCTTCCATTGAGAGAGATTTCCGTCGAGAGAGAGTCAAGCCCTTGCTCCGTCAAGGCACAAGACCTTGTTCCGTCAAGGCAACAAGCCCTCTTTCATGAGGCATCTTCATCTCTCAGCTAGCTCTCATCGTAGAGCTCCTTCTCCTCTCCGATTTGGTTCAAGAAGCTCATCATTCCAAGCTGTGGAGACTCAGATATGGTTATTTTCATGAGAGGTTCATTCATGAGTTTAGAGCTCGAGATTTCTTGTAAGGTTCTATGTCAAGGAGGAGGTTCTCTCTACTCTCGAGCTACTTCACTAGCAGTGAGCTCCAAAGCTCAAGAGGAGACCCAGCAGTTCACAAACTGCTGGTAGAGACTGTTTCCACCTCTGCTATCGGCTTCGACGTGCTCCCGCGACTAGAGCGCCAATGCTCTACTCAATGGCTTCAATGCCTCCCACAGTCCACGGGCTCCTACACCTTCACGCAGCACTTCTACATACGGCTTGTCTACCTGCACAACGAAGGCTCCTTCCATAGCCAAACGTGGCTTAGCGACCCTCCACGAGCTCACCTTCAACAGAGTCTTAGCTCCACCGGTCGAACAGCTCCAGCAAATGACTCTACCTACGGCCCATCTCTACCGCTTCTGCATCTCGAAAGGCAACAAGCTCTCAAAGGTTTATGTGTCATCAACGACTGCACCTTAGGCTCCTTCATGCCTCGGCCATAGCTCTCAGCGGCAGCGAAGCGACTACTCTAGCAACACTCGCTTCAATGACGAGCGCCAACGTTCTGCACTATGGCTTCAACCTCTCCCACGTATCTCACGGTGCCCTCGATTGGCAGCTCCACTATCAGCTTCCACAGTCCTCCATCACGGGCTCCTTCAATAGCCCGGTCGCTCACAAGCGGCTCATAGACACCATCAACGAGCACTACGAGGCCCAACAGTCTCTCCAAAGCACTCAGCTCCTCGACACAGTGAGCTAGCCACCTATGAGTCTCCAATGAAGGCTCCTACCGTGAGTGCCACCTCCAGCACACGGACAGGCAGAGACGGGCGACTCGTAACAAGGACCTCCTGCCAACTCTGAACGAAGAAAAGATGAAATAGCTTCTTCGAACAGCACCCTCCACAACAGCAAGCTCTCGCATGCCATCGGCGATCGCCAGAGCTCCGCCATCACCATAGCCGCCACGGACGCGATTGGTAAACGCCACAAACCTTAGACCTAAGGTTTGGCAAAATTGCCACGTGGCATGTAAGGTTCAACCTGGGTTAGGTCCTTGTGACCCTGGGTTTAAACAGTGGTCAGAGTTAACCATGGTTTGGTTCAATTAACCATGAGTGAGGAGGGACAGTTAATTTTAGGCCACATGGCAGTCTTATCCACAGGTGCCATGTCATCATGCACAGTCCTCAGCTGCCCAGTCAGCAGTGACATGTCAGCCTGCCACATCAGCATGGGACACCTCAGCAGCACAGTCACCCATGTGCCACCTCAGCACACAGAGTGCCAGCCAGGCACAGTTGCCTCTTTATAGGCACAGTTGTATTCTACATGTGACTCTCAGTCTGCCACATCACCCTCTTGGCCACATCATCATTTTTTGCCTTCTTGGGATCAAAGTTTGGCCTATCCTTCCGAGGGCTGTATCTTTTGATCCAGAGGGAATTTCGCAGAGCTGTAAAAGGCAAAAATGCTCGCCATATCATGCTCTACGCGCTGAGCACCTCAGATCTGCCATCCGAGATTTCCACATGCTAGCATCATTGATTCCTCTTCATTGGAACCACCTCCTGATCCTTTGCAGCATACCCAGCACTTAAAATGAATTAAGATAAAATTCATTTGCTGCATTTATCGCATCGACGTGTAGTCTAGCTATAGACTAGCACTGCCATAGAGGAGATTCAACTCCACCAAGCCAAGTCAGCCATTGCCACATTACCCGATTAGTTCCCACCGGCGTCAGTCCCATCGGATCTATCATCGGTATTCACTTTCACACATCTAACACCAGTTCAGTCCTCTTGGCATTTGGCACTTCATCACTCAGTGTGACACTTGGCAGAGTGATCTTCCTCCTCGGATTCAGGATTGTTGCACCTTTGCACGCACACATGCCACCCATGTGCAGTCACATTTGTTGACTATTTTTGGCATTGGTTTCCACACACATACATCAGCCTTGTATAGCCTCTTGGCTACTCCCGACACACAGTTGTCATCACTTTCCTACAGGCTTGATCCTTGGCACACACATCAGTTCTCACATGACTTGGTTCTAACAGTTTAGCGTAAGCCCCCCAGTGGCAGCTCCTTTACAGTGTTCTCATGGGTAGACACTCTCGCCGGTACACGGGTAAGCCTCTTGCACAGAGCACCAGACCGCCTCCAGCATGGAGTTATCCACATCACTTCGTTGATGATATACCAGTCATGACTCCGGATGAGATCCGTGAGTGGAAAGAGAACCTTCTTCGACCATTCATTGCCACAGGGTATGTACCAGTCTATGATGCAGACTCTAGCCTCATTGGCCTTGACAGATCAGATGCAGTTGCAGATGCTTCAGTTGTTAGCATGGATCAGCCCGCAGTTTTTAATCATGCACATTCCTCGGTAAGCCCTCAGCATGAGGCACACTTCTTGGTAAGCCCTCAGCATGAGGCACATTCCGCAGTAAGCCCTCAGCACGAGGCATATTTGACGGTAAGTCCTCAGTACGAGGCAGTCCCATCTACATCAGCTCTGTCTGATTTCAGTGATGTACAGCCATCACCCTTATGCATGGATCCGACTCCATCTCTTGCCACAGATACAGATACTCAGCAGGAGTTCACCTATGATCATGCAGTTATTCAGCAGGTAAGTCCTCAGCACGAGGCACTCACATCTTCTGCCACATGCAGAGATATATGCCCCAGCGCATTCAGCTCTTCAGGTGATTCCATTCCAGCATCCATCACTGATGCTTTCACCTCTGACATAGAGCATACCTTGGGCTCAGTTCCCTTCAGCAGTTCAGATCAGCAGATCAGTCTTCAGGACATTTCAGCATCGACTCACTCATGCCGCATTGCATCCTTGGATCTAGTTATGACCACCACTTTCGATCAGCAGATCATTCCTCAGTATGAGGATACTTATGGACGGTCTTGCTCCAATGCAGTAGACATCATCAGGTTCAGCCATAGTGCAACCTGGGGAGACTCAGTGTTTCATCATGCACTTATGGCTGTCATATACAGTCCATACTTGATGCAGATCAGTGGTTGGATCCAAGATTATAGATCAGTCCCTACATCAGCATTCGGCACCTCATTCGCCTCAGGGACATCTTATGCACTTTCAGTTGCATTTCAGGCTTCTAGGCCTTTACACTGTCAGCTCCTTCTCGATGAGCCTATGACAGATGCTACATCCCATGCCGATGGATGTTTAGCCATGCACATAGCAGACGACCTTCAGCTCATGACAGTTGAGCATACAGGTTTGACAGGTTGCCATACCTTGTCAGTTTTACAGACTTCTTCTTCAGCAGAGCAGTGTATCACACCTGCACCTTCGGCCCTAGATTTTCAGCCCCTGGATCACTCTGTCCACATCGACTATGCAGTCTTCTTCGACACTGCATCATTTGACAGAGATTATACTTCTACTGCAGCATACCTTGCACATTGCTGTCAGTTCTTTTGGGTTGGTGACACTCTCATATGTCACAACCTACCGGATCACATCTCCATAGCTACATCGACTAGCCTCACATCCGGATGCCTCTTCTTCAGAGCAGCTGCACAGTCCACGATGACTCATGACATGTTCAGCTTTGACATGTTCAGTACGCAGCCATACATGCAGACATTCACGCAGTCATCTTTTGATCGACCAATCTTTGATCCAGGTGGACTTGACTTTCTCCATATTTCCTTCCTCTTCCTTTCGGCCTATCTTCTGGGTTTTATTCCCAAAGGCGAAGGATGACCCACAACTTAAGAGGGGGAAATCCACGATATGTACAGGATCGTAAGTTGTACTCATTGTACATGCTTCCGCTTCATAGTCACTGTGCTCACATACGCACATACTACTCTGATTTCTTTTCAGTTTTCTTTTCAGTTTTGGATGCTAGCATACGCACCAAACAAAATTCACAAAAAGGTCTTGTACATGCACCCTCTACTTACCCAGTGCAATTTAAGAGGGGGTGTTAAAGATAGTGTAAATTGCACTATCCACATAGGGCATAGGGGCAAACCCTAACCCTAACCCTAAGGGGTTCACATGTATATCTTCATGTTCATTGTCAATACACTTAGTGTACAGGTAGCTATATCGTGTGCACTCCTCTCTCTCTCTCTCTCTCATTTCCGTCAACATCTCTCTCCTTCTGGGCCCGGAAGGGTGACCGGATGTGCAGGGAGTTCTTCAGGACACACGGCCAGAGAGCTGCAGGTGATCAGCTACGGAGTCTCAGGACAGCGGATGGTCACATTGTTACGGACCCGGGGGAGGTCCTGGGGTTGGCCACTGAAGCATTGAACATAGGCATCCTCCTGTCCTTCTATTCTTGTAATAGCTGTGCGAAGACTATGTATCTCCAATTCAATGGGTAAAATGGCTTCTATTCCATACACTAGTTGGAATGGTGTAAACCCAATAGCTAGCTTGTGTGTGGTTCTGTAAGCCCATAAAACTTTTTCCAAGTGCCTATCCCAATGCCTTTTCTTGGTGTCTACAAGATTTCCCATTGAATTGCACAACAATCCATTTGTTTTCTCAGCCAAGCCATTACATTGGGGATAGTATGGCATGGACATGCTATGATTTATCTTTAGCTTATGCACCACATCTTCAATTAGTTCATTTCTAAAAGAGGTTCCTCCATCAGTGAGAATTTACAAAGGACAACCAAAGCGTGAACAAATTTGATCAAAGAGAAATTTTGCAATTGTGCTGGCCTTGCTATTGACTGTGGCCTTGGCCTCTACCCACCGAGTCGCATAATCTGTGGCCACCAATAAATAATGCTTGCCTTGAGATGAGTAAGGGAGTGGTCCCACAAAGTCTAACCCCCACCTCTCAAATGGTCCATATGCTAGAATAGGCTTTAAGGGCCCAGGAATCAAGTGTCGCCTTCCAAACTTTTGGCATACTTTATAACTTCGACACCATTCATATACATCCTTATGGAGGCGTGGCCAAAAGTAACATGCATTAAGAATTCTCCTAGCTGTGCTTGCTGAAGCAAAATGACCAGAGCATTCATGACACATTTCTAGGATTCTCCTAGTCTCCATGGAATGAACCACCTGACGGAGCACCTCGTCTTTTCCCAATTTATAAAAAATGTCATCAACAATAGTATAGGGACAAGCCTTCCTTACCAATCTCTACTTCTGTTGTGGAGTTAACCCTTGAGGAAACATGCCTTCTTCCACATATTGCTAAACATCTTGTAGTTCTAGCCATTTGGTGTCTACCAAATAAACCACCCCCCGGTCTTGTACTACAATGGCTTGAGCAGCTAACTCATCTACCCTTTGATTTTCTTTTCTGTTTATATGAACAAACTTGCAAAAATCAAATTGACTACATAGTGCCATAGCCTTTTGATTAAGCTCCTTCAAATAAGGACTTCTTGTCTTGTAATGCCCTTGCATTTGCTTTATAATAAGCTGAGAATCTCCTCTTACTTCCAATTCTTTAACTTTACTTTAAAGACAACCCTCCAGACCAAGAATCAAAGCATTATACTTAGCTACATTGTTAGTTGTGATACCTGGAAGCTCTTGTCCTCTTGCCCATACTTCTTGACCTTTAGAATTCATCAAGACCATCCCCCCGGCTCCTTGTTGGCGTGAAGGACTAAAATCCCCATCAAAATACAAAACAAAAGCTGTTGGTGGTATATCTCTTTCATCTTTAATGTTCTCCTTACATTTCTTTTCTTCTCCTAGATCCTCCCATCCTGTATGCAAATCTGCCACAGTGGACCTAGTGGTATTTTCAGTGACAAAAGAGAAAGAGAACTCTTGAAGTTCTAACAACCATTTTACAAATCTCCCCCCAGGATTAGTCTTGCGAACTAGATATGCTAATACAGACTGAGAGGTGAGGAAGAAAAATGGTCGAGGTAATAAATAGGAGCGAAACTTTTTGACTGAAAACACCAAAGAGAGAGCTTGTTGCTCCATTTCTTCATACCTTGTTTCCACATCTATAAGCTGTCCGCTGGCATAATAGATGGGTTGCATTCTACCTACCTCTCCTTTTTGTAGCAATACAGCACCAACTGAATGCAAAGATACACTTGGATTTACATAAAAATCTTGAGACCAATAAGGGGGCTTCAATATTGGGCCCTTACTCATGGCCTCCTTAAGTTGCTGGAAAGACTCTTGTTGCTCCACATCCCATTGGAAAGAAACTCCTTTTCTAGTCAACAAGTTTATGGGATGCACTATCTCTGTGAAATCATCAAAAAAGCATTGATAATACTTGCTCTTTCCTAGAATTTAGTGAACACCAGTGACACTCTCAGGACTTGGCGATGCCATGATTGCTTAAACCTTGTCAGGATCTGTTTGCAGGCCTTCTTCAGACACAATATGCCCCAACAAGACTACTTTTATTTGAGCCAAATGACACTTGCTAGGATTTAGACACCCGATTTAGACACCCTTTTGCTTCATCAATCCTAGCTAAGGCCATCTTTAACTTCTCCATGTGATCTATACGCCGAGAATAAATGCAAAAATCATCCAAAAACACCCTTATGAACTTTCCCAGGTAAGGCTCTAGGACTTGACTCATGAACCTTTGAAATGTAGCTGGTGCATTGGTCAACCCAAAAGGCATCACTTTGTAAGCAAAAACTCCCCAAGGTGTGACAAATGATGTTTTTTTTTATCTTCCTCCCGAATACGAATTTGAAAGTATCCAGAATACCCATCACATACAGAATACATCTCATGCCCTGCTACTTGGTCTAGTATTTCATCTTGGAATGGCAAAGGAAAATGATCCCTCTTAGTGCATGCATTTAAAGGACAAAAGTCCACACAAACCCGCCACTTATTTCCTTTCTTTGGTGTGACCACTACAGGAGATATCCATTTTGAATCATTAATAGGAAAGATGAATCCCGCCTCAAGTAGTTGTGTTACCTATTTCTTTAGTGCCTCAGCTTGGATCACCCCCAATCGCCTTAAACGTTGTGCAATTGGCTTGCTTTCTGGCTCCAACTCAATCTTGTGCTCCAGAAGAGAGACTGGTTGAATAGCTTGTTGCAAAGAGACATGGAAAATCATCTAACATATCCAAGTACTAGAGCTTCTCACTACCTGATCACCAAGAAGCTCTTGATTGCATTGGCATCGTTTAGTATGCTCCACATCCTCCACATGAAGTGTCTCTACAGGATCTTCTTGCACCACCACCTTGTTCCTTCCTGACTCATCCCGATCAGCACCAAGACAAAGACCAAAGGCCACTCCTTCCACCTCACCCTCTAAGTTGGACTCCTCAGAGCTACACCCTGTCTCTTCTTCTTCATCGATTAAGTTAGAGCTTGAACTCTCTAATGTTGAAGACTCCTCCTTGACAACTTCCTTTTTGTGGCTTCTGATGTTATAGCACACCTTCTTATCATTTCCCTGCAAAATCAATTCTTCATCATCCCACTTTTGAACAGCCTTCACCTTGTGTAGCCAAGGCCTTCCCAAAATCAATGGATAGGCACGTGCATCTGGCTTGGTAGGGATCACCTAAAAAGTAGTTGACACATAAATTCCACATACATCCACTTCTAGATTCTTCACAACTCCCAAGGTCTTAACCCTAGTGTTGTCAGCCAATTTGATGCGATAAGGAGAGGTAGTACTAGAGTATTTTAAATCAGCATCTATCATGGTCTTCTCACTCATGACATTAATCGATGCACCTCCATCAATGTACACATTAGGAATCACTTGACCATCAATGATCATATCAACCACAGGTACATCATCACCAACATCTATATCTATCTTTTGAACAATATGAATGGCGCTTTTCTTCTTTTTCTTCTTTGACACTCTTGTGCTTGCTAGCTTTCCCCATTCTTTTGGTAGTTTTGGAGACAAAGCAAGTAATTGACCAAAGGTGATATGAGCTTCCTTTTCTTTAAGGCCGGACAACAAGTCATAGCTTCCAATTCCTTGTCCTAAAGGAAAGTCTGACTGGCTAATTCTCCTTCTAGATTCCTTCTTTTTCTTACTACGGTGTTTCTCTCCCTGATGTTCCTCATCTACTTCTTCCTTGCTTTCTTCTTCTTCTTTTGCTTTACCATGCCCCCGTTTAGCCATAATTACCTCTCTTTCCTCATCCCCTGAAGAAGCTTCTAACAAGGATACTTGTTTTTTTTCTTTCTTTCTCAATCTAGGACACTTGGGGCGATAGTGACCTTTTTCATTACATTCATAGCAAGTGACCCCACTCTTATCTTGAGGCCTATCTTCACTCTCTGGTGCTCTAGGTTGTCATGCATTAACCAAATGCAATTTCAAATCAGCAAACTCTGCCATCAATTGGGAGATATTACGATCTAACTCAGAGGACTTTGGTACCTGAGGAGTGCCCATTACCTCCACCTTACAAGCTGAAGCTGTTGAAGACACAAAAGAGGATTCGATCTTTAGAGAAGCTTCTTTCTTGGTCGCAATGTGAAGTGCCTCCACATATGTTATTGGATCTTTACTCACTACTTTTGTGCAAAGATGAGGCTCCAAAGCCATAACAAATTTGCTTATCTTTAAGTGCTCCACCCCTGAGAGACTTTGAGGGGCCGATGATGTAGATGCCACAGCTCGCAAAGCTACCCTTTCATAATTTGTCCATAAAGTTTCATATCGGATTGCCAACGCAGAGACCAACTCACCCTCTCCTTGATAGAACCGGTCCAACTACAACATCAAAGCATTTGGCGACTCCACTGCCCCAAATCTCTGCTTCATTGTTGCCACCACTAGATGGGGAAGTATATGTTGAAAGGTGCTGGACTGCCAAACCACTTTTGAGCTGAGGCTATCAATACTATGGTTTACATCCTTAATCGTAGTTATACAAATGCACTCAAAGGTAAAACACCACATGAGGCTTACAGCAGTAAGAAGCCATCTATCTCCCACTTCAATACGTTTGGGTGTGAATGCTATGTGCATGTACCAGACAAAGAGAGAAACAAGCTACAACCAAAAAGCACCAAATGTATCTTCTTAGGCTATTGTGATGAGAAGAAAGCCTATAAATTGTATGACCAAGAGGCAAAGAAGATCATAGGTGAGCCACGATGTGGTGTTCAAGGAGAAGCCACATGTAGTGGAGGCAGAGAAGAGCTCTTCCACTTTATCATCAAGCAAAGAGGTAATATGCACCTATCGCAGGAGCTATAAAGGAGGAGGAAATATCCGATGATGAAGGTATAAGTCACCAACCTATTGTTACACCGCCGGAAAATCCATTGCCATGATGGGTAAGGCAACTCTACGACCATGATAACCAAATGCATATCTGTTGAGCAGCATGCAGATGGACCAACGCGGTCTCAGAGAATCGAGGAGCAAAGGAGGGCTTTTGCTCACATAGTCAATATGGCCTTGATGGCTAAGATTATTACAGAAGTAAAGGAGCTTGCGAGTTTGGAGGAAGCACTTGTAGACTAAGATTGGAAAAATGCCATGCAAGTAGAATATGACAACATCATGAAGAATGAAACTTGGGAGCTGGTAGATGGACAACCTAACAAAAAGGTTATAAGCACCAAATGGGTTTGGAAGGTAAAGTACAAGGCCAATGGCACTTTGGAAAGGTACAAAGCTAGATTGGTTGCACAAGGATTTCACAGGTTGAAGGGTTTGATTTTCAGGAATCTTTCGCTCCAACTACCAGAATGACCACTATTCGTATAATACTATAAGTGGCTGCTCATAACAAGTGGCTAGTTTATCAAATGGATGTTAAATCAGTATTCTTGAATGGTGACCTCAAGTAGGAGGTGTACATGGCTCAGCCACTAGGGTTTGAGGCCCCCCATTCTGAGAACAAGGTATGCAAACTGAAGAAGGCTTTATACAGGCTGAAACGGCCCCAAGAGCATGGTACCAAAAGATAGATAGATTCTTTCATAAATTAAACTTCAAAAGATGTGCCTCAGATGCTAACTTGTATGTGCATAGGAAAAGTGGAAAATCTGCTATTATTGTTCTCTATGTGGATGATATCCTTATTATAGGTGACTATGGAGACATGATCCAGTAGACTAGAAAGGCATTGAGCACAGAGTTTGAGATGACTTGATGAACTACTATTTGGGGATTGAAGCCTGGCAAGAGCCAGGCAAGATCTGCATCTCTCAGCAGAAATATGCAAGGGAGATCTTGAAGGCATTTGGTATGTCCAAGTGCAAGGAGAGAGCTACACCTATTGAGGTAAATGTGAGGTTGTCTATGGAGGATGCCTCACCACCAGCAGACATCCGGAGGTATAGGAAGTTGGTCGTTGGCAGTCTCATCTATCTGTGCAACACTAGACCAGACATCAGTTTTGCTGTTGGCGTTTTGAGTAGGTTCTCTAATAAGCCTCGGTAGAATCATTGGAATGCAAGGGGTGGGTGCTTAGGTATGTGAAGGGCACTCTTGATTATGGCATCAGTTGTGGTACGGGCACTTCCTTGGCTGGTCATTGTGACCTAGATTGGGCTGGAGATGTTGATTCTAGGAAATCAGTTTCTCTTTAGGTTCAGGTATCTTCTCTTCGATCATTAAGAAACAACCAATAGTGGCATTGTCTTCTACTGAGGCTGAGTACAAGGCAGCATGTTTTACTACTTGTGAAGCAGTGTGGCTGAGGAGGATCTTATGGCACATGGGAGTGCAAGAGGATGAGGCAACTGTGCTGAGGTGCAACAATCAAAGTTGCATGGCCATTGCTAAAAATTGAGTGTTTCATGCGCACACAAAACATATAGAGATTCAGTTTCACTATGTGCATGATTTGATCGAGGACGGGATAGTGGAATTGGTCTACTATCCAACAGAGCAAAATGGAGCAGATATCTTCACCAAGGCACTCAGGAAGGATCAGCTTCAGGGTCATCTTTAGAGACTCGGCATTGGGTTGAGAAGGTAGTTCACCTATGGGTGGACATTGAGGGGGGGTGTTAGATATGCTCAATGCTCCACCCTCCTGGTAACCACCAGTGGTCCAAGGTGCTCAAGTTGTAAGGACCTCACATGAGTAGAAGCCATGTGTGAGCCCGGGACACTGGATGGATCTTGACTTGCATATCAGATGAGGTCTATCAAATGAGACCGTTGATGGTAGAAAGGTGATCTATGTGAGTCTAGCCTATGGGCTAGGCAAGGTAGGTAAGCTGTTAGCACCAATGAGGCACATTGTCTTGATTGTGTGGGAGCCCCTTATTCTTATTGGAGCTTGGGGGGGCCCAGGGGGGCCAGTGCCCCCCTCGGTGGGGGTTTAGGGGCGAGAGCCCCTGAGGCGATAGTATAGGGAATATTCCTTGAATATTCCATGGACGACTAGTCGGTTCCATCGACTAGGTTGACTGGTCAGCTCCACCGACTACGTTGATCCAACTACCGCCCTCATAGCTATAAAGAGGCGACCTTCCTAGTCCATTGTACCAGATTAGATCTTCCAGCTAGTAGCTCTTCACCTAGTATCTATCTAGATTGCCATCTAAGCTCGATTGTGAGAGTGCATGGGTGGACAGAGCCATCATTTGTACTACATCAGTATTGAAGGAAAATTTTGTTCCTCTCAAGTTTGCTGTATACTCTCTATTCTTTGTTTAGTTTTTGTTCCACTGCGCCGTGTAATTTAACACCAAAGGCCCTATGCTGTGAATGCTCTCGAGATGTGGAGTCAGCAATTATTTTTACCAATAATAGGAATCTTGATATATCTTATGCGATGCAAATATTCAAGGCTTTGGTGGATGGCAAGAAACCCGTGGTCTCTAATGTGGTCTTACGTCCAATCATGTTTTGTCCAAATATAGGTAGCCATGATAATGGAGTTACATTTGAAGGACCTACCCATTTTGAAGAGACTTTCAACAAATTCTTCACACAAAGCCTTCGACAAATTCTGCATGAACAAGGTGAAGAGGCAAATTCTGAGAAAGTTTTGATGGAGGCAAAGACAAATTTCTCACTGCATTGTAAATTTGAGCCGATTGATGGTAAGAATTATTCCTATATAGTATACATAGCTCCACATCTATGTGTGCACTCAAACTGTGTGCTACATAGCAAATTTTGTGGAGTATATAGCCTTGTATAGCATAGATAATATTGTATAGTGCATACATGTTGTGCCCCATATCTTTGTATTGAAATTGTCTGCTATGTTGCTGTAGTGTGGTACATAACATATGCACATTCACCGTTGATAGCATTGCTTAGTTCTAGCCTACACTGAATTGTAGGTTTTGCATTTACATTTGAGCTACCAACAACAAGGTGAGCCAATGCAAGGCAACATGGGAAGATCCATTGAACCAACAATATGGGACAATGTCATAAGGGATTATGAAGCTAGAAAGAAAAGAGAGTAGTGCACAAGAGACAAAGGTAGGAGTGAAGGAATTTTAACAAAACTATGAAATTTTTTGATAACATGATGACTGGCATGGGTGGATAACTCAGGATTGAACTTTTCAATTCAATATTGGAACATCCTTGGGTCCAATGCCTTCGTGACCTTTCATCAAGAGAAAAAGGTGACATTCAAGCATGCCTCATTGATAATGTTCGCAATACACTGGCCATTGTAAAGCAACTAGCTTCCAAAGATGAGTTATTTTTGAAGAAAATTGCATTGACTATGATGATGTACTCTAATCAGTGCGTTCCCATAGCAACGATCTCAAGAGTACTTCAAGTTCCTAGGCATTGCTTGTATGAGGTACTTAAGATCCAGAGTCTATGCATGAGTTGATGATGGTAATGGACTATTCTCATTAGCTGCATGTTGGAAGCAACACCGCACTAGCCCACAATCAGTGCTGAAATAAAGGAACTTGTACAATCATTTTGGGAGGCCAAGACACATGTTTTTCTCAACAAGAAGGACGTGTGCCAAGAAAGATTTACATCAACCACCCAGTGCACCTTTTTGAGGAGCCTTAGGTATTGTCCTACTAAAGTACATGATTGATAGTCCCTACTCTGCAACTTACCATTGACATGATAGTTACAGTATGATCTGTTGATTTCCACTATCATATGTTATTAACCGAAATCATGGGATGGTTTCCTCTCACCTTTGATCGATGTCATATGCTAGTTATGATTGTCATATTCTAATTAGCACTCTCTTCTACCAATGTCATAGGCTACTCGGCACATACAATGCTTGATACCACAATCAATGCTTTCCAACACCCACAATGCTTGTTAGCACTATACATCTTGGCTAGAACTTGCAATTAGCAATCTCATCTCACAACAAACACTTCCAGATGCTAGCACCTGCACTACTTCTTAGCACTTACAATCCTTATTAACACTTGCAATGCCTCTTAACACTTCTACCATTGCCAGATGCTTGTTATCACATGCAATAACAAGCATGTGCTATAACAAGAATTGCATGTCCTTGTTAGCATGTTCTAGCAAGAAACATTTGTGTATGTTAGCACATGCCATTATTGCCAGCACCTATAATGCTTGCTAGCACCATGCTTGTTAGCACATCTAGTCCTTGTTATTAGCAGTTGCAATGCTTATTAGTAGTCTCATCTACCACTACCATAAGCTAGTTAGCACCTATAATTCTTGCCAGCACCACTTGTGGTTGCTAGCACTTGCAATGCTTGTTAGCACCTTCCATCCTTGTTTTAGCACAAGTGCAATGCTTATTAGCACTTTCATCTACCATTGTTAGATGCTAGTTAGCACATGCAATGCTTGTAATTGCATGTACTTGTTAGCACATGCAATAGCATGCATGTGTTAATAACAATTGCATGTGCTGGCGACATATGCTTCTAGTTTGGGTTTTAGCACATACACTTGCAATGAAGATTAGCACTTTCATCTACCAATGCCAGATGCTAGTTAGCACATGCAATGCCTATTATTCCACCTACTAATTGTCCTAATTAGCACTTGCTATTCTTGTTAGCTGTCGGAATTCATGTTAGCATCTACAATGCTTGTTGTTGCACCTACCAGTAATTTTAATTAGCACCTGCACTACCTGTTAGCACCTGCACTGCCTATTAGCACTTATGATTGGTCATCAACATCTATGATTTCTAACAGACAACTTTCTTTTGATTGCAGGTTGAGCTCTTTCACTAATTTTTTAAAAAAAATCCAAAGTGTAGGATTCATTTGCAGTCATTTGAATATTTGAAGCCTCCATTTGTGCACAAGTTAAAGGACCGCTACACCTGTTGTTGAATACCATGTGCAGATGTCCTTTTTGAAACATGCACTGAATGCGATGCGAAATAAAAATTTTGGCATTCATTTGAAATGTCAATGCAAATGCATTGTCTGTACTAGCGATGACAAAAGCAACAAATGTTCATCTACTCTGGACACTTACAAAGATGTCACTCATTTATGGGAGTCATTGATTTGTCCAACACAGAATGATGCAACCTTCAATTGTAGGAAGTTTTTAATGGGTGAATGCACGGATTGTGGTATAAAGAAGTTGGCCTGATACCCCTTAGAGACAATGAAGGAAGGGAAAACCATCACTGTGAAAGTATTTGAATATGTGGATACTATAGAAAAGCATGGAAATAAGAAGAAGAGGAAAGATCTTGTGAACCTTTAAAGGCATGCAATGTTGGGAGTTTTTGCAGTTCTTGAAAACTAAAATGAATCACTTTATCAAACACAACTACAAAGCCCGATGGTAGGTGCTTCAATTCACGGAATGTATTCTCAGATTCCCTGATGATGTGGTTTTCTCAATTGTAGACTTTGTAGAAGATTATGCTTTCAAAGAATAGAATGAGATTCAGTCAACGCACTGGCATTCGGTATAGGTCTCAATTTTTGTTCATATAACTTACTACCATAAGGCTTGAAAATTTACTAAAATAGCTCACTTCTTCACTTTAGATGATAGGCAACATGACACACAACATTGTTTCATGTTACACGAGATGTGGTTGAAAGAATAAGGAGTTGCATTGAAACAGCATTGGGTTCGGTCTGATGGGGCTGCCTCCTAGTTCAAGGCTTGCAGGCCCTTCTATCTTATTGCTAGGTATGGCGGGATGACATGCATGGAAATGACTTGGAACTTCTTTGCAAGTGGGCATGGCAAAGGAGAGCACAATGGAGCAGGGGCTATTATTAAAAGAATTTTAACACATGAACAAATAAAGAAATATGATGCTATTTTAAAGTGTGCAAGCAATGATGTTGCTTTCCTGCAGGCCAACTTAACTGAGGGAGCTATATCCTCTTATGCATCCAAACAAAAGGAGTGTGCTCGTGTATTTTGGGAGATAAAGGTAGGAGATATGAATAGGGAAAGTAAGTGGAACTGTGAAGCTATTCCCAATTCACGTTCTTTACATGTTTTTTGTGGCCAGAACCCACAAGATCCATTAGGCCTTACTACCAAAAAATTGTCATGCTTTTGTGATACATCCATGCATGTGATTTGGAACAAATGTACCAACAAAGCACATGTGCAACCTTGAGGTTTTCACACATTGATACCTTTGCCATATATACAACCTACTACAGATGAGGAAGATGCATACATATCTACAACTTTTGAAGGCCATCATTATGTGTTAAGCAATGTTTTGCATGTTGGTGATACTTTTGTAGTCAACATTGAGACCAATAATGTTGAAGGTGCAGATTTTTACCTACTTATATGCACTGCAAAAAAATAGCAATCTAATCAGGACTATCTTGATGACTCGGAAAAAGGTACAAAGCAAATAAGTCTAATTGGAGGTAGGATACTAATCCTCCAAGGTGTTTTCCAAGCAGTTAAAGCATAAGCATAAAAGAGAGAGTATTGATAGGGTGATGTATGCCTAGGGGATCTTAGTAACTGACTTATTTCACATGCAAAAATTGAGACGACACATAGATGTGCCTCAGTGCTCATATCTGCAACCTAGATTTTTGGAATGCCAAAAACTACCATTGAAGGCTGGCTGGCAATAGCCTGTCAACTGACAACCATTTTGCAAATCTCCCCCCAGGATTAGGCTTGCGAACTAGATATATGCTAATACAAACTGAGAGGTAAGGAAGAAAAATGGCCAAGGTAATAAATAGGAGCGAAGCTTTCTGACTGAAAACACCAAAGAGAGGGCTTGCTTCTCCATTTCTTCATACCTTGTTTCCACCTCTGTAAGCTGTCGGCTGCGGGCATAATAGATGGATTGCATTCTACCCGCCTCTCCTTTTTGGAGCAATATAGCACCAGCTGAATGCAAAGATACACTTGGATTTACAAAAAGTCCTTGAGACCAATCAAGGGGCTTCAATATTGGGCCCTTACTCATGGCCTCCTTAAGTTGCTGAAAAGACTCTTGTTGCCCCACACCCCATTGGAAAGAAACTCCTTTTCTTGTCAATAAGTTCATGGGTTGCACTATCTCTGTGAAATCATCACAAAAGTGTTGATAATACTTGCTCTTTCCTAGAATTCTATGAACATCAGTGACACTCTCGGGACTTGGCAATGCCATGATTACTTGAACCTTGTCAAGATCCATTTGCAGGCCTTCTTCAAACACGGTGGTCCACATTCGGCATTCAACAACCGAATTTTGCTGAGGCATATGTGTTGTTGTCATTTGTCGCTTGATCCCTTTGCTCTTACAAAAATCTCCAAACTCTATAGAAACAAACTCACCACCACCATCCGATCTGATTTTATTCACTTTTCTCCCTATTTCATTTTTAACAAGCTATAGCCATTCTTTCAATTTACCAAAATCTTGAGCCTTTTCATGAAGAAAGTACACCCACATCTTCCTACTATAGTTGTCGACAATCAATAAAAAATAGGAAGATCCCCCCAAGGCCTATGTAGGCATCTTACCGCACAAGTCAACATGCACCAACTCTAGAGAAGAGTTTTCTCTATTCTTGCTTCCTTGTGGTAATGCCTTTCTCTGTTGCTTGCCCATCATGCAAGCTTCATCACACGGTTCTTTGATTTCTGCAACTACAGGTAAGTGAGCAACCATACCTTGCTTTTGCATCTCCTTCATCATTGCAAATTCGACGTGGCTAAATCTTTCGTGCCAAAGTCTGCTTATGCCCACTCCAACGGTGGCTGTAAGAGCACTTAGCTCATACATGTTGTTCCTTCTTACTCCTATGCCAACAAGATTTCTTGCACTGTCTAGAATTTTTGCTCCTATCTTGTTGAACCTCACCTCATGGTCAAGGTCAGTTATGGAATCAAATGATAGCAAATTTCTCTTCATTTGTGGAACATATAGCACATTAGATAGTTTCTTAACATCTCCATTTATAGAAACAAATGAAACCGTACACTACTTTCTTGACTTGGAAATCTACAATCATATGGCCCTTCTTCTTGCAGTAGAAGCATTCTCCCTGAAACTTCTTCTTGCCACCCTTCTTCTTTTTTTCACCACTAGTAGAGGATCACCTTTGGTGGAGGAACCACCTTTGCCTTTCGCAGTGGCAGAGAACACAGCATCCCCATTGTTGCCTCCATTTGAGCTTTAAGCCTCAATTCCTTCTCCATAAGTAAAGCACAGAACTCCTCAAATGATAATGGTTGGGGTCTCACCTGAGTGTTAAGCGATGTTACTAGTCCATCAAACCTTGGTGGACATATTCGGAGACACCGCCAAGCTAGACCTTTGCTAGTCTTTTGTATCCTAGCACCAACCATCTGGTCATGTAGACTTTTGATTTGGATTATGAATCCTCCGCTATCTCTCCTTCATTAAACTTCTCAGCTACGAGTTGATTCTCTAGGTTCTGGATCCTTGTCTGATTCTGCATCTCATACTAACTCTTCAATATGTTCTAGGCCACAGTTGCCTTAGATGTATGCTAAATCAAGGTAAAAACACTATCAGTAGTACTTGTAACCAAGGCACATAGAGCATCTGCATTCCTGGGTTTCCAAGCTCATAGAAGGTCGGCATTAGGAGGTATTTTACTCCCCAAATTTGTTGGGTCGAGGGTTCCTTGTGGTTCTAGGTCAATCCCTAGTATTGTCTCCAAAAGCTCATATGAATCCAGAATAGTAGTAATTTTGAACTTCCACAGAGTGTAGTTCATACCATCTAGCTTGCCTTTAGTGAAGGCTGGTGGGAGAATCCTCAATGTCTGGATTGTTGGTGCAGTTGGTGCAGTTGCAACTCTTGAACTTGAGTCGCTTCCCATTTCCATCACTTCGTATGCTATTGAAGCCCTCGCCTCTCTTCTACTCTTTGATCCTCAGAGCCACCGCCTGGGTTCTGATACCATGTTAAATTACACGATGCAGTGGAACAAAAACTAAACAAAGAATAGAGAGTACACAACAAACTGGAGAGGAACAAATTTTTCCTTCAATACTAATGTAGTACAGACGATGGCTCTGGTCCAGCCGTGCGATCCCATAGTGGAGCTTAGATGGTGATCTAGATAGATACTAGGTAAAGAGCTACAACTAGAAGATCTCTACTGGAAGATCTGATCTAGTACAATGGATTGGGAAGGTCGCCTCTTTATAGCTATGAGGGCGGTAGTCGGATCAACATAGTCAGTGGAACGGAGCAATCAACCTAGTTGATGAGCCAACTAGTCAACCTAGTCAGTGGAACTGACTAGTCATCCATGGAATATTCAGGGAAAACTCCCTATACAGTCGCCTCAGGGGCCGAACCACCACCGAGGGGGCCGCTGGCCCCCCTGGGATCCCCCACCAGCTGCGGGCCAGTTGGCCCCCAGGCTCCAACAAGAGTAAGAGGCTCCCACACAATCAAGACAATGTGCCTCATTGTGCTAACAGCTTACCTACCCTGCTTAGCCCATAGGCTAGACTCACATAGACCACCTTTCTGCCATCAACGGTCTCATTGATAGACCTCATCTGACATGCAAGTCAGGATCCATCCAGTGTCCCGAGCTCACACAAGGCTTGTCCTCATATGGGGGCCTTACAACTTGAGCACCTTGGACCACTGGTGGTTACCAGGAGGGTGGGGCATTGAGCATATCTTACATTTGTCCCCATATATATCCAACATCATCTTTTGTGATCATCTCATTAAGATCTAGATTGAGATTCTTTATTGACATGAGCTCATCTTGATCTTCCTCAACCTCTGGATCTGACTCTTCTTCCTCTATATTTTCTTTGTCCTCCTCTTTCTCTTGTACCTGAAGTTTTTGAGCGGAGGAATGTTGCCTTTTTTTCAAAGTAGCCTTTGGAATTGTGCCCTCTTTATCTTTTACATGTACTTTCTGAACGGAGGAACATTTTCTTTTTGTAAAAGTAGCCTTTGGAACTATGGCCCTTGCGGTACTAATCTTTTCTATTTTGCGTCTTTCTTTTCCTTTGATAGGTTGCAGCAAAGTGGTCATGGCTCATCCTTCCTCTTTCTCTATCTTTTGTATTTCTTTAGGCCGCAATGGTTGTGTCGCTTCTTCATTGTTTAGTTTGAATGCAGCATCTTCTTCTGCTTCTATCTCAAAGAGTTTTCGTGCAAACCCTTGATGTGGGGCTCCTTGTCTAGGCTACTTCTAAGCCAAAGTAGGAGCTCTCTCATCCTGCTTGTCTCCTCTTTGTTTTTTAATGAAACTCACATCCATCTAATCCTTCTTGTGCCCTCCTTGCTCTTCACTGAATTCATGGTCTATCTTGAGTGATGATGTCTTAAATACTCAACCATAATCTTTTGACACAACCTACTTGTTGTGACTGCATTCGGAAATGTACTCCATTTATCTATGAGAGTCTGTAATGGAGTTTGTAATTTTATAAAGTTTGATGGTGGAGGAGGTGGCATTGCGAACCTATTTAGACATCTTGATAAGATAAAATGATAACCCCCAATATTAGGTTGTGAACACTTCACAAAAATATCCAACTATGGGCTCTTTGGTTCCATAGTGATTCCCACAACCATGCTAGAAGTTATATCTTTCTTAGAGAAGCTTGCATTCCATGGCTCCTCATTTTGCTCCATATCTTTTCTCGACATCATCAGATGTAGCTTAGTTTTTCTTTGAATGAGAAACCAAACTTTTCTTCCCATGTGCATGTGAGTCCACTTCCCTTCAAAGTAACCAGGGGCACACTCTTTCCCATTGAAATGTAAGGTGGTGCTAGAGACAAAAGCTCTATCTAGTACTGCAAGAGCCACGGTTCCAAGTAGTAAAAAAAGACATCGTCCCACTGTAGAGAGATAATGTGGATGAAAAATGGTTAAAAGAAGAGAAAGATGATGAAGACTCAGAACCCAAGGCTGAAGATGATCAGGATGAACTCACATCAATCAAAAATCTTAATCTGCATCTTAATGAAGCAGTTACAGATGATGATGTGGGATATATCTGGGGTCAAAGGACGTGGTTTGTGAATGCCAAAGATGTGGAAGCTGCAGCTCTCTTTACTAATAACCGAAGCCTTGATATATCCTATGCAATGCAAATATACGAGGCTTTGAGAGATGGTAAGAAACCTGTGGCAAGCAATGTGGTCTTGCACCCAATAATGTTTTGTCCAATCAAAAATAGTTTTCTGGATCAAATAACATTTACAGGGCCTACACATTTTGAGGAAACCTTCAATCGATTCTTTAAAGACACTCTTAAAAATATTCCACATGAACAAGGTGAAGAGGCACAAGGTGAGAATCTGCTGCTAAAGGAAGCAAAGAAGGAATTCCTCCTTTATTGCAGATTCCAGCCCATTGATGGTCAACATTGGGCTTATGCTTATAATCAGATCGCAAAGGAAGCAAAGGAGGTCAAAAGACTCACTCCAGAACAATTCGCAAAGATAAGTTCATTCCATTATTTTCCTGCAACAATTTGTATATTCAAGCATGAGATCAAGTATTTGATTGAGTCCGAAAGACTTAATCATTATGTCCATGGAAAGCATAATATATCCTCAACATCAGAGGTCTTATAGAAGGCAAGGGTTATATGGACAACATTTGGTTCTCCAAATCCTTATTTGAAGCGAAAGGTCACAAAAGCAGACATCGACACACTCACGAACTTCTATACTTCTTTGAGTGCAGTTGTGCCTAGGGGAACTCAAGAGCGAGAAGAAAGTATGACAAGCCTCAAGGTGGTGAGGGACAGATATGCCAACTACACTTCTATCATATTTCGTCCTGTTGAAGTGTTCAATGAGATGCTTGAAACGTGCATTGCTTGTGAGCGTGGACAGTTGACCTATGAATCTCCTTTGTTTATCTCCAGAAAGTCAAAGGTAATGGATAAGAAGGAGTTGATGGCAAGGATGTGGAGGCCTATAAAGTACTTACTTGACAAGTATGCATCCATGGCAGCACAAAAAATTTTAAAGAAAGAATGGTTTTTTGGAAAAAAAGACAAATACCATTGCATGGAAGAATGCATCAATGTACAGGTGAGGCATGATGCAGTGCATAGTGCCATTAAGTATTTGCTGTTAGAGAAACAAATTCCACTTACTCGATGTAACATTGACTATAATGTGGTGAAGCATATAGCTTCTTTGTCAACACCCAAGGTAAAGATATGGGCAAACAGGTGGATTAAAAAGGATGAAGATGGGTCAGAAATAGTAACCTCTTATATAAGAAAAGAAATCCCACAACAGGTGGTTGCATATGTGGAAAGATTAATCAGCGAGATAAGGATGCCGACAGATATGCACCAAAGCTTTCAATTCAATGTAGAGGTTACGGCAGAGTCTGGAAAGATTGTGAACTTCAGGGGAGTCTCAAAAGATGCCTTCTTCAAGAATGAGTCAGCATGGGATAAGCCACAACTATTCTTTATCAATGAAGTTTCTAGCGATGATATCCATATCTTCATTGATAGAATAGTATATACCACCATTAGCAAAGTGGCAATTTGCAACATTGTCATTTTTGTTGATAAAAAAGACAAAGAAGCCATGCAGGTTACTCTAGAGCGAGCATATTCATCAGATTTGAAGATCTATAGTGGTGTTTATGCAGCAAAGAGAGGCAAGAGAAAATGTGGCATAGCGATTCAATCTCTTGAATCATTCTTTTTGTGTATGCGGAGTCCCAACCCTAATCACTCCTTACAAAAGAACATAAGAGGGAATTCAAATAATTTGAGATTGATGCTAGAAGAGCAAGATATTCCCAGGTCCATACATTATCAAAAAAACAACTATGGAAGTCCTGCAAAAAGTGGGAGTCTCTTGCTTACCATGATGGAGAATTTGCTACCGGCAGGTTGGGAGGTCACCTTGTGCAGGATGGGATATTTATTTGAGGATCTCCCCAGAAAAGGCAACTCCACAAATATTATTGAAAATAAGCATTTCATGGCTTATTTTCAGCTTCAAGCAGATCTAACCACAGGCTATGAAAAAGAGATAGACCACAAGGACACTGATGACATGGATGATTACCTAGAAGATCATAATGTCCCAGTTGATGATGATGAAAAGATGGACTTACATGACCCGTTTAGAGAGAGGTTGGTGGATGAAGACAAACATGATGATGCCTTCTTTGATAATGATGGCTCGCAGGGTTATGAAAAAAGGCCACTACGATAATACTTAGCAGTATGAACTCTCTATTTCTCAACTAAATACAATTTTTTACATAAGATTTAAATTTGAAGATAATGAATCTAATCTCTCATATTTGTTTACAAGCAATAGAGGGAGAAGAAATGGATGAAGCCAATATGGAGGCACTCCCTTCTACTTCAACAATGCAACCACCTCTAAATTTGATTGAAGAATCCCATGAGCACAAGAGCTTTAAAGACACCATGGAAAAGCAGAATGACCCCAAACATAGAATACAAGCTATGACAGAGACCCATTCTGCAAATTTAGCTGCATTGGATAAAATGGAGAGCTCATTTGAAGTTAGGATCGTTTTGAAACGAGAACCTTAGTATTTGAGCTTTGGTAGAGAGGAGGTTTCAATCCTCTCCAATCCTTTAAAAGAGGTTAATGACAATGTTATCTTGGCCATTCTCAGGTAACGTTTGTTTATCTATTGCTACTTCAATGAGCTAACATTTGTTTATTTATTCACAGTGTAGTTATATATCAGTTTCCTAGTGCAGAATGCAAATCAATTCTATGAGCTAACGTTTGTTTATTTCTTAGTGCAGTGTAGTTATTTCTCAGCTTCCTAGCGCAGTGCAGCATCGTGTCTACATGCTCGATGCTCTCCTTTCTTCTATTCTTAGCTCTCCTCAAAAGACTATAGAAGATGTTTGTACCTGGTTAAGCCCTTTGAATTTAGATGGGGTGCGAGTCATCTTAATGCCTTATCATGAGGCGTAAGTATCAACTCTAACCTTATTTTTACTATTTCTTTGGCAAGTTTGTGTAAAAAAATAATCATTTTTATTCTGGTCGTGTAGCTCACATTGGATTTTGATCTTCTGGGACCTTGAACTCAACGTTTATGGTTTGTGAATTCAATGGAAGGCTATCATGCCAACTCCCCAAGGTAATTATTCTCTTAATATTTTTGATACTTTCTTATTTTGTATCTTATGATCATGAAATATTAATATATTTAATATGTCATGATGGACAGTGCTGCATATCGGCTAGTATCTGCTATCAAAACAACCATGGAGCAACAAGATCAAGTAGAATTCAAAAGACGTCTGCCAGTGGAGCAAAAATATGGACACAGCTGTGGGTGGAGAGTAGCCTACAACTGCATGTTGTTTCTTAGAGAGATTTTTGATTTGGAGTTAACAGTCAAAATGGAATCATATACAGAAGCTGATCTGCTAGCATTTCGGGCTGAGAGTATTCAGCGTCTAATTACTACCATTGGAAAACAACCTAAAAATATGACTACATTGCAGCATGTATAAAACCTTATCTTTATACTTGTATGCTTGCTCAAGCCTTTAATTGGGTTGTCTAAAACTCATAACTTTTTTATATTTTCCTCTAAGAGGAGAAGAGACTAGGTCTAATGAAAGCATGCTATCTTTATACTTCTATGATTATTTAAACCTTTATTTTTATTTGGGATGTGTAATCAACCATGTTGAGCTTGGAACTTGCATGCTAATGTTCAAATTAGGCACATAATGAATCATTGGATCAGGTGTCACATGTATAGGCAATGCTTCTAGCGATGAGAAATTGAGATGGCCAATATCTGTTGATAAACAAGGAAATGAAATTCATAAGTAGAAACAAACTGAAGATTGAGATGGAAAACCAAATTGTCAAACTTTAGGTTGTGTGCTCTCAATGCAATTTGTTTGTGTGAAAGCATTCATGTTTTTCTTTTTCAAAACAAAATTGGAATACTAAAAAAAAGAAAGCATTCATGTTCATATGCTTAGTATACCCCCTAAAGTTGTTGAATCTATACCCTTTCAAGTTATTTTAATCCCCAAAACTACATATCCGTACAATGCCAAAAACCTTTGCGTAATAGATAGAGTGGAGTCCAACATTATCTAGCATTGCCCGAGTGTTCCCACTAAGAAAATATTTGGCCAAGCGGCCAAAACAAATTTGAGCATTCATATGAAGTGAATAAGGATAGAAACAACAATACACTAATTCATTCATCACAATCAAGACTCAACACACTTTTTAACATTTATGAACTCATAAATAAATTTGGATGTGTATCACACTCCAAAGGTATTACAACATGCACACACATCTTTTCATGAAATATAGAAAATTAGACATATTCAAGAATACATATGAATGTTTGAATTACGGCAATGAGATAGAAGAAATTTCCAAGAAATATTAAAAGATCTTTGGAACAAAATTAATACATCATATGGAGAATATAGCAAGATAACATATGGAAAACACGAACACCATATAAAAGGAAAATTTCAAGGACCTGTTGCTTCCTCTTCTGTTTCCCAAAACTTTGAAGCGTGTTTTTGTAAATGGTCACGCTGCTCTTCATTGAACGGTTGAAGCTCTTTTTGTCCTGGTATGGTATCAATTTCTTTATCCCCTCCACCTTCAATTGTATCATCTTCTTTTGGCACCCCCTCTATTGCCAATATTGGTTCTTGCAAGCTAGCCCATTGTCGAATTTCATGATTACTGTAAGCATACGTGCAACATATACTTTCAACCTTTGCCAACTCCTCATAAGTCTCAACAATTGAAACAACACGCCTCTTACAAGAAAGAGACTCTATTGCAGCAAGCCCCTCAGAGAACAAGTCCAACACATACTCATCTTCTCGACAGAAACCCATGATCATGTCTTTCATGATACTTGAATGTTTTCTTTTCAAGGACAATTCAATGTCAAATTCATCATCATCATCCTCGTCATCATCATCCTCATCACCCGATTCTTCTGCACCACTTGATTTTTCATATTTTTCATCTGCAACATATATTGATGGCTTATATTGTGCATTAGTATAGCACTCAATATCGTTGAAATGCTTTTCCTTGCTTACCAGTACACAGGCAATTAAGCCATCCATAGATCCAGTGACAAATATATCTGTAGTTTCAAAATTAAGGCAACCGAAGTGTATTTTATATTGTCCGCATGCCTTATTTAATGCATTCTTCAAACATGATACATGATCCATGGTCAAGAACACCACAAGAAGGAATTGCACTGGGGGAGAAGCGATCGTCATCAAGCTTTTCAACAAACACTCAAAGCGATCCTCATTCCAATTTCTACTTCTGCTTGGTCCATACATTACATCCAAAAAGGCAACCCCTATTGCCATTGGCTCTTGGTACACATTATGTATAAATTCCATTCCCTCCATGTTTGAACCGACTGTGTAGAACCTCCAAGGCCGGGTGGAATTCGGTCCATGACTTGCACCTTCACTTTGTCCCATAATCCACCTCAGATACCCCTTTGCAGCATCAGGCAATGGTGGAGTTTCCTTGCCCTATTGAAGCTTCACTTTTAACCATGAGTCAGAGCAACCACGAATCCGATGATACAATTCTGGAGTAATTTTAAAATGTGATCTGCACTCATCCCAATTTTTTAACATTAAAGAAGGCCGTTCTGCCGATATAAACATATAAAGTTCTTCTTGTAGTGCAGCATCTCTCTTGATCTGCATAGCTCATCCTTCAATATCAAGAATCATGGCATCAGTCTTTGTTTTAGCTATGACGACTCTACCTTCCTTAATGTCATTTTGAATTTGACCAAGTTGATCATCACTCAATCCACGCAAGCATCTAAACATTGAGACTGTGGGTTGCCTACGACATTTTCCATCTTGTGAATATTTGCCTGCAATGTAATCCTCAAGGATGGAGATCCAACCATCATAAATGGCATCGCTTGTGATTATCATATGTACATCCTTCGTGGCAAATCTATTGCCCAATGTTACCTTGCCAGTGTCAATGAAAGCCTGCAAAATATATGAATCCATTAGAATGCAATAATTACGAAAACTGACTTGTAAAAAATGATTCATAATAAAAATCTGTGTCCCCTCACATGCTTAAGTATATCAATGTATGGAGATTGTCTCAAGATATTTTGAGACTCTAGGTTTGCCATCTTTGATATCTCCACACAAAAGCGTGCGGGACAATTCACTACAATCCTCGCCTGGCGGGTGCGGTAGTAGTTCTTTCTTTGGGCCGTGCTATTATCATCATTAGATGTGAATATTTTAGCAGCATATATTGAATGTTGTCCAGATAGTATCCAGTAATGGCACTTGGTTAAATCCTTTTTATCTACCCTTTCCAGTGGCTGCTTTGTTTCAGGATTGAAAGGCATTAAATCCGCTACAGTAGCAGGAGGCCTAGAGTTATAACCGAAGTTTGTAGCAAGCTTCTCCACATGCTCTTTGTTCAACCCTCTAGCTTTTTGACATCTTGTAACTGGAATTGAAAATGTTGCATGCAACCCAAATGGGTAGTATTTTTCATATTCCACCAAGCCTGATGGTTTCTTTTGCCCTTTTTTTCCTATGACCTTTCCACTTGGCTCCAATTCACTACCACTGCTTCTTTCCACAACTGCTATCATACCCTCTGGAGGTGTTCCTTTTTGTGGTACATCAACTATAGTTAGCTTTCCTTTCTTTGCCCCTTCTCCGCTACCACCTGGTGCTTGAACCATAGCCGATTTTCCTTTCTTTGTTCCTTCCCCACTATCTTCCCCACTCTTACGCTTCTTTAATGTTGCTGAAACTTTGCGATATGATTCAATAATTGTTGTCACTGTGTCAATTTCATTTCCATCAATTGATTCAACACTTATCCAGCCTCTTGAGTGCATGTTGTCATCTACATCAGACTTCATACAAGATGCTTCATAATCGCTGGGATCCAAGAGAAACTTCTTATTTTGATTTATAATGATCAACAATCCAATATCTCCCTCTTTTCCAACCACATCTTCAGTGATTTGATGTACCGATCCAACACAAGTGTATGCACTTTTATTAGGTAACAAAACAAATAAGTGAACTCGTGTCAACTGTGCTCCCTCAATACTATATATGTCAAAGTACCAAGGTATGCTTTTTTTTGCAAATCCACTTACAACTTTCTCAACCTTCTTCACATTTGTGTCTTTCCTGTAAAAAAACCCAAGCAATATACAAACTATCATCTTTATAATCTTTAATGTTAGACAAAACAAAGCACCAAGTTTTCAAAGCACTAAGGTTTGGGGAGATTTGGCTACGATGCGAAATCTTTCTAGCTTTTTATAAGTCACGAGGGTTTAGGGAGATTTGACTATGCAGCTAGCTTCTTTCTCATCACAAGGGTCTAGGGAGATTTGGCCGTGCGGCCAAATCTTTTCAAAGCAGCAGGATTTGGGGAGATTTGGTTGTGATGCCAAATCTTTCTAGCTTCTTTTAAATCGCCTAGGTCTAAGGAGATTTGGCCATGCGGCCAAATCTTGCTAGCTTCTTTCTAATCATGAGGATCTAGGGAGATTTGGCCATGCGGCCAAATCTTGCTATCTTCTTTCTAATCACGAGTGTCGAGGAAGATTTGGTTGTGCAGCCAAATCTTTTCAAAGCACCAGGGTTTGGGGAGATTTGTGTGTGGTCAGATCTTGCTAGCTTCTTTCCAATCACAAGGATCCATGGAGATTTGGCCATGCGGCCAATTCTTTTCAAAGCACCAGGTTTAGGGAGATTTGGCCGTGCGGCCAATTCTTTTCAAAGCACCAGGTTTAGGGAGATTTGTGTGTGGCCAAATCTTTTCAAAGCACCAGGTTTAGGGAGAGAGATTTGGCCGTGCGGTCAAATCTTGCTAGCTTCTTTCTAATCACGATGGTCTATGGAGATTTGGCCATGCAGCCAAATCTTTTCAAAGCACCAGGGTTTGGTGAGATTTGTGTGTGGTCAAATCTTGCTAGCTTCTTTCTAATCATAAGGGTCTATGGAAATTTGGCTGTGCGGCCAATTCTTTTCAAAGCACAGGTTTAGGAAGATTTGGCCATGCAGCCAAATCTTTTCAAAGCACCAGGTCTGGGGAGATTTGGCCGTGCAGCCAAATCTTTTCAAAGCACCAAGTTTTCAAAGCACTAAGGTTTGGGGAGATTTGGCTACGATGCGAAATCTTTCTAGCTTTTTATAAGTCACGAGGGTTTAGGGAAATTTGACTATGTGGCTAGCTTCTTTCTCATCACAAGGGTCTATGGAGATTTGGCCATGCGGCCAAATCTTTTCAAAGCAGCAGGATTTGGGGAGATTTGGTTGTGATGCCAAATCTTTCTAGCTTCTTTTAAATCACCTAGGTCTAAGGAGATTTGACCATGCAGCCAAATCTTGCTAGCTTCTTTCTAATCATGAGGGTCTAGGGAGATTTGGCCATGTGGCCAAATCTTGCTATCTTCTTTCTAATCACGAGTGTCGAGGAAGATGTGGTTGTGTGGCCAAATCTTTTCAAAGCAACAAGGTTTAGGAAGATTTAGTTGTGATGCCAAATCTTTATAGCTTCTTTGAAATCACCAAGGTCTAGGGAGCTTTGGCCGTACGGCCAAATCTTGTATGTTTTGAAAGAAGCCAGAAGATTTGGGTGCATGGCCAAATCTCCCCATTTAAAATTTAAAATTCAAATCTTAAGATTCGAATTTCAAATCTGAAGAATTCAAAATCTTAGATTCAAAATTTAAAATTCAAAATTCAAAATCTTAGATACAGAATTCAAATTTCAAATTTGAAGATCTGAAAGTCAAATCATATACTAAAGACCCTACTTTCAAATCACACTTCGAGATTCCTACTTTTACAAGAGTCTTTCTTTCAAATCGTGGTGTTCTGAAATGGAGAAAATGGAGAACATGCATGAATTAGGTACACTTTTGATTTCTTTCGTTTTCTTACTTGGATGATTGAGTAGCCATTGTTGTTTGTGAGCTTGTGCTGTTTGGATTTCATCAAGATGAGATCTCGTTTGGAAAGAGTGGCCTGCTGAGGGCTATGAAGAAGAAATAGATTTGTCCTTTGTGTGGAAGGAAGTTGCGGAGGGTCGAGGAGCAGCGTCGAGGGCCGGGGAGAAAGGAAGTAGGGAATTCGTCGAGGAAGTCATCAAGCGGTGGCGCGGAGGGGAGGAAGGAAGACGCAGAGTGTCGAAGAGTAGTGTCAAGGGTCGAGGAGAAAAGAAGTCGTGGAGGAGAAGGAAGGGAGAAGAAGAAGAAGATAGCCCCAAAAAAGCATGCCCAAAAAAAGGAAGAGAGAAAATACCGCCAAAAGTTTGGGGGGAAATGGGCAATACCCCCAAAAAAGCATAGTTTGGGGGAAGAAGCAATCCCCCCCAAAAAAGCATGTTTTGGGGGGAAGGAGCAATCCACCCAAAAGCATGAAGAGAAAAAAAAAAAAAAAAAAAAAGAGACCTCTTTCTAATCCAACTATTGTGTGTGGAATCTATGGAGAGTTGAATTGGTAATGGAAGTTTAAAACCTACATAGTTAAGTACACATTGTTAGGAATAAACTAGGATGGGGAGCCTCCCGGGACCTCTCATTTTGACATAGTTTTGAACTTTTTTTGCTTGCAATTAGCTAAACAAGGGTGGAGGAATGTTTTCCAAGAACTACCCCATCTAAGACGTTGTCCTAAAGCTCTCAAACCACCCTACATACACATTCGAGATCTAGGAAGGGAGAGAACAAGGTGAGCCTAGCACTTGATCCCCCATGAAGACAAATTCAATTCCTTCTCATAGGTTTACTTTTTATGCTTGGTTTAAAAGGTTTGTTTAGCTTTGCCTTTTAAAGTTTTGGTTTTTTAATAGTTTTAGATTTTCTAGTTTGCTTTGAAAGTAATAGTATGATTTTAAAGTGTAATAGCGTGAATCATGACGATTTTTTTGAAAGTAGGATCTCTAGATTTGAATTTCAAAATTTGAAACTTGACGCTTGAAATTTGAATTTTTTATTTTAAATTCTGAATTTTGAATTTTGAACTTTAAATTTTAAATTTTAAAATCTGGATTTTCAATTTTTAAATTTAACGTTTGAAGATTTGTCCATGTGGCCAAATCTTCCTAGTGATTTGAAAGAAGATTTGGCCATGTGGCCAAATCTTCCTAGTGATTTGAAAGAAGCTAGAAACATTTGGTAGCACGAAAAAATCTTCCCAAACCCTAATGCTTTGAAAGATTTGGCCACATGGCCAAATCTCCCAGAACCTGGTGATTTGAAAGAAGCATGCAAGAGGAGGTTGCACGGCCAAAACTCTCCATACCCTAGTGCTTTGAAAGAAGCCTAGAAGATTTGGACACACGACCAAATCTCCCCAAGTTTGAAAGAATGCCACAAACAAATCTTCTCAGTGCTTTGAAAGAAGTCACCAAGGTCTCGAAGGATTTGGCCGTGTATCCAAATCTTGCTAGCTTCTTTGAAAGCACCAAGGTCTGAGCAGATTTGGCCGTGTGGCCAAATCTTATTGCTTCTTTCAAAGCACTACTATCTTAGGAGATTTGGCCATGTGGCCAAATCTTGTTGGCTCCTTTCAAAGCACCAGGGTCTGGGGATATTTGACCATGTCGCCAAATCTTGTGGGCTTCTTTCAAAGCACCAAGGTCTAAGTAGATTTGGATGTGTGGATGAATCTTGATGGCTTCTTGAAAGCACCAGCATCTTGGCAGATTTGGTTGTGTGGACAAATCTTGCTATCTCCCTTTCAAAGCACCATGGTTTGTGAAGATTTGGCCATGTAGCCAAATTTTGCTGCCTAAAATTCAAAGCACCAAGGTTTAGGAAGATTTGGTCTTGCAATGAAATCTTGTAAAGCATTTTCATCCTAAGTCACACCATCAAATATCAATATTGAACTATAACAAATGCTATGTACTATGTAGGTGCCACATTGAAAGTGGGGGTTAAAGTCAACTTGCTTGTTAGTGGAAAGATTGTTGCCATTGGGACAATATTCTCTACATCACATGATGACATGTGCCAAGGTGTGCCCTTGGGAGAAAACAATGTATCGGTGGCAATCAATATTTGTATGGATGAAAGTGCACTTCTTCCATTTCCTACAATGGATGCATTCTTAGTCTATGAGGCTTTGGGTAGTGTTGTTCGTTGGAAAGCACGATCAATGAGTTGTGTGGGCAATGTCAATGGAGCTATTGTACCAATGAATGATATAACATCAGATACCATTGATGTTGAACCTCTATGTGGATATGATGAGTTTTCCATTCAAGAATCATGGAAGGACAAGAAAGTCTTAATATGGGATGAGCAGAAAACGAAGAGCATTGCAGAGGGTGTTGTTTTGTATGTCTACCCATTTGAACCTATAAATTTTGAGATGCTTGGTGAAGGTAATCTAGGTGTGGGAATTGAAAAGTATCATAGTGATGTATCAGGCATCGATACCATCCACTTAATAAAATGGCCGATTGCACAAATAACCTTTTTATATGGAACTTCATTAAGAATCGATGACACCATGAATTCTTCAAGTGGTTCTGGGAAAAAGCACATGGAAGATGAGGACCCAATGGAAAAATCCACAAAAAAGAGGCGTTACTGCATGATAAAGAGAAAAGCTAAAAAACATGATATGCCATTAGCATCATCTAGACTCACAAGGGATGCAGTCATAAAAGTATCTATGATTGATTGTTGTAAACAAAATTGTTGTCAATTTGCCGATCGTCAAATGATATCCAAATTACGCATAGAGTATTGGGGCCAAAGTTTGGAGGCTCGCACCAATTATGTATATGACACTCTTGGGGTTGCTTGTCGAAAAGATGACAATGGGCAGTTCAAATATGTCTTTTCATTGAATGGTATTCAAGTTTGTTGTAGAGCATGGTATGAAATGCATGGTATTCCAAAAACAACATTTTATCGATACAGGGAGCAATTTGAAATTGGTATACGAAGGTGCATACATGGTAATAAAGGAATCGTGCGAAGAGGTTGGGACCACACAGAACTAGGTAGAGCCATAATCCAAGATTTTGTGGATAACAATTCTGAGCGTATGCCACACAAAAGTAGAACACTTCAGGATGGATCAAGGGAAACACAGTTGGTGATACCGGATGTATACAAGCAGGTTGATATTCTCTATGAAGTTAACATGCAATTAAAGCATAGTTTGGGTTGTAAGGAGATGTCAACTTCCACATTCAACCGCATATGGAACTCTAAATTCAAGCATGTAACTTTGTCAAAAACAAGTGAATTCTCTAAGTGTGGTTTATGTAGTGCAATCAAGGCTCAGCTTGCAGCGACAAAATGCCAAAATGAACGTAATAAGTTGATGGAAGATAGAAGAAAACACATGTTACAACAAAAAAGTTGTAGAAATGTGTACTACACTTGGCGCAGATTTTCTGAAATGTATCCTCAGACATACTTATGCATTATCCATGATAAGATGGACCAAAAGAAGACAGCCATCCCTAGATTACGCAATCGTTCAAAGGTAGACAAGTCCTTTCAGCTCCCAGTGGCTTTGACTGGCATGATAACACATGGACATGGTCAAGGACGTTATGGTCACTTTTCTTTATCCTTGTGGCCATCGGATCCTAACTTCACAATTGGTTCATTGGCTTTGTGTTTGAGAAATCTTGAAAGACTTGATAACCATGCACTTGGAGATTTGGTACATGATGGGATGCCAAGGTCTGACAACGCTCTGCTAAATGCACTAACCTCAAGAGAAGCATTGGATTCTCACTATGTTTCTAATGGCAAGCAACAACTTCATCTTGGAGCAGTGGGTGGAACGTTCAAAGACCTTGGACTTGGAAGTTCCCATCAAGAAAATCCTTATAAGAAAGTACCCGAACACCTATTGTTGCAGTTGGATAATTGTGGTTCTGAAAACAAGAATAGGTACTTGTTTGCATACCTATCATTACTTGTTGGTCGAGGGATTTTCAAGTCAATTCAATTGGGATTCTTGATGGTTGGGGATACACATGAGGATATTGATGCAATGTTTAGCAGGTTTTCAGAGAGGTTAAGAACTAGCCAAACATTGACATTTGCACATCTCATGGATACTTTTAGACAATGTGAGGAGTCTTCTCCAACGCCATTTTTGGTAACGGAAGTCCCTGATTTCAAGAGCTATGTTGATGGATGCCTATGCGATGGGAAAGATTCTTTAGTGGGACACTCAAAGCCTCTCCAATTTTGGTTCTTTATGCGAAATGAAGTTCCTATCATGCAATATAAAGTGCATCCACGATCATTAGATTGGCAACCAAGTGAAGGTGGCATGAAGAGACATCCGGATGGTCATCCAATGCTACCAAGTGGAGAGCCACCTTATGTAACCATGTTCAAGTATGTGAAGGATCACTTAGATGTGATAGTTGGTATCAAGGAGTATGTACGCTTTTGGGAAAAATGGGCACACCTGCAAGGTCCAGATGCATCTTTCACAAAGTTTTACAAGCCAGTAGTGAAGTACTGGAAGAACATGATTGATGAGCTTGATAAACCAAACAATAGTGTAGAGGGCATGTACGAGAGATTTTGGCCAAAGACGCAACATATTGATTATGTGCAAGTATTTGATAATGAAAACGATGAGTTTCAAGGAATTGAAGAGTTGAATGATCATTACTGTGGACCTCAAAGGAAAAAGCCAAAACAATCATTTGATCCAATGGTTGATGTACAAAAAGGACACTTTCTTTTGGTCCGACCAGCAGAAAAAATTTACCCAATTTGGCTAGGCATTTCTCAAACTGATGTACAGAAGGATAATAAATCTAAAAATTTCAAGAAGGTTTTCATACAATATTGGGCACCTATATGCAAAAGACACAATGCAGAAATTGAGGTGTATGCAGATTGTTGGAACAAGATTTGGATGTGCAATAAAGGTGATCCTCCACGTTGGGAATCTGTTGATGCTATTGTATGGTCATGGGTTCCAAAATGTAACCTCTCAAAGAAGGTTTCCTCGAAGAGCAGCAACCTCCCCATCAAGGTGAAGATACCAACCATTGCACGCAAGCGAGCTTTATCTAATTTGGCTCATAGAACAGATTCCGACTCTGATGCTGACTCCACAATGGAGTGAAGGTACTTGAAAAGCATGACTTTTTTTTCCTTGCACAACAATAATTTATTTGAATACTAACAAATATTTGGAAGGTATGACATTGATCTTTTTTCTTTATCGTTTTTTTTGCAGACCATTGCTTTGTGGTTGCAAGTTTTGCACACGACAAAATATCAAGGACTAGTGTTGCATTCTTACTTTTTCTCCAACTAAACTAAAATGGTGTTTTTGAACACCACCTTTTTTTGAGAAGAGGCAAAAAATGCTTCATTAAACTCAAACATATGATGTTTTTTTCTCGGCTAATGCAGAACAGGCACACTCTAAATTGTGAGTTTCATATACACGGCCAAATCCAGGGAGAAAGTCAATGGAGTGCACTCAATGCATTGTCATTGTAACCCCTCAAAAAATACCATGCATTGGTCGAAACCTCAACATTTGACATTTTATTTATGTTGATGCAAACCATGCACATTTGCAAGATTTGGATGGACTCCCAAATCTATGGGAAAAATCAATGAAAAACATTGAATGTTACATAATTACAACCCCTCAAAAGTTCCCAAATTATCAGGATTTTCCCAAATTCTCTAATATGGTGTTGTATTGACTTGTAGAGGCAACTATCGCTTGCTTTTGGTGTCCACTTCACTTGAGAAGCTTGGAAACACCTTCATTCTTGAATCTCGGATCATTTCATTGGATTTCTGACTCAGTGTGTCAGTTTTTGCGTTTTTCTGCCTGGGTGTTGGAACTCAAGTTTAGAGCAACCATTTGCAGATTTGTCAGTTCCGGTGGACTCAAGAGTCCTAAAACTTCTATGTTGCTCATCATTCGCACTCTGGTGGAGTTTACAAATAGCTCTGTTTCCAAAAACATTTTTCAGTCCATGTGTTGGACCGTAGTGATTGAGACCACGGTTTCCAAAACCGTCTGTCCCATTGCACTTTGGACACCAAAAACCCCTACCTGTCAGTTCTTGTATGATTCGGTGGAGGATTTTTAGAGTTATAGATCTCTGTGTATTCTATTTTGTCTCTTTATTATGCATTTTTCATTCCAAGGTTTTGAAACCTTAGATTTATGCCACATGGCATTGGATAAGTGTTGACTCCCATTTCTCACTCATCGGTTGGGATTTTGGAGTTCTGGCAGAAGAGAGATATTTGCAGATTTTCTTGCTGAGTCCGATTATGCAATCACACCCATGTTTTGAGGCATCTCAGGTTCTATTTTCAGTAGCGGTCATTACCGTGGGACTATGATTTCTTGAGCATACCTTATGCAGGTCACTTTGGTTGCAGTTTGAGCAGTGTACGCTCATTCGTGGTGTGCATTGGGTTGCAGTGGATGATTTAAATGACATTTGGATGCATTGCGGTCCTTTTTAGATGAGCTGATAGGCCCAAATAGCCTTGTGGGATGCTATTTTTATGGATGCTTTGCACATGGATGCTATTTTATGCTGAGGGACAGCTTTGACACATTGCAGGTGATGCACTGATAGTGCTATGCTCTCTTGGATGAGATAATATTAATGCATATGCTAGTGGACGGTGTCTATGCTTGAGTCATTTGGCACTTATTGGCATTTTGGATTGCCATTGCAGTTGGCATTTTCTTTTGGGCCAGATTTGCTGCACCTGGTGGAGTAATGAAATTTGATGATGTTGTGGATAGCTTGTTGGCTGAGGAGATTAGGCGGAATTCTATGGATAGCAACAAGCAAGATGCATCCTTAAATGTGCAAAGGGGCAGATCACAGTTCAGGGGGAAGTCCCAAGAAAGAGGGAAGTCACGTAGCAAATCCATGGCATAGAACATTGAGTGTTACCACTGTGGCAAGAAGGGCCATATGAAAAAGGATTACTACAAGATGAAAAGAGAGCAAAAGTATAAGAAAAAGAATGCAAATTGGGGTGCAAATCAAAAGGAAGAGAGTCCAAGGGAGGACAAAGGAAAAGTGAAGATCAAGGAGATCAATGCAATCACACATGATAGTGACAATGACGTTCTCTTCATGTCTAGTTTATCTGCAGAGTTGCTTACCACTTCAGAAGATGCATATTCCCAAGATTGGATTTTGGATTCTGGTGCTTCATTCCATGTTACTCCCTATAGGGAATGGTTCTCCACTAATGACAGTGGAAAGACAGGTTGTGTGCATCTTGGAAATGACTATGCCCAGTCAAGTAGAACGCTTAAATGCCTACAGACTGACAATGGTGGAGAGTATCTCTCTCATGACTTTTAGCATTTCTGTGATACACGTGGAATTAAGAGGGAGCTCACATCCCCTCGTACTCTAGAGCAAAATCCAGTTGTAGAAAAGATGAACCGTACCATTCAAGAAAGGTTGCAATGCATGCTTTCCAATGCAAGTCTTTCTGGTGGTTTTTGGGTTGAGGCAATGAAGAATGTAGTGCATGTGATTAATAGATCACCTAGTAAGAGTTTGGATGGTGGTATTCCTAGTGTGAGGCATATGCACATGTGCCAAAATAGCTTCAAAAGAAGCTAGATCCTAAGTCTAGAAAATGCATCTTTCTGGGTTATGGTGAAAGTGGAGAGATGGGCTATCATCTCTAGGATCCAAAAGCAAAGAAGATCATACACAGCCATGATGTAGTCATCAATGAGAAGAAGATGCATAAGGCACCCATGAGGGATGTGGAAATGAGGAGAATCACTTTCCAAGATGTGAATCCACCTGCATATGTTGATAGAAAGCAAGCTGTCCATGCACCAAATGTGCAAGAAATGGTACCACCAAATACTCCCACAGGTATACAATCAAGGGTAGATGATGGATCACCTATTGGTGGAAATGATGAGCCCAATGTGGCTGATATGCAGGTGGGACAGCAAGCTGAAATGCCCTTGAGAAGATCATCTAGAGTGTCTAGGCCGCCTAATAGGTTTGTTCTAGGGGTAGACTATGTGATGCTTATTGATTGCGGGGAGCCTTCTTACTACAGAGAGGCTATGATGCGTGAGGATCAACGCAAGTGGGAGTATGCTGTACAATCAGAGATGAGTTCACTTATGAAGAATAAGACTTGGGACTTGGTTTCTTTGCCACATGGAAAGAAAACATTGCCATGTAAATGGGTCTACAAAATGAAGGTCACAGGTGATGATGTGCCTAGGTACAACTTGCCTGCCGTTTGGTCCCTAAAGGATTCAAGCAAGAGAAGGGTGTGGACTTTGATGAGATATTCTCTCCGGTTGTGAAGATGACCACACTTAGATGCATGCTTGGACTAGTGGCAGCAGAGGATATGGAGCTTATGCAGATGGATGTCAAGATAGCTTTCTTGCATGGGGATTTGCATGAGGAAATTTACATGGTGCAGCCGGAAGGCTTTGAAGAAAAGGGCAAAGAGCATTTAGTTTGCAAGCTGAAGAAGAGTCTCTATGATCTTAAGCAAGCACCTAGAGAATGGTATCAGAAGTTTTTTAGAAGGAGTGAAATTGATCACTGCCTCTACACTAAAAGGGCTAAGGATAATAGCCTGATAATCCTGGCACTTATATATGTGGATGATATGCTATTGGCTAGCAAGAATACTTATGAGCTAGATGCATTAAAGGCCAAGTTGCATGAGGCCTTTGATATGAAGGATTTGGGACTTGCAGGTCACATTCTTGGTATGCGCATCACGCGTGATCGGAGTAGGAAACTCCTTTGGCTTTCACAAAAAGAGTATGTTACAAAAGTATTGCAGCATTCCAATATGGAGGGGGGGAAGGCAGTGAGTACTCCATTGCCTCCATATGTGAAACTGAGTCATATAAATAGTCCCAAATCAGATGAGGAAAGGGCCATGATGGCCAAGGTTCCTTATGCATCAGCAGTTGGGAGTCTTATGTATGCTATGATAGCTACCAGACCACAACATTGCATTTGCAGTGGGAGTTGTTAGCTAGTATATGGCTAATCTAGGAAAGAGGCATTGGGAGGCAGTTAAGTGCATCATGAGGTACATGAAGGGTACCAAGGAGATGTGCATCTGCTTTGGTAGAGGAGACATGCATGTACTTGGGTACACAGATTCAGACTATGCAAGGCATGTGAATAGTAGGAGATTCACTTCTGGTTATGTGTTCACCTTTGCAGATGGTGCAGTGTCATGGATGTCTCGCGCACAGAAGTGTGTTGCTTTGTCTACCACAGAGGCTGAGTATGTTGCAGCCATAGAGGGTTGCAAGGAGGCTATATGGCTTGATCGACTAGTGGGAATTTTGGGGATTCATACAGGTATACCGACATTGCATAGTGATTCCATGAGTGCTATTCAGCTAGCACGGAATCCGGTCTTTCATGCAAAGACCAAACACATTGAGGTCAGGTACCATTTCATGAGGTACTTGAGGACAAGCACATAGAGCTTGTCAAGGTTCATACAGATGATAACCCTGTAGAGTTAAAGGTCACTGTGCCTTTACCCCAGTTATGTACAATACTCAAACACATATATAAATTAATGAAAAAGAAGATTAGGGTGGTTCTGCACCCACCAAAACTTGTGTAGCTCTGTGTTTCTCTCTCTCCCTCATCCATTCTTACTTCCATTGAGAGCACTATCATGTGGCTCAGCCACTTGGGTTTGAGGCCCCCCATTCTCAGAATAAGGAAAGGTGGAAATTTTGCTATTATTGATCTATATGTGGATGATCTCCTTATTATAGGTGACTATGAAGACATGATCCAGCATACTAGAAAGGCATTGAGCACAGAGTTTGAGATGAAAGACTTAGGCTTAATGCACTACTATCTGGGGATTGAAGTCTGGCAAGGCAAGATCTTCATCTCACAGCAGAAATATGCAAGGGAGATCTTGAAGGCATCTGGTATGTCTGAGTGCAAGGAGATAGCTACACCTATGGAAGTAAATGCAAGGCTATCAATGGAGGATGCCTACCAGCAGACATCGGGAGGTATAGGAAAGCACTGCCATCTATCTGTGCAACACCAAACTGGACATCAATTTTGCTATTGGCATTTTGAGCAGGTTCTCCAATAAGCCCCGGGAGAATCATTGGAATGCAGGGATGCGAGTGCTCAGGTATGTGAAGGGCACTCTTGATTATGGCATCACTTATGGTACAAGCACTTCCTTGGCTGGTCATTGTGACTCAGATTGGGCTAGAGATGTTGATTCTAAGAAATCAGTTTCTAAATATTGTTTCTCTTTAGGTTTAGGTATCTTCTCTTGGATCAGTAAGAAACAACTAATAGTGGCCAGCATTGTCTTCTACCGAGGCTAAGTACAAGGCAGCATGTTTTGCTGCTTGTGAAGCAGTGTGGCTAAGGAGGATCTTATGGCACATGGGAGTGCAAGAGGATGAGGCAACTGTGCTGAGGTGCGACAATCAAAGTTGCATGGCCATTGCTAAAAATCCAGTGTTTCATGCATGCACAAAACATATAGAGATTTAGTATCACTATGTGCATGATTTGATCAAGGACGCGATAGTGGAATTGGTCTACTATCCAACAGAGCAAAATGGAGCAGATATCTTCACCAAGGCACTCAGGAAGGATCAGCTTCAGGATCATCTTCAGAGACTCGGCATTGGGCCGAGAAGGTAGTTCACCTACGAGTGGACATTGAGGGGGGGTGTTAGATATGCTCAATGCGTCACCCTCCTAGTAACCACCAGTGGTCCAAGGTGCTCAAATTGTAAGGCCCCCATATGACAAGAAGCTATGTGTGAGCTCGGGACACTGGATGGATCTTGACTTGCATGTCAAATAAGGTATATCAATGAGACCATTGATGGTAGAAAGGTGATTGTGTGGGAGCCTCTTGCTCTCGTTGGGGTCTAGGGGCCAACTGGGTCCCTAGTGGGGCCAGTCCCCCCCCAAGTGGGGGCTCGGGGGCAAGAGCCCTGTAGGCAATGATATAAGGAATATTCCTTGAATATTCCATCGACGACTAGTCGGTTCCACCGACTAGGTTGATTGGTCGACTTCACCGACTAGGTTGACTGGTCGGTTCCATCGACTAGGTTGATTCGGCTACCACCATCATAGCTATAAAGAGGCAACCTCCCAGTCCATTGTATCAAATCAGATCTTCCAGCTAGTAGCTCTTCACCTAGTATCTGTCTAGATCACCATCTAAGCTCCACTGTGGGAGTGCATGGGTGGACGGAGCCATCATCTGTACTACATTAGTATTGAAGGAAAATTTTGTTCGTCTCCAGTTTGCTGTGAAGTCTCTATTCTTTGTTCAGTTTTTATTCTACTGCGTCGTGTAATTTAACAATTGGTACCAATCTCCATAATCCCATGTGAGGAAGGGCACCGGTGCCATTCTATGAAGAGTGGCAATAATTTTATTCTCCCTTGAGAATGGAATCAGGAGAATGACAATAGTGCCATCATCTAGAATAGTATTACTAGTTTACCTTGTATTTAGCCTACGTTTGGTAATTTTGCCATTTTCTATCTCATATTTAAATTTTCTACTACCCTCTTGGCAAGTAAAATTCTATAATGACAAAGAATGGTTTGAGAGTTTTAGGAAATTTCGCACAATTAAAGACCAAGGTTGATCTTTTCTTATCTACGGCCAATAAACCATACAAGGTTAACTATCTTTGATACTCTAAGCCCTTCAGCTCATCTAAGATCAAGGTGTAAAATTGGGGGATCAAGCTCTCCTAGTCATGAGATAACATCCTAATGAAACAATAATCTAAGAAGGATGCAACCTAAGTGCAAACATGATGAAGAGACTGCTCATGACATGTACCTCAAGTCAATTAGCTTCCAACCTAGTATGAGACACATGTAAAGTATTTTGTCCATCGGATATAATTTGCATGGTTGATCACACATTATACACCGTTTTCCCCCTAGTGTTATGCACCATCATTAAAAAACATAGTCCTAGGTGTGAACATTATTCAAACAAGAACTTATCATATGGATGCACAACTTTGCATGCAATTCCATACCATCTAGTTTGAGGTGCATGCAAAGTATTGTGCCAATCGCATATGCTTTGAATGTTCGATCAAGAATTAAACATCATTTTTGCCTTAGTGTCATCGACAACCATATAAAAACATGGTACTAGGTGTGTTATTCCAACATGTACTTATTGGATGGGTGCTCCACTTTGCAAGCATGTAAATACCACCTAGGTTGAGACACATGCAAAGTATTGTGCCCATTAGATAGGCTTTGCCTTGTCAATCAAGCATTAAACACTGTTTTTGCCTCAATGTGATGCACATCTATCAAAAAACACGCTCATAGGTGTGTTATTCAAACAAGTACTTATCGGATGGATGCACCACTTTGCATGCAAGTTAATAGCATCTATGTTAAGATTCGTGCAAAGTTTTTTGTCCATATGATATGATTTGCATGGTCTATCATGCATTATACACAGTTTTCCTCCTAGTGTTATGCACAACCATCAAAAAACGTGCTCCTAGGTGTGTTATCTGAACAAGTACTTATGGTCTGGGTGTACCACTTTGCATGCAGGTCAATACCACTTGAATTGAGACTTGTGCAAAATATTGTATCCATTAGATATGATTTGCATGATCGACCAAGCATTACACTCTATTTTTACATTAGTGTCATGCACAAGTATAAAAAAAGACTGTCCTAGGTGTGTTATTCCAACAAGTACTTATCAAATTGGTGAGCCTCATTGCATGTAAGTCAATGTCACCTAGGTTGAGCTGGGTGCAGAATATTGTGCCCGTCGGATATGCTTTCCATGCTCGATCACTCATTATGCTCCATTTTCCCCTTAATATTATGCACAACTCTAAAAAAATGTACTCCCAGGTGTGTTATGCAAACAAGAACTTATGGGATGGGTGGGTCACTTTAAATGCAAGTAAATACCACCTAGGTTGAGGTGCATGAAAAGTATTGTGCCCATCGGATAGGCTTTGCATTGTCGATTAAGAATTAAACACCGTTTTTGGCTCACAGTGACTCACATCTGTAAAAAAACACGCTCCTAAGTGTGTTATCCCAACAATTACTTATCAGATGGGTGTTCCAATTTGCACCCAAATGAATACCATCTAGGTTGGGATGTGTGCAAAGTATTGTATCCATCAGATATGATTCACATGCTCGGTCACACATTATACATCGTTTTCCTCCTAGTGTTATGCACCACCGTCAAAAAATACGCTAGCAGATGTGCTATCCAAACAAGTATTTATGGGATGGGCATACCAGTTTGCATGTAGGTAAATACAATCTGAATAGATGCCTATACAAAGTATTTTGCCTATCAGATATGCTTTGCATGGTCGACCAAGCATTAAACTTCATTTTTGCCTTAGTGTCATGCACAAGCATTAAAAAAGACGTCCTAGGTGTGTTATTCCAACAAGTGCTTAGTGGTGCATCCATATGATAAGTACTTATTGGAATAACACACCTACGACCATGTTTTTATATGGTTGTGCATGACACTAATGCAAAAATGATGTTTAATACTTGGTTGACCATATAAAGCATATCTGATGGACACAATACTTTTCATGCATTGCAACCTAGATGATGTTGACTTGGGTGGAAGGTGGCACGCCCATCCGATAGGTACTTGTTCGGATAACAGACCTAGGAGCATGTTTTTGACGAATGTGCATCACAGTGAGACAAAAACGTTGTTTAATGCGAGAATCGACCATGCAAAGCATACCAAATGGGCACAATACTTTGGACACACCTCAACCTAGGTGGTATTTACTTGCATGCAAAGTGGCACACCCACACCATAAGTACTTGTTCAAATAACACACCTGGGAAGACGTTTTTTGACAGTCATAGTGGGGAGAAGTTTGGGATTTGATAAATGCAATTTTTTCCAAGTGGGAGAATTTTGAAATCAAAGGGCAGAAAAAACTCATACCCTTAAAGGATTCAAGAAAGAAACCCAGACGTTGAAGGCATTACCTGAAGAAATTCAAGCCACAGCATGGAAGAGCATGCAGGGAATTAAAGATGAGATTCTAATTAAGTCTGTGCTTGGCAAAGTGGTGTCTAGGGATCTCTCTTTGGATGAAATGGGCAATGAATTTGATGAGTAAGTAAACTTCTCTCTTTTGCATCACGTCTCTCCTTGATTTTACATTAATCTCTTTACAAATAATGTTTCAATAGACTTTGTTTCAATTGTAAAAGTGAGAAGAATTTTACGTGTGTTTTCAATGTAGGCATAAAATATACATGAGAATGCAAGAAGCAATGATTCAGCAATCGAATGCCGGATTGGAATGTTGTTCGAGAGGAGTATCCAGAGAGCAACAAGATGGAGAGCTTGGCTCCATATTTCAATGTATTCAAAAGCATGGTATGTCAAATTTGGTATACATATTCTAATGGATTTTTTTTTTCAAATTGTAGATTTGAATGTTTAAAATATTGAACTGTTATTTTAACAAGAACCTTTAGAAGAGGCAAGAAGGGAACTAAGAGTAGTATGATGCTTGCAAGCTTTAAGCAATTGATTGACCGAACCACAAAAGAAAAAGAGCGTCGAACTCGAGAACAATCTATCACTCTTAGTGATGACATGTTAGAGTTTGACATGGGGGAAAACCATCCTCCAAACTTTTATCATGTGCTCAATAGAGATTGCAATGACTTATCAAAGATAGTTCCAAAGAATGAGTACATGTTGGTCATTGTAGACATACCATATGGATTTAATATTCTTGGATCCACCTTTGATGAAGTCCCTTACAAAGCAAAGGAACTAATGAGTCTTTTTGACCAGTTCATGTCAATTACATCGGCAATGCTTTGGTGATTGTAGTAATGAAATGCAAAGATTTTTTTGGGCCAATTATTATTGTGATAATTGTATTTGCTTTTGATAAATTTAAAACTTATTTTTATTGCATGTCATAGGATGAAACCCAATGTGAGACAAATGAAAGGACATCGATTCACATCTGCTATAGAAAACATTTTAGTTGGGTATTGGTCTGTGGAGGGGAAAAAAAATATTGGTCACATCAACTTTCCCTCCTGTGCTCCATTTACTCCTGATCATTTCATTATTCTAACTATGATGAAGAAGCTCAGGCATGTGACCATGGATAAGAATGGGGAGATAGTAAATCCTTATAAAAAACCACAACTCCTAATTAATCAGATCATAGATCTATTTTCAAATGAGCAGGAGTGGGTACTTGATCTATTTGCGGCTTCAGGCACAGTCACAACATGTGCTTTAAAAAAAGGTTGAAATGTAATTGCAGTTGAAAAAGATCCTATTCAATGTGATTACATAAAGAAGAGAGTGACTGCTATTCTGATGAGCATCAAGAGATTGGTTTGAAAGGTGGGAAGTTCAATGCAGATTTGGTGGTAGCCTTGTCATGGGAACCCCAGCCTCCTGAGATATTGAACCCCGGTTTTATGGAGGCGGGCGAGCTAGTTGATACATGGGAGAAGGAGGTTGTGAAAGAGAAAGTGATTGAGAAACCCATACAGGAAACCTAGACTGGGGAGGGTGATGAAGATGAGGTAGATGACACATATGGGAGAATTGAGTAGACTCTAGTTATGGAATCGTATTGCCAGTTTTTTGTATTTGAATGGTTTCAATAGATAAGTGTTCTTAAGACATATTAGAATCTTTATGCTTTGAATGTTTTGAACATTTAGTTGTTCCCATTAATTTGTTGTTGGGGATGGTTATGAAGATGATATAAATGACACATATGGGAGAATTGAGTAGACTCCAATTATGGAATTATATTGACAATTTTGCGATTTTGAATTGTTTCAATAGACAAGTGTTCTTAAGACATTTGAGAATCCATATGCGTTGAATGTTTTGAAGGAGGCATTTACTTTTTCCCATTAATTTGATGATATTTTTTTACTCTTTCAGTACTTTATGTGATACTACAAAGTTTAACTTAAGAATTTTGATAAGGTTATGTTACTACTATTAACTAGAAAATAAATCAAGGCATGAGGGTTGATGCTAGGCATGCCGATGCTCGAGGGCCATAGAGGAAAAGGGAACGTGAGGGGAGAAGCATTAACATGGGTGGGGAAAAGGGATTAAGAGGGGTGGGAATGAAGAGGGGGACTATGGCACAAGAGGGAAGGGAGAGGGGGAAGAGGAGCATGTACATGATGGGAGGTGGAATGTAGAGATGGAGACATCAAGGGAAGAGAGTCATGCTTTATTTGAAAGGAAGGATGGAGGGGAAATCAAAGTACTAGCTAGGTGGCTTTACAAGAATGAGCATGTCCCATCAAGGAATAGCCCCCTCCTTTTATAGCCAAGAGAGGGGGTCTCTCCCAATAAATGCATCCTCCCACATGCATGGTGTGTGTGGAGGAATCTCCCATGTGGGCTAGGTGGGTACACACTCTCAATTGTGTGCAACAACCCTTTGCCTCATTTTTCCACATAAATCAAACACCATATCCCAAGTCTAAGATACTCCCTTGGTCTCTTCCCAATTTTATAATACATTCAAACATCTAGGAGGACAAGTGGAGGGTTGGCACAAGGAGTCTTGCCACCTCATCTTACTTTCCCCATTATTTAACTTGCATTCTTGGACTATCTACACCCCCCCACATGGGCCTATCCTACATGGAGGGAATAATCCAATATAATATCCATCTCCACCTATTTTATATTACTTCTCCCATGGTCCTTGGGCCATGTCTCACTAAATGCAAGCATGGGACTGCTTAGGTGGAGGGGTGGCACAAGGAGGATTTAGTGAGGCATGGCCCAAGGACCATGGAAACCATGCCACCTTGGCATTTTATAATATTACTACCATGGATCATGTACAACACACCTTATGGGTCCTCTTACGTGGAAGGGTGTCACATGGTCATGCCCTACCACCTCAACCTTGGGCCCTATGCACATGATATTTTATTATACTATTGCCACACACATACAAGCGCACACATATATTTATGCCTTTTACCTTGGTCAAATTTATCCATAACAGTTCCCCCCCAGGTTGGGGTTCTTTAACAGGAGGGGCCGGGGGAGTAGGAAGGAGGGGGGCTCGTGGGCGAGGCTTGGGAAATCTTCCAGGTGGAGGGTGAGGATATACACCTTGTTGAGGGTAAGCATCTAAGGGAGGACCATACATTTCAGGTGGAGGGGGTGGGTACATCCATGATGGGGGGTGGGGGTATGCCCCGAAGATGTTGGAACCCCCAGGTTGTTGTTGTAAGAATTGAGGGGGTTGCAGAGGGACAACCATCTTCTTTGAAGCGATGTCAGATTGAACTTTATCAAAATTTTGAGCAATCTCTTGTGCTTGCACCATGGTCTCTCGATTCTTCCATTTAAGCTTGAGGTGGAATTCATCACTTACTCCTGCTACAAGGTAGCCCAGCACATGCTGAGTCATTACAGCTCAAAATCTGCATTGTCCGCATGGCAATTAAATGGTCTAGGAGCATGGCTACTTGATCCACATATCGACAAGCCGTCTCAACTTCTGACTGAGGTTTGCCACCTACAGGTACACATTCTCCGCTCCTCTTCTTTGCCAAAATACTCAATCATAGCTGCCATCAACCTCAGCCAACTTTGGCGAACATCTTTGGCTTGCTTCTCATACCACACTTGAGCCAAAAACCCTCCAAAAATGTGGGGAGAACCAACAACCATCTATCTTTAGTAAGAAAGTTGAGAGAAACACAACAGCGCTTGAAGGCCACAAGATACTCATTTGGATTTTCTTCAACCCAATCACAGAACATGGGAATGTCAGCCATGCTTGGAAAATGGAAAAGAGAGAGGCAAAATGAGGCTTATCTATTGGCAAACAATGGAAAGAGGTAGATTGAACTAAAAATCTGGTGAAGATATATCCACAAAGCACACATAGGCAGGGTAGCATGTGATTGGTGTATTGTGAAATGCTATACAGTAAGAATCTTCAGCATAGAATAGCTCATAGACAATCTTAAAAGGACCAAACCTTATTGTTCGAGGCATGATATTGCATCCATCTTTACAGGCGAGGGTTAGAGACGCGGCATTGCATGAGGTTGTTCATCAAGGCAAACAAGAATGCCATGACAAATGTCAACAGTTGGAGAGCTTACACATCACCTTCAGCTTCTTCCAGTTCTTGTAGTCGCCATGCTATTTCTTCAAGGGGTGTGCGGTTTGGCATCCTTCTTTTGAGAAATGTCCTTAAGGACCTTTTTGATGATGTTTTGAAGTCGGTAAACTCGTATCAAATATGCACAACACTGAGTTTCATGATGACCACAACCTTTGCATTCCTTACAAATGATCACCCTCATTCGTGGCTTGCGGCTTTGTTGGGGCAATGCTTCCACTCATTTCATGTGTGATTGAAGTACAAGCTTCACGTGCCAAGAAATCAGCAACTAAATTTTTAGCTCGAGGGGAATCCTGAATTTTTACCTCTTCAAATTGTTTGCAAAGTTCCAATGCTTGTTGATGTTATGGAACCAAGCCTTCACTCCGTATCTTCCACCTTCCACTAACTTGTTCACACAGGAGTTGAGAATCTCCTTGCATATCAAGTTGCTTGATGTCATGTTCTTGTGCCTTTTGTAGCCCAAAAATGAGTGCCAAGTACCCAACTTGTTCGCAAGTACTTGCAGGTGCAGACTTGCTATAACAATATACCTCACCCCCTGGTGAAGTGAGCTTCACACTGTTATGGATAAAATTGTCTAAGAAAAAAAGGCATTAATATGTATGTGTGATTGTATATGTGGCAATAGTATAATTAAATATGGTGTGCATAGGGCCCAAGGTTGAGGTGGCAAGGCATGACCATGTGCCACCCTTCCATGTAAGAGGACCCATAAGGTGTGTTGTACATAATCCATAATAGTAATATTATAAAATGCAAGGTGGTATGGCTCCTCCATGTGCCACCCCTCCACCTAGGATGCAATAATTGAGATAAGGCTCAAAGTCCAAGGGAGAAGCAATATAAAATGGGTGGAGATGGCTATTATATTGAGTTATTCCCTCCATATGGGTTAGGCCCATGTGGGGGAGGTATAGAAGGACAAAGAGAGCTAGTTAAATAATGGGGAAAGTAGGACGAGGTGGCAAGATTCCTTGTGCCAACCCTCCACTTGTCCTCCTAGAGGTTTGAACTTATTATAAAATTGGAAGAGACCTAGGGAGTATCATAAACTTGAGATATGGGGCTTGATTTATGCGGAAAAATTGAGGCAAAGGGTTGTCGCATACAATTGAGAGTGCGTACCCACCTAGCCCACATGGGAGACTTTTCCACACACACCATGCATGTGGGAAGATACATTAATGTGGAGAGACCCCCTCTTTTGGCTATAAAAGGAAGGGGGAATTCCTTGATGGGACACGCTCATTCTTGTAAAGCCACCTAGCTAGTATTTTGATATTTCCCTCTCATCCCTCCTTTCCAATAAAGTATGGTTCACTTCCCTTGATGTCTACATCTCAACATTCCTCTTCCTATCATGTACTTGCTTCTCTTCCCACTCTCCCTTTCCCCTTGTGTCATAGTCTCCCTTTTCCTTCCCTCCACTTCTAATTCATTATTCACCCCTATGACATCCCTTCGCCCTCGTGATCTCCTTTTCTCTATGGCCTTTGAGCGTCGCCATACTTAGTCTCTAGCCTTTGGTCTCGGTTTCTTTTCCGGCTAAAAGTTTTGGTGTGGCTGCTGGGATACGAATCTCCACGGCGGTTGGCGAATCTTCTATTCGTACGGGTTACATCAACAAAACTATACCATCCGTGCTCTTTCTAAGCTACTGCGCGTGCATTCGCTACGGACAGTTTTCTGCGCGACAGTTCTCTGGACTGCCGCGACTTCTGGTTGCAGACAGTTCTCTGGACTGCTCTGGTCGCGGACTGTTTCCCGAGCCCCTGCAAAAGATCCCGCGCCCCCCTATCTCTTCTCTTCTTCTTCTTCTTCTCTTTCTCTTTCTCTTTCTCTTCTCCTTCTCCTCTCCTCTCCTCTCTTTTTATTAAAGAGTAGGATTGGAACCCAAGACCTCCCCCTTCACAAAAGAAAGTCTTATCATTGGGCCAGCAAGTTGGAAGTGGTAAAAATGTAATGATTTTTGTTCATATATTGAAATTGCGGGAGCTGTAACTCTCTAACCATAAGGAGTTTGCTCTTGTTGTAAAAAGCAAAAATATTTCATTTTATGTTCTCTATCCACTTCTCTTGCTAGATCGCCAATTCAGAACTTCTCCAAGCCCACTTCACGGACGCACGCCTCACGAGAAGGGTGGACATTTATGTCACTTCTCGACGCGTTTAAGGAATTGGTGCCTGTTCCTCCGCACCTTACGGCTACCAATGCACGAGATGTATTCCTTGATCTTCATGTCGACCTTCAACGGCTGATTGTCCAGTGCATTATTGATGGTGATGACGGGTGGAATGACACACCGTGGATGATTCAGGGTGACGAACTACTGATACGGTGGGAGGATTTTGACTTTACTTCTACTCATTGTGCGGTGATCGAACTACTTGCTGCTTCAGAGGTAATCAAAACGGTTTCCTTCTTCGAAGGGTGGGATGTTCCCCAAGCTTGGGGGGAGATTTGGCGCATCTGCTTGTTGATTCCTGTGGAAAAGCTCGTCCTGAATGGTTATTTCACAATCTCATTACAAAGGTTTCTAGGCCTTGGCTATGGTTGGTAATGTTTCGACCAAGGAATCCATTTGTACCTAATCAGCCTTTTGTGCCTCATTTCGAGCTTCAAATTTTAATTCTTTTTGGGCTTAAGATAAACTATCAACAAAGAATTGCAAGTTTATTTGGTGCTGAACGTTTGGCTCAAGTGTTGAATTCTCCCCACCCTCTCCTCCTACCTATCTTGGACTACCGAGAAACTTGGGATGTCCGAATTCTCGTCTTGGTGTGATGACATCTTGGATTCTTCAATTTGATGGAGCTTACAAACCTTCGACCAAGGCGGCTGGCGTGGGTGTGAAGCTCACTTCACCGAGTGGTGAAGAGTTTTGTTACAGCAAGTCTTCGCCCGCAAGTACTTGCAATCAAGCTGAGTACTCGGCGCTCATTTTTGGGCTACAAAAGGCACAAGAACATCATGCCAAGCAATTGGAGGTGCAAGGAGATTCTCAACTAGTGTGTGAACAAGTTAGTGGAAGGTGGAAGGTGCGGAGCAAAGGCTTGGTTCCACGACATCAACAAGCCTTGGAACTTTGCAACCAATTTGAAGAGGTAAAAATTCAGCATATCCCTCGAGCTCGAAATCGTGTTGCTGATTTCTTGGCACGTGAAGCTTGTATTTCAATCACGCATGACGCGAGTGGAAGCGCCACCCCAACCAAGCCGCAAGCCACGAAGGAGGGTGATCATTTGTAAGGAATGCAAAGGTTGTGGTCATCATGAAACTAAGTGTTGGGCCTACTTGATACGAGTTCACCGACTTCGACAGACCATCAGGAGGGTTCTCAAGGATATTGCTCAAAAGAAGGATGCCAGACCGCACACCCCTTGAAGAAATAGAATGGCGACTACAAGAACTGGAAGAAGCTGAAGGTGATGTGCAAGCTCTCCAACTATTGACATTTGTCATGGCATTCTTGTTTGCCTTGATGAACAACCTCATGCGACGCCGCACCTCTAACCCTCGCGTGTAATGATCAAAGTGATATCATGAGGATTGGTCCTTTTAAGATTGTCTATGTGCTATTCTATGCTGAAGATTCTTCTCGTGTAATATTTCACACTACACCAGTGACACCTTACCCTGCCTATGTGTGCTTTTTGGATGTATCTTCACCCGATTTTCAGTTCAAGCTTCCTCTTACTATTGTTCGTCCATAGATAAGCCCCTCTTTCCCATCTTCCAAGCATGGCTGACATTCCTGTGTTTTGTGGACGGGTAGAAGAAAATCCAAATGAGTATCTTGTGGCTTTCAAGCGCCGTTGTGTTTCTCTCAACTTTCTTACTGAAGACAGATGGCTATTGGTTCTCCCCACATTTCTAGAAGGTTTGGCACAAGTTTGGTATGAGAAGCAAACCGAAGATGTTCGCCAAAGCTGGCCAAGGTTGACAGCAGCAATGATTGAGTATTTTGGCAAAGAAGAGGAGCCGGAGAATGTGTACCTGCAGGTGGCAAATTTGAAGCAGTCAGAAGGTGAGACGGTGCGTCGATATGTGGATCGAGCGGCCGTGCTCCTGGACCGTTTGATTGCCACACAGGAGGACAATGCCGGGTTTCGAGCTGGAATGACTCAGCATGTGCTGGGCTACCTTGTAGCAGGAGCGAGTGATGAATTCCGCCTCAAGCTTAAATGGGAGAATCCAGAAACTATGGTGCTAGCACATGAGATTGCTCAAAAGTTTGACAAAGTTCAGTCTGACCCCGCTTCAAAGAAGACGATTGTCCCTCCACATCCCCCTCCATTCCTGCAACAACAACCTGGGGGGTCTAACTCAGGGGCATACCCCCACCCCTCAGGGATGTATCCACCGCCTCCACCTCAGATGTATGGTCCTCCCTTAGCTGCTTACCCTCAACAAGGTGGATATCCTCATCCTCCGCCTCGAAGATTTCCCCAGCCTCACCCACGAGCTCCCCTCCTCTCTACTCCCGTGGCCCCTCCAACTAAAGAGGCCCCCCCTGCAACAGAACCTGGAGTCAACGACCTAGCCAAGGCCCTGAATGATCTTCGGCTTGAGATGGTGGGCATCAGAAATCAAGCCAACCGCCCTCCAAGAGATCGTGCTAATGTTGTATGCTACGAGTGCCACCAGAAGGGTCATTATCGTACAGAATGCCCCAATATTCCAAGGGTGAATCTTCTAAGTGAATCGGGCACTGAGGATTCTGATGTGGAGATCCTTGATCTCAGGAAAAGAACTCGTGCTACCTCGGACCCCTCTCTAAACCGTGGACCGGGCCGCCCCAGGAAGAAGGTGTCCTTCTCAGAGCCCTTAGACGCTGAGATGGCAGACCCACCAACAGAGAAGACTAAAAGATCTCGCAGGAGTAAGTGGTCACCCTCGGATTTTCCCATCGGCTCAGGGCAAGAGGACTATTCGGTCGTTCAAGACCTTGCTCATCGTTCTTTGAGCATCACACTCCCTCAACTAATAGCATTAAGCCCTAAGGTGAGACGTGAGCTGCAGCAAGGTCTCTCAACAAGGAAGAGTAAGAAAAAGGGAAAGGTACGAGAGGTATCTTCTATCTCTGAAGAAATTGATCGGCACCCACACACAGTAGATGTCATCATAGATAATTGCCGTGTCAAAAATGTGTGTGTTGATGGGGGAGCTGCATGTAATATCATGGTGCCCCGCATCATGAAGAAATTGAATTTGAAATGTACAAGGCATTCCTCCACTCGAATCAAGGTCACAGATGGTCGACGACTCGCCACCATGGGAGTCATTGAGGATTTGCCCATCACTGTCAACGGGCTGACCACCACTGTCAATTTCTATGTAGTGGACATTGAAGATACAGGCAGAAGTTACCCTGCCATACTCGGGAGACCATGGTTGAGAAAAAGTGATGCAGTCAGCTATTGGAAGACAGGACACATGTCTTTTGGTGCTTCCAAGGAGAAAATCCCTGTGCAACCTGGCGCCATGGAACCGGAAGAAGAAGAGGAGCATGACAGTGATACTCTCTCATCTTCAGTGTCTGAGTCCATGGAAAAATCAGACGGGGGGGAGGAATTCTCAGAGGAGGAAGTTTACATGATGAGGGTGTCTCCGACCCTGCCCCCTACAGAAAAGATAACAGCTAGTCCACAACAGCTCGAATCAATGCTTTCTCCAGACCTCACTCCGGGTGAGAAAGATGAGTTTCTTGAAATGTTCAAAGATTTCCCTGACCTCTTTGCAACTAGCTACCACCACCTTCGCCATGTGACTGCCATAGAGCACAAGATAGAGCTGAAGCCTGATGCAAAGCCTGTGGCTCAAAAGTATCGGAGATTAGGGCCCCTACAAACCGACGCTTTGCGATCAGAGTTGCAAAAGCTTGTAGAGGCTGGGTTTATTGTTCCGGTTCACAATACTGAATGGGTTTCACCAGTAGTAGTCATCCCAAAGAAAAACAACAAGTGGCGGGTCTGCATCGACTATAAGAAGCTCAATGCTGCCACCAAGAGGGATCATCATCCTCTACCCTTTCAAGACCTCATTCTTGAGAAGGTAAGTGGACATGAGATGTATACTTTCTGTGATGGTTATTCTGGGTTTTATCAAATCAGAATTGCCGAGGAAGATGTGCTTAAAACCACATTTGCCACACCCTGGGGGACATTTGCATTCAAAGTAATGCCATTTGGCCTCACCAATGCTCCTGCCACCTTTCAAAGATTCATGCAGATGGTGTTTGCTCCTTATTTGGGGGATTTCTTGGAGGTGTTTTTAGATGATTTCTGTATATTCTCATCATGTAAGGAGCACATCATGAAGGTTAGATTGGCCTTCCAAAGGGTCAATGATGCAAATGGCAGTCTCAACCCTGAGAAATGCACCATTGGAGCCACTCAAGGGAGGTTATTGGGACATGTTGTCTCATCCGAGGGCATCAAGCCTGACCCCGAGAAGGTAGAAGCCATCCTCAAGCTCTCCCCACCTACAACCAAACGTCAGGTACGCTCATTTGTCAATCTAGCAGGATACTATCGCCGCTTCATTGATCAGTATGCTGCTTTGACACGGCCCATGACTATGCTATTAAAAGATGGGGTTGATTTCTCTTGGAATGAGGATTGTGATCATGGGTTTGCACAAATCAAGACTGCTCTGGCTTCAGAACCCATTCTACGCAATCCAGACTGGTCAAAGACCTTCTATATCAATCCTGGGTTTGGAGAGCACACTCTGGCAGGTATTCTTCTCCAGCAAGGGGAGGATCGGTTCATGTATCCCGTTCGATTTGCTTCTCGACAATTGCTCGACACTGAGCGACGCTATTCCGAGGCCGACAAGCATGCCTTGTCTTTGGTGTTTTGCATTGAGAAATTTAAGCATTATGTGGCTGGAAGGTCCTTCTTTATACTCACTGGCACTGGTCTTGCAAAGCAGGTTCTTCAATCACCAAATCCCATGGGCCGGTTGGCCAAATGGTTGGCAGTTCTACAAGAATATGATTTTTCTTTCAAAATTGTAAAAGGGGGTTGTTCCAACTTGAAGAATGCTTTGATTGATTTAGAGGAGTGCCTTGATGTAACCCTGGTAGCAGCCATAGAAGTTGGGGATCCTTGGTATGGTGGTATATATAAGTTTTTGACCGCTTTCTCCTTTCCGTCAGAAAGTACAAGCTATGAGAGAAAGAAGATCCGTAGAGATAGTAGGCGCTACACCCTCCTTGATGGGGTGTTGTACCGTCAAGGCATGGATGGGGTACTCAGACGGGCCATTGATGCAGATGAAGTGCCTAAGGTATTGAAGCATTATCATGATGGGTTTTGTGGAGGCCACTATGCCAGTGACTATACAGCTAAGAAGATTTTACATGCTGGATACTATTGGCCGACATTGTTCAAGGATGTCACTTTGTATTGCAAAACCTGTGAACCATGTCAATTCTTCGGTAGGAAGGATTTGCGTCCCGGGCAACATCACCCAGTGATGTCCATCCATCCGTTTCAAAAGTGGGGAATAGATTTTGTCGGGCCCTTGCCCATGACTGCCCGCAAAAAGAAGTATCTTTTGGTAGCCACTCAGTATGTCACTAAGTGGGCTGAAGTTATCGCTCTCTCTGCTGCAAATGGCAAGGCAGTTTCAAGTTTCATATTTGAACGTATCTGCACAAGGTTTGGGACACCCATGGAGATAGTCTCTGACCATGGGAGTCCATTCTTAAATGAAGCAGTGGAGTTACTCATGGATCGCATGGGCATTGATCATCACACTTCTAGCATCTATTATCCAGCATCCATGGGACAAACAGAGCGGACCAATGGCCTCCTCTGTAAAACCATAGGAAAAATGGCCGCAGGGAATAGGAGCCAATGGGATCAGAAGGTCACTGAAGCAGTGTGGGCTTACAACATCACTCATAAAACATCTACAGGTCACACCCCTTTTGAGTTGGTGTATGGGACTGAGGCAGTTTTACCACTCGAGATAGAGATTCCAGCCTTGAGATTGGCGCAAGAACAGAGGATGATAGAAGATGAACATGTAGAGGCCAGATTGGTACAACTTGAGAAGTTAGATGAGACCCGACGCCTTGCACTACACCAAACAGAGATCCAAAAGAATCGACAAAAGGCCCGATTGGATGCTAAGATTCGCAAGGGATGGGTAAGACATTTTGCTGAGGGGGATGTTGTGCTATGCTTTGATAACAGATTGGACCACCAAATGGATAAGAAGTTTCTGCCACTGTGGGCTGGTCCATACAAAGTCATTAAAGAACGTAGCAATGGGTCTGTACAAGTTCAGGAGCGGCATGAACCATATGGCAAGAAGGTGATCAACAAGCGCTACCTCAAGCCTTTCTTTGTGCGTGATGGTCCCAGGCATGGAAATGCGGTGCATTCCCTGCCTGGGGGGGGAAACTGTTATGGATAAAATTGTCTAAGAAAAAAAGGCATTAATATGTATGTGTGATTGTATATGTGGCAATAGTATAATTAAATATGGTGTGCATAGGGCCCAAGGTTGAGGTGGCAAGGCATGACCATGTGCCACCCTTCCATGTAAGAGGACCCATAAGGTGTGTTGTACATAATCCATAATAGTAATATTATAAAATGCAAGGTGGTATGGCTCCTCCATGTGCCACCCCTCCACCTAGGATGCAATAATTGAGATAAGGCTCAAAGTCCAAGGGAGAAGCAATATAAAATGGGTGGAGATGGCTATTATATTGAGTTATTCCCTCCATATGGGTTAGGCCCATGTGGGGGAGGTATAGAAGGACAAAGAGAGCTAGTTAAATAATGGGGAAAGTAGGACGAGGTGGCAAGATTCCTTGTGCCAACCCTCCACTTGTCCTCCTAGAGGTTTGAACTTATTATAAAATTGGAAGAGACCTAGGGAGTATCATAAACTTGAGATATGGGGCTTGATTTATGCGGAAAAATTGAGGCAAAGGGTTGTCGCATACAATTGAGAGTGCGTACCCACCTAGCCCACATGGGAGACTTTTCCACACACACCATGCATGTGGGAAGATACATTAATGTGGAGAGACCCCCTCTTTTGGCTATAAAAGGAAGGGGGAATTCCTTGATGGGACACGCTCATTCTTGTAAAGCCACCTAGCTAGTATTTTGATATTTCCCTCTCATCCCTCCTTTCCAATAAAGTATGGTTCACTTCCCTTGATGTCTACATCTCAACATTCCTCTTCCTATCATGTACTTGCTTCTCTTCCCACTCTCCCTTTCCCCTTGTGTCATAGTCTCCCTTTTCCTTCCCTCCACTTCTAATTCATTATTCACCCCTATGACATCCCTTCGCCCTCGTGATCTCCTTTTCTCTATGGCCTTTGAGCGTCGCCATACTTAGTCTCTAGCCTTTGGTCTCGGTTTCTTTTCCGGCTAAAAACACCCACACCAACAGCCTTGGTCGAAGGTTTGTATGCTCCATCAAATTGAAGGATCCAAGATGTCATTACACCAAGACTAAAATCCAAACATCCCATGTTTCTCAGTAGTCCAAGATAGGTAGAAGGAGAGGGTGGGGAGAATTCAATACTTGAGCAAGATGTTCAGCACCAAACAAACTATCCTTTGTTGATAGTTTATCTTTTGACAAAAAAGAATTACAACATGAACCTCAAAATGTGGTGCAAAGGGTTGATTAGGTACAAAGGGATTCCTTGGTCGAAACATCACCAACCATAGCCGATGAGCCCTAGAAACCTTTGTAGTGAGGTTGAGAAGAAATCATTTAAGACGAGCTTATCCATAGGAATTAACAAGCAGATGCGCCAAATCTCACCCCAAGCTTGTGGATCATCCCACCCTTGGAAGAATGTCACCCTCTTAATTGCCTCTGATGCAGCAAGTAGCTCAATCACTGCACAATTAGTAGAATTGGAATAAAAGCCCTTCTAGTGTATCATTAGTTCTTCACCTCGAACCATCCATGGTATATCATCCCACCCGTCATCTCCTCGAGCAATGCATTGTACAATCAGTTGTTGAAGATCGACATGAAGATTAGGAGATCTGGCCAATTGGTAGTTGTAATGAGCGGAGGACCAAGTGCCAAATCCTTGAATCCATCGAGAAGTGACATAAATATCCACCCTCCTCGTGTGGCATGCATCCTTGAAAAAGTTCAAAATCTGCAATCTAGTATGAGATATGAATAGAGCACTCTTGGTAAACTGAAAAGAAAGCATGGAGTGAACACAAACTCAGAATTCTTGCTTATGGAATGAAGAAAGGTGAGGTCCTTAAGTAGGAACCTCTTACATGATCACTGACATCATTGATGATCTTTGAGCTCCACAATCACCTCCTCAATCTGCTCCTAGATTCTCTCAATCATCCTATGTGGCTTCTATCACCACCTAGCTGTGCTTATGGGCACTTAACTGTGCCTCTAGCACACACACATAGAAACCAAGGTGTGCCTGAGGCATACACCTTGAGATATCCCAACAAAACCCCCCCTCAAGGGAATGCCTCAGGCTATGTCAAGGATACATCTAGTCTCATAGTTTATCATGCCATCTCATGGTGGTCAAGGATAAATCTATGGCTAGGTTCTCATGCTAGCAAGGGGTTCCCAAGGGAGTGAAGTAAACAAAAGAAATACAAAAGACCTTCCAATGGTTATCTCCCCTGCATGTACATGCACACAATGTCTGCAGGAGGTACCATGGAGCAAAAACACATACACATGGCCTACATCATATGGTGACCAGAGGTGTTTACAAAACACAATAGTTTATTTCATTCATTTTGGAGGACTATCTAGGCTGAGTACCTTGACTCAACAAAAAAAGAGATCTGGAGCATACATGGATATGATTCAAAAAGCATAATCTTCAAAGGATGCCTCATCTTGTGAAGGCACATCAACTGAAAGTAGATTGGCATTTTCTGACTTTGAAGTTTCTTCCTTTTTTGGCTCTACAAAACTTTTCATGATGATTGTTTTTGCCACAGTGTTTGCATGGATTGATCTTGAAGCAGTCTTTTGAGAGGTGATTAGTCTTTCCACAATGATTGCAAGGTGAAAACTTGCCCTTCTGGATTTTTATGGCATAGGCTTTCTACTCTCTAGCAGGATCTCTTGCCGGGCATGTTGGACCTGAGGATTCTCCAGCATTGGAGGCTGTTGAAGAAGAAGTTGAAGCCGGTTTGACAAGCCCCCAGAGGTTTTCCCTCATCAATGCAAATTTAACCTTCATCTGCCATGTGTGCAAGCCCTTACCATTGAACTTATCTATATTCAATATGGTAGCCATGAGAGGGTCTAACCCAGGAATTGGGCAGTGTCTTCTTCTTACAAGGCTAGAAAAACAACTGAAAAGCTTCAAAGTATAAGCATTCAATGTAGCAAAGTCTTGTGACCAAATTTCAATCAATGATGCTTTCAATTACATGTTTCACACAGGTGGCTAAATGAAAGTTTTCCAAGCAAATCTAGGTGTAACAACTCAAATCAAAGCTGTAGCCACAGTTGTATTGATGCTATTTAATACTTTAAAACATTAGAAATGCTAAAGTAGCATCTAGTGTAGCATCAAACTCACAACCTTTCAAAACTATCCAAAACAGAGGCCTAAACTTGGAGGGCTTGTATCTCACTCACCAAAGCAAAGAAAAAGGGGTTTTCTGAAGAAAAAGAAAGCTCATATACCAGAGAAGATCCACTGAGGAGGAGAGGTGCAAATCCACGTCACGTCGCCATAGCTAGCTTCTTCAAAGTCTACTTGTTTTTCTTTGTTTTCTCCTTAATATGTAGCCATTGCTACTCAGATTTCAACACAAGATAGCCCAAGGATGAAGAAGCTTCTCCTAAAAGAAATTAGAGAAAGGTGGAGTAGGCATAGAGAAAACATAGAATAGATATTCGACAATTTGCGCGAAATGGCGACTAGCAGAGATGTAGATACTTCAATTCCTTGCAGGTTAAGGTTTGCCCCTTTGAGAGGTATCTCTAGGAGGAAGGGCTTGGAGAATGGAGGAGAAATGGAGGAGAACAAGCTTTAGCAAGATTTGGAAAGAAATGGTGAAGATGAGGAAGAAGAAGATGATGTGGAACAAATGGGGTCAAGGGGGATCAAAGGGCTCTGATACCATGTTGGTAAACTGAAAAGAAAGCATGGAGTGAACACAAACTCAGAATTCTTGCTCATGGAATGAAGAAAGGTGCGGTCCTTAAGTAGTCACCTCTTACATGATCACTGACATCACTGATGACCTCTGAGCTCCACAATCATCTCCTCAATCTGCTCCTAGATTCTCTCAATCATCTTATGTGGCTTCTATCACCACCTAACTGTGCTTATGCGCACCTAACTGTGCCTCTAACACACACATAGAAACCAAGGTGTGCCTGAGGCATACACCTTGAGATATCCCAACAAGCACATGAAGTGAAGTACTTTTGCTTTTTACAGCAAGAGGAAACTCCCCACGGTTAGAGAGTTACATTTTATGATATTTCAACATATAAGCAATATCATTACATTTTGATCACTTCCTATTTGCTGGCCCATTGGTAAGTCCTCCTTTTGTGAATGGGGAGTTCTTGGGTTAAATTCCCACTCCTTATTAAAAGGAGAGGAGAGGAGAAGAGAAAGAGAGAAAGAGAAAGAGAAGAAGAAGAAGAGTATAGGTGAATGCGAGGTCTATTATAGAATTTTTTTGAAAACATGCAGAGACAGTCGAGACGCATGGCATGCACAGGAAGATAGAAGACGCATGAATGTGCCCACGACCAAAAAGTGCACAGGAGCCCAGAGAAGGAGAGTATAGGTGAATGCAAGAAAGAGAAAGAGAAGGAGAAGAAGAAGAAGAGTGTAGGTGACCGTGAGGTCTGTTATAGAAATTTTTTGAAAATGTGCACAGAACATCGAGACGTGCGGCACACATAGGAATACAGAAGATGCATGAATGCACCCGTGACCAAAAAGTGTACAGGAGCCCAGACGACACGCAAATGTGCTCGTGACTAGAAGACATGCGAGAACCCAGAAGACAAGAACTGTGAGTAGAAGACACGCAGACGTGAGGCACAAAAACAGAGAAGTTTTGCACCCACAAGTATGGAGAGCTACGAGCAGATGTCATAGATTAGAAGTGCAGAAACAGAGAACCGCACATAGAAGATGCCACAGAACCAGACACAGTCACAGGAGTAACAACTGCCAACAGACAGATTATATGCCACTAGTCGTGGAGACTTCATATCCCAACAGCCACACCATTTCTATTAACTAGAAAAGAAATCAAGGCATGAGGCTTGACACTAGGCATGGCGATGCTCGAGGGCATAGAGGAAAAGGGAACATGAGGGGAGAAGCGTTAACATGGGTGGGAAAAAGGGATGAAGAGGGGTGGGAATGAAGAGGGGGACTATGGCACAAGAGGGAAGGGAGAGGGGGAAGAGGAACATGTACATGATGGGAGGTGGAATGTAGAGATGGAGACATCAAGGGAAGAGAGTCATGCTTTATTTGAAAGGAAGGATGGAGGGGAAATCAAAGTACTAGCTAGGTGGCTTTACAAGAATGAACATGTCCCATCACGGAATAGCCCCCTCCTTTTATAGCCAAGAGAGGGGGTTTCTCCCAATAAATGCATCCTCCCACATGCATGGTGTGTGTGGAGGAATCTCCCATGTGGGCTAGGTGGGTACACACTATCAATTGTGTGCAACAACCCTTTGCCTCATTTTTCCACATAAATCAAACCCCATATCCCAAGTCTAAGATACTCCCTTGGTCTGTGTCCCCAATTTTATAATACATTCAAACATCTAGGAGGACAAGTGGAGGGTTGGCACAAGGAGTCTTGCCACCTCATCCTACTTTCCTCGTTATTTAACTTGCATTCTTGGACTATCTACACCCCCCCCACATGGGCCTATCCTACATGCACACACACATATTTATGCCTTTTACCTTGGTCAAATTTATCCATAACACTACACGCACGATTGAAAGTTGTATCATGTAGTTTTTCTATTGAAAATAAAAGGTCAAAGGAAGGAAAAAAACTACAGACTTCTTGATTTTTCCAAATACATTGACATTGTCCTCTGTAGTCGAGGTCCTTCATTATTCGCGGGCATTATGTACCAAAATTGATAGGATTTTAAGTGTTTTGAAAAATTCACTACACAAAATATGACCTTTTTTTGAAAATTTTATAATTTTAATGAATTTTTGAAAGAATCTTAAAACGGGTACCAATGTTACATACCTAAATTATATGTCACACTATTTAGGAGGATGAAAGAATGTTTAGGAGAATGTGGGGTTTTTTTTAAAGGAAAATGCCGGCTCTTTTGTTTGTAGTTTAAATTCAAATCCTCCCACACTTATAGTTTATAATTTAAATTAGTAAATTAATAAGTTATTAATTAATAAAGGGAGGGTTATAAAGGAGGGGGTTAGTAAATCAATTAATTAATTAGTTAATTATTTAGTTGATTAGTTACTTAGTTAATTAGTTATTAGTTAATCTAGTGTAAAGTGGAGAGGGAGGTCTACCATTTCATAATTCTAATTTCATTAGTTTGTATATCATTTTCTATTTAAATCAAAATTAATGAGTTTCATATATAATTTTTTTGTATTTTTGAATTTAAGTTTATCTTAGATAATGTATTTATATTTTTAAATTTTAATTCATTTTACATTACATGTATATTTAATTTAGTTTAAATTTTTTTGCTATATATATATATACACACATATATATATATGAATATATATGTATATAGATATATATATATAAGAGAAAAAAATGAAGGATTTTTTTAATGTCTATCATTTTATCATTTTATTTTTATTTATTTTACCTTAGTTTATAATTTATGTGTTTACATACTCTCTATTCATGAGTTTGTAATTTTTATGTAATCTTTAATTTTTAATTCATTTTACATTGAATGTATTTTTAAAGTATATTTAATTTAGTTTAAAATGTTTTGCTAAAGTAAATATACTTTAATTATATGTGAAAAGAATCAAACATTATATATATATATATATATATATATGAATATATATGTACATATATGTAAATATATATATATATATGAGAAAAAAATTGAAGGATTTTTTTTATGTCTATCGATTCATCATTTTATTTTTAGTTATTTTACATTAGTTTATAATTTATGTGTTTACATACTCTCTATTTCACGAGTTTGTAATTTTTATTTAATCTTTAATTTTTAATTCATTTTACATTAAATGTATATTTAAATATATTTAATTTAGTTTAAAATATTTTGCTAAATTAAATATACTTTAATTATATGTGAAAAGAATCAAAATTTTTTTATAACTCTTGTCTTGCAGGTAACCTTTTAAAATGAATATGAAAAAGAAATTATTTATTGCATTTTCTTCAATTCGATGGTTGGTATAGCTTAGATTAGCATATAGAGAACTTCTAAACAACCAATCAAAACCATGCTCAAAAATTCCCGACTAGTTCCTAATCAGCGTCACTCCTACATTCACATGTGGTTTCACACTCATAACACAACCCTATGAGCAAAGTTTCAGATGATAGATGACACATCAGAGTCAAAGTTTTAGTGGACACAATGTAATTGTTAATGAAGGATCATAGTTTTATTTTTGCTCATCTCATTGTAAAGCCTTATTGGCTATTATTTTTTAATTTATGTATATATATTGAGCCTTGTAAAGCCTTTGGGGCTATTTTTGATCATCCATTCAAAGATTTTGTTAAGTGGACACACACTTAATTGTATCAGTGGACACATTACAGCTGGGGCACATTATAGTATGATGGGCAAAATGCATTGTCTTTCAGCTTGGACACATTACAGTATGATGGGAAAAATGCATTGTCTTTTAGCTTACATTACAGTATGATGGGCAAAATGCATTGTGTTTTAGCTTGGGCACATTACAGTATGATTGGCAAAATGTATTATCTTTCCGTTTGTACTTTAATGCCTTATTGGCTATTTTATTGAAGCATTGTATCTAAAGTCTTGTGAATTATTTTTCATGTAGGATTTTCTACCATTATGGAGCACTCTCGATCACTGCACAATGAGTAGAATTAAAATCAAAGTTCTCCCAGTGTATTAATAGTTCTTCACCTTGAACCAACCACGGTGTATCATCCCACCCGTCGTCTCCTTGAACAAAGCACTAGACAATCATCCGTTGAAGGTCAACGTGAAGATCAAGAAAGAGATCTCACCAATTGGTAGCCGTAATGAGTGGAGGACCAGGCACCAAATCCTTAAACTCGTCGAGAAGTGACATAAATATCCACCCTCCTCATGTGGCGTGCATCCGTGAAGTGGGCTTGGAAAAGTTTTGAATCGATAATCTAGCAGGAGATGTGAACAGAGCACATAAAATGAAGTACTTTTGCTTTTTACAGCAAGAGTAAACTCCCCACGGTTAGAGAGTTACAGTTCCCGAGATTTCAATATATAAACAAAAATCATTACATTTTCATCACTTCCAACTTGTTGGCCCAATAATAAGTCTCCCTTTTGTGAAGGGGGAGGTCTTGGGTTCAAATCCTATTCTTTAATAAAAAGAGAGGAGAGGAGAAGGAGAAGAGAAAGAGAAAGAGAAGAAGAAGAAGAGTAGAGAGAGGGGGGCGCGATATCTGTTGTTACAGTTTTGCAGAAACTCAGAAAAACTGTCCGCGATCAGAAGACGCAGGAGCCCAGAAAACTGTCGCGCGGGTGAACACAGTAGACGCGTGAAGCGAGAAAACTGTCCGTGACCAGAAGATGCAAGAGCCCAAAAAATTGTCGCGCGGGTAAACACAGTAGACGCGTGACTCGAATGCGAGCACAAGAACTCAGAAGGAGCATAGATGTTACAGTTCTGCAGATGCGACCAATACGAGCAGAAGATTTGTCAGCCTGAATACACGTAGGAACCGTGACCAGAAAGCAGGCAGACTGAAAGTGTAGAAGCAGGGAAGTTTGCAACTGTAGGGATAGGGAAGGTACATAGTTTAGAGGTGCAAAAGTAGAGAACTATGCACGGAAGAGGCTGCAGAGCCGCACCCAGTTGTAGGAGTGACAGGTTTTACACCACTAGCCATGGAGATTTTGATCCCAGCAGCCACACCATTTCTATTAGCCTAAAAAGAAATCAGGACCAGAGGCTAGAGGCTAAGCATGGTCACGCTCAGGGGCCATAGAGGAAAGGAGAACGTGAGGGCAAAACGTTATCATGGGAGGGAAAAAGGAATTAGAAAGGGAGGGAATGAAGAGGGAGACTATGACACAAGGGCAAAGGGAGAGGGGGAATGTAAAGATGGAGACATCAAGGGAAGAGGACCATGCTTTATTTTGAAAGGAAGGAAAGGGAGAAATCAAAGTACTAGCTAGGTGGCTTTACAAGAATGAGCGTGTCTCATCAAGGAATAGCCCCCTTCTTTTATAGCCAAGAGAGGGGTTCTCTCCTAATAAATGCATCCTCCCACATGTATGGTGTGTGTGGAAAAGTCTCCCATGTGGGCTAGGCGGTTACGCACTCTCAATTGTGTGCAACAACCCTTTGCCTCATTTTTCCACATAAATCAAGCCCCATATCTCAAGTTTATGATACTCCCTTGGTCTCTCCCCAATTTTATAATATGTTCAAACCTCTAGGAGGACAAGTGGAGGGTTGGCATAAGGAATCTTGCCATGTCATCCTACTTTCCCCATTATTTAACTTGCTCTCTTGGACCTTCTATACCTCCCCCACATGAGCCTATCCTATATGGAGGGAATAGCCCAATATAATATCCATCTCCACCTATTTTATATTACTTCTCCCATAGAGTTTCGGCTATATCTCACTAAATGCAGCCTAGGTGGAGGGGTGGCACATGGAGGAGCCATGCCACCTTACATTTTATAATATTACTACCATGGATTATGTACAACACATCTTATGGGTCCTCTTACATGGAAGGGTGGCACATGGTCATGCCCTTCCACCTCAACCCTGGGCCCCATGCACACCATATTTTATTATACTATTGCCATACATACAAACACACACACATATTAATGCCTTTTTCCTTAGACAAATTTATCCATAACTCTGTGTGTGTGTGTGTGTGTGCGTGTGTGTGTGTCTGAGAGAGAGAGAGAGAGAGAGAGAGAGAGAGAGAGAGGGAGGGAGGGAGGGAGGGAGGGAGAAGAGAGAGATAGAGAGAGAGCATGTGTGTGTGTGTGTGTGTGTGTATAGATAGATATATAGATAGATAGATAGATAGATAGAGAGAGAGAGAGAGAGAGAGAGAGAGAGAGAGAGACAGAGAGAGAGAGAGAGAGAGACTCTATTGTGTGTGTACGTGTGATAGAGAGTGGACATTAGCGACTAATGTTTTTTTGTTTTTTTCAAGAAACAAAATGGAGAGAGACATAGAAAGAAAGAGAGAGAGAGAGAGAGAGAGAGGTATGTCTCCTACCTTGGAAGAAGTGATCAAAAAGGACAGAGAGGTATGTCTCCTACCATGTGGCGCTCAGAAATGATTCCATGCATGCCCTCCTTTGCAAAGAGAGAGAAAGAGAGAGAGAGAGAGAGAGAGAGAGGCCCTATTATATGTGTTTGTGTGATAGAGAGATATGTTAATGTAACATTAGTAAAATAAAGGTTTTTATTTTTGTCGTTTTAGGAAACAAAATAGGGAGAGAGAGAGAGAGAGAGAGAGACAAAGAGACAGATACAACCTCCTTCCTTGGAAGAATTGGTTAAGGGGAGGAATGTAAGAGCCATCACTCTAGGGATGCTTTAAGAGCCACTAATGTGGGGAATGTAAGAAAATAATACAACGTCTATGCTCAACAGATAATAGGATCTCGTACACAAGAGAGAAAACAAGATAGTATGGAGAATCAAAATTTTGATTACTGTAGAACAAATACAATAGATGGCGCTGCCTCCCAACCGTGTGCTCCTGTGAAAGAAGCTTCGATGGCATGCTAGAAACAGTAGAAGATGGAGGCTAGATGCTAAGGAATCAGGGTTGCTGTAGCTAGTGATGAAATGGGCTTCACGGGCTTGCTCTTATATAGCCACCAGTCATAGTCGGTTAGGCTCAATTGGGTAACCGACCTAGAACGGCTGACTGAGGGTCGGTCCCAAAATAGGCCATCAAACATACGATAGAACCGATGCACAAAACAGAGCAACTAACCTATGGTTACCGTTCGGCCCAAAGCCATCCGGGATCATCTAAGGCTCCAAACGGGCCCTGCAACTCGAGAGTGGGCTGCCTCGGGAAATGCTCCATCTACCCTCAGTGCAGTCAGTCAAGGGATGCCTTCTCGCACTTGCATGTAGCCTAGTTGGTGGTGTGCCAACTCTTTCTGAAGCCGTCCAGCCATCAAGCCACACATGGCCCCCATTTGGTGTCCAAACTAGGACCTACCAGATAATTGAGGTACTCAAATGCCTTCTCCTCATATGGGGGTCTTACAAGTAGAGTTCGCTGGTTCCCACGTAGTTACATCACGTAGTTACATGAGAGTGGAGCATTGATATCTAACACCACCCCTCAATGTCCACCCGCAAGTGAACTTACTTTTTCGGCCCAATGCCAAGTCGATGAAGATGCCTCTCTAGTAAGTCTCTTCCAAGAGCCTTCGTGAAGATGTCCGTAGTATTCTTTATAGTCGGATAGTACACCAAGTCAACCTCTCCATCCATGATGAGCTCGCATACAAAGTGATATTGAATCTCAATGTGTTTTGTGCGAGCGTGAAACACCGGGTTCTTTGCAATCGCCATGCAATTCTGATTGTCACATGATAACTGCGTAGGCTTGTTCTGCAGGCTTGTTCTGCACTGCACCCATGTCCCCCGAAATCCTCCTCATCCACACTGCCTCGCAAGAAGCAAAGCATGCAGATTTGTACTCGGCCTTGGTAGAAGAAAGAGCAACTATGGGTTGCTTCTTGTCTCCTTCTTGTTGACCCATGACACAACTCCAGATCCAAGTGAGAAACAGTACCCTGTCACTGATCTCATGATGTCCACGTCTCCTACCCAATCTGAGTCACAGAATCCGGTCAAGATGTTGCCCCTGGTATAGGTGATGCCATAATCAAGTGTGCTTTTGATGTATTTCAGCACCCGCATCCCTGCCCTCCAATGGTTCTCCCGGGGCTTATTGGAAAACCTTCTTAGTATACCAGTCACAAAACTGATGTCCAGCCGTGTGTTGCACAGGTAAATCAAGCTGCCCACAAGCCTTGTGTACTTTGCTTCATCCACTAGTGGTGATGAATCCTCGTTTGAGAGCTTCGCATCAACCTCCATAGGGGTACTAACTATCTTGCACTCAGCCATGCCAAATGCCTTCAGTATCTCTCCAGCATACTTCAACTATGAAATGAAGATTTGCTGTTTCGGCTCCTGCCAAACTTCAATCCCTAACCAGAGATGCATCAGTCCGAGGTCTGTCATTTCAAACTCTCTTCCTAGCAAATGCTTCGTCTGCGAGATCTTCTCTTCATGGTTCCCTATTATGACAAGGTCGTCCACATAAAGGACCATGATCATACACCTGCATCCTCCTCTGAAGATATACAAATTTGCATCAAATGGGCTCCTCTTGAACCTGTTTTGCAGAAAGTAGGCATCAATTTGCTGGCACCACGCTCGTGGGGCCTGTTTCAGCCCGTAAAGTGCCTTCTTCAGTTTGCAGACTTTACCTTCTAAACCGGGGATTTCAAAACCTGGTGGTTGTTCCACGTATACCTCCTCTTTGAGATCTCCATTCAGAAAGGCGGATTTCACATCCATATGAAATACGGGCCAACTTCCCTTGGCAGCTCAAGCCAAAACACTGCGAATTGTCGTTAGTCGCGCTGTGGGAGCAAAAGTATCTTGATAATCAAAACCATGTACCTGTGCAAATCCTTTTGCCATGAGCCGAGACATGCCGTCAGACTTGTACATAGTACACCCACTTGGTTCTGATTACCTTGTGTTTTGGTGGTCGATCCACAAGATCCCAAGTGTTGTTCTTCATTATGGAGCCATACTCTGAGTGCATAGCCTCCATCCACCTATCATCGCCCCTGTGCCTCTTCAAGACACTTGGGTTCATCAGCACAGATCACTTCTATCATCAAAGCATAGTTGACCAAGTGTTCCTGCGCCCTTCTTTGCTCCTCTAATCTCTTGGACCGGCAGTGTTCGAATGGTTCCTCCTCAATGGTTGGAGGTTCTCTGCCATCCAAAAGCTGCTTTACCCACTTCGGGAATGGCCATTGCCGTTGTGGTTCTGCAGGCTCTTCTTCATCTTCTTTGTCTTGAATCCTCCCAAGCATCGTTGGGGGAGTTCGATCTGCTACTGGTGGCGGCACTAGATGGATATCCTGGTCCTAGTTGTCTGGGAAGGAAGCATCCTCCTCCAATTGATGGAGCTGTTCTGAGAAGACCACATCGTGACTTACAATTACCTTCTTGGTAACAAGGTTATAGAGATGGTAACCCTTCGCCTCTTCATTGTAGCCCAATAAAATACACTTTCGGCTCTTGGGTTCCCATTTGGTCCTGGTAGCATCAGGGACATGCACAAAACAGTCACATCCAAAAACTCTGAAATGTGCAGCTGAAGGTTTCTTACCAGAAAAGTCTTGCAGTGGAGTCATCCTATTCACAGCCTTTGTGTAGCTATGATTTAGGAGGTAAACTACAGTGTTACATGCTTCAGCCCAGAAAGTCTTTGGCAAATCTTTCCCTTTCATCATGCTCTGGCCCATTTCACAGATGACGTGCATCTTGTATTCTGCTACTCCATTTTGTTGTGATATATATGGCGGGGGTTTCTGCCTCTTGATTCTGTGACTTTTGCAGTAACTTTCGAATTCAGTTGATGTGAACTCTCCACTCTGTCTGATCTCAACTTCTTCACCTTCCTCCCCGTTTCTTTCTCGACCATTACATGCCATTCCTTGAACCTACTAAAGGCCTCGTCTTTAGTCTTCAAGAAGTATATCCATATCCTTCTACTATAGTGGTCGATCAACATCATGAAGTAGTAGGAACCACCCAAAGCTTCTGTCTCCATCTTTCCGCAGAGGTCCGTGTGGACGAGCTCTAGAGGAGCCTTTGCCCTGCTGGCCTCTTTAGGAAAGGGATGCCGATGCTGCTTGCCCATCATGCAAGCTTCACATACATCGGGCAGATCTGAAATTTATGGTAGGTCTGCAATCATTCCACTTTTATGCATCTCCTTCAAAGAACTAAGGTTTAGATGACCAAACCTCTCATGCCACAGCTTAGTGTTCTTCACATCCGCTCGAGCACTGAAAGCTAAGAGTTCGTAAATGTTGTTGCGCCGTGTACCTTTAGCAATGAACTTCCCTTGAAGATCCAGAATCTGTGCACCATTCTTATTGAATTGAACTTTGAGGTCCCGGGCGATCCGTGATCGTGGAAACAAATAACAAGTTTCTCTTGATATCTGGCACATAAAGAACATCGGACAACTATTTTACAACTCCATCTGACTTGAGAGTAATCATACATTTTCCTTTTGCTCGACATTTTGCATCATTGCTGACTGCTACCAAGATGTCATTCCCTAACGGGTGTAGAGAGGTATATCAATCCTTCCGACTGGTCATGTGGCGCAATGCACCACTGTCAATAATCCACGGTCATCCGTAGGTACATGAATTGCCTCCATGCAAATCTCCTCAATTGTGACAAATAGCTCTACTGGTACTACCTACGTGCTCTCGGGGGGGTCACTCATCATATGTAACCCTATCACGTGAGTTCAACAGAAGGATTTTTTTTATTTCTAAAATTTACAGAAATAAATATACATAAGGGACTATTTAAAATAGTTTTGGAAAAAATTTACAGATTTGTATAGAAAAGGGGTACATTTTATTAATGAATTTTTTTACAGATAAGGGACTTTAAATATAGGCCTTGAACGCACGTGATATAGAGGGTTTATACATAGTGACCCCCCTGAGTACGTGCTGTTTCTGGACTCTTTCTTTACTCTATTCTTCTCATCTGCAATCTTCTTTCGGCACTCATTCTACTTGTGCCCTGCCTTCTTGCAATAGAAGCACTTGATCTTTTCTTTCTCTTTTTATCATCAGAAGAAGATGGGTTACCAGAGTCCTTACCCTTACCTTTCTTTGATCCGATCTAGAAAGCCGAATCTTCTCCAGTCCTTGTCTTTTGATGCATCTCCTCCTCCAGAAGCATCGCGCTTAAATCCTCAAAGTTGAGGGGTGGATTTCTGCTCTACATATTCAGCACCATACAAGGCCGTCATACTTTGGTGGGAGAATCCGTATGCATCTTCGTGGCACTAGATTCTCACTGGTGATGGTGATGCGAATCATAGTCATCTGATCGCGCTGATTCTTCACCCTAGTGATGAACTTCTCTACCACTTCAGACTCAAATAACTTCTCGTTCGCGAGTTGAGTCTCTAGATTCTGAATCCGCGTTTGATTCGTGGTCTCGTACTAATTTTTCAAGACCGTCCATGCCTCCTCCGCTGTGGTGACATGTTGAATTAATGCCATGATGGAATCACTAACACTGCAGACAATAGAACACAGTGCATCTGCATTTCTTCTTGTCCACGCGAGAATCTCATCCGCAGTTGGTACTATCTGTTGTCCTGCATTGGCTAGATCCGGTCTCGCAATCCCGGCCTCACGTCCACCCCAGTAGCAGTGTCCTAAAGCTCGTATGCGGTTAGGATGGTCTTTATCTTGAACTTCCAGAGTGGATAGTTAGAGCCGTCCAACTTTTCGGTTTCGCCGAACGGTGGGATTCGCCGTCTTGCGGGCTGGGCCATCTCTCACAATCTGCTCGCAAATAGAAAACACACTACCAGATCTTCTTACTAGAGTCCAGGCTCTGATACCATATAAGAAAATAACACAACGTCTGTGCTCAACAAATAACAGGATCTCGTACGCAAGAGAGAAAACAAGATAGTATGGAGAATCAAAAATTTAATTACTATAGAACTGATACAATAGATGGCGCTGCCTCCCAACTGTGCACTCCTATGAAAGAAGCTTCCATGGCATGCTGGAAACAGTAGAAGACAGAGGCTGGATGCTAAGGAATCAGGGTTGCTATAGCCAGTGATAAAATGGGCTTTACAAGCTTGCTCTTATATAGCCACCAGTCGTAGTCAGTTAGGCTCAATTGGGTGACCGACCCAGTCCGCACAAAACGGTCGACTAGGGGTCGGTCCTGAAATAGGCCATCGACCATACGATAGAACCGGTGCACAAAACAGAGCAACTAACCTACGGCCTCCGTTCGGCCCAAAGCCATCCAAGATCACTTGAGGCTCCAAATGGGCCCCGCAACCCGAGAGTGGGCTACCTCGAGAAATGCTCCGTCTACCCTTAGTGCGGTCAGTCAAGGGATGCCTGCCCACACTTGCACATAGCCTAGTTGGTGGTGTGCCAACTCTATTTGAAGCCGTCCAGCCATCAGGCCACACATGGCCCCCATCTAGTGTCCAAACCAAGACCTACCGGATAACCGAGCTACTCAAATGCCTTCTCCTCATATGGGGGGCTTACAAGTAGAGTTAGCTAGTTCCCGCGTAGTTACACGAGAGTGGAGCATTGATATCTAATAGGGAAAACTGTGGCACTCAAAAAGGATTCCATGCATGCTCTCCTTTGCACACAGAGAGAGAGAGAGAGAGGTCCTATTGTGTGTTTGTGTGATAAAGAGAGATGTTAACGTAACATTAGTAAAACAAATTTTTTGGGGGTCTTTTTAGGGAACAAAACGGGAGAGAGAGAGAGAGAGAGAGGGACATATAGATTCAGCCTCCTTCCTTGTAAGAATTGGTTAAGGGGATGAATGTAAGAGCCATAAGTCTAGGGATGCTTTAAGAGCCACTAATGTGGGGAAAACTTGCAAACTTACCGACAAAGCAAGAACAGACTTGAACAAACATTAGCACAAACATCACATGTAGTTTTTACTCAATATATTATGAGTGGGTATGTGGGGAAAACTACGGCACTCAAAAAGGATTCCATGCATGCCCTCCTTTGCAAAGAGAGAGACAGGAAGGAGAGAGAGAGAGAGAGAGAGAGAGAGAGAGAGAGAGAGAGAGAGAGAGAGGCCCTATTGTGTGTGTTTGTGTGATAGAGAGAGATGTTAATGTAACATTAGTAAAACAAAAAATTTTAAATCCTTTTAGGGAACAAAATAGGGGGGGAGAGAGAGAGAGAGAGAGAGAGAGAGGGACAAACAAATTCAACCTCCTTCCTTAGAAGAATTGGTTAAGGGGATAAATGTAAGAGCCATCACTCTAGGGATGCTTTAAGTGCCACTAATGTGGAAAAAACTATTGCAAACTTACCGAGAAAGCAAGAACAGACTTGAACAAACATTAGCACAAACATCACATGTAGTTTCAATCTCAATATATTATGAGTGGGTATGCTCTTGATAGAGACAAGAGCTTTTCTTTATGAAATCAAAGAGGGCTTTCATGATCAGAATTGTGGACATAATGTCAAAGTCTTGCTTGCATGATTTTTAAATATGGAGGGTTGGCTCTACTTTATTGTTATGTCATGGGAAAAACTGCAAAATCCATCACAAGAGACTTATAAGTGAGCAACAATCATATGCTCATCTTACTATTCTTTAAGGAAGGGATCCATATGTGTTGAGAGAGAGAGAGAGAGAGATGGAAGGAGGCTCTTAGCCTATCATAGACGGGTCAGGCTACTCATTATAGGTAATGGATGGTGAATCAAGCCATAAATTTTGGGTAAGGTGATAAAATGAGAAATTTTCTTCTAATCATTTCCCAATCCTTATTATGAACTTTGATCTATCTACTGATGCTCTAGCCATTGCCCTAGCCATAATCAATGATCGATGCCATTTAAGCTTAGTTTCGATCTCTTCTCGATAAATTCACGTTCTGATGAAGATCCAATTTGTAGATGGAGATGTTGTATGCATGCAGTGACTAAGGCTGCTAAATCCTTTGGGAAAAGGAAAGCACATTTGCTGAGATTGGCTGAGAGCTCTATCCAATAGGCATGCTTTTACCTTCTTGAAGCGATTAGTGAATCGCCGCTATATTCTTTGATTCCTTCTCTCCTTAAGAGCACTAAACTTTTTCTTAGATCGATGGAGCGTAGTAGGTACTCTGCTACTAGATTCCAAATGGATCGATGAAGGGGACAAACCCTCTTCCTTTTCTTTTTCTGTTGTCTATGAAAAAAAGCTCAAGGAACACATTTCAATGGTCCGTGATGACAAAGAAAATGATTTCATTGTTGGGGATGGAAACATTGCAAGAGTTCTTGCTAACCATATCATGAGCATTGCAGGATTGGACCCTTCATTTCTTCCACACTACAATGATCACTTGGAATGCTTCCTAGCCAATGTACAAAAAACTGTACTGCCACATGAAGTAATTCAACTTCAAAGACCTTTCTATGAAGCTGAACGTAGATATATGGCTTGCATGATGGCAAAACATAAGGCCCCTAGTCCGAATGTGTTTCCTATCAAATTTTTCCAACACTATTGGGATAGTTGTGGGTCAGATATGATAGTGTTCTCCCATTCCTTTCTTTATCCGCATGGATACCACACACATGGCTGACTTTCGAGAGACATGAACACTAGTGTAGTTAAATTTGTTCCAAAAGCTCAAAAGTGTGTATTAAGCCTAGGGAGATCATCAGATACTTAGGATGCCCAATTGGTTTAGGTGTTTCTATTAGCTAAATTTGATAGTTGTGTGCAAAAAATTATTGCAAATTTTAAAAAGTGGATGGGCAAAAAATTATCCTTTATAGCAGGTAGGTTAATGGTGTATATTGTGCTATATTTTTGGATGTGGATTGCCTTTTTGGGTTTGAGGGATACTTTGAGACTAAGGCCCCTACTTTCAAATGGAGCAGATAGTATGGCTTTACTTTGTGATCGTTGATGGATCCTTCTGACCATCACGCCCGTCCACCTCTATTCCATCAAGAAAGCTTCTGCATGGCTGAGTTCTGCTCCTTCCATAGCCAATAGGGTAATTTGATGGTTCTTGAAGAGGATTCCCATAGATTTGAATTTGAGAGTATCCATCCAACAATTCCAAGTATGAGAGATATTCTCTATTTCTTCAAATGACCAATGTTCTTCAAGCCCAAGGATCATTGATGCACAATTTTTTATCATGGTATTTTGTGCAAGATTGCATGATGGGAGCTCTCAAGACAAGAGGGTTGTTTTGGTGATGCATCGGATAGAATACTTACTCTCAGAGGATGCCATTCACGTGAGTCCATCGCTTGTGTGCTTGTAGATGGTTCTCATTTTTAATGATGAAGCATTATTGTAAGAAAATCATTTTGCTGTGATGTACCTAGCGGGGGTTTCTGCCTCTTGATTCCGTGACTTTTGTAGTAACTTTTGAATTCAATCGATGTGAACTCTCCACCTCTATCTGATCTCAGCTTCTTCACCTTCCTCCCCGATTCTTTGTCGACCATTACATGCCATTCCTTGAACCTACTGAGAGCCTCATCTTTCATCTTTAAGAAGTATATCCATATCCTTCTACTATAGTCGTTGATCAGCGTCATGAAGTAGAAGGAACCACCCAAAGCTTCCGTCTCCATATTTCCATAGAGGTCCGTGTGAACAAGCTCTAGAGGAGCCTTTGCTCTGCTGGCCTCTTTAGGAAAGGGCTGTCGATGTTGCTTGCCCATCATGCAAGCTTCACATACATCGGGCAGATCTGAAATTTCTGGTAGGTCTGCAATCATTCCACTTTTATGCATCTCCTTTAAAGAACTAAGGTTTAGATGACCAAACCTCTCATGCCATAGCTTAGTGTTCTTCACATCCGCTCGAGCACTGAAAGCTGAGAGTTCGTAAATGTTGTTGCGCCATGTACCTTTACCAACGACCTTTCCTTGAAGATCCAGGATCTGTGCACGATTCTTATCGACTTGAACTTTGAGGTCCCGATCCGTGATCGCAGAAACGGACAACAAGTTCGTCTTGATATGTGGCACATAAAGAACATCGGACAACTTTTTTACAACTCCATCTGACTTGAGAGCAATCATACATTTTCCTTTTGCTGCACATTTTGCATCATTGCCGACTGCTACCATGATGTCATTCCCTACCGGCTGTAGAGAGGTATACCAATCCTTTCGACTGGTCATGTGGCACGATGCACCACTGTCAATGATCCAAGGTTCATCCGTAGGTACATGAACTGCCTCCATGCAAATCTCCTCAATTGCGATGAACAGCTCTATGGGTACTGCGTGCGCGCTATTGCTAGACTCTTTCTTCACTCCATTCTTCTCATCTGTAATCTTCTTGTAGCACTCATTCTGCTTGTGCCTTGCCTTGTTGCAAAAGAAGCACTTGATCTTCTTCTTTCTCTTTTTAGCATCAGAAGAAGATGGGTTACCAGAGTCCTTACCCTTACCTTTCTTTGATCTGGTCCAGAAAGCTGAATCTTCTCCAGTCCTCATCTTTTGACGCATCTCATCCTCCAGAAGCATCGCGCTGAAATCCTCAAAGTTGAGGGGTGGATTTCTAATCTGCATATTCGGCACCGTAACAAGACTGTCGTACTTTGGTGGGAGAATCCGTATGCACCTTCGTGCTAGATTCTCGCTGGTGATGGTGATGCCAATCGCAGTCATCTGATCGCGCAGATTCTTCACCCTGGTGATGAACTTCTCTGCCGCTTCAAACTCAGACAACTTTTCATTCGCAAGTTGAGTCTCCAGATTCTAAATCCGTGTCTGATTCATGGTCTCGTACTGATTTTTCAAGACCGTCCATGCCTCCTCCGCGGTGGTGACATGTTCAATTAACACCATGACGGAATCACTAACACTGCAGACAATAGAACACAACGCATCTGCATTTCTTCTTGTCCACGCGAGAATCTCATCAGCAGTTGGTACTATATGTTGTCCTGCATTGGCTGGATTCAGTCTCGGAACCGGCCTCACGTCCACCCTAGTAGCAGTGTCCCAAAGCTCATATGCGCTTAGGATGGTCTTCATCTTGAACTTCCAGAGAGGATAGTTAGAGCCACCCAACTTTCCGCTTTCGTCGAATGGTGGGATTCGTAGTCTTGCGGGCTGGGCCATCTCTCACAATCTGCTCGCAAACAGAAACACACTACCAAATCTTCTTACTAGAGTCCAGGCTCTGATGCCATGTAAGAAAATAATACAACATCTGTGCTCAACAGATAACAGGATCTCGTATGCAAGAGAGAAAACAAGATAGTATAGAGAATCAAAAATTTGATTACTGTAGAATTGATATAATAGATGGTGCTGCCTCCCAACTGTGCACTCCTGTGAAAGAAGATTCAATGGCATGCTGGAAACAGTGGAAGACGGAGGCTGAATGCTAAGGAATCAAGGTTGCTGTAGCCAGTGATGAAATGGGCTTCACGGGCTTGCTCTTATATAGCCACTAGTCGTAGTCGATTAGGCTCAATTGGATGGCCAACCCAGTCCACCCATAACGGTCAACCTGGGGTCGGCGGTCCCGAAATAGGCCACCGACCATACGATAGAACCGATGCGCAAAACAGAGCAACTGACCTAAGGTTCTCCGTTCGGCCCACAGCCATCCGGGATCATCTGAGGCTCCAAACGAGCCCCGCAACCCGAGAGTGGGCTACCCTGAGAAATGCTCCGTCTACCCTCAATGCGGTCAGTCATGGGATGCCTTCCCACACTTGCATGTAGCCTAGTTGGCAGTGAACCAACTCTATCTGAAGTCGTCTAGCCATCAAGCCACACATGGTCCCCATCTGGTGTCCAAACCAGGACCTACCGGATAACCGAGCTACTCAAATGCCTTCTCCTCATATGGGGGGCTGACAAGTAGAGTTAGCTGGTTCCCGCATAGTTACACGAGAGTGGAGCATTGATATCTAACAATTATAAGAAACTTTCAGCATTTGGCTCAATCTTATGAATGGAATCAATAGAAATTATGCCAACATATTCATCGCAAGATTCTGTACAACAATGTGATGGAAAATGGAATCAGTGCGTTGCATGACATTTTACTCTGATGTGTTTAGTGATGTGATGCGCCAGGAAATCAAGCAGTGTGGAAACAGATGAGGAGGGCAATCACAATGCTATAAAGCATAAAAGCTTGGCAAAAACCCATGGCAGGGACGTAAAAAGGTGGAGTCAAAGAATCAAAATGCTACAAAATATATACCTTCAACAATAGCTATGACTTTTTCAGAGCACCATTTCCTAGATCTTGAGTGTAGATGAAGAATCGAGCTATGTATCAAGCCATTGCACATGCTCATCCAACTCATTGCAAAGGTTGTATTCCAGTTTGTAGACTGTCATAGACATTGGTCTCTAATTCATAGAAGGAGTTTGCAATGACACACCACACCTGCACGAGACATGAGAATTGTTCTTTGACTTGAGTATAAAACTAATATAAGCATGTCAGCGACGAAATTCTAGGTAAACAATCAATAGAGTTTTTGAATTAGAATCGTAAATCAAAATGACAAATGTAGGAGTTAAAAATTGGGGATTTTTGAAAGTCTACTTTTTTACAGAGTGATTGACTTCCCTTAACGTGATTTTCAAAACGTGTAAGCTGCAGGTAAGAACCCTCGTGGAAGTTATCTTGAAAGAAACTTGACACTCAACCTGAACATTAATTCTCAAGGGAGAAGTAACAATTATGGTGCAGCTCAAATGAGATCTGAAGTTTGACGATTAAACAAAAGCGAACTGACAAGACTAGAATCCATGAACGGAATTGCAAAATCATCCCAAAACACTTCGATAAGCAATTCAAAGCTGAAATTTTATGGGCGACATAAACATCACCATAATCATGTGCATAGGTTTGGAGTTTTGCCTAGAGTAATGAAGTGGAAGGCTCACGAAGGTGGTTTTGGTTAACTCATGAGTCAGCTCTCGATTTTAGAACATTTCGTAGGCTAGGCCAACTAGATCCAGGCAGGTAGCTCTATTGATCGGAGAATATGTTTTATTTGAATTTGGTAATTTTAGCATATAACACATGTTTTGATTTTAGAAAATTGGATTTTATACATAGCAATTTAAATACGGCACATAGCACTTTGTATTCTGCATATAGCACTTTGCATTATGCACATGCCACATAGCACGTTACATCTAGCACATAACCACATATTTGTAGTTGGGACACTTCCTCTCCGAAAATCATAAGACCAAGGAGTTCCCTCTTTCTTAGGGTTCATTTCAATTTGCATTTAGCACAAAGCAACTTGAATTTCGCACATAGCAATTTGAATTTGACACATAGCACTTTGCATTTGGCTTATAGTACTTTGCATTTAGCACATAACCACAGATTTGTGTGGGGGGGAGTTGGCACATTGCCTCTCCAAAAATTATAAGACCAATGAATGTGCCCTTCCTTGGCTTTAAAATAATATGCATTTCGTACAAAGCAATTTGAATTTTGCATATAGGAATTTGAATTTGGTACATAGCACTTTGCATTTGGCCTATAGTACTTTGCATTTTATAAGACCAAGGAACGTGCTCTTCCTTGGGTTTAGTTTAATATGCACTTAGCACGATTTTAGTTATTTTGACTTGACAGCTGCTCTTGGGAAGCGGGAAGGCGGTGGACTAGTGCATGGTGCAAGCGGGGAGGTGTCTTCTTGTCATCTGGGTGAGCGGGTGAAGCACCCGCCGCGGGTGAATGTGGACACAGATTTGGTAGAGGTACTTTCTCAAATGAGTGAAGGGAAGGGTGAGGCCTTGGGTGAGGAGAGCGGAGGGTTGCAAGCGGTGCAGGAAAATGCTGATTTGGGGGATGGAGGGAATGAGCAGCCTTCGTTCGTTGGGGTGTTGTCAGAGAAATTGGCTAGTGGGTTTTCTTCACTGGACGATGAAGAAGCGAGGAAATTGGTGCTCGCAGAGGTTGGTAGAAGAGCTCGTATAGTTGCCCGTAAGTCGTGGTTTGAAAATGGCAAAAGACATGGAGCTGTTTGTAAGCTGAACTTGGATGCCGTCAAGCCTGAGCTGGTTTGGCTGGCGAGAGGAGGGGTATATTTTTTCTTAACATGGTGCGTTCCGTCCTTTAGGGAGCTGGAGGATCTCCTGTCTTTTGAGTGCGATATCCCTCCTCTGGGGTTCTCGGCCAGGTTCTTGGGGAAGGGTTTTTTTATGGTCAAGTTTGCTTCTAAAGCTCTGCGGGATGAGGTGGTTGGTAAGACCTTCTAGTTTGCTGGGGCTACGGTGCTGGTCATCCCTTGGACCCCGTGTTTCAGTGTGGACGAATTCATGTACCATGAGTGCCCTGTGTGGATTGATTTCCCAAATCTTCCAGCTATGTTTCTGGAGTCTATTGAGCAGATCGCAGCGTCATTGGGTCGAGTGCTTCTAGTTCCCCCTCCATTGAAATCTGGCCTCATACATGCTTGGATCCCTTGGGATCGTAGTATCAAAGCCCTGGACTTTGTGGATGTGGAACTGGGAGATGGAATGGTTTTCTCTCTTAAAGGAAACAAGTTTAGTTTCCTTCGAGATGCATATAAGGTCCTTTCAAACCCATGATTCCATGCCGGTTCAGAGGGGTTCTAAGGTACGTTTGTTCTCAGCGCATGGAATATCAGAGGCGGTTGTGGCCAGGGGAAACAACGAGATTGTTTGGCTGTCTTGAGAAGAGCCAAGGCAGATGTATTTTTACTTCAGGAAGTGAAGTGTGGGGAAGCTGATGCATTCTGGTTTAACCTGAGAAACTTGGGATTTTCGGTGCTGGTAAATGCTCAATGCAGAGGAAGAGGAGGGGTTGCTATCATTGCAAAATCCCAATACAATATGCAAGAATGCTTCTGGGACAAGGCTGGTTGGTTTATTGCTGAGCAGTTGAAGGTCGATGGCTTTGTCTTTGGAGTGGTAAGTTTGTATGCCCCGAGCACTAGTGTTGAGAGGAGTTCGTGTGCTGGAGTATCCTAAGCTCCTGTTTGGTGGGGGACAAATGGCTAAAGGCATGTGATTGGAATTTTACTGGAGCGGTTTGGGATAGATCACATGTGTCAAGGAGCGCCTCTACTTCAATTTCTGATGGTTGGGAGGAGAGTTGTGTAAATCATGGGTTAACTGATTGCATTGAGCTTTGACCCAACAGGGCTACAGGGCTTCTCTTGGACTAATTGCACGAAAAGGGATGATTTCAGAACGGCTAGATTAATGAAAAAGGAAAAGTCTCCTGGTCCGGATGGGCTTCCTTCAGAAATTTACATTGCTTTTTGGGATGTGATTATGATCTTCTAGAAATGTTGAATGCTTCTGGAGGGTTCCTTTCTCAAGATGTGAATGCTGGACTTCTTAAATTCCTACGTTTGCATTGTACCCTTTCGAAACCCAATTTGATGTCCCTGAATAAGTTTTTTTGTGATCAATCAAAAGTCTGGATTCTTGCAATGCAAATGGCAAGAATTTCACATCTCGTGTATGCCACAAATGGTAGCATAAATACCAGTAACTGCATCGCCAACAACATTCCATTTGGAACCATTTTTTTTTCTCCCTAGGGGATGACGTCCTGAAGCAAAAAGAAAGACAGTAAAAGCAACAGAGAACAAACACACTGCTCACAACACACGACTTGGAGAAACTTCGTGCATCTTTTATTCAATACTTCACTCAATTATATACTAGTGAGGCGGTTGGCGCTCACTGAATGGACTCCAGTTCTCCTTTTATTTCTCAGAAAGCATCAGATCCCTATCATCTAGTGGCGATTTGTCTGATGACATATTCGCTTACCTCAAATATCAAACTTTTGCATCACTCCAACCCATTAGACAATTAGCCTTATTTTCTAGACTCCTACCCAATCGCTAGACTCCTACCCAATTGCTAGACTCCTACCCAATTGTTGGACTCCTAATTGATTTCTGGAACATCTGCTGCAGTGTCTCCATCGGCATGGTCTGTGTTGTCTTCATTATCTACTGTATCGTCGTGATCTCCATTAGCTTGATCTGCTCTCCCACCCAGAAGACAATGAAATAACTGACAAAGAAGATGATGGTGCTCAGCAGGAAGAGGTTTGGTGAGAATGTCGGCCAACATATGATCAGTAGGACAGTAAAGTAAAGATGACGGTGCTCAGCAGGAAGAGGTTTGGTGAGAATGTCGGCCAACATACGATGAGTAGGACAGTAAAGTAGCTGAATGTGGCCATCTGCAAGTGCCTGTCGAACAAAGTGATATCGAACTTGGATGTGCTTAGTCCATTTGTGGAAAGAACCGTTGCCAGATAAGCAAAGAGCTCCTTGACTGTCAGTGAAGATCAGCAGAGGATGATGAGAAGGGTGATGAAGTTCAGTGAGGAAGTGAGAGAGCCAAATCGCTTCGCCTGTAGCATAACTGAGACTAACATATTCAGCTTCAGTGCTGGAAAGGGCAATGCACTCTTGTTTGTGTGAGGACCAGCTGATAGGGCCTCCAGCTAAAATGAAAAGATATCCAGATGAGGATTTGCGAGTGTGGGGATCACCTGCCCAGTTGGCGTCTGCGTAATCATGAGGGGAAAAAGGACCAGCGTGGTGTGAAATGGATGCCTGCCTCTAGCATAACCGAGACTAACATATTCAGCTTCAGTGCTGGAAAGGGCAATGCACTCTTGTTTGTGTGAGGACCAGCTGATAGGGCCTCCAGCTAAAATGAAAAGATATCCAGATGTGGATTTGCGAGTGTGGGGATCACCTGCCCAGTCGGCGTCTGCATAATCATGAGGGGCAAAAGGACCAGCGTGGTATGAAATGGATGCCTGAAGAGTACCCTGTATGTAGTGGAGGATGCGATTAAGAGCAAGGACATAAGGTGGATATGGGGTGGCAGAAAATCGACTAAGATTTGAGACAACAAATGCGAGACCAGGTCTGGTAGTGAGCATGGCATACATGAGACTGCCAAGGATTTCAAGGTAGGGAAATCCATGATCAGGCTGAAGGTGAGAATTTGGAGGGAGAGATTGCTGAAAACTGCCCTACACCATGGCCTTCTTAAGAATAGAGATTAAAGGGACAGTACAAAGAGCAAAGAGCAATGGGGCAACAGGACAGCCTAGGCGAATAGAACATTTCATATCAAAAGCCCCCACTGCCCCTCCATTGATGCATAGAACTGCAGAGGCATTACAAAATAGTGTCTGGATCATTCTGACAAAGAGATCCCCAAAGCCCAACCTTCTAAGAACCGCTATGATGAAGTCTCTCCGGACTCGGTCATACGCCTTGTCTAAATCAAGACCGTAGAATATACACTTTTGACCTAAAGCACATGCAAAATCCAAGGCACAAGAAATATTTAAAATATTCTCAAATATGTCTCGAGATCTCACAAACCTGCACTGCTCTCTGTCAACTATTTGCACACAAATGTTTCTGATCCTAAGAGCTAGCACCTTGGCCATCACTTTATACGACGTATTCAACATCGTCCTCGTTGGAATCCTAGCCTCAAAGTTAGATCTTCTTAGATGAAATTATCGGTAGCTCTTGGCTAAAAAAGAATCAAGGCATTATGATCTCTTACTTTACCCCATGCGAGGCAAAGCGCTCTGTTTTCTGGTTCTGTGGTTCTTCCCAGCATATCTGGGATTTCTCCTGCCATGGGCTTTGGCGGTTCTTTTGGCATTTTTTGCTCCCTTGGATCCGCAATCCTATGGGGGCACTGGGCAGCCACACGCCCTGGTGTTCCACGACCGAAACACTTACCTTCCTTTTGGAAGGTCGCAATCTGCTCTGGAGTAAACTTTGACTTTCCTTTGAAGGGCTTGAATGGACCCCTCGGCTTCTGAGGCTGAAATATTTTTGAATCTTGAGTTGGTGGTACAACCCTCACACCCTTTCCTTTTTCTGCCATAGTTTGAAGAAGATCTTCCCTTAGCAGTTCAAGCACTGAAGCTGAATGAGAAAGGAGAATGCTTAGAAGACTCTTTCGATGGAGAAGTATGATAAATTCTTTGTCTCCCTTTTCTTTTCGTGGCTTTGACCCTCAGTGGCCAAGTTTTCTCTTTCATTTAAAGGAACCTGCAAAATGTTTATAACAAAAGATGAATCAAGTAGCCATGTAGGCCTGGCTCTTATCAAGCTTCTAGTGTTTTGGTTGTATCCTTAGCCTCATTGCTTCAAAGGATTTAAACTGGTCTCAATTCAATCCTCATATTTGAAATTTACCAAAGTAGACATAGCAAAGCTACCTACGAGGTGAGGGGTGTTCCTTGTGTGAGTGGTACAGAGCACAGAGAAAGGAAGCAAGAGAGGGTGGGAGCAAGGCAATTTCAAGGTAGTAGAGCATGAAGGAGATTAGGGAGGTTGCATGCAAGAGAGAGAGAAAGAGAGAGAGAGAGAGAGAGAGAGAGAGAGAGAGAGAGTCTTGGAGGGCTGAAAGAGGGATGTGAGCTTGAGTGCATGAGGAGCACGAGCATGAGCATGAGCATGAGAGAGAGAGAGAGAGAGAGAGAGAGAGAGAGAGAGAACATTGCTAGGTATCGTGTGGAAAAGGGTGCCATGTGTCGCGCAACGGAGGACACTCTCTCTTTCTCTCTTCTCTCTCTCTATACCTCTTATACATCTCTCTCTCTCTCTCTCTCTCTCTCTCTCTCTCTCTCTCTCTCTCTCTCTTGCGCTCCCTCTGTGCATTTACTCCACGTGTCAGTATTTACTTCGTATAGCACGCTTGCGTGTCACGTGGTGGGTGGGTCAAATCTCTGTGTCCACGTGTCATGGTAAGTTAATCTTTGCCACATCATCTGGTCAACGAATTTCCAACATGTCATGTGGTATGCGCAGTCTGGGATTTTGCAACACGTCATCTCGTCTATGTATTCTTTTGCAGTCCAGCATTGGTCCAGAGGACTAGTGGTCCGTTGTAGTCCAGCTTTGGTTCAATGGTCCCGCTTGAATTCTACAAGTTTGCTGGCTTAGCCACCAGCAAACCGCCATGTCAACACATGGACTCTAGAGTAGACTGAGTAGAGTTTGTGCATGGTGGACTTGGCATAAGGAAATTAGAACAACTTGCTTTAATACTGCTACAAATTTTGGTTCCAATACGATGGTGGGATCATGGTCGCACGCCAGATCCCCTAGGAACCTCCAAGGCTCCACGTGGTGCTCCTCCGAACCTTCGACTACCTCTCAAACCTCTCGCAAAGCTTCCTCCGAATCTCTAGAATTGCTCCATTTGAAAACCTCTTCTTAAAGAATAGAGAGAAGAGATGAGCTCTATCTTTGAGTTTGTGGATACCTCTCACCAAGTATGGACTTTTCTTTGCCGTCATAGTATGCGAAACACATACACTATAATTTGCTCTTCATTTTCTATGATATTCAAAGCTAGTCACCGGAAAGCTTATTGTGTTCGCATAGATGATATTTTTTTCTTCTTATTCTAATAATCTATAAGTTTCTAATAATCTATAAGTTTCTGACACTATATTTTGTTGCAGATTAGAATAGCAAGCTAGAGATCATCGGCCCAATCTCATAACGTTTTCTCTCGTCGCCTGACAAACATTCAAAAAGGTAATCTTCTTTCGTCAACTATCACACTACCTTAACTATTCAAGACCAATGGACCAATGGACTGATAGATCATACCATGAGGAAAGGGCCCGCTCTGGTTTTTATAGCTCTCGGAGAGGAAGCGCACCACCTCTCCAACCACACTCTGTGTGGCTATATAATGTTATATAAATAAACTTAAATGTTTTTAAGTATGAACTCAAATTATCAAATCTCAATTTTATCTTGCGTTCATTACTTTATTTGCAACTTTAATGTGGAGATACTAAAAGCAAATGATATTGTTTTTTCTAGCATAGACCATTGCACAGATCACATCTCTCTTGAGGACTCACATTAGTATAAACTAGGTATTCCCCTTTGACTATCTTTGGACATCAAACATCATTTCCTTCTACAATTGTCTATTTAGCCTACTCCGTCCATTCATAACCCCCACTTTTTTATCCTAAAAAAGAAAATAAGAAAAATCGAAACTCACTTGAAATTTTTTTTTAAGAATCAAAGATTTACCTTCAGATGGGGAGTTGTTGAGGATGGTCATGCATCTTTGCCCATGCAAAGCAGGGGTTTAGTACTCGTTGTTCCACTACTTGTACTCTTGAGAGCAATGTTGTCCAATCTTGCCCTCTTGTTCCTATGCTTGATTCTACATTTACTCTTGTGCTCTCACCTTACCGCCTTCTTGAGAGTGAGCTCCCCAAAACATATACTTGGCTTTTTCACAAGGCAAACTTGATAGCTACCTGGACAACAATTTGGACAAGCTCAATGTGTTTCTTGGGCTTGCAGTGGGACCAAGAGTGTTAGATATCAATGCTCCACTATCGTGTAACTACGCGGGAACCAGCTAACTCTACTTGTAAGCCCCCCATATGAGGAGAAGGCATTTGAGTAGCTCGGTTATCTAGTAGGTCCTGGTTTGGACACCAGATGGGGGCCATGTGTGGCCTGATGGCTGGATGGCTTCAGATAGAGTTGGCACACCACCAACTAGGCTACATGCAAGTGCAGGAAGGCATCCCTTGACTGACCGCACTGAGGGTAGACGGAACATTTCTCGGGGCAGCCCATTCTCGGGTTGCGAGGCCCGTTTGAAGCCTCAGATGATCCCGGATGGCTATGGGCCGAACGGAGACCGTAGGTTAGTTGCTCTGTTTTGCGCACCGGTTCTATCATATGGTCGGTGGCCTATTTTGAGACCGACCCCCAGTCGACCATTTTGGGTGGACTGGGTCGACCACCCAATTGAGCCTAACCAACTACGACTGGTGGCTATTTAAGAGCAAGCCCGTGAAGCCCATTTCATCATTGGCTACAGCAACCTTGATTCCTTAGCATTCAGCCTCCGTCTTCTACTGTTTCTTGCACGCCATCGAAGCTTCTTTCACAGGAGCACACGGCTGGGAGGCAGCGCCATCTATTGTATCAATTCTCTTGTAATCAAATTTTTGATTCTCCATGCTATCTTGTTTTTCTCTCTTGCGTATGAGATCCTGTTATCTATTGAGCACAGACGTAGTATTATTTTCTTACATGGTATCAGAGCCTAGATTCTAGCAAGAAGATTTGGTAGTGTGTTTCTGTTTGCGAGCAGATTGTGAGAGATGGCCAACTACGGATGAGATTCTCACGTGGACAAGAAGAAATGCTGATGCGCTGTGTTCTGTTGTTTGCAGTGTTAGTGATTCCATCATGGCGTTAATTCAACATGTCATCACAGTGGAGGAGGCATGGACGGTCTTGAAAAATCAGTACGAGACCACGAATCATTCAGATGCGGATTCAGAATCTGGAGACTCAACTCGCGAATGAAAAGTTGTCTAAGTTTGAAGCGGTAGAGAAGTTCATCACCAGGGTGAAGAATCTGCGCGATCAGATGACTACGATTGGCATTACCATCACCAGCGAGAATCTAGAACGAAGGTGCATACGGATTCTCCCACCAAAGTACGACGGTCTTGTTACAGTGCTGAATACGCAGAATAGAAATCCGCCCCTCAACTTTGAGGATTTCAGCGCGATGCTTCTGGAGGAGGAGATGCGTCAAAAGACGAGGACTGGAGAAGATTCGGCTTTCTGGACCGGATCAAAGAAAGGTAAGGGTAAGGACTCTGGTAACCCATCTTCTTTTGATGATAAAAAGAGAAAGAAGAAGATCAAGTGCTTCTATTGCAACAAGGCAGGGCACAAGCGGAATGAGTGCCGCAAGAAGATCGCAGATGAGAAGAACGGAGTGAAGAAAGAGTCTAGCAACAGTGCGCAGGCAGTACCCATAGAGCTATTCGTCGCAATTGAGGAGATTTGCATGGAGGCAGTTCATGTACCTGCAGATGAACCTTGGATCATTGACAGTGGTGCATCGGCCACATGACCAGTCGGAAGGATGGTATACCTCTCTACAGCCGGTAGGGACTGACATCATGGTAGCAGTCGGCAATGATGCAAAATGTGCAGCAAAAGGAAAAGGTACGATTGCTCTCAAGTCAGATGGAGTTGTAAAATAGTTATCCGATGTTTTTTATGTGCCAGATATCAAGAGGAACTTGTTGTCCGTTTCGGCGATCACGGATCGGGACCTCAAATTTCAATTCGATAAGAATGGTGCACAAATCCTGGATCTTCAAGGAAAGGTCATTGGTAAAGGTACACAGTGCAACAACATTTACGAACTCTCAGCTTTCAGTGCTCGAGCGGATGTGAAGAACACTAAGCTATGGCATGAGAGGTTTGGTCATCTAAACCTTAGTTCTTTGAAGGAGATGCATAAAAGTGGAACGATTGCAGACCTACCAGAAATTTTAGATCTGCATGATGTATGTGAAGCTTGCATGATGGGCAACTAGCATCGGCAGCCCTTTCTTAAAGAGGCCAGCAGAGAAAAGGCTCCTCTAGAGCTCATTCACACAGACCTCTGTGGAAAGATGGAGACGGAAGCTTTGGGTGGTTCCTTCTACTTGATGACGCTGATCGATGACTACAGTAAAAGGATATGGATATACTTCCTGAAGACGAAAGACGAGGCTTTCAGTAGGTTCAAGGAATGGCATGTAATGGTCGAGAAAGAATCGGGGAGGAAGGTAAAGAAGCTGAGATCAGACAGAGGTGGAGAGTTCAGATCGACAGAATTCAAAGTTACTGCAAAAGTCACGGAATCAAGAGGCAGAAACCCCTGCCACATACATCACAGCAAAATGGAGTAGGAGAATGCAAGATGCGCGTCATCTGCGAAATGGGCCGGAGTATGATGAAAGGGAAAGAATTGCCAAAGACTTTCTGGGCTGAAGCATGTAACATGCAGTTTACATCCTTAATCATAGCTACACGCAGGCTGTGACCAGGATGACTCCACTACAAGCCTTTTCTGGTAAGAAACCTTCAGTTGCACATTTCAGAGTTTTTGGATGTGACTGTTTTGTGCATGTCCCTGATGCTACCAGGATCAAATGGGAACCGAAGAGCCGGAAGCGTATTTTCTTGGGCTACAGTGAAGAGGCGAAGGGTTACCGTCTCTATAACCCTGTTACCAAGAAGGTCGCGATGTGGTCTTCTCAGAACAACCTCATCAATTGGAGGAGGATGCTTCCTTCCTAGACAACCAGGACCAGGATATCCATCTAGTACTGCCACCAATAGCAGAGCGAACTCCCCCAACGGTGCTTGGGAGGATTCAAGACAAAGAAGATGAAGAAGAGCCTGTAGAACCACAATGGCAACGGCCATTCCCGAAGTGGGTAAAGTAGCTTTTGGACGGCAGAGAACCTCTAGCAATTGAGGAGGAACCATCTGAACATCGCCGGTCCAAGAGATTAGAGGAGCAAAGAAGGGCGTAGCTCAGGGGGGTCACTATGTATAAACCCTCTATATCACGTGCGTTCAAGGCCTATATTAAAAGTCCCTTATCTGTAAAAAATTTCATTAATAAAATGTACCCCTTTTCTATACAAATCTGTAAATTTTTTCCAAAACTATTTTAAATAGTCCCTTATGTATATTAATTTTTGTAAATTTTAGAAATAAAAAAAATCCTTCTGTTGAACTCACGTGATAGGGTTACATATGATGAGTGACCCCCTCGAGGGGCGTAGGAACAATTGATAAACTATGCTTTGATGATAGAAGTGATCCGTGCTGATGAACCCAAGTGTCTTGAAGAGGCACAAGGCGATGATTCAAGGATGAGATTCAGAGTAATGTACAGGTGATCGCAACCATATCCACGAGATATGGCTCTTCTCCCCACTCACATGTCACTTGATTGGCTACAACTGGCTCTACGTAAAGCCGAATACCATGGAGAGACAATAAACGAGCGCGAGCGAGAGTCATCATCTGGATGTATGATGCATGTAAGTTTCTTACCGCTTGAAGTAATTAAGTAATTATTTGTGACAATATACGCTATAAAATAGACACATCTTCATTGTTTTAATGATGCTCTTTTACAGTACAAAAAGTACAGTGCATTATGGTCATATGAATGACATTTTCGTGTGGAATGCATCGATTCAAAAAGAGTCACGTATGATTGTGGAGTCATGGCTAACTTCACACAAGATAGCCGAGCAAGTGCTTCGGATACCAATCTTCTCTCCTCACAGTTGGATGAAGTTGATTTCAGACGATTTAGTATTTTCATTCTTGATGTAAAATGGTTTAGAACTATTTACAATGGTCCCCATGCGACAGTGAGAAAAGATAGTAGCGATTTCTTTGCAACATAATCCACCAAACTTTGGACTGATGAAAGTGATACTTTTGTTCTTCTCGAGCATTGTGATCAGGTGCATACTAATGATTTAATTAATCAATGCTTTCGTTTTTAAAGATCCATTGATACATGTACTTAAGCATAATTTCATATATATAATTGACAACATTTCGCACCCATCTTCAATATAGGTGGTTTTTTATCCGGATCGTCTGATCCAAGATGGTGGTATGTGATCCAAGTTGCACCACAAAGTAAGCAAATTTTCGAAGATAGAGATGTGGATATGAGATGCCACTACCAATGCCAGATCCAATTGATCGAGATGAATCTAGCAAAGAAGATGAAGATCATAATATGAGCCAAGAGGAAGATGCACATAATGACATTGCACCGAAGGAAGATGAAGATCCTGATATTGAGGAAGAAGACAACGATCATCAAGAATCACCACACTTTATTGAAGAAGATGATTAATTACTTTTAGGTGAACGTACGATGCTATAGTATGATGATGATATAGGAGATCAACTCGGTATAGAGTTAGAGATAGACTTGTTTGGCGCATTAGACTTGGCTCAAGATGAAACCGTTAATCTGAATGCTCTGCATTGATTTTTTTCATCTCAAACTTGGACATGAATATATGAGCTTCAAAGGCTTGATGTACATGCTCTCATACTTTTATTCTCTTAAAAGATCAAACATGTATGAAAAAAAAAAAAATTGCCATTGGAGAAAACTAACTTTTAAGGTCGACTTTTAAGGTCGATATGAGAAAAAAAACTCTCTGTAAAACGTCGCTATAAAAAAGTATCTTAGTGTCACTATATAGTGACACTTACAATTCTGATAAATGTCGCTATATAGCGACTTTAGAAATCATTGCTATATAGCGACGTTTGCTTGAAGTCGCTATATAGCGACGCTTCACGAGATATGCTTCCGATATCGACGATTAGCACCTTGCGCGCGCTAAACATCGGTACTTAAACGTCGCAATAGGATCTGTGTGTAGTAGTGTTGAAAGGATCCTTTTCCATTATGTAAAAAGATAAGCATCATTTCTTGTAGCATATCAATATAATAAAGTTAGGAAACTTAATCCAACATTCCTCTAAATGGAAGAGAGTTTTTAAGAAAATACCAAGATAAATCATGGTCCTATGCTCCTTTTAATATACAACATTGTGATATAAGCTTACACTTCTTTCTAAAATAATTACAGAGCCAAGGGAGCCAAAAGGTATAGATAGACATATTAGCTATCCTTAATAAGACCAATATTATGTGTTGCAGATCCTAAAGAAACTACAACAATGTCAACATTAGGAAAGCTCATAAACCATGCTTGTTTGTTGAGAGCCATGTGTAAAAAAAGAACAAATATAGATAGTTTATCTCAGGTACCCTAAGATAAACTATCACTAAGTGTTGTAAATTCTATAATATATATTGTTGATGGTTATAACGAGGTCAAAATAAAGCATTGCTATTGAGAATATAAGCTTAAAAAATTCACTCATATTCTGTGATCCCCGTGTTGAGAAACCATCTCAACATCATGTGTTTGATATTGTGTGTGTGTACACTAACACATAGAGTGCTATAAAGGAAAGGGTTAGAAACCCTAACCGAAATCCTAACCCTAAAGGGGTTTGTATATATTCTACATTTTCAACTAAATCTAGTGTACAGTTAGTCATTTGTGGTGTGCTCTCTAGCTGTGCCCTCTCTCCTCATCTCCACTCTTCTCCTCTCCTCTCTTCATGTTTTGTCATGGTATCAGAGCTCCCTCGCCTTTTGCTGAGGCATTGTGACCCTTGAGACTGTGAGAGTGATTGAGAGATTGAGAGTTCTCTTAAGTGTTCTATGTCATCATTCCTTGAGAGAAAATTTATGTCCATTCTTTGAGAGATATCTCCTTTTCCATTTCTCGAGTGATTCATTGAGAGTTTCTTTATGAGGGATCTCCATTGACTGAGAGTGAGGTCTACTTTGTGAGAGTTGTTCATGAGTTAGTGAGCTTTTGAGGAGACTTCTCTTCTATGAGAGAGAGAGAGAGAGAGAGAGAGAGAACTAGAATTTGTATATTGACTTCAAGCAACAAACAATTGAGCTAGCATCTGTGACTAAGGGAGCTATAAGATAGCTCTATCTAAAGCAAGGCAAAACCTCAATATCCTCCAAAATGACTTCTCCATGCAAACAAACTACAGATTGCTCCAACTCGAATGTTTTTCATCAAGTATAGGTAGAAAATAGTTGCCACTCCATACATGGGCAACAAACAACAATGTGGCTAGCGGCATTTCCGGACCACCATCAACAACAATAGATCCTTCCACCATCAACAACTCTAGATCCTTCCACCATCAACAATGCTAGATCGTTCTTTGTAGATCCAACTCAATAGCCTCCAACTCTCATGCAACCCAGTCATCGCTCCAACAAACTACAACACCACACACAAACAACTATGACTAGTGGGCAAACTTGGGACTCCTATGACTCCATCATGAGCCAAGTCTGTAAACAAGGTGGCATAGCTATGCTGTGGTGGAGCTTGAAGTCCACATTTAATCCGAAGGCTCCCTTGGCTCCATAGTTTAATGAGAGTAGAGACGGATCACGACAGTGCCAACATTGGCCTAGAATGTTGCATCATAGCTCTAGAGCCCAAAATGACTATATATGCCTCTCCACCTCCTAGCAGATCCTGTATCAGCATCTACATAACCAATAGACAGCTAGCGCTAAAACACTATCTTCCTTGATAGAAGACCCATGAGACTCCACTAACGGGATCTAAAATGACTTGACCAAATAAAGCAACAAAGGCTTCTCTATAGGGTTGTTAATAGCCATTGAGCATGTTGATAGCTCTGGCTCGCACCTATGGGTTTTGGGCCTCAAATGGCTTAGGACCAAGGTGGTCTCGCGAAGATTTCCCAAATTGGCAAGGATAACATATGATCCATTTGGATCCCGTATATGGATAACACAAGAGCCATTTGAAGACAAAGAGGAGATTGAGAGAATCAGCATATGCCTTGGTGCCATATGGGCCCAAGTGGTTGTAACAAAAGAGAAAGAGAGAGAGTGGCATAAGGAATAGGGTTGGCCCTCCCTTCAAAAGGTGACATGTATAAAAGGCCAAGTGGTTGACTTTCGTCTTCATTGTTGTATGCAATCTTAAAGAAATACAAGCTCTCTTTTTGCTCATGTGTTGAGATTAGGTTTGCTCGTTGTCCTTGTTTGCCTTTGGTGTTTGCCATGATCCCCCTTCACCTCCTTCTCCCTCTCCCTCCCTTTATTTCTTCTCTCCTCCTTTACTCTCTCCATTTCTCTCCCCCTTCTTCTTGGTGGAAGCCCCATTGAAACGATCTGGTAGGCACTCGAGTGACACGAGTGAAGGATTCACTATGCAATGCTCCCATAAGAAGTTGCACAGGGGTGACGAGCGATGTCGGCACACTTTAAGCATCCCCATGACACATGTGTCTCTGCCAGAGAACACATCTTTGGCACCGCTGTCAGGGAGATAAGAGGTATGCTTTTGCTTTTGTTTAGCTTCCTCCCATAAACAACCCATTGCACATGCCTTTAGGATTTGTTAGTGGAGATTAGGAGTGGATTGGAAGCGGAAAATAGTGAAGAAAGAATGGTTTGAGTAGGAAATATCACTTTTCAACTTTCTATCCATAAAGCCACGGTCATGCATTTGAGCTTGTTTTTTATTATTTTTTAAATGTTTTTTTATACAGGGAGGTAGCTAGAATGATTGCTAAGTTAGTTGTAGTGTCAAATCCAACTAAAAACACTTGAAAATGAAGATTGGAATGGAATTTTGAAGTGGTTTTGGATGCTTTGATAGTGCAACTTGTAGAAAGGGGCTTGGCATTCTGCGAATAAAGTTTTATGCAAGTTTGCAAGTTTTGTGAGCTTTTATCTATGTGAAGGTTATAGCTAGTGGGTAGCTATAAACCTTGCAATTAGTAAAGCCCTAAATGACACTGATAGTACTATTAGTAGACAAATTCTAAGTTGAAACCGACATAAAAGTCTTTCTTGCTTTGAAATGAAAAACCTCCACCAAAATGAAAAGGAAAGTGATACAAAGTAAACTCACACTTAGCAATTCTGCATGGAGTATAGTGGACAATGACCATGTGCTCGCAGTGTTGATATATACCGACTCTGATACCGATGCCCATACGGACATTGAGAACATTGACTTACGACACCCATATTGACAATGATACTGACGCTTTCTTTGCGACGGACATTCTGACACTTTTTACTTGTTAAATTTTATTTTTTTTGTATTTAGTGTTGGTATCGAGGAAAGTGGCTTGTGTCTTGTAGTGGGCCATTTAAAAGAAATGCCATAGCAATAGTAGAGAAATGTCACATCAATGGTTCTCAAGGGTAGGAAATAACACCTTGACGTCTAGCGTATGGAGTGCTATTTCCCATGGTCTTCACTATTTCTCCTCTATTTTAATTGCCCCTCATATTTTCCCTCCATTTCACAAAGTACATCTCACATAGCATAAGGGAAAGACTTGTTTCCGAGTCCATGACATAAGGCCCTTAGAAAAGGGAGTGTGAACCCACAAAAATAGTTGAACAAATCTAAATTTGGACATGTGTTGGTTAGTTTAAAGCATATATAGAATAGAGTAAAAAAAATAATTAAGACATTTGTTTTCTCAATTGTATAGTCACACTCCACCACACTAGCCAACACTTTATCTAGTGTGTTTAGATGCCCAATACACTCTTTATGTAGATCTATTTTCCAACAAGCCCTCATTTAGCTATACGATGAGCATGCTAAATGTCTACATTACAATTCATATGCACACCACATGTCCGTATCCATGGCCCCACTACACATGTAGAGTTGATAGATGTCTTAATGAAGACATAGAATGCATCTTGCATGCCAAATTTTATACTTGGTCCATTGATATGTACCATCATATGACTCCATTGGCATCCACCATTGTGAGAGTCCACTTGTGGCCATGATTGCTTGATAAAGTGCAACCATCAAGTGTCCATTGCTTCCTTCCTCCAATCCCTACCTTGCCCACTTGCCCCCATTCCCCCCCCTCCCCGCCCCACATCCGTGCCCCTTCTTTGTAGGGTAATCTCTCTTCTCTCTCTCTCTCTCTCTCTCTCTCTCTCTCCCCTAGACATTCAAATGTATAATATTCTTTTGGATTCATGCAATACATAAGACCTTTAAACTCTAGTAGAAATATATAATTCACTAAATAATTCTCTCTCTCTCTCTCTCTCTTACGTACATGGTGATGCACACGGAAGGACCTTTAAAGTTGAAGGATCGTTTTGCATCAAGAATCCCACAAAGGGAGTTGCACAATGTACACATGCCTGTTGGTACTATAAAGGGGGTGGAGTGTGTAAGATGTATGGAAAAAGGCTATCGAAAGAGAGAGAACAAATGCCAACACGTGTGGTGAGCATATACAGGTCTCACACACACATTACTTTGTGTTTGTTGCAGAGTTCAATCTAGCCAACAGTATGCGTATCCGCAAACGCCTCCTCCCTCCTCCTTCGCCATCGACCTCCGCTCATGCCCTCCGCTCTCACCTTCCCTTCCCTTCTTCTTCCAACATCGACTCCCCCATGCCTCCATCTCCCTCTCTTCCTTCTCTCCTCGAGCACCCACGTCGCCTCGACTGCCTGCCTCGCCTTTGCTGTCCATTACCTCTTCACAACTCTTCGTTGCAGCCGCTGCATAAGCTCCGAGACGCTTACATTGATCACCTGGGTTGCAGCCACAAGATCGCATCGGGTCCACGCCCCGCGGCCGTAGCCGAGAACGAGGACACACAGTGTTGTAGCGTTCCGGAACAGCAAGACGAGAAGGAAGAGGAACACGGCGAAACGACCAGACCCTCGCCATTTAACGAAAACGCCCTCGAGACCGCCGCTGTAGAGGTAGGGCGGTGCCCCTCATCATGCAAACCCTTGTTTTCAAGACGCTAGGGTTTTTGGAATTCTCGTTTTAAGCCTAGAGCAACAAATTTAGTTTTGAAGTAAAATTGCTTTGTCTAAGGATTCGCTCACCTGCTCTAAGTTCGAGCCATATGGCGTGCAGTGAATCTTACTTTTTCTTGTTCTAGTTTGTGAAAATGCAATGAAAAGCAAGCCGAAGTAACATGTACATAACCTTAAATGCCCTCACTTAGGGATGCTTATCCATTTACTTTCAAAAGGGTTTGTTGTCCTTTCAAAAGGTTGTAATCTTACAGTATCAAATACCCAAGAGCTTATTACAGAGCGTTGTTATGATACGCACTACGTCTTTAAAAGTTCTGTCGTCGTTTAGGGCCCTACTGTTGGCGAGCAACACGATATTGTGGCTACCCGTCGCGGCCTCGCTGAGCCTAGTAGCGTCGTTCTGAGTCCTGACGCCTGCATTCTTGCTCCACATGCATGCAGTCTATTCAATTGTAATATTTAAGGCTTACGCTAGGGTTTGAAAGCTTTTGCCGTTGTGTGAGAGCTGCCCCGACCTGTGCTCCCCAATGGATATTAAGTTCCTGTCTACGTTCTGATGCTTCTGTAGCCAAGGAGGCGCCAGAAGAGGCAAATAATTATCAGAGCACAATCCACAGGCAATTCGTCAAACTCTTAAAGGTCGAGGACTACGCCTGTGCTTTGTTTCTTTTCGATGTCTGAAATCTCTCTCCCCACCGTTTCTGATGATTTGCACTCCTTTGATGGCTAGTCTCATATGAATTGCTATTCTCCTCGTGCAGACGTTGCCCACTTTCATCAGATGAAAACCCTGAATCTGTGGAGGATATAAATGACAGGACTGTAGCTGCCTTACCACAAACGGCGGAAGGTTTGACTCTCGTATAACATAGTGCGACTGTATTGCACAGTGCGTCATCACGTGATTTTCTCTGTCGCTGATGGTAGCTATAGGGTCAAATGGGTACGGTGATTCCTCCTGTTGAGCTTAATCACATATATTCCAGGAGTTATTGATTTACTCTCATGGCTTATCGCTTGCGCGCTCTGAAGCAGACTATAAGGTCGTGTCCTTGGATCCGGCAGCTAGGCCCGAGGGAGTAGATATGGTAGAGCACGATTATGCCGCATTCAGCGCCCCACGCTTGATGCCTCCTATTCCAGAATTAGTGAATGATAGTTTTATTTTAGAACAGAATGGACGCGGTGTGGAGGATGAGCGAATAAGGGGAGGTATGAAAGTGCATGATCAAGAATTAGACCAGGAGAAGTCTGTAGAGGCAGAAGACGGGGAAACTAAACTTCGCACTGGAGATCAAACTCGGGGCGGATAAAAGCTGGGAAGCGAAGCGAGCAAGATCATTGGATGAAGGGACAAGCTGGCAAATCGGGATGGACGTGAATGAACACCAACAAACAAGAGGAGCTGAGTCGAACAGGAAGGGCAGACAAGAGCTTTGGAGAAAGAACAATCAGAATTTCTTGCAAGGAGAAAATATGCACCAATCTACAAATGATGAAGGCGAGGTGACGTTGCAGAAGAGTAGGAGGAAGAAAAATAAGAGGCGGCGCTTCAAATCGCTTCATGAAATCGTAGAACAAGATTCCTACGATCCACAGCCAAAGCATCGACGAGTAGGGACAGGAGAAGCATCCAATGAGCAACATTCGCAAAACAGCGAGGTCCTTGCTGAATCGGGCTCAGAGTTTGAATCCGCGAGTCAGAAACGGAGGTGCGTGCTCAATAGCGATCCAACAGAGTGGAGGCTTTACGTACTGTGATGCCTTGTGCGTTTGGGCCGCCGGCAAGAGAAGAAGAGTCGTGTATGCATGAATCAAGTTGTTAATCTCGAGATACCTGTTTGACAATAGTATACCAGCGTGGTGATCAGCTCATCGTCTCCAAAGTATAGCACGCCACGCTTATACGTCGTGAATTTTCGACGAGCTGTTCCGTCTCTCATCTTAATCGACCGAATTATCTATCTATGTTCAAAGTCTCAACTTCGTTATAGCTACATTAAATCGTTGGTGCGCTTTTTCTTTATTGCTGACTTCCGAGTACTAGAGTGATTTTTATGTAACTGTGATTTTATGTAACTTGCTGACTTCCGAGTACTAGAGTGATTTTTGTTAAACTTTTAAATTTAAGAATGAGGAATGGAAAAGGAAGGTTTATTTTCTTATATTTTGCAAGGTACTCTAGTCCGACATAGCCACATCTTGCTAGTATGTAATTTTATTTCTCATCATTATATCCTCTCATACAAATCATGCATGACGTTATGTATGATAGACTACATATAAACCTTTACTACTCTTTGATTCCTCCACAAAGTTCTCAATATATTATAGTTGATGTAAAGTACACCATTTTTTTGATAGGGTGCCTTGAGTTAGGCTAAGCTTGTCATGCATTAGAACAATATCAAGTATTACATTCAACCTTTATGACATTACAAACAGAGAAACAATGAGACAAACAGAGAAACAATGAGCTTAACTGCTCAATTATATCCAAAATTTAAAGACAATAACACCTTAAGGTCAGCTCAATCCACACTCTTGTCAATTACTTCATCGATCCCTAATAGGCTTGCTTTTGCTTTCTCATGCAAAGTAGGTGGAGTTTTGATCTTCTTGGGCTTGTTTTCTCCTTTCAATATCCAACTCCATCCTCTTGAGTCTGATTGCTCCCAATACATAAGTCGATCCTTATCCTTGCACATCCGACATTTTTCATACACTTCTAATTCCTTGTTTGCATGCTTCTTACATGAACATGGTGCTGAATACTGTATCAATATCATGTTTTATTGTTCACAGTTCAATGTCTTACTCGGCTACACCCAACCAAATTGAATATATATTGTTGCTTGGCCTCCCAAGAATTAAATCACCATTTTGTGGATCTACCAGTGGTTGGAATGTATCTTTGGGCTTGCTACATTGTGTACCACAAAAGTAGTTTTCTAGCACCTTTAAACCCATGAAACGTTCTTTGTCAGCATTGGTGTTTTGTTCTACTACATATGTTGTCTATGGCCAAAAGCCTAGAGTATGTGTACTTGGAATTTGCATAGTTACTATAGGTTATGACAATGAGATGACAATGCCTTGATCATGGTTTTGCAATATTGTATTAATGGCATTATATGTATAGAATAATGATCTAGTGAACCATTCTTGATTCGATGCTTGTCCTAATATTTTATATAAGCTTGTATACCATTGACCACTTAGCACTATCTTTTAAGTACTCACACATCGGCAACACCATTGGCTCTTGGACCAGCAACAAGGTTTTTTAAGGGCATCACTTTTACACAATTACTCTATGCTCACTCTATGCCATCACCCTTTGATGAACAATGATCTTGCATATGATTCATTCTTTATTGCATAACTGCAATGTCATCTTGCATGAAAAAAATGAAAATGCAGTGGCGTCAAAAGGTCTAATAATCCTTCACATAAGTAACCATCAACAAACCCTTTGAAGTTTGGAAGCTTTGTCCATCAAAAAGGGATAAGGACATGATCTCATGCACTCATTGAATATTTTCATAAGATATGCTTGAGGGAGTGAATGATTGTCCTCACCTTCTCCAAAAAAGAATAAAACACCCCTATTTAAGCTTATAAGGATACTACCAAAGTCTACTATGTACCCCCTTCCTTAAATCTATCTTAGTTCTTAGTCATTTAGATTATACCATAAGAATATCCATTACAAAAAGTTTGGACTAAAAAAGGGACCTGTAAGAGAGCCCTTGGGTTGGTAACATGGAAGGATGAGGTGAATAAAACTGAGTAAAATATTGGCTAGTGGAGAGAAATAGAATATTGAAAATGGCCTGACTTTCCTATTTCTTTATTCAATGGACCAAAGATTAATGTAGACCTCTCACTTGCTACCTCAACTATCCCATCACATTTTTGAACTGTAACCAAACTAGAAAACCTAGTTTCTCAACCAAACTTGCACCATAAATGTCCTCAAAACAAATCCTCCCATCCAACTACCACACACCTCTCATTCTCTCTCATTTCTCTTCCCTCATCCCCATTTGTGAGCTCCATTTTGCATTTTTCTTGCTCCAACCCTGTTTTCAAATCTCTGTCTTTCTTTTGACCAAGAAGTTTCTTTCTATTAGGGGATGGAATCTCATGCCAAATCTCATCATTTTCCTTCTTTACTTATGTTTCCCTCCCATTTCAATTTCATTCTTTCAAAACCTTGAAGATTTTCAAATGAGAGTCACTGTCCTTCTTCTTGCTCTATGTTGGGTGCTTTTCTTTCAAATCTTGCCCCTTCTTCTCTCATCCAAGATTATCTTGCGATCTCAAATCATTTTCATGCAGAAACTCAAGGCAATCAATTTTCTAGATGAACCATGAATAATGCAAGATGTTTTGAGCTTACAAGGAGGTACTGGACGAGATTCTTTTAGAAATGATGAAAGAAGATTGATTTTCAGGCATTAAACTTGCTGATGCATGAAAATCAATTTTTCTTTTGCCCATCTCTCGACAAGGGTCTGTAAGGGAGCATGATTTCAAAGATCTAGTGAAGTTTTGGAATCTATCCAAGAAACTTTCATGGAGGTTGAGGTGAGATATCCTTTGGAACAATGGAAGATACTAGAAATGATGAGATTTTAAATTCTGAAGAGCTTGTAAAGTTGTGGGATCTATCCAAGTAGCTTTTATGGAGGTTGAGGTTGGAGCAACATGACTTTGAAGAGCTTGTAAAGTTTTGGGATCTATCCAAATACCTTTCATGGAGGTTGAGGTGAGATATCCTTTGGAACAATGCAAGATAGTGGAAATGATGAGATTTTAAATTTAATGATGCAACTTTGAAGAAACTATTACTTTGTAATTCATTTTGTGAGTTGTGTTGTTTTATTTTACTATATTGTTTGAAAATGTTGAAATGCTTGTTTTTTTAAGAAGAAACTTCATGAAAAATGAGCTTGTAAAGGCTTTCTTAAAATAAAAAATAGTGCAACAGTAAAAGAGTAGTCACTACACTCTTACTATGTATAGTTTTCTACAAAAGATTGTTTGAAATAGATTTGGAAATGTTTAGGAGCATATGATTTGCTTTGAAGAAGGATCCATAAACTTCAGCCTTCTGGAATACAAGAGGGGCCACTAAGGAGAACAAGCTCGATCACATTTTTTCTCCAAAGATACTTGTTTCAAGAATCAAGTACTGTTCATTCAAAAAAAAATTTTTTTAATAAATTTGATAGCTAGCAATTTTTGTAGTATTTAGATGTGGTTTATGTTGTTTATTTATGATTTATGAAGGCAAGTATGCATATAAATTTGCTAAATTCAAGTAAATTTATTTATTTTGTTTATGTGATAGACATCCTCATCAATCTTGCTAGTTGTAAATAGAATAGCAAGGCTGCATTGCTCTCTATCAGATGAATGGGGGAAGATGAAGCATCCCCAAGGGGAATAGCAAACTCACAAAGAGAGAGAGGGACATTTTCTATGGCCCTACTAAGAGTCTTCTTTAAGCTAGCTTTCTAGTCAAGAGATCTCAAAATATCTAATGGGACCCATTCGTGAGGGGAGGTAGCAATCATGGTAGACTGGCCATGGAGAAGTCTATCAATAAATTGAAGAGACGGATTATTGGCAGGAAGGAAAGATCTCAATATTTATTTGAGATTGAGTGGCTTGCAAAATATTGGGTAAATCTGCTTTGCTAAGTCCTGCCTATGAATAGATGAAATCCAACTGTCAACGGCTTCTCTAGGGGAAGACATGAGTGTGGGAGAGTGCTTGGGAAGACAAAAAAGAAGGTTCCATGAAGTTGGACCATGAATAGTGAATCTGAAAATGATATTTAGTAATGCTCTTTATATAAAGGCCGGACCATTACCCTAAAAATAAAAACAATAAAAATCATCCCCCCCCCACCCACCTCTCCCATCTCCATCTCTCCCTCTCACTCCCACTCTCTCCCTCTCTTTCTATCTTTCTCTCCCTCTCTTCTTGTCCCTCTCTCTCTCTCCCTCTCTTTCTATCTCCCTCTCCCTTGCCCTCTCTCCCTCCCTTTCTGTCTCCATCTCTCCCTCTTCCTCTTCCTCTCCCTCTCTTTTTGTCTCTCTCCCTCCCTTTCTCTCCCTATCTTTATGACCCCCCCCACTCTCTCTCTCTCTCTCTCCCTATTTGTCTCCATCTCTCCCTCTCCCTCTCCCTCTTCATATCCCTTTCTCCCTCTACATCTCTTTCTGTGTCTCTCCCTCCCTTTCTCTCCTTGTCTTTATGAACCCCTTCCTATCCCTCTCTCCCTCTCTTTTTGCCTCCCTCTCCCACTCCCTCTTTGTCTTATCTCCATCTCTCCCTCTCCCTCACCCTCTCTCTCTCTCTCTCTCTCTCTCTCTCCCTCTATTTCTGCCTCCCACTCCCTCTCCCTCTCCCTCTCCCTCTGCCTCTCCCTCTTTGTCTCTCTTTCTCCCTTTCACTCCCTATCTTTATGAATCCCTTCATCTCCCCCCATCCTATCTCCATCTCTCTCTCTCCCTCTCCCTCTCCCTCTCCCTCTCTTTCTATCTCCCTATCTCCCTCTCCCTCTGGCTCTCCCTCTCCCCCTCCCTCTCCTTTTCTTTATGTCTCTCTTGCTCTCTTCCTATCCTTGCATTTATGAACCCCTTCCTCTCTATACACATACACAAACATCCGCACATATTTAAAATTACAAAGACTTATAAATTTGTCCTTCATACACCATAGAGAGCCATCAATTCAAAGGTTTAAATGATTTAACACAATGAAATAAACATTATATGTATTATTTCTTCTAATTGTATATCTAACAATGCCTCATGGTTAACTGTCTTGTTGAATAATGAGGATCCAACCGCTTGATCTCAAGTGTTTAGTTGACATTGTCTTCACTATGGAGTCATTGTTTGCTTGGGTGTAGCCATTTTTGGTGAGGTTCAAGGACTTTTCTATATATGGGTATCTTGCATGACCCATAACTTATGCATTACTCAATGGAATTCAATAAACTTTATCTTCAAGTTGTAGTGCACATTCCAAACTTAAACATGAGAGCAAAAAATTATGGAATAATTAAGGATTTGGAACGAGATCATTAAAGCATTACAAGTGCTATGTTGCATGTGAAGCATGCATCCTGAAGACTATAGGATATAGCAACTTATTCAAAAACATCAAAATTTTGTTCTATACATATATGCAACCAAGTAATCGTTCTAAAGTACAATACATTAGCTTCTCCTCAACCCAAAGACACACCTAAATGAGATCATTATGCATGGGTTAATGGGCCTCCAATGTTGTACTAAAGTGATGCATACCCATTTGAGGGCATGCTCCATAACTTTTTTTTGATTTGTTGAAAACCAAAACGAATTAAAAATTTGGAATCCAAACTATTGGGACTAGTGCGTGGTGGTCTTAAAACATTGATAGTTGTTGGTATTGGTATCTAGATTCACCCTAAAATGGAAGGATTTGGAAAAGTGCAATTTGTGCACGTGAAAAGATATTTTAATAAATCCAACACTATTTACAATTTTGAATTGTTTCTTTTTCCATGCACTTGCTTTGTATATGGCTCATAAGCATGCCAAAGGTCATTGCATTTAATAATACACAGCACCAAACCCGATAGCATGCCCTTTGGCCTATTTGTGTTTTCAAGCATTTTAGGTCACATTGCACTTGTTTGGGATATCCAATTCTGCTGACGTGTATCGCCGAAAGGGGGAAAACTAGTGGCTGAAATTTCACTACTCTCATGAATTTTGAATTTTCACACCTCCCGCCCATCAAATCTTGGAAGCTTAAGTACCTACAACCTGCCCCCACCTTGCAAATGCCCTATAACCCGCACGTGCCTTGACGCCACCTCGCACAAAATTTGGTTTACCATTGTCTTCTTTCGGGTAAGTTGTCTTCTATTCTTTGCTTGCCTCACCAGCTAGCTTCTCTGTGTTTTGGTTTAGCATCGTCATCTTTCATTGATCGTCACCATGGCAACATGCAGCTGGCCATGGATTACAAGAAAAGAAAACTGAGGTTGTGAGATAGAAAAGCTAAAAAGCTTGGTGAGGGCACAAGGAACTGAAGAGTCCTTGCAGAGCAGCAGCAAAGAGTAGTTGTTGCAGATGCACGCATTTGATCATTGCCATCAGAGCGAAGAAAACGATCTGTGATGTCATGATTGGTGGTAGCATTTGAGGAAGCAACATCAGGCCATTCAGGTAAATGCCATTCTTGCTTCACAAGATTTAGCTTGCACTCTAAAGTTCATAGAGTGACAACCCTACCAACACCTTGTATTTTTGTACCAAAACATCACTACTATTGCAATGACTTCTGCACTTAGGCTATCCCTCCTTTTCTTGCATTTTGTTGAAGCCCATAGCCTACTCGGATCGGGATGATCAGGCACTGCTTCCACTCTTCGTGCATCTCTCAAGAGTTTCTCCAAATAACAAGGACATCTATAGAAAGTAGACGAGATACAAGATGTTTGACGAGCACATCATGCACATGCTTGATACAACGCAAGTCAGTGGTTGCCTAAACCATCCTAGTGGTTGCTTGTGATTGAGCTTTGGGATAGTTTACTTATTTCATTTCTTGATACAACGCACGTCATTGGTTGCATAAACCAGCCCGATGGTTGATTGTAATTGAGCTTTGGGATAGTTTACTAGGCTGGACTGGAGTTAATGTGATTGTCCTAAACCAGCCCGGTGGTTGGAATAACATGCAACCGTGTGGTTGGTTCAGCTTAAACACCAGAACTAGGCTGGCTTGTACTTAATGTGATTGTCCTAAACCATACCCATGGTTGGAACATCATGCAATTGTGGTTGGGTCAGCTCAAACACAAGTTATGTGATTGTAAACTAGCCTGGTGGTTGGAATATCATGCAACTGTGTGGCTAGTTCAGGTCAAACACCAGAGCTAGGCTGGCTTAGAGTTAATGTGGTTGTCCTAAACCAGCTCGATGGTTGGAACATCATGTAATCGTGATTGGGTCAGCTCAAACACTAGTTAAGGCTAAAGGAGGTAGGCACTAGCAACGAAATGCATTTTTGTTAGTTTAGGATTACCTTAACCCAAACAACCACCACGCTTGTTTCAGAAAATCCCAAACAAGGGAAAATGTCAATCCCAAGCAGTATACTAATCCCAAACAATCACTGAGATTATTTTAGTGACAATGATTGTGCATGAGGGACCATCTAGTTCATAGGTTCAGATTAGCAGTCAGTCAGAATCAGACTATAATAACATTGACTATGCATGAGGGACCATCTAATTCACAGGCTTAGATTATCATTGAGCCGGAATCGCAGACTATAATAATAATGACTTTGCATCTAGTTCGCAAGCTTAGATTAGCATTCAGTCAGTTTATCAGGCTGTAATAACAATAGTTTAGAATGAGAACTAGCATTAAGATGAGATAGACTGTAAGAACACATCACACGGTGAGAATTACCATCTAATCACATGTCATGAGTGAAACAGTCATAAGAAAATAAAACCTTTGAATCCAACAAAATGCAACATTACATTATCAAATTATAAGCTCTAGCTGAGTGAAGCAATCGTATCCAAGGACGTATAAATGGTGATTTATTGCTTTAAAACTCAAGTTATATAGGAAAGCCAAATGTGTAGTGAGCCCCTAAAGTTAGATACCCAAGTAGTATACCACCAAGTTTTACTCTTCTACATTTTGAAAAGAGACCACCATCGTATCTAAGTATGGATAAATACAAAGACAATTTACTTTTTTTTCTTCAAAGAAGACAATTTACTAAACTCAAGTTCTATTGAAAAGCCAACTGTATTAGAGGGGTGGTCAGCCCCTAAAAAAGTATTGGGTAATATATATCTAAGATTACAAGAGATAAAGTCTAAGATCTTTGAAGGACTTTATATTTACGCAAGGATTTCAAGACGCAGGCTCGACACTTCACACAGTGGGAGCCTTCAGCAACATACTTCGCAAACTATGGGTTCTTATAGTATTGAAGGCCTTCCCACAGTTCCTCATGCAATATGACCATCTTGTGAATGACACTCTTGGGAACTCTATGTTCCTCCTCCAAAGATCAATCTCATCTACGACAATCTTGGGTTGTCGAGGTACCCCTTGTGAAATGGCTTCATCAAGCTCAGGACAAGTGGCATGAAAACTGTCATTGCCTCTGTGGCTTTCCATCTCTGTTCCTCCGCTGTTCCTTCACTTGAGACCTATCGGGTTTTTAAAGTAGTTTTCTCTCCTGCTATCCAAGATGTAATTGTTCACATATTCTAATCTATCAAATCAAGCCATCTTGACATGCTCAACGATGTAATCTAGTGAGATGTTTGCCATCTTTGAAGATCCGTGTATTGATAGATTTCCCACACATTACATTGATGAATATGACAGGTTAGTTGTATGATAGTTAAGGCTAGAGGAGGTAGACAATGGCTAGAGGAGGTAGGCACTGGCAACGAAATGCTACATTTTTGACGGTTTAGGAATAACTGCAACCCCCACAAAATATAATCTTTAGTAAATCCCAAACAACCACCACGCTTGTTTCAATAAATCCCAAACAAGGGAGAATATAAAGAGAATATACCCAAATAGTAGACTAATCCTCGACTAATCCCAAATAGTTACCGAGCTTATTTTAGTGAAAATGACCATGCATGAGGGACCGACTAATTTATAGGTTCCGATTAGCATTTAGTCGGAATTGTACTGTAATAACAATGATTGTGCATGAGGGACCATGCTATGGCTAAACTTGATGATGTCTACTACATGGGGGCAGGACCACCAAAATGCATAGGTATCCTCGTGTTGAGGAATGATCTGCTGATCAAAAGAGGTGGTGGTGATAACTGGATCCAAGGGTGCAATGCAGCATGATTGAGCTGATGCTAGAATTTCTTGAAGACTAATGTGATGATCTGAACTACTGGTAGGAACGGTGTCCATAGATGTGATAAGCTCCATGTTAGAGGTGAAAGCATCAATGATGGATGCTAGGATGGAATCACTTGAAGAGCTGGATGCGCTGGGGCATATATCTCCACATGTGGCTAGAGATGTGAGTGCCTCATACTGAGGACTTACCTACTTAATAACTGCATGATCATAGGTGAAATCCTACTACGTATTTGCATCTATGGCAAAAGATGGAGTTGGGATCCATGCATGAGAGTGATGATTGTACATCACTGAAATCAGATGGTGTTGATGTAGATGAGATTGCCTCATGTTGAGAGGACTTACCGTCAAATTTGCCTCATGCTGAGGTCTTATAGATGAATGTGCCTCGTACTGAGGGTTTACTGAGAAGTGTGTCTCATGCTAAGGGCTTACCAAGGAAAGTGCATGATCAAAAATTGTGGGCTGATCCATGCTAACATCTAAAGGATCTACGTCTGCATCATCTGATCTGTCAAGGCCAATGAGGCTCGAGTTAGCATCATAGACTTAACACATGGCAAACGACCACGTAACCCCACCTGCAGTAGATAAGGGGTCAAACTAACCTGAGTTAAGTTATCCTTGGGTCAAGTTTCTAGCTAGCCAGCTTGGGGCCATGTGGCACCCAACTATGATTTGGTTTATCCACAAGATCACCACACAGGAGGGTAAGGTCATCTATCTCCACATGGCAGATGTGACATGTCCTCAACACCCCCTGCCAAATAAAAAATTTAGGCGAGCTTTTGCAAGCTAGGTGTTTTTGACTAGGCGAGCTTTTTCCAAAAATTTTCAAATTAGGCAAGCTTTTTATAAATTTATCAGAGTTTCTAAACACCTTAGGCAAGCTTTCTGATTCATTTCTTAGATTTCCATGAGCAGACATTTTTTGAACTCCTCATGCAGATGTTTCTGTTGGATCAATAACAACACATACAGGTACAAATTTATCTACCATAGATGCAATCATTAATTAATATAATTTGTATCAATGTTGCATAGGTGAGAAATGGGCAATAAACCAACAAAAAGTATTACAGTATCGTTTGTCACCCACTTACAAAAATAATGTATTGCAAACAACATCATCTAAAATTCCTGCCACTACCTTTGAGATGTATCGTTTACTTCCAAAAAATGAACCCCTTCTTTTTTATCCCTTAGCTTGAGGGCATAATAAATTTAGAAATTAATAAAATGTAGGATGAACATTGCATTGCTTGAGGTCATAATACTTTTAGAAAACCGAAATCATCATTGGATTGCATAGCTCTTTCAGATCAAAGTGTCATTCATGGAGTTCATTTGGCCATCATGGACCACATAAAAACATGTCTAGGGTAAGTTCAAGATGTAAAAAGCTAAAATTCACAGCCTACTTCTCTCCCTCACCCTTGTTCCCTACAATTGCCCTAGACATGGGTCATAGAAACGTATCAAGTAGAGTGTCATCCCTCTCAAGTGAGACACAAAGTCTCTCCAATTCTTCACATGCACCCCACATATTTCCAGTCCTAGCCATGGCATCGATGACCACATCTCCTTTATTTGTGAATGCATGTCGTAAAAACTTGCATGACAACAATAAAAAACAAGTCTTAGATTAGCATGCATGTTCCCTGCATTATCAATTGACATGAAGAAAGATGTCATGCATTACCTACCAAGACCAACTTGCCTCTCTCCACCACCCTGAATGTCATGTGCTATTAAAAGAACATTTTCTCCCCACTTGCATTCAATTATCCAACCAAAACTAGGATGGCAGATCATGTCCTCTCCCATGATCCTCTCTGCTTTCCTCAGGGTAAATGTGCAAGCCACACAATTCTTGTGAGGAAACATACACAACACCAAGAACATTACTTGCATCCATTACATGGAAGACACATACACTCAATTGTTAGCTATTTAATTGTTAGCAACCTACCTAGTAGCAATCTAAATGTATGCTAACTTTAAACTATTAGTAAGACAATTGTAGGCCAAATGTAAACTTGCTAACAATTACTAACTAATAGTTACTAATCCAACCATTTGTTATACAAGTGTTCGTACCAGGCAACTATAATACTTGTGCCCTAACACAAGAATTGCAAACTAACAATCACTAAATAACAACTTTTAATTAATAGCTAACTATATTGACTGACTAAATTTAAATATTAGTAAATAACTATAGTAGTAGTTTGACCTTTTAACAATTACTAACAATTACTAGCTAAGTAATTTACAAACAATTTCTAATGTAATTGCATTTTTTGTAACTGTCTAGATTTTAACAATTAGTTTTTAGTGATAGAATGACATCTAGAGATGAATAAGATTTTAATTGGTACAGCATTGATCTTATAATTTCCTTCTCTGATGGCATGGTGTGTAGATATCCAAAGTCAATGAGCACTACCATTGTTTTGATTAGATGCAAAACCCCACATGCTTTGCTGCTGCTTGGATGATAGCTACACAATCAGCAATGCATGTGGCAACATACTAGCCTCCATCGATAAGGACAGGGCTCACAAATGTGCCGACCCCCTCTGTTAGATCCTTGGTAAAAATATTCCAGTGAGGAACTCCTTCTGTGCTGCCTCCTTCATTGAGATGGGGGTTGATGTTGGGAAATCAGCCAATACCAGGTATGAAGCACCAAGGGATGGTTGCCCACTAATCAAAAACTCCCCAGAATTCACTCTTAGCAAGAAGTTCCTCACCTTTTGAAAAACTCTACATAACAAAGAATAGAATCATTACCATGCCCATCCTATTTCCAACCCCCCATCTTGCATGATAATGGGGTTTAAAACACACTCACTTGTGATCTTGACCTTCTCATAGGGCCTTTCCACAATCCACCTTCATCACTTGATGCTATGTAGTGGGCTCAACTTCTTCTTGCTCTTCCACCTCCTTTTCCACCTTTTTCTTCTCGGCTGAGGCCTAGATGTGCCACCTAGTTCTAGTTTCTTTTCATCGAGGGGTCCACCACATCGTGTAACTTTTCCTTGCCCTTCATCTTCCTCTTTGTAGATCCTTGGTCCTTAGTTTATTCCTTTCTTGTCTGAAACTCTATAGATGGTACATCCAAGTTCGCTTAGAATATGGAGCAGAAAAACACCCATCACAAATCCTTCAAAAGAAAAAAACCTCACCCTTGACCAAAGCTACGTCTAAACTATGCATACACCCATTCGAGTAGTCTAGCCACCATGGACAAACTTTCTTTTCCCAGTGCATCATGCCACAAGAGTGCCATCATTCTGGATACATGCAAGAAGTACTGTCCTCTTTAAGCCAAATATATGTCTCCATTAGGGCTTCCTGTGGGGGTTAGAGGTCATTGTGCCTTTACCCGCAATCATGTACACTACTCAAACACATATATAAATGAATGAAAAAGCTCTCTGTTTCTCTCTCTCTCTATTCCGTTCTTGTTTCTGTTGAGAGCACTCTCAACTGGTATCAGAGCTTGGGTGATCTAGCTGAGCATGCGTGAATGCTTGGAAGCTCAGTAGCTCTGTGGGAGGAAGGAGAAGCTCTATGGGAAGCTTTGTGGGTTGTGCAGTGACCTTGGAGGAACCTTTGGAAAAGTCAATTTGGTTTTGCGAAGTGGTTTTGAGAGCCTGTTAAGTGTTTTCAAAGAAAAAGTCGTTTTTTAAGCTTTTCCCTATTCCGTTTGACGACAGAGACTCCGTATTGACTTATAGAGGCAACTATTGCTTGCTTTTGGTGTCCATTTCACTTCTGGAGCTTGGAAACACCTTTATTCTTGAATCTAGAATCATTTCATTGGATTTTTGACTCACTGTGTCAGTTTCTACGTTTTTCTGCCTGGGTGTTGGAACTCAAGTTTGGAGCAACCATTTGCAGATCTGTCAGTTCCAATGGACTCAAGAGGTCTAAAACTTCTATGTTGCTCATCATTCGCACTCTGGTGGAGTTTACAAATAGTTTTGTTTCCAAGAACGTTTTTTAGTCCATGTGTTGGACCCAATGATTGGGACCACAGTTTCCAAAATTGTCTGTCCCATTGCGTTTCGGACGCCTAAAAACCCCTACCTGTCAGTTCTTGCATAATTCGGTGGAGTATTTTCAGAGTTATAGATCTCTGTGTATTGGATTTCATCTCTCTGTTATGCATTTTTCATTCAAAGGTTTTGAAACCTTAGATTTATGCCACATGGCAGTGGATAAGTGTTGACTCCCATTTCTCACTCATCGATTTGGATTTTAGAGTTCCCGTAGAAGAGAGATATTTGTAGATTTTCTTGCTAAGTCCGATTATGCAATGGCGCCCATGTTTTGAGGCATCTTAGGTTCTATTTTTAGCGGTCATTGCTGTGGGACCATGATTTCTTGAGCATACCTTATGCAGATCACTTTGGTTGCAGTTTGAGCCGTGTGCACTCATTTGTGGTATGCATTGGGTTGTAATGGATGATTTATAGGCCATTTGGATGCATTGTGATCCTTATTGGATGCATTGATAGGCCCAGATTGCCTTGTGGGATGCTATTTTTTATGGACGCTTTGCACATGGATGCTATTTTATGCTGAGGGACAGCTTTGACACATTGCAGGTGATGCATTGATAGTGTTATGCTCTCTTGGATGAGATATTGGTAATGCATATGCCCATGGACGGTGTTTATGCTTAAGCCATTTGGCACTTATTGGCATTTTGGATTGCCATTGTAGTTGGCATTTTCTTTTGGGCCAGATTTGCTCATATGGATGCATAGTATATGCACATGAGTCAGATGCGTCTTTTGATGCTTTGAGCTTTGAGTTTTGGTGGTATTTCACTCTATTGTGGCATACACATTTGGGTGCACCTAGTATTTGGTGTGATTCTCTCTTACAGGCACTAGCATTTGGGATTTTGCTTTACTTGCATCATGGCATCCTCTTCCATGTCTGAAAAGGAGTTTTTTAACATTAAAAAGTTTGATGGGAAAAATTTTTTCGGGGAAAGAACAAATAAGGGATGTGCTTATTCAAAAGAAGCATATTAAACCCTTGGCAGGGATTGAAGCTAAGCCTACAAATATGTCTGAGGATGATTGGAATGAGTTGGATGCATTAGCAAAGTCTACTATTAGACTTCATCTTGCAGAGTCAGTTTATTTCATAGTAGTAAATGAGCAGACTACGGAAGATTTGTGGAAGAAACTGTGAGAAGGAAACTGCCTCTAATAAAGTTTACCTCATGAAGAGGTTGTTTGAGCTATAGATGAAGGAAGGGGTTTCCATTGCTTCTCACTTGAATGAATTCAATATTATTTTCAGCCAGATTTAGGCTCAAAAGATGAATTGTGATGCAGAGACTAAGGCAATATCTCTCTTATGTTCATTGCCATCCTCATGGGATACCTTCCGTACAACTGTCAGTAACTCTGCACCTAGTGGAGTACTGAAATTTGATGATGTTGTGGGTAGCTTGTTGGCCAAGGAGATTAGACGGAAGTCTATGGATGGCAACAAGCAAGATGCAGCCTTGAATGTGCAAAGGGGCAGATCACAGTTCAGGGGGAAGTCCCAAGAAAGAGGGAAGTCTCGTAGCAAATCCAGGGCACAGAACATTGAGTGTTACCATTGTGGCAAGAAGGGCCATATGAAAAAGGATTGCTACAAGCTGAAAAGAGATCAAAAGGATAAGAAAAAGAATGCAAATTGGGGTGCCAATCAGAAGGAAGAGATTCCAAGGGAGGACAAAGGAAAAGTGAAGATCGAGGAGATCAATGCAGTCACACATGATAGTGACAATGGCATTATCTTTATGTCTAGTTTATCTACAGAGTTGCTTACACTTCAGATGATGCATATTCATAGGATTGGATTTTGGATTCTGGTGCTTCATTCCATGTTACTCCCCATAGGGAATGGTTCTCCACTTATGATAGTGGAAAGACAAGTTGTGTGCATCTTGGAAATGACTATGCATGTGACATAGTGGGAGTAGGTGACATAAAGTTTTCTTTTGCAAATGGGTCCTCATTTATCTTGAAAAATGTGAGACATGTGCCTAAGCTGACCAAGAGTCTCATTTCAACGGGTCTGCTGAATGATGCTGGTTTTCAGACCAACTTTGGCTTTGGAAGTTGGAAAATTCAGAAGGGCTCTATGCTTTTGGCCAGGGGTGCCAAGTGTGGGACTTTGTATCCCTTACATGTATCAGGGGTGTTTGATCATGTTGTTGCAATAACCGAGCAGCCAAGTACTTCTTTGTGGCATTGCAGGTTAGGGCACATGAGCCAGAATGGAATGAAACTCTTATGCCGTTTGGGTTATGTACGGCATTTGAGTTTCTCTGATTTTGAATTTTGTGAGCACTGTCTCTATGGGAAGCAGACTAAATCAGCCCATAAAAGAAGGGGAAAGAAAGAGTTTAAAAAGCTTGATTTGGTGCATTTAGATGTATGTGGTCCCATGCCTACACGGTCATTAGGCAGGGTTGAATACTATGTGACATTCATTGATGATGCAACTAGGAAAGTGTGGGCTTATGCTATATCTCGAAAGAGTGATGTGTTCTAGGTATTTCAAAAATGGCTGGCCTTGGTTGAGAATCAGTCAAGTAGAATGCTTAAATGCCTATGGAGTGACAATGGTGGAGAGTATCTCTCTCATGACTTTTAGCATTTCTGTGATACACATGGGATTAAGAGGGAGCTCACATCCCCTTGTACTCCAGAGCAAAATCCAGTTGCAGAAAAGATGAACTGTAAGGTTGCAATGCATGCTTTCCAATGCAAGTCTTTCTGGTGGTTTTTGGGCTGAGGCAATGAAGACTGCAGTGCATGTGATCAATAGATCACCTAGTAAGAGGTTTGGCTGGTGGTATTCCTGAAGATGCATGGATTGGAAGAAACCCTCTTACTCTCATTTGCATATATTTGGGTGTGAGGCATATGCACATGTGCCAAAAGAGCTTCGAAAGAAGCTAGATCCTAAGTCTAAGAAATGCATCTTTTTGGGTTATGGTGAAAGTGGAGAGATGGGCTATCATCTCTAGGATCCAAAAGCAAAGAAGATCATACACAGCCATGATGTAGTCTTCAATGAGAAGAAGATGCATAAGGCACCCATGAGGGATGTGGAAATGAGGAGAATCACTTTCCAGGATGTGAATCCACCTACATATGTTGATAGACAGCAAGCTGTCCATGCACCAAATGTGCAAGAAATGGTACCACCAAGTACTCCCACAGGTATACAATCAAGGGTAGATGATGGATCATCTGTTGGTGGAAATGATGAGCCAAATGTGGCTGATATGCAGGTGGGACAACAAGCTGAAATGCCCTTGAGAAGATCATCTAGAGTGTCTAGACCGCCTGATAGGTTTGTTCTAGGGGTAGACTATGTGATGCTTACTGATTGCGGGGAGCCTTCTTGCTACAAAGAGGCTATGATGTGTGAGGATCAACACAAGTGTGAGTATGCTATGAAATCAGAGATGAGTTCACTTATGAAGAATAATACTTGAGACTTGGTTTCTTTGCCACATGGAAAGAAAGCATTGCCATGTAAATGGGTCTACAAGATGAAGGTCACAGGTGATGATGTGCCTAGGTACAAGGCCCGTTTGGTCGCTAAAGGGTTCAAGCAAGAGAAGGGTATGGACTTTGATGAGATATTCTCTCTGGTTGTGAAGATGGACACACTTAGATGCATGCTTGGACTGTGGCAGCAAAAGATATGGAGCTTATGCAGATGGATGTCAAGATAGCTTTCTTGCACGGGCATTTGCATGAGGAAATTTACATGGTGCAGCTAGAAGGCTTTGAAGAAAAGGGCAAAGAGCATTTAGTTTGCAAGCTGAAGAAGAGTCTCTATGGTCTTAAGCAAGCGCCTAGAAAATGGTATCAAAAGTTTGATGCTTTCATTCGGTCCCAAGGTTTTAGAAGGAGTGAAATTGATCACTGCCTCTACACTAAAAGGGCTAAGGATAATAGCCTCATAATCCTAGCACTGCTATTGGCTAGCAAGAATACTTATGAGCTAGATGCATTAAAGGCCAAGTTGCATGAGGCCTTTGATATGAAGGATTTGGGACTTGCAAGTCATATTCTTGGTATGCGCATCACGCGTGATCAAAGTAGGAAACTCCTTTGGCTTTCACAGAAGGAATATGTTACAAAAGTATTGTAGCATTTCAGCATGGAGGGGGGGAAGGCAGTGAGTACTCCATTGCCTCCATATGTGAAATTGAGTCATACAGATAGCCCCAAATCATATGAGGCGAGGGCCATGATGGCCAAGGTTCCTTATGCATTAGCAGTTGGGAGTCTTATGTATGCTATGATAGCTACTAGACTAGACATTGCATTTGCAGTGGGAGTTTAGCCGGTATATGGCTAATCCAGGAAAGAGGCATTGGGAGGCAGTTAAGTGCATCATGAGGTACATGAAGGGTACCAAGGAGATGTGCATCTGCTTTGGTAGAGGAGACATGTGTGTACTTGGTTACACAGATTCAGACTATGCAGGGCATGTGGATAGTAGGAGATCCACTTCTGGTTATGTGTTCACCTTTGCAGGTGGTGCAGTGTCGTGGATGTCTCATGTACAAAAGTGCATTGCTTTGTCTACCACAGAGGCTGAGTATGTTGTAGCCATAGAGGGTTGAAAGGAGGCTATATGGCTTGATCGGCTAGTGGGAGATTTGGGGATTCATACAGGTGTATCGACATTGCATAGTGATTCCATGAGTGCTATTCAACTAGCACAAAATCTGGTCTTTCATGCAAAGACCAAACACATTGAGGTCAGGTACCATTTCATCAAGGAGGTACTTGAGGACAAGCGCATAGAGCTCAAGGTTCATACAGATGATAACCCTGCAGATATGCTGACAAAGAGTCTACCTAGTCAGTGGTTTGAGTATTGTCATGTATTGATGGCCATTGGATAGTATGCTCCCTGGTTGTTCTCCCTTAAAGGCACATTGTCCTTTAAGTGGGAGGTTGTGGGGGTTAAAGGTCACTGTGCCTTTACCCCGATTATGTACAATACTCAAACACATATATAAATGAATGAAAAAGAAGATTAGGGTGTTCTGCACCCACCAAAACTTGTGTGGCTCTCTATTTCTCTCTCTCCCTCTTCTGTTCTTGCTTCTGTTGAGAGCACTCTCACTTCCAATATCTTCTTCTCCCTCAACATTTGGACAAAGAACCATTGCAAGAAAACATGTTAGCTTCAAACAAGGACTGCAAATGTCTACAAAATAACAAGGATTACAAACCACAAAGATAACCTCTCTTACCACCAGTAGACAACCCTTATCACTAATTTGTCATGTTTTGGTTGTTTATCTTTAGTAATGGAACTTTTCATGTGTAGCTGCAAGGAAATGAAGGCATATTCAAAACACATATTGCGACAGGCCCAAAGGTATTTCACTCACTCAACATGCATGTCCACACCCTCTACAACCTCAACGTCCATGGCATTGGCTATGTCCAACACGTGTGCCATCAATTGTGTCCAGTATGTCTCCTTTGCTATGTACCTTCTCTGCTCTTTGTTGTCTTTTGGCATGCCCAGCTCTGCTTGTCACCCTTATCACCCGGTAGGATTTGCAAGACCACTTTTTTCCTAGAGAAGATTCAAGATAGCAAAAATTATATCTATCAAAAATTATTATAGATATACAGATCATGGATGGATAAGATATCAATGGAAACAACTTTACCTACCTTTTTGGTGGGATTTTTGCAGCACAGAGGATGCCCAACTTGTCTTCAGTAACAATCTTGCCCTTCACTGCAAATTCGATCAAGTACAACACCTACATTCATGACCATCATTCATAACTAGAAGTTTTGAGGATGGGAGTTCAATGTTAGATATGCTCAATGCCCCACCCTCTTGGTAACCACCAGTGGTCCAAGGTGCTCAAGTTGTAAGGCCCCCATATGAGGAGAAGCCATGTGTGAACTCGAGACACTAGATGGATCCTAACTTGCATTCAGACGAGGTCTATCAATGAGATCCTTGATGGTAGAAAGGTGATTGTGTGGGAGCCCCTTGCTCTCACTGGGGTCTGAGGGCCAGTTGGCCCCTTGGTGGGAGTGTGGGGGTGAGAGCCCCCGAGGCGACGGTATAGGGAATATTCCTTGAATATTCCATGGACGACTAGTCGGTTCCATCGACTAGGTTGATTGGTCGACTCCACCAACTACGTTGATTCGACTACCACCCTCATAGCTATAAAAAGGCAACCTTCCCAGTCCGTTGTACAGATTAGATCTTCCCACTAGTAGCTCTTCACCTAGTATCTATCTAGATCACCATCTAAGCTCCACTGTGGGAGCGCACGGTGGACGAAGCCATCATTTGTACTACGTCAGTATTGAAGGAAAATTTTGTTTGTCTTCAGTTTGCTATGTACTCTCTATTCTTTGTTCAGTTTATGTTCTACTGCACCGTGTAATTTAACATGGTATCAGAGCCCAGGCAGCTCTAAGGATCGAAGAGTAGAAGAGAGGCGAGGGCTTCAATAGCATATGGAGTGATGGCAATAGGAAGAGGCTCGATTTTAGTAGCTGTAGCTGCACCAACAATCCAGGTGTTGAGGATTCGCCCACCAGCCTTCACTAAAGGCAAGCTAGATGGTACGAACACTCTGTGGAAGTTTAAAATTACTACTATTTTGGATTTATATGAGCTTCTAGAGACATGCTGATCTAGAACCACAAGGAACCCCTAACCCAGCAAATCCGAGGAGTACGATACCTCCTAATGCAAAAATGCAAGAATGTAGATGCTCTGTGTATCCTAGTTACAAGTACTATTGATAGTGTTTTGACCTTGATTCTGCATACATCTAAGGAAACTATGGCCTGGAACATATTGAAGAGTCAGTATGAGACACGAAATCAGACAAGGATCAAGGAACCTAGAGATTCAGCTCGTAGCTAAGAAGTTTAATGAAGGAGAGACAGTGGAGGCTTTCATAACCCAAATCAAAAATCTACATGACTAGATATACAAAAGACTAGCGAAGAGCTAGCTCGATGGTGTCTCCGGATATGTCCACCAAGGTTTGATGACTGGTAACAGAACTTAACACTCAGGTGAGACCCCAACCATTGTCATTTGAGGAATTATGTGCTTTGCTTATGGAGGAGGAATTGAGGCTTAAAGCTCGAGATGGAGGCGGCAATGGGGATGTTGCATTCTCTGCCACTGCGAAAGGCAAATGTGGTTCCTCCACCAAAGGTGAGTCCTCTACTAGTGGTGACAAAAAGAAGAAGGGCGGCAAGAAGAAGTTTCAGGGAGAATGCTTCTACTACAAGAAGAAGGGCCATGTGATTACAGATAGCTGCGGGTCAAGAAAGCAGATGAAAAGAATGGTACCCTGAAGAAGACAAATAAGGAGAAAGAGATAGCTAACACAGCGAAAGCAGAGTTGGATCTATTTCTGGCCATTGAGGAAGAGTGTTCCTCAGTTCAAGAAACTTCAACCAGTGATTCATGGGTGTTGGATAGTGGTGCCTCCCATCACATGACCTGCAAGAAGGGTCTATATTGTTCCATGCAGCCTCTGCATTAAACCCATCACCGTGACAAATGGTAATAATGCAAAATGCCCCGTTGAGGATACAGATACAGTTTCACTTGTTTTTGTAAATGGAGATGTTAAGAAACTATGTAATGTGTTGTATGTTCCACAAATCAAGAGAAATTTGCCATCAGTTGCTTCCATAATGGACCTTGACCATGAGGTGAGGTTCAACAAGATAGGAGCAAAAATTATGGATAGTTCAGGCAATCTTGTTGGCACAAGAGTAAGGAGGAACAACCTGTATGAGCTAAGTGCTCTTACAGAGCCACCACTAGAGTGGGCACAAGTAGACTTTGGCATTAAAGATTCCGCCACATTGGATTTGTAGTGTTGAAGGAGATGCAAAAGCAAGGTATGGTTGCTCACTTACCTGCAATCATAGAAATGAAAGAACTATGTGAAGCTTGCATGATGGGCAAGCAACAGAGAAAGGCATTCCCACAAGAAAGCAAGAATAGAGCAAACACTGCTCTAGAGTTGGTGCATGTTGACTTGTGCGGTAAGATGCCTACACAAGCCTTGGGGGGATCTTCCTATTTTTTATTGATTGTCGACGACTATAGTAGGAAGATGTGGGTGTACTTTCTTTGCAAAAAGGCTCAAGCTTTTGGTAAATTGAAAGAATAGCTACAGCTTGTTGAAAATGAAATAGGGAGAAAAGCGAAGAAAATCAGATTGGATGCGGTTATTGAATGCTGAATGCGGACCACCGTGGAGATGGGGAGGTGTATGTTGAAAGGTGCTGGACTACCAAACCACTTTTGGGCCGAGGCTATCAATACTTCGGTTTACATCCTTAATCACAGATATACAAAGGCACTCAAAGGTAAAACACCACATGAGGCTTACAATGGTAAGAAGCCATCTATCTCAGAACAATTGGGTGTGAATGCTATGCGCATGTACCAGACAAAGAGAGAAACAAGCTACAACCAAAAAGCACCAAATGTATCTTCTTAGGCTATTGTGATGAGAAGAAAGCCTATAAGTTGTATGACCGAGAGGCAAAGAAGATCATAGCAAGCTGTGATGTGGTGTTTAGGAAGCAGCCACATGTAGTGGAGGCAAAGAAGAGCTCTTTCACTTTATCTCATCAAGCGAAGAGGTAATTCACTATGGACCTATCCCAGGAGCTATAAAGGAGGAAGAAATATCAGATGATGAAGGTATAAGTCACCAACTTGTTGTTACACCACCAAAAAAGCCATTGCTGTGATGGGTAAGGCAACTCTACGACCATGATAACTAGATGCCTATGTCTATTGAGTAGCATGCAGATGGACCAAGGCAGTCTCAGAGAATCGAGGAGCAAAGGAGGGCTTCTACTCACATAGTCAATATGGCCTTGATGGCTGAGATTATTGCACAAGTAAAGGAGCCTACGAGTTTGGAGGAAGCACTTGTAGACCAAGATTGGAAAAATGCTATGCAAATAGAATATGACAGCATGATGAAGAATGAAACTTGGGAGCTAGTAGATTGACCACCTAACAGAAAGGTTATTGGCACCAAGTGGGTTTGGAAGGTAAAGTACAAGGCCGATGGGACTTTGGAAAAGTACAAAGCCAGATTGGTTGCACAAGGATTTTTGCAGGTTGAAGGGTTTGATTTTCAGGAAGCTTTTGCTCCGACTACCAGAATGACCACTATTTGCACACTACTATCGGTGGTTACTCATAAAAATTGGCTAGTTTATCAAATGGATGTTAAATCAGCATTCATGAATGGTGATCTCAAGGAGGAGGTGTATGTGGCTCAGCAACTAGGGTTTAAGGCCCCCCATTTTGAAAACAAGGTATGCAAATTGAAGAAGGCTCTGTACGAGTTGAAACAGGCCCCAAGAGCATGGTACCAATGGATAGACAAATTCTTTTATAAATTAAACATCAAAAGATGTGCCTCAGATGCTAACTTGTATGTGTATAGGAAAGGTGGAAAATCTGCTATTATTGTTCTATATGTGGATGATCTCCTTATTATAGGTGACTATGAAGACATGATCCAGCAGACTAGAAAGGCATTGAGCACAGAGTTTGAGATGACAGACTTAGGCTTGATGCACTACCTTTTGGGGATTGAAGTCTGGCAAGAGCCAGGCAAGATCTTCATCTCTCAGCAAAAATATGCAAGGGAGATCTTGACGACATTTGGTATGTCTGAGTGCAAGGAGATAGCTACACCTATGGAGGTAAATGCGAGGCTATCTATGGAGGATGCCTCACCACCAACAGACATCGAGAGGTATAGGAAGTTGGTCAGTAGTCTCATCTATCTGTGCAACACCAGACTAGACATCAGTTTTGATGTTGGCGTTTTGAGTAGGTTCTCCAATGAGCCCCAGGAGAATCATTGGAATGTAGGGATGCAAGTGCTCAGGTATGTGAAGGGCACTCTTGATCATGGCATCACCTATGGTACAGGCACTTCCTTGGCTGGTCATTGTGACTCAGATTGGGTTGGAGATGTTGATTCTAGGAAATCAATTTCTGGATATTGTTTCTCTTTAGGTTCAGGTATCTTCTCTTGGATCCATAAGAAACAACCAACAGTGGTATTGCCTTCTATCGAGGCTGATTACAAGGCATCATGTTTTGCTGCATGTGAAGCAGTGTGGCTGAGGAGGATCTTATGGCACATGGGAGTGCAAGAGGATGAGGCAACTATGCTGAGGTGCGACAATCAAAGTTGCATGGCCATTGCTAAAAATACAGTGTTTCATGCACGCACAAAACATATAGAGATTCAGTATCACTATGTGCGTGATTTGATCAAGGACGGGATAGTGGACTTGGTCTACTGTCCAATAGAGCAAAATTGAGTAGATATCTTCACCAAGGCACTCGAGAAGGATCAGCTTCAAGGTCATCTTCAGAGACTCGGCATTGAGCCAAGAATGTAGTTCACCTAAATGTGGACATTGAGGGGGGGTGTTAGATATGCTCAATGCCCCACCCTCCTGGTAACCACTAGTGGTCCAAGTTGCTCAAGTTGTAAGGCCCGCATATGAGGAGAAGCCATGTGTGAGCCCGAGACACTGGATGGATCCTGACTTGCATGTCAGATGAGGTCTATCAACAATGAGATCGTTGATGGTAGAAAGGTGATTGTGTGGGAGCCCCTTGCTCTTGTTGGGGTCTAGGGGCCAGCTGGCCTCTAGTTGGGGGGTCCTAAGGGGGCCAGTGGCCCCCCTAGTGGGGGGTCCGGGGCGAGAGCCCCCGAGGCGATGGTATATGGAATATTCCTTGAATATTCCATGGACGACTAGTCGGTTCCACCAACTAGGTTGACTGGTCGGCTCCACTGACTAGGTTCATTGGTCGGCCACACCAACTACGTTGATCCGACTACCATCGTCATATAAAAAGGCAACCTTCCCAGTCCATTATACTAGATTAGATCTTCTAGTAGAGATCTTATAGCAACTAGTAGCTCTTCACCTAATATTTGTCTAGATCGCCATCTAAGCTCCAATGTGGGAGTGCATGGGTGGATGGAGCCATCATCTGTACTACATCAGTATTGAAGGAAAATTTTATCCGTCTTCAGTTTGCTATGTACTCTCTATTCTTTGTTCAATTTTTGTTTTGCTGCACCGTGTAATTTAACATTCAAGACTCAAAACCTTAATCCATGACATGTGTGTCAAAAGAAATACCTGACCTAGAAAAACTCAACCCCATTGGTAGGATTAGCTATGTAGCCAATCTTATAGCCCTTGGCGTTCACCTTCTCTTCCTTTCTTACGGCGGCCTCATGCATGGCCTCACATTGTTCCAAGGTCAGCTGGCTGGTATCCACCCTTGCCATGTCTTTGTCATACTTCTCTCTAAAATCCTGCTGTAACAAAACATGTTTATACATATTATACATATAGAGTAATGTTGCAGTCATCAAAATGGGTCCTAAATAGTTATAGCAAAGAGGTTTTTAAACTTGGTAAGGTGACTGAAACTAGCAACAAGTTTGATGCAAACCTTGAAAACAAATTGGGAGAGGATTGACATTGGTAGTGTGACACAAAACTAGGGGTTTGGTTTTGGTCATGTCTCAACCCACAAATTGAAGAAGAGAGAAGAGATTTGGGCATTAGATGAAGCTTAAAGAGACACTCACTCTCTATCTTCTCAGATCAAAACAAATATATAGACATCAAAGATGAGGTTGTACTCTAGCATTGGAAATAAGAAAGGATGAGGGGAAGCATTGATTTAAGCTAATCGGTCAGCCCTAAAAGTAAGGGCGAGCCATTGTTGGAAGAACATCTTTTGACTCAACACAATATGAACTGATGTGAAAGGCGTGAATTGATAGGGCTGATTTGGTTGAATGGGACGGTTAGGACAAAACATAGATCTCAAAAAGACGAAGATTTTGATATTAATTTCATTCAAAACGGAGCTTGGAACAAAAAGTTATGATGGTTTTACGAAAGGTTCTCAAAACTGCTCCAAATAATAGACCTGACCATTCAGACAACAATAACTTTTATTCTACTAAATGGAACAAATATCTAAATACATCAGTAGATCTTGAAAAGACAAAGATTTTGATATCAGTTTCATTCAAAACGGAGCTTGGAACAGAAAGTTATGATGGTTTTATGAAAGGTTCTCAAAACTGTTCCAAACAACAGACTCGACCACTCAGACAACAACAACTTTTATTCTACTAAGTGAAACAAATATATGAATACATCAATAGATAGATCTTAAAAAGATGAAGATTTTGATATAAGTTTCATTCAAAAGGGAGCTTGGAGTAAAAAGTTATGACCATTTTATGGAAGACTGTCAAAATTGTCCATACTCGACTGCAGTTATGGAAAGGGCAACGATCTCCTTTAGTAAAGAAGTAGCTTCCCAAATACATGGCAAATTGAGGCCACTTAGGGGAGTAGAGAATACATTTAACACAGATCTAGAAATGACTTACTCATGTGGGTACACTAAGCTTTAGAGCGAGAAGCGAGGAGATGGAAGAAGGGTGAGGAAAAGGGAAGCATGAACTTTATTCAAAACATCAAAAACCAAACTTCCTTGAGGATTCATCTTTTGTTGGGATGACCTTCACAATTGTTGGTTGCTCTATGCTCTCTTCCATTTTAAAAGATCTTGCTTTCCTTTGAGGTGTAGAAGGCAATATTTCACTATGTTTCATTACAAGATTCCAGACTTGAAGTTTTGAATCCTTTGCTTTCACTTTGTTTTGTTTCTTCCATCATGAGACTTTCCTCTTTCCCTCGTAAGGGAATTTCTTCCATCATTGCTAATGTCTTTTCTTCTTATTGCTTCAACCCAGGACACTCATTGCGATAGTGTCCCCTTTCATGACATTCACAACAAGTAATTCCAATTATATCTTGAGGACGCTCTTCACTCTTATGACCTCTAGGTAGCCATGCATTTACCAAATGTAATTTCAAATCGGCAAACTCAACCATCAATTGAGAAAAATTATGATCTAACTTTGAGGACTTTTGTACCTGAGGAGTTTCCATCACCTTCACTTGGGAAGCCAAAGTCAATGATGTTGGAGTAGACATAAATAAGGATTCAATTTGTAAAGAAGCTTCTTTCTAGGTTGCAATACAAAGTGCCTCCATGTACGTCATTGTATCTTTACACATTACTTTTGAACGAAGACGAGGCTCCAAAGCCATCACAAACTTGCTCATCTTAAGGTGCCAAAACGGGTAATGGAAGACAAAGTTATGAGTTCATTATACAAGTTTGGAGATTTTTTTGGAGAAGTGGAGCTACACAACATGTTGGAAGCAATGGAGCCATTGGCTAGGACAAAAGGGTATGGTAGTTGATGGTTTTTATTATCTTCCACTAAATTCTTCATTTTGTCATGTTGTTCTAAACCATGTCCTTTGTAGGTTTGAGCGAATGGTTGCAAAATCAACAAGGACCACTATTCCAGGAGGTGGTGGACTTGCTAGCATTTTGGAGCTAAAGAGAACATGGATGTATGAATTTTTTCATTGCAATAGGTTTCCAGGGAAAGGGTTCTTTGAGGAGGGTTGTTTTGTTTTCAAAATATCGACCAAAGGCCCTACTTTAGGGGTAGACTTGGTCAACCGGATGAGGTATGATGGCTCAGGGGATCTTAGGACAAGCTGGGTGATGTTCGACCACACCCACAGAGTCCATGGATGGTCAAAATTTGCTTGCCATGTGTATGATCCCAGGTATAAGCACAACTTGGCTCGTTGTCCCTTGCAGAATTTGATGATAGGCACAACATAAACAAAGCGATCTATTATTTTTCAGCTTGTGGGAGGTTCTTACAATTGCAATATGTGAAATGAAGGAAGAAGATGGAACAGATCAGATAATAGTTTGGGAAAATCTCAACAAGGTTATGGTGTGTTCTAGTGGTCATAAGGCAAGCTTCTATGGATTCATGTCAGATGAAGCACAATCAAATTGGCTTGCTATACAATAGGTGTTTAATGGTGGTGAAGTGATGGAAGGAAGGGAATTATTTTGCTTGTTTCATTGGGAACAAAGCCCTTATTAGCATAACACCAAATATGTTGTGGTTCACAATGCTATAGGCACAAAGAACTATGTGAAAAATGGTGGATCTCCCAGACACAAGATGAGGAAAGTCTTGCATTTCAAGAGATTCAAGACTTTTGGAAAAAGGGCAATGTCATTGAGAAGGAGATTCGGTATATGGAAAGCTAGCTTAGTTGGTGGGGTGTTTGTTTCAATGATTGGGGAAACTATGCTAGAGTAGTATGCATGGCATTGAATTTTGGTACTTTCTTTCAATTCCCAATTCTATGTGGAGATACTATGCTGACAATGAATATGTCAGAGACAAAACCCCATAGTTGGCAAGCTGGTGAGGGTGGTAAGGTCAAGATATCCTTATATGATGCAGCATGTACTAATGTTTTCAATGTTATCCTTTAAAGTGCATGGTAGCTTAGCTATGAGTCTGGACGACACTCCAAAAAGGGACTTGATTTGTGTGCCCTTCAAGAAAAGGCAAACAATGCAAAAGGAGGTAGCCCCTCAGAGCTATAACGTTTTGTTAGAAATCTTGTAGGCAGCACACCTTTGTACAATCAAAGGGCACAAGTGGAGGGCAATAACCAGACTATGCATAGAAGAAGGAAGGCAACAAGGGTGGTAGAGGCAACTGAACAGAGTAGCCATAGGCCAGAATATGAGTATGTGAACCAACCAAGGGGAGGAATAGATCATCAAGGAAGGATTATTCTTAATGCAGATCAAGCCAATACTCCACAAAGTATGCCTTCTTCCACTAATGCTTCTCAAGAAGTGCAAACTCAATTGGGATGGCAGGCTTGTTATTAAAAGGATGGTCAATGATGCTTTTTGGGCAATTAAGAGGACAAACTGAGGAAGCCATGTAAATTGTTTGGGCTAGACACCTGAAAAAAGGAAGTGCAATGAAATTATTTCAAAGAGTGGATCCCCCACACCGACCCCTTGTTTTTTGGCTACATGAAAACATCCATATGGTAGGCCAACAGCACAAATAATGTGGTAATACTACCTGCACACACACTTGGAATGTGGACAGCAACATCACTCAAGTTCTCGAAATTGTGCCTCACACATGGCCAGTATAGTTGGGGACTTTGTTAACGTAGATGGAGGTGGATATGCTAATGACTACTGGGTTCAAGCTAGATATGATGTTAAGTACATTAGGACAAGGGATAGATGGGCACAACAAATGTGGTGAACAAGAACAACAAGTTGGGCAACATGATGTTGACAAAGAAATGTTAGAACAACACAAGCATAACCCAATGATGACCCTAGAAGGACGTCGTCCATATTACCAGTCAAAGATTTCAAGGGTTGCAAGGAAAAGAATTGAGTAAGTATATGCGCTACATGCAAGTGTTGTTGAGCAATGTGTTGTCAAATCCATGGAGCATGAGATATTTGTGGAGAAGAATTCGGACTCCCCTTTTGTTGAAACTCCAACTTATATGGTTACCATCAAAGAGACACCTACATACACATGCACAAACTTTCAAGGTAGGGTAGATAAGAAGAAGGCATACTTGGCTTGCAAGCATATATACTTTGTATTTTTGAGGGTGCTTCGTTTGGATGCAGACATGTATATGCTTGTGCACAAACCTATCCTAAGGGATCATGAGTTGCATATTGCATTGGGTAGGGAAAATGTATTTTAAGGAGATCCAACTCCACCAAGCCAAGCAAGCCATTGCCACATTACCCTATTAGTTCCCATCAGTGTTAGTCTCATCGGATTTATCATCGGTATACACGTTCACATATGACACCAGTTCAGTACCCTTGGCATTTGGCACTTCAGCACCTTAGTATGACACTTGGCAGATATCTTCCTCGGATTTAGGATTGTTGCACCTTTGCATGCACACGTGCCACCCATGTATAGTCACATCTGTTGACTATTTTTGGCATTGGTTTCCGCACATATACATCAGCCTTGTACAACCTCTTGGCTATGCTCAACACTTAGTTTTCATCTTTATTTTACAAGCTTGATCCTTGGCACATAGATGTTCTCACATGACTTGGTTTTGATAGTTTCACGTAAGCCACCCAGTGGCAGCTCTCACACAATGTTCTCATGGGAGGGTAGACACTCTCGTCTCAGTACATGGGTAAGCCTCCTGCAGAGACCACTAGACTGCCTCGAGCATGGAGTTATTCTCATCACGTAGTTGATGATACACTAGTCATGACTCCGTACAAGACCCATGAGTGGAAAGAAAACCTTCTTCGACCATTCATTGCCATAGGGTATGTACCATGATAGAGGAAGTGGGAGAGGGAGAGAGAGAGGAGTGCACATGATATAGCTACCTGTACACTAAGTGTATTGACAATGAACATGAAGATATACATGTGAACCCCTTAGGGTTAGGGTTAGATTCTACCCCTATGCCCTATGTGGATAGTGCAATTTACACTATCTTTAATAGACCTATGGCTAGGATTTCTCAGTTCAAACTAAAGGGAATTTAGTTGCATATCGCTCCATAGCCTACCATCCCCTCGACATCGTAATTTTGTTTAATTGGGTGCTACAAGCTCTCCAGGACTCACACGACTCCTTGATTTGCATTTTTTAAACCATTCATGTAGCATACCCTGAAGATGTCACCAACGAGGAAGGGTAGGAAGCCATCTCTGTCTTCAATGCTACCTCCCCCCCCCCTTGGTAGGAATTCCACACCCAGATCCCACACGCCCTTCAGATCTCACCCAACCCCCTCAAAAACTCTTTAATCCCATCCTTCTTCCTCTTCCCCACAAACCTAATTGAATACTCCTCTAACACCTCGAACTCTAGCACTGCACAGCACAGCATGAGACTTCCCATTCCATCTCCAACACCGAGTCATAAAAAATGAAAAAAAAATCATGCAAATGACAACTCAACTCCATTTTTGGAAAAAATTCCCAAAAATGTGCATTTTGTCAAAATTAGAGGGACAAAATATACACTTCATGTCAAACATTTTAAAAAACTAGTACTTTTATGAAAAAAGAATGCATTAAATATTACTTACATTTTACTCCAGAACCCAAAAATGTCTAGTATTATCAATTGAAAAAAGTGTTCTCTTCTTTAATTTGAAAAACACAATAAATTACAAAGAAGAAGAAACTCGTTCATTCAACTGATAGAGTCGTTAGAGCTTTTACTTTAAAATACCAATTGTTTTTCGTGCAAGTGCCCATATATTTTTAACTCAACTCCATATACAAGGATTTCTACATCCAACACTTATTTCATTAATTTTGGACTTGTCAATGTACAAATTCATTTTTACATATACTTTTGGACTAGTTTTCAGATAAAATTTAAGAAAAACCCAATCTTCAAAGCACATATAAAAACATAAAAACAAGCATTTTTTTATATATTTTTTAAGGACATGAAACTAAAATTATAAAATTTAACGCAGTCTAGATAAGTTACATGATAAAATAAGATTAGGTTGTTGTAAACTCTCTTAATATTTAATGGTGTTAATAAACACCTTCAAAAGTTAAGCCTAAGATAAGTTACACAAAAAAGAGTGGTCCATTAATTGTAAACTCTCTTTATATTTATAATAGTGTTTAGGAAACACTTTCAAAAGTTACAAGTGGAAGTAGCAAACTCTCACAATATTTATAATTTAGGTGTTGAAAAACACCAAAAGTTACAATAAGACTCTCATTGGAAGGCAAATTACACCAAAAGTTACAATAAGACTCTCACTGGAAGGCAAATTTATTTTCAAGACTACAGCCATTCAATTTGATGAATTTTCTATTTTCAAGTCCTTAGCCTAAATTCAACCCATTCAAGAGCTGAGCTCATCTCATCCTCATCGATATAGTTAAAATTATAGAAGAGAAGTAAGGATTGATGAATTTTCTCCTGCATAACACTTTGTTTATTCCGAATGGCTTGCGCTTCCTCGGGGGAAAATCTTCCATAACGAGCCACACGCGAAGATATCTCACTTTGAAAGTCTATCAACTCTCTCCTATATGACTGCAATTTATCTATTTCAGTAGTAGCCATACTTATTTTTCTTTCCTCTTCCTTCTCTAAGCCCTTCTGACAAGCAAAGTCATCCTTCTCGTACTGGGTTAATGGAGCTGGATTTTGCTTTCTCTCCTCTCTCTTTCCTTGGTTCTCGGCAATCCATTCTTTGAGGCTGCTAATGGCTTGCTCGACAGAATCGATTACCTTAAAAAGATCCATAATGGCTGCAAGATGAAAGGAGTATGCTTGAGAAGAGGAGGTAAGGCTGTAGGCAAGATGGAAGGAGCAAGCTTGAGGAGAGGAGTAAGGTAAGAAGAGTAAAGTGGAAGAAGTGTGGAGAGGAGTAAGGTAAGAAGAGTAAAGTGGAAGAAGTTTTTGCTGCGGGTGAGATATAGAAGATGAACGAGGTGAGGAAGGTAACGAGAGTGAGGAAAGATATAGAAGACTAACGAGGTGAGGAAGGTAACGAGAGTGAGGAAGAGAGTGAGGAAAGATATAGAAGACGAACGAGGTGAGGAAGGTAACGAGAATGAGGAAGGTAACTAGAGGAGATAAGGCAAGATGAAAGGAGTATGCTTGAGAAGAGGAGGCAAGGCTGCAGGCAAGATGGAAGGAGCAAGCTTGAGGAGAGGAAGGAGCAAGCTTGAGGAGAGGAGTAAGGTAAGAAGAGCAAAGTGGAAGAAGTGTCTGCTGCGGGTGAGATATAGAAGATGAACGTAAGTAGAGGAGATAAGGCAAGATGAAAGGAGTATGCTTGAGAAGAGGAGGCAAGGCTGCGGGCAAGATGGAAGGAGCAAGCTTGAGGAGAGGAAGGAGCAAGCTTGAGGAGAGGAGTAAGGTAAGAAGAGCAAAGTGGAAGAAGTGTCTGCTGCGGGTGAGATATAGAAGATGAACGACTACTAGGGAATTTATAGAACTACAGATGCAAGACCGTAATGCGAGATGACTAGATGCAAGATCGTAATGCGAGACATTATAAAATAAAATGATGGGATGCAAGACCGTAATGGGAGACATTTGAGACATATAAGATAGTGATAGTACATTGAAATCTATAAAGTAAAATGATGGAACACAGGAATGATATAATTAATAGAATCTCATCATGAAGAGCAAAGTGTAAGAAGTGTCTGGTGCGGGTGAGATATAGAAGATGAACGACTACTAGGGAATTTATAGAACTACAGATGCAAACCGTAATGCGAGATGACTAGATGCAAGATTGTAATGCGAGACATTATAAAATAAAATGATGGGATGCAAGACCGTAATGGGAGTCATTTGAGACATATAAGATAGTGATAGTACATTGAAATCTATAAAGTAAAATGATGGAACACAAGAATGATATAATTAATAGAATCTCATCATGAGATACTTGCTGTACATAATAAATGATAGATTTTGAGTACATTGAAATCTATAAAATAAAGTGATGAAACATAAGAATGATATGATTATTAGATTCTCATCATAAGATATTTATTGTACATAATAAATTAGACTTTCAAAAAAGTAAAACCTAATGTATTGTAATTAAAAAATATCCTAATGTATTGCAACATTTAACATAAGTTTTAAAAACACTATCATTAATCAATACAAACAAGATAAAAATCTTCAAGGACTCATGTTTCTTTCTACATGTTTTACAACTGAATAGAGTCTGATGAGTCCTCTTGAGGCTGTGATTCTCTAAGAGTACATTGAGTCTCTACTTGTGTGGATGGTGTACATTGAGATTCTACTTCTGGTGCAATCGAGATAGACTTAATCTCTTCCTCCTTTACAAGATGTGATGTTGTAGATGCACATTGAGTCTCCACTTCTTGTGTAGGAAGAATGCATTGAGTCTCTAATTCAAGTGTAGACTGTAATGCTTCTACTTGAGGCTGTGATACAGAAGGAGACTGAATTGTCTCTTCTTTTTCTTTGGCTCCCTCAGGTTCTTCATTGAGTCCATCATGTTGTTTCCCAATGATAGCAGTTAGATAGTGAACAGTCTTAGCCACAAAATGTTGTAGCTCGAGCTTGGTATATGCTTCTATGGAGACATGTTCAAAAATTTCATTGAGATACAACATGAAGTTGTAGCCAATTCTCCACCCACTACTAAACATGTCCTTTTGGTCCACTGCGAGGCGTGTCTGGAAATTTGGTTGGTCTTGATGCTCCCTGATTTTCATAATCGCAGAAACTAACTTGTTTGCAGACCTGTCCATCATGACATATGACAAAGTGAATTTGTGTAGTAAATAGTAACTTGATGCATGTTCATAATGATATGATAAAAGAACACTTACTTGAACACCCCGTGAAAGCCTGTAATTGAGTTGACAAACCAACAATGGTTGTCATCAAGGTCCCATACTATCAGGCTCCAATGTGAACTACATCACCAATAAAGAGCGATAAGATTTATCACAATATTAAGTATTAATTGACACAATATTATAAATAAGAGAGTAAAAGAAAGATTGAGACCATACTTACTTCTCATAGTATGGCATAAAGACAAGTAGTATGCCATCCAAGTCTAAAGGTTGTAGAATTGAACAAACATCATCTACTGTCTTCTTGGTATCACTAAGTACAGCTGAAAGAAGAGAATCGAGCATACAGACGCGATTCTGTACTGATCTAGGAAAATGAGATATAACCGTACTGCAGCAATAAATAAACAAATGTTAGAAGCAGATTGAATCAAATGATTGAAGTATCAAGTCAAGAGATGTTCATATCAAACCTGAGGATGGCCATCATGACTTTGTCATTAGCCTCTTTCAAAGGGTCGGAGAGGATTGTAACTTCCTCGCTACCAAAAGTCAAAACACGAGGTTGCTTGCTAATGATGACCTTAACCTCAGAAGAGCTCCCCATTTCGTCCAATACAGCGGTTACATCAGGACAACTTATGGGCGTAGCAACCAATGTTTCCTCTGGATGCTCCACCACGTTATCAATAAATGCCTTAATGATAGATGACATAAATGCATATAGATGCAAGTCTGTATATGTGGACAATGAGGTTTCACCGCCTCTCAAATCAAAAATTTGAGCAAGGAGCAAGAAGCAGTTATATCCAACTCTCCATCCACAACTGTGGTCATCATTCTGCTTCGCTGCAGGGCATGTTACATACTCTATTTGATCTTCCAAGTCACCCTCCATTTGCATAAGTGCATCTATAGCACTTACCAACTTTCGAGCAGATCTACACATCAAAATAGAAAACATAAATGAATGTGCGCATTGCATAGGATGCATCTCATTGACATAATTATGACACAAGTAGGTTATACTTACTCTGACACACTGCCATGGATAGATGCTATTGAATTGACAAAGAAGCATTGCTTGGCTAAGATGTCCACAATTACCAAGCTCCAATGCAAGCTGCATTATCAATTAAGAATAATTATTATTTGATATAGTCCTCCACAATGTAAGAGATAAGCTAGGTAGGGATTGATACTCACTCCTCGTGATATGTGGTAAAGATAACTCGCGCCGCAGTCAAATCAATAGGTTGCAACCACTTAAAAATGTCATCTATGGTCTTCTCCTTATTGCTAAGTACACTAGAAACAAGAGGATCGACCATATATGCACATCTTTGTATATATAGCGGAAGCTGTTGTAAAACCATACTGCAATAAAAAGAAAAGAATATTAGTTCATTTGATCCAATGGAAATACAAAAGCATAAAGTCAGTAAAAAGTTTGTGTCAAACCTGAGGATGGCTATTATAACCTTGTCATTGACCTCTTTCTTGAAGTTTATGAGGATTGAAATATCCTCTTCATCGAATATAAAAGTAAGAGGTTGTTCTCGAACTTGAAACCTAACTTGAAATGACTTCTCCATTTGCTGCAATGTATGATTATTTTCTAGAGTCATCCGATGGATAGCCAGAGCAGCTTTGCTTTCTTGAGATGAGCTTTCATGATTCTCTGCTCCAACTATGTCCTCCTCATCCTCCTCCTCTCCCTTCTCCTATAAAAGGATAAAATAATTATGAGATTCAAAATTTTAAATTAATTATAAATTTAAAAAGACCTTTAAATGAATAAAGAAAATTAAACATAAGTCTTCATACCTCTACATATCTTCGTGGTCTTTTTATGTAACCTTCAGAGGCAAGATCAGTGTCATATCCATCTTCCTCTGCTTCCTTGCTATCGCTGGTATCCTCACTATTATATCCAGAGCTTTGATCATTTTCATCATCTTTCTTGCTCTCATCGTACATGATCTGCTCTATGTCATCCTCTTCATGTGAGATCGGACCTTTCTTATCAAACTTTATTGTGAGAGAAGCCACGGTATCAAGGTATTCCAAGCAAGCAGGGCTCTCAATAATATTTACATTGTGTCCTTTTCTGATAAGAGCTTCGAACAGATGTCCCATTCGGCACAATGTGACTTCCCATCCAGACGGTAGCAAAAATTCCATCATACTAATTAAAAGATCAGCACTTTTTGCTGGCCTTTCATAGTGATTTGCATTGCGATGGAGGGGACTTGGAGCTTCATGCTCTTCCAGCAGTAGTTGCAATCTCTTTGCATTCCCTCTTATATTGTTTTGTAAGGAGTGATCAATATAAGGGCTCTTCATGCACAAGAAAAAGGTTTCTAGACTCTGTATCTTGAGACCGCATTCTCTCTTGTCCCTTTTTCTTGAGTATATCCCATTGTAAATCTTGAGCTCATTGCCATATTGTTTTTCTAGGGTAGCAGACATTTGTTCCTTGTCATCTTTATCAGCAAATATGACTATATTACATTGTCCCACTCTACCAATGGTGGTATGTAATATTCTGTCAAGGAGTGGACGGATGTCATCCGCTGATATTTCATAGACAAAGAAAAGCTGAGGTCTCTCCCAAGCAGTGTCGTCGGACAAAAAATCACTCAATGAAACTCCCTTACACTCAACACTCTTTCCAGACTCTGAAATGATTTCATGTATGAAATAAAAGCCCTTGTTCAAAGTCTTTTCTTTTCTGAGAGTGTGGTTATTAATGACTTTTTGTGCATATGCATACACATTTTCCGGAATGTCACTTCTCATAGAGGGAGTATTTTCAGATCCATCATCTTCTACCTTCACCCATTTATGCGCCCAAGCCTTCTGTTTAGCTGACGGTAAAGCTGATGCCATGTGCCTCACAATGTTATGATCAATTTTACATTGGCTGATTGGAATATTTTTTTCTCCCAATAAATATTCAATTGCAATCTTTACTGCATCACGCTTCACCTGTTGGATGATGTTATCTTCCATGCAATGATCTTTATCCTTTTTGCCAAAAAACCATTCTTTTGACATTAATTTCTCTGCAGCAAGACTTGCGTATTTATATGGTAGGTTTCTTAAAGGCCTCCACATCCGAGCTGTCATCTCTTTTTTCTCAATCTTCTTTGCCTTCTCTTTAATCAATGATGGAGCCTCATATGTAACATCTCCTTTCTCACATGCAAGACACACGTCTTTGATCTGATGAAAAACTTCATCACTATGGAAAAGTATGCTTGTGTAGTCTTGATACCTATCCCTTACTGTCTTGAAGCTTGTAATCACCTCAGCTCTTTCCTGCTTTCCCCTTGGTACAATGGCACTCAAGCATGTGTAGAGGTCAACAAGATTATCCGCTTCCACTTTAGTTGCAGTTCTTTTGAGAGTGGTCAAAGGAGAATTAAAAGTTTTCCATATGGTCCTAGCTTTGAGCAACATCTCTGAAGTGGAGGTAATTTTTCGTAGTGCATAAATGTCATGATTAAATCTTTCTGACTCAATCAAATATTTCTTCTCGTTCTTGAAGATACAGATGCATGCAGAATAGTAGTGAAATTGAGGCACACTCGCGAAAGTTTGATAAGTAATTTCTCCTTTCTTGTATGCATCTCTAGAGCGCTCATTACAAGCATAGGCATAGTGCTGACCATCTATTGCCTCAAATGTACAATGAGCTAAGAAAAGCCTGAAAAATCTTTTCAGCATAGGTTGTATCTAAGGTCCTGCTGTTGGTGAAGACACTTGCTTTGACCACTGTTGAAGCATGTATAACTTGAGTCTTCTGGCCCCATATATATCCTGGATCCTCATCTGTCACAGCCTCATTCAAGCGAAGATTTAGGTCCTTCATTGATAACATTTCTGCTTCTAGATCTGACTCCATTTCAAGACCCTCCGCATCCTCTTCATGTTCTTCCTCTTCTCTTCTTTGCCCTTTCTTTGTATATGAACGACCTCTTTTTCCAGTTATAGGACTTGGAACTGTAGCTCGTGAAGTACTTGCCTTTTGCATTTGACGTCGAGGTTTATTTTTTAGAGGCTCAATGTGAACTGCTTTAGATCGCCCTACTTCTTCTTCTATTGCCTCAACTTCAGGTATACTTAAGGGCTTCACTTGTTCTGTTATTCCATCAACTTCATGAGTTACACCATCTAAGTGAGTAATACCATGAACAAGAGATGTGTGTGCATGTCCTGTCTTATCTGATGCATGTCGTGTCTCACTCAATTCAATTTCTGTCTGAGATGCATGTGCATGTGCATGTCTGGTCTCCACCAATTCAATTCCTGTCTTAGATGTAGATCCCTTGTAAGCATCCACGTGTACAAGACCCTCATCCATTGCTACAATGTGTTCTGTCTCATCCACTCCACTTCCTCTCTCATTTGTATTACCATGAACCAAATCTACATGGCGTGTCTCATCACTTCCTTTCTCATGTGTGGATTCTTGCACCTTAGGTCCCTCCAATGAAGTTGAACCTTGTTGGATGACACCCTGAAAGTATTCAAGGATAATCTTTGACTGCATTTTTCTTGCTTCCTCAATGGGAAATTCCTCCCACACATGTTGAAGGATCTCCAATGCAGGAACCAATTCAGGAAATCTAGGTGCTTTTGGCGGCGGCATCACAAAGTGTATTGCATCTTTCTTAGAAAGAAGAAACGATCTGTTGCTCATTCTTGACTTTGTGTAAATCATCATTGTAGTGCTGTCTTTTTCAATTTTTATACCTACTAAGGTGCCCCCTTGAATCAAATTGCTCTTGGAGAAAGATACATTTGATGCGCACTCATCTTTCTCCAACTCTCTCTTTGTCATCACTAGAATGAGATTTCCTTTACTTAAGACCAAGAACCATGCTTTCTTTGTTGTGTCAACAACTGTCCAGTTTGTGAAGTCCTTTGGGGCATAAATTCTTCCATTGTATTTCAGTGTCATACCATTGACAAATGCTGTAGCCTCAAGATCCATCCTGTATTCAAGCACAACACAAATTTTAAGTACTTTGACAAACTACAATTACTTTGAAAAATCAAAAGTACAATGAGTCCCATTAATACACCTCAAGTTTGTATTCTTCCCAATCATATAAGTATCAATTTCATGCTTTGGGAATAGCCTAAAAGGCTTTACAAGGCTTAGAGCATAAATGCTTTGGGAATAGCCTAAAAGGCTTTACAAGGCTTAGAGCATAAATGTGAAAAAAAATAAGGATTTACAATGATCTCTGAATACAAATTTGAAGTCTATCATATATAAGTACAAAATGCTCTGTCAACTCCCGCAACTGATATAAGTGTAAAATGCTCTGTCAACTTCCACAACTGTAATCTGTCATGTCCACTGATACAACTTTCAATCATCTTGAAAGTTTAAAAACCTTAATCGTTGCTTAAATGGTAGGGTTGTTGTGACTGTGAAACCGAATGTGAACGAATGGACTAACTCCGATTAGGAACTAGTCGGGAAATTTTGAGCATGGCTTTGATTGGTTTTTTTGGAGTTCTCTCCTCTAAGGACAAACTAATCTATGCTAATCTAGACTACACCAACCGTCGAAGCGAAGAAAAGCAAGAAATAATTTCTTTTCCATTGTTCTTTTTAATATCCTTAGGTTGCGAATTAAAAGCAAAAAATAATCTTTCCATTATTCTTTTTAATACACTAAGGTTGTGAGTTTAAAAAAGATAAAATTTATATTTTATCTTTTTTAAACTCACACCCCTTTCTCTCTCTCTCTCCCCCCCTTCTCTCTCGCTGCCGCCCCCATCCTCCCACCCCACCTTCCCCATTCTCACTCCCATGCCCACGTCCATTCTTTCACCTTCCCCATTCCCACTCCCTCTCCCACTCCCATCCTCCCACCCCTTTCTCTCTCTCTCCCCCCCCATTCTCTCTCGCTACCGCGGCAGCGGCCCCCCCCTTCTCTCTCTCTCTCTTCTCCTTCTCATTTTAAAAAAGATAAAATTTATATTTTCAAAAACTAATTTACTTACAACTCATAAGAATTGAACATTCACATTAATAAGAAGTTAAAATCTTAATAAATTTGAATTTATATAATAAAAACTATAAAGTAGTTTAACTTAAAGTTTATGAAAAAATAACGTAAAATAAAGAAAACAAGACTTTAAATTAAAAATTTAATATTTACCTAGAAGAATATATTAATTCTCCCTAAAAAGAAATAAATTAAAGTAATAATAACGAATATTCTCCCTAAAAAGAAATAAATTAAAGTAATAATAACGAATGTAAGTTAAACTACTTTTAAAATTTTAATTTAAAATGTAATAAAATTAAAATTATACTCTTTATATTCCAAAACAAAATGCATTATAGTCTAAATTAAACTAGTAAATTAAAAATGAAAGTGAAACTCATTTTAAATTCAAAAACAAAGAAAAATTTAAAATTCAAGTTTCTACAAGTTTTGCTTTTAGCATACATTTGTCTTTTCACATCCACGGGTTTGTCTTTTGAAACACAAGGTTGTCTTTTATCACAATTTTCACATCCACGCGTTTGTCTTTTGAAACACAAGGTTGTCTTTTATCACAATTTTCAAGTTTTCACACGTTTGTCTTTTCAAACACAAGGATTCATAGTTTAAAAAAAGGCGAGAAATTTTGAAATTCTAGTTTCCACACGTTTCTCTTTTCAAACACCAAGGTTTGTCTTTTCAAACACAAGGATTCATAGTTTAAAAAAAGGCGGGAAATTTTGAAATTCTAGTTTCCACACGTTTCTCTTTTCAAACACTAAGGTTTATAGTTTTGTTTGTTTAAGTTTCGACTAAATCACACACCAATCTCCTCTAATATGCCTCATTGATCGTAGCTCCCAAATTCTTCCATCAAAACATCTCTCCTTTATCTCTTCTTGATCGTCGCCCACTCATTTTTTCTCCTCATTGGTAAGATTTTTTATCTCGATCGTACTTTCTCTTGTGCCCTTCCTCTCTAAATTTTCATCAAACACCAAGGTTTATAGTTTTGTTTGTTTAAGTTTAGACTAAATCACATACCAATCTCCTCTCATATGCCTCATTGATCGTAGCTTCTTCATCTTGTCTCGATCATCGTCCACTCATTTCTCCTCTTCATTGGTAAGATTTTCTATCTCGATCTCTTCATCTTGTCTCGATCGTTGCCCACTCATTTCTCCTCTTCATTGGTAAGATTTTCTATCTCGATCATACTTTCTCGTGTCCTCCCTCTCTAAATTTTCATCTCTCTCACTCTTCTCTCTCTCTCTTTCCTCTCCGCTCTAGTCTGTGTTTCCTCTCATCTTAGTCTACTCTCTCCCCTCCTCTTCATTTCCCCTCTCTCTCTCTCTCTCTCCCTTTCTCCTCACCTCTTTCCTCTCTCTCACTTGCGCTCCCCACTCTCCTCTCCACTCTCTCTCTCACTTGCCGCGATCTCCCCCCCCCTCCCCTCTCTCTCTCTCCTCCCCCTCTCTCTCTCTCTCTCCACCCCTCCCTCTCTTTCGCTGCCGCGGCAGCGGCCCCTCCCCTCCTCTCTCTCTCTCCCTCCCCCTCTCTCTCGCTCTCGCATCTCCCCCCTACTCTCTCTCCCCCCCCTACTCTCTCCCTGCCGCGGCAGCGGCTCCCCCTCTCTCTTCCCTCTCCCCACCCCTTCCCTCTCCCCCTCTCCCCCTCTCTCTCTCTCTCCCCTCTCTCTCGCTACCCCCCCTTCTCTCTCTCCCCCCCCCTCCCTCTCTCGCTGCCGCAGCAGCGGCCGTGGCCCCCCCTTCTCTCTCTCTCCCCCTCCCCTCTCTCTCGCTCCCTCCGCCCCCTCCCCCCTTCCCTCTCCCCCCCTCCCCCTCTCTCACTGCCGCGGCAGCGGCCGTGACCCCCCCCCCTTCCGTCTCTCTCCCCCTTCCCTCTCTCTCGCTGCCCCCGGCCCCTCCCCCCTTCCCTCTCCCCCCCCTCCCCCTCTCTCGCTGCCGCGGCAGCGGCCACGGCCCCCCCCCTTCCCTCTCCCCCCTCTCTCGCTCCCCCCTCCCTCTCGCTCCCCCCTTCCCTCTCCCCCCCCTCCCCCTCTCTCGCTGTCGCGGCAGCGGCCGCGGCCCCCCCCCCCTTCCCTCTCCCCCCTCTCTCGCTCCCCCCTTCCCTCTCTCTCCCCCCTTCCCTCTCCCCCCCTCCCCCTCTCTCGCTGCCGCGGCAGCGGCCGCGGCCCCCCCTTTCTCTCTCTCCTCGCCTCCCTTTCCCCCCCCCCTTCTCTCTCCCCTCCCCTCCCTCTCTCGCTACCGCTGTCGTGGTAGCGGCCCCCCCCTCTCTCTCTCTTCCCCCCCCTTCCCTCTCTCCTCCCCTCCCTTTCCCCCCCCCCCTTCTCTCTCCCCTCCCCTCCCTCTCTCGCTGCCGCTGCCGCGGCAGCGGGCCCCCCCCCTCTCTCTCTCTCTTCCCCCCCCTTCCCTCTCGCTTCCCCCTCTCTCCCCCCTTCCCTCTCCCCCCCCTCCCCCTCTCTCGCTGCCGCTGCCGCGGCAGCGGCCCCCTCCCTCCCCTCTCCCCCCTCCCCCTCTCTCGCTGCCGCGGTAGCGGCAGCGGCCCCCTCGCTTCTCTCTCCCCCCCCTTCCCTCTCCCCCCCCTCCCCCTCTCTCGCTGCCGCTGCCGCGGCAGTGGCCCCCTCCCCTCCCTCTCCCCCCTCCCCTCCCCGCCCCCTCCCCCCTCCCCCTCTCTCGCTGCCGCTGCCGCGGCAGCGGCTCCCTCCCCTCCCTCTCCCCCCTCCCTCTCACTGCCCCCCCTCCCTCTCTCGCCGCGGCCCCCATCCCTCCCTCTCCCCTCTCCCTCTCACCGCCCCCCCTTCCCTCTCCCCCCCCTCCCCCTCTCTCGTCGCTGCCGTGGCAGCGGCAGCGGCCCCCTCCCCTCCCTCTCCCCCCTCGCCTCCCCTCCCTCTTCCCCCTTTCTATCCCCGCCCCCCCTCCCTCTTTCGCCGCCCCCCCTCCCTCTCCCCTCCCATCTCCCTCCCCTCCCTCCCCCCCTCTGCGCTGCCGCGGCCGCGACAGCGGCCTCCCCCTCCCCTCTCTCTCCCCCCCCCTCGCTGCTTCTCCCCTCTCTCCCCTCTCTTTCCCCCCTCCCCCTTCTCTCCCCCCTCCCTTTCTCTCCCCTCTCTTTCCCCCCCCTTCTCTCGTCTCTCTCCCTCTCTCTTTCTTTCTCTCTTTTGCTGCCGAGGCAGCAAGACTCTCTCTCTTCTTTTCTCTCTCTAAAAATCTTTCCTTCACTTTTCTCTCTCTATAATAAAATTTCAAAGAATACAAATTTTAAAAACAGTACCTGGAAAAAAGTTGAAATCGATGCTTGTGCTTGCTTGTGCTCGCTTTTGCTCTTCCTCCTCTTTTTGCTTCTCCTCTTGCTCTTCCTTGTTGAAATGAGAGAAACAATGAGAGAAGGAGAGTATATATAAGAAAAACTAGGGTTTTAAGTGCTTCTCTCTCATTGGTCCTTCTATAACATTATCTCCTCTCCCATTGGCCTCTCTATTAGATTATCTTCTCTCTCTCTCCCACCACCCACTCCCATCCTCCCACCCCATTCCCACTCCCACTCCCACTCCCACTCCCACCCCCATGCTCCCACCCCACCTCCCCCATTCTCACTCCCACGCCCACGCCCATTCTTTCACCTTCCCCATTTCCACTCCCTCTCCCACTCCCATCCTCCCACCCCACCCCTCCCACTCCCACCCTCACTCCACCCCCACCTCCCCCATTCCCACTCCCACTCCCACTCCCACTCCCATTCTCCCACCCACTCACATCCTCCCACCTACACCTCTCACTCCCACTCCCATCCTCCCACCCCCACCCCTCCCCCCCCATTCCCACTCCCACTCCCATTCTCCCACCCTTATCCTCCCACCTCACCCCTCCCACTCCCATCCTCCCACTCCGTCTCCCACTCCCACTCCCACTCCCATTTTCCCACCCCCCCACCTCCCCCATTCCCACTCCCACTCCCATTTTCCCACCCCCCCCACCTCCCCCACTCCCACTCCCTCCCCCATCCTCCCACCCCACCCCTCCCACTTCCACCCCCACCTCCCCCATTCCCACTCCCATCCTCCCACCTCACCCCTCCCACTTCCACCCCCACCTCCCCCATTCCCACTCCCTCTCCCACTCCCATCGTCCCACTCCCACTCCCCACCCCACCCCTCCCACTCCCACTCCCATCCTCCCACCCTCACCCCACCCCCACCTCCCCCATTCCCACTCCCTCTCCCACTCCCACTCCCATTCTCCCACCCCCACCTCCCCCATTCCCACTCCCTCTCCCACTCCCACTCCCATCCTCCCACCCCCACCCCCACCGCCCCCATTCCCACTCCCTCTCCCACTCTCCCTTTCTCCCACTACCACCCTCCCACACTCCCTTTCTCCACTTTCCCACTCTCCCTTTCTCCCACTACCACCCTCCCAACTATCAATTCCACTATTACTTATGAATTCTAATTAAAACTATTACTTAAATAAATGATATTACTTGAAAACACTCATAGGATTTAAGGTTTAGGATTTCGTGGTTTGGGTTTAGGATTTGGGGTTTGGTGAGTTAGGGTTTAGGGTTTAGGGTTCAAGGTTTGAGGGTTAGGGTTTGGGGGTTAGGGTTTAGAGTTTGGTGGTTTAGGGTTTAGGATTTAGGGTTTAGGGTTTAGGGTTTGGGGGTTAGGGTTTAGGGTTTAGGGTTTGGGGGTAGGGTTTAGGGTTTGGGAGTTAGGGTTTGGGGTTTAGGGTTTAGGGTTTGGGGTTTAGGGTTTAGGGTTTGGGATTTAGGGTTTGGGAGTTAGGGTTTTGGGTTTGGGAGTTAGGGTTTAGGGTTTAGGGTTCAGGGTTTGGGGTTTAGGGTTTGGGGTTTAGGGTTTAGGGTTTGGGAGTTAGGGTTTAGGGTTTAGGGTTTGGGATTTAGGGTTTAGGGTTTAGGGTTTGGGAGTTAGGGTTTAGGGTTTAGGATTTAGGGTTTAGGGTTTGGTGGTTAGGGTTTGGGGGTTAGGGTTAAGGGCTTAGGGTTTAGGATCTAGGGTTTAGGAGTTAGGGTTTAGAGTTTAGGGTTTGGGGGTTAGGGTTAAGGGTTTAGGGTTTAGGGTTTAGGGTTTAGGGTTTCGGGTTTCGGGTTTGGGAGTTAGGGTTTAGGGTTTGGGGTTTGGGAGTTAGGGTTTAGGGTTTAGGGTTTGGGGGTTAGGGTTTAGGGTTTAGGGTTTAGGGTTTAGGGTTTGGGAGTTAGGGTTTAGGGTTTAGGAGTTAGGGTTTAGGGTTTGGGGTTTAGGGTTTAGGGTTTGGGAGTTAGGGTTTGGGGTTTGGGGGTTAGGGTTTAGGGTTTGGGGGTTAGGGTTTAGGGTTTAGGGTTTAGGGTTTAGGGTTGTTATTGGTTAGGGTTTAGGGTTGTTTTGGTTTACGGTTTAGGGTTTAGGGTTTAGGGTTGTTATTGGTTAGTGTCTAATTAAATTTTCAAACACGTTCTGGATTTTTAAATCATTAATAAAGTAGATTATTGAGAAGAGACTAATGTTCTTTATAATGGTTGTTACAGCTTGTTTGCAGAGGAAACTCACAAAGGAGATGGCTACAAAATTTATTCCGGGGATGGAGGTGATTTTATGTTGCAAAAGAGAAGTAGTTGCATTGCTACAATTCATGAAAGTGATCCAAATTCTATTTGTCACTTTAGAAGACTTGGCGAAGATAAGGTAGCGGTTATCGTATCAAGGATTCTTAGTGCACATGTTGAGCTAAAGCATAAGTGTGGGGATATGGAAATCCTTGGAGATGTTATGCCCTATAATACTTCCAACAAAGCATTTATTGCATGGGACAAAGATGAGACTTATCCAACACATGTCATCAGGAATACAAAGTGCATATCTTTGGATTTTAGAGTGGGAGATATTTTACAAATGTTATCATTTACAAATAAGTATGTAGCAGAAGGTCAAGTCTTGGGATTTGAACAAGTTGAACACTAAACATTTGCGCAGATGAGAATTCAAAAAGTTATTGATGATGGTATGGATGATAACTCAATGTCATTGGATGGTCCCTACTATGAGGTAGGAAAGGATTTGAGATGGAGCATGCAATTTTTAAAGATTGGAAAGACTCGGCATGTGGTTTTTAATGATAAACATAATGTATACTACAACATCAAAGAATTGAAAGAATATGCCAATGTACCAAGCTCTATTCCTTCAGAGATGGATGATTCCAATGCACTCAACTATAGCACTGACGTCTTATCAGAAGTCGATGAGTTCATTGGTACCGAGAAAGAAAAATATTTCACAAGTGATGCCTTATCCGGGGTGGATGAGTTCATGCACATTGAGAACTTGGGCAAAGATGTGAAAAGTGTTATATCTTCAAGCATGGATGGCTTCATGGATACTAATAAAGCTCTTGGAGTCAAAGCAGGTAACTATGGAATTATGGAAATCATGCACGATAGTATAATGAGTGATGTTCTCTCTGGAGTAGAGGAGTTTCAAGACTATGGAGTTATGAAATCCATAGAAAGTGCATCAATGAGCGATGTTCTCTCAGGAATAGATGAGTTTGAAGATCATTCTGGACACTCTATCACCACTGACTATGGAGTTATGAAATCCATAGAAAGTGCATCAATGAGTGATGTTCTCTCAGGAATAGATGAGTTTGAAGATCATTCGGGACACTCTAATGCCATTGTGACAAGTGGTTCTACGATTGTATCAAAAGTAGGGATGAGATCAACAAAGGACTATTCGGTGTTTGACTTTGATTGTGAACTTGTAAATGTTACAAATGGTTTGACGAATGTATCAAAAGCAAGGATGACATCAACAAAGGAATATTCAGTATTTGACTGTCAGAGTGATAAGATCAAGGATGCAACATCTCATGAAAACAACGTGACAAATAAATCTTACAAGGAGAACTACACAAATCCAAATAAGAATGAACAGAAGGTCCCAAAACGGACATACAGATGCATGAAAAGACAACGAGTGCAGGCAGATCCAGAAAAGCAACCAAAGAGAATAAGAGTAATGAATGAAGATGTTATGCTAAAAGCAATGCGATCTACATGCTGTAAGCATACATGTATGCGATCCATTAACTTACATGACATCAAGGGTTGTAGAGAACATGTCTGGCAAAGGAAAGGAAGCAGAAGAAATGAATACCTACTCACGAGATTGTCTTGCTTTCTTGTAAATGATAAGAGAAGGCGAAGTTCAGGACATCAAATAAGGCCTCTTATAAATGGAAAAAGTATATGCAATAATGCATATCGCATTATTACAGGATTATCACATGGCACATATTGGAATTTGGCTAATAAAGCAAAGTATGGAGTTAAATTTAACATTCATGGAAACATAGGAAGGCCCAAAACAAGAGCCTCAACGGTTGCGGCAACAGCAATTTTGAAAGATTACATTTATGAAAATGCTTTACCGCAACCACACCTATCAGAAATGCATCTTCCGATAGGTTTGACCAAAAAAGAAGTATTTAACTCTATTGGAGAAACACAGAGGCAAAGAGGGCATGCACCGGCATCTTTTCATACTTTGTATACTCTTTGGAAAAAAAGCTTTGGACATGTTAAAATCCCAAAGAGGCAAAAAATGTCAAAGTGCAACGACTGTGATGATCTAAAGCGAGCACTTGAGAGTGCAACATCTCCAGAACAAAAAGAAGCTTACAAAAGAAAGAGAGAATTTCATCATGGACTTGTTCGACATTCTAGAATAAAATATGCATTTTGGAAGGAGCAAGCTATTTCTCACCCAAATGAGTACATGTGCATTATTGTAGATGGTATGGATCAAAATACAACAACATTACCTCGATTCGTTAACACTCCACCTAAGCTACAAGGCAAATACTTTTTAAAGACACATTTATGTGGAGTGTTAGTGCACGGATTTAAGTTTTTTGCAGACATATGGATTGATTCCTTGCATCTACACGATAGCAATCAAGTTGTAACATCCGTTATGAAGGCAATTCACAATGTACATGCAGAAAAAGGTCGCCTACCAGCAACTTTGAGAATACAAGCAGACAATTGCGGATGAGAGAATAAGAATGTACTCTTCTTCAATGCTAATCGCTCATAGAATCTTCAATGAGATTGAAGTTGGGTTTTTGTTGGTTGGGCACACACATGAGGATATCGATCAGGTATTTAGCACAGTTTCAAGAGAACTAAAACACAAGGACATGGAGACAATGGATGACTTGATAAGAAAATGCGGGAGGCAAGTTGGTGGCCGTAAGGAAGGATATCACAATATTTCATATTTACTTACATATTCCTTGAAATAACTTGAAATTTTGTGCTTCCCAAAAATGACTTGAGCCTATATATTTTGACCCCTCCCACCTTTTTTTCGCTCATTGCTCCGGGGTTTTTGCTCGAAAAATGGAAACCCCCCAGAGTTGTGACCCCTCTGTGTCCTAGGTAATACCATAATAAAATCCATGGAGATGCTTTCCCATTTTTTAGATAGAATCTCCAAGGGGTGTAGGAGACCTCCTACCTTCAGGCATTTAGCCTTATTGACCTAGCATTTTTGGCACCTCAATACATAGTCTTGGACGTCCTTACCTTTTCCAGGCCAAATGAATTGACTTCTGAATTTCCAGATAGAATCTCCAAGGGATGTAGGAGACCTCCTTACCTTCAGGCGTATGTCTTATGAATTCCCAGGTGTGCAGCACTCGGACTATCATGACATTCAAAAAAAATTTGGCGCCTAATCTCATTATTAGTTGAGACACATACTCTACCCTTCTAGAGAAGGTATCCATCCTCAATAGTATATGTTTTCCAGTTGAGTTCTTTATCACCAACTTGTGGTGTGTCACCATTTCCATGTGACTCCTCAGTGAAATCCTCTTGATTAGTTGGATCCCTATTTCTATTTGCTTTCCATATTTTAGAGAAATGAGGATCAAACTCACATTTTCACTTTAAGAACTCTAGGAAATCATTCTGAAATTGAGTAAAACCCAATTCATTAACAATTGGCATTTGGCTAAGGGAGTCTGCTACCACATTGAACTTCCCAAGTTTCCAATATGTTAATTGTATATCAAATTCTTGCACTAATTTAGCCCATCTAGCTTTTCTACCTTTAAGCTTTGGCTAGTTACAAGTCCACTTAATGCTCTCTTGATCAAAGATGATATCAAATTTGGCACCATACAAATAGTGCCTCCACTCTTTAAAGCATAAATTATAGCATATTGCTCCTTCTCATATGTCAAGTAATTCCTTGGGCACGATCTAAATTTTTGCTTTCAAAAGCCATTGGTCTACCTTTTTGTAAAAGTATCGCCCCAAGAACAAAATCATTGGCATCTGCTTCAACCATGAATAGTTCAATGGGATCCACTACCTTTAAGACATGGGATGCTGCTATAGCTACTTTTAATTTTTCAAAACTTCTCTTTTGAGGTTCATTCCATATGAAGGTGCTTTGCTAGTGCTTGAGCTAATTGACTATCATAATATATTGTTGTTGGTTTTGTCTCATCAAAGTAGTCTATTTTTGACAAAGGTCTTTTGACTCCTGAGACATATAGACTCACATGTACTTGTTGTGAGTGCCCTATATTTTCCTTTAGCTAAAGATAGAGAAACGGTTGTTGGTTTTTTGACAACCATTATGTAGCATCTTGGCCAAGGAAATATGCATATCCTTGTGTGAATCTCCCTTCTACATAGTTACTACCACAGCATCCATGCAACCTTGGATGACTTCCTCTATATTCTATTGCAAATTTCTTATACCCTTGATGTACCTCAAGACTCTCTTGGTTGCATTCTAGTGACAATATTTTCGATTTTCCATTAACTATACTAATGAGCTTATTGCATTTATAAGAGGTCTGATGCTCTACTAATTGTGCTTGTCATTGACTGTCAGCTTTTGAACGTCTTTGCTAAGTCTCAATTTTTTCTCCATGGAAGTGGCTCCAATTTTTCACTTTGCCATATGAAAATTCTTTAGAAGACTTTCCCCATATTACTCTTGGCTCATGAAGGTTGTGTTTGAGTCTCTCCAAAACTCAATGCCAAGATAATAAGCTAAGTCCTAAATCTTTCATGTGAAGACAATAATGTGTAACTCTATCCAAAGCTCAATGCCAAGACAATAATGCATAACTGTATCCAAAACTCAATGCCAAGATGATAGTTAATAAGTCCTAAAACTTTCATGTGAAGACAATAATAAATAAGCCTATCCAAAGCTATCCAGTCCTAAATATTTCATGTCCAGCTCTACAAATAATTCTTGTTTATCTTGATGAAGGTATGAGAGCTTCCTATAACAAAAAAATCATTTACATAAAACCTTGCTTTCATAGATAAAGGGTTATGCATAAATCTTGATGCTAAAGGAGGTAAATGATGCACTATCAATTGAAACCTGTCTCACATCTCTCTTTCATTTTAATATCATGGGTAATGACAATTTACTTCATGAGCATGATGAGGTGAGGTAGTGGTTGCAACATGATTGGGATCATGCCTTAAAGTGGCTTGATCATCCCCCTTCATACAAGGGGGAGGATATGTTGGAGATCATTCCTACTCCAATCAAGGGGGTGATCATTTGCAAAATTTATGGATGCAAAACTTTGGTATTTGGACCTATGTGAGCCATGCATGTAAATCTTTAAGACAGTAGTGGGTATTTGATATAAAGTGTGTGGATATGGCATTGACACCAGGCATTGTGTTTGATAGAGGAAAGATTTTCCAAGCTTGGCGAGGAGGATATATATGGTTTGATTTTTATTATGTAAGCATCAATTTCTTTATTAGTAGGCAATGAATGTTTAATTGTAGGATGGATAGTAGGCACTAAATGGTTAATTGTAGGATGGATAGCTAGACAAGTAAATGAAAATGTTTTTGGGGATTTCCTTTAGTTAATTCGTGAATGCTAGGAGGTGTGGATGTCACCTCTACCTTGGAGGGTATCTAGTAATTGGTAGATCACTTAAGCCACATTAGTATACACATAGTTACCAATTTTATATCAATAATATAATGGTATATCACTCACTAAAGTGGTAGTTGCAAGGCATCAAAGTACTTGTTTAATATGTGGAAGTAAGTCCTTATATTGAAATAGTTATATATACCAATGCCACAATGGTAGTATCATAAAATTGGTATTATACTAAGGCTTTATTGATACTCTTGCAATGTACAATGCTAGCTATGAGGTATTAGAAAGGAAATTGGTTCTCTACTAGTACTAAGCTTCCAAGATACTTTCATAGTAGTAGAACACCTAGGATCATGTTTTTTTATGGTTGTGCATTGCACTAGAGCAAAAACGGTGTTTTATGCTTCATCCACAATGCAAAGCATATCCGATAGGCATAATACTTTGCACACACCTTAAACTAGGTGGAATTGAATTACATGAAAAGTGGCATGACCAGACCATAAGTACTTGATCAGATAACATACTTAGCAGCGTGTTTTTTTACGGATGTGCATGACACCAAGGCAAAAATGGTATTTAATGCTCGATCGACGATGCAAAGCATATCCGATGGTCACAATACTTTTCCTACCCCTCAACCTAGGTGGTATTGACATGTTTTCAAATAGGCACACCCATCCAATAAGTACTTGGTTAGATAACACACCTAAGGGCGTGTTTTTTTACAAATGTGCATATCACTAGGGAAAAAACGGTGTATAATGCGTGATCGGCCATGCAAATCATATCCAATGGTCACAATACTTTGCACGCACATCAACCTAGTTTAAAGATACTTGTGTGTAAAGTGGATCCCCCATCGGATAAGTACTTGTTTGAATAACACACCTAGGACCATGTTTTTTTATGGTTGTGCATTACGCTAAGGCAAAAAGGGTGTTTTATGCTTGATCCACAATGCAGAGCATATCCAATGGCACAATACTTTGCACACACCTTAAACTAGATGGAATTGACTTATATGCAAAGTGGTGTGCCCATCCCATAAGTACTTGATCGGATAACATACCTAGCAGCGTGTTTTTTTACGGATGTGCATGACACGAGCAAAACTAGTATTTAATGCTCGATCAACCATGCAAAGGATATTCGACGGGCACAATACTTTTCCTACGCCTCAACCTAGGTGGTATTGAAATGTTCTCAAAGAGGCACACCCATCCGATAAGTACTTGGTCAGATAACATACCTAAGGGCGTGTTTTTTTACGGATGTGCATATCACTACGGGAAAAATGGTGGATAATGCGTGATCGACCATGCAAAGGATATTCGATGGTCACAATACTTTGCACGCACTCAGCCTAGTTGAAACATACTTGCATGCAAAGTGGAGCACCCATCCCATAAGTACTTGATCGAATAACATACCTAGCAGTGTGTTTTTTTACGGATGTGCATGACACTAAGGCAAAAACAGTGTTTTATGCTTGATCGACAATGCAAAGCATATCCGATGGACACAATACTTTGCACACACCTTCAACTTGGTGGAATTCACTTACATGCAAAGTGGTGCGCCCATCCCATAAGTACTTGATCACATAACATACCTAGCAGCATGTTTTTTTACGGATGTGCATGACACTAGAGCAAAAATGGTATTTAATGCTCTATTGACAATGAAAAGGCTATCCAATGGGCACAATACTTTTCCTGTGCCTCAACCTAGGTGGTATTGACATGTTCTCAAAGAGGCACACCCATCAGATAAGTACTTGGTTGGATAACACACCTAAGGGCGTGTTTTTTTTACGTATGTGCATAACACTAGGGAGAAACGGTGTATAATGCGTGATCGATCATGCAAAGCATATATCATAGTCACAACCTCAGCCTAGTTGAAATAGACTTGCATGCAAAGTGGAGCCCCCATCTGAGAAGTACTTGTTTGAATAACACACCTAGGACCATGTTTTTTTATGGTTGTGCATGACACTAAGGCAAAAACGGTGTTTTATGCTTGATCGACAATGCAAAGCATATCTGATGGGTACAATACTTTGCAAACACCTTAAACTAGGTGGAATTGACTTACATGCAAAGTGGCATGCCCATCCCATAAGTACTTGATCGGATCACATAACTAGTAGCGTGTTTGTTTACGGATGTGCATGACACTAAGGCAAAAATTATATTTAATGCTCGATCGACCACACAAAGCATATCCGATGGACACAATACTTTTCCTACACCTTAACCTCAGTGGTATTGACTTGTTTCAAAGAGGCGCACCCATCCGATAAGTACTTGGTCAGATAACACACCTAAGGGCGTGTTTTTTTACGGATGTGCATATCTGGGAAAACGGTGTATAATGCATGATCGACTTGTTTATAGCACACCTAGGACTGTGTTTTTTATGGTTGTGTATGACATTGAGGCACAAATGGTGTTTAATGCGTGATATACCATGCAAAGCATAGACGATAGGCACAATACTTTGCATGCAACTCAACGTAGGTGTTATTGAGTTGCATGCAAAGTGGCATGTCCATCTAATGAGTACTTGATCGGATAACTTCTCCCACCAATAAATTAAGTACCAATTAGAAATTATAATAAATGAGTAGATTATTAAAAAGAGACTAATATTTATGTAATTGTTGCTACTACAGCTTGCTTGAAAGGACTCTCACAAAGGAGATGGCTATAGATTTTGTTCCAGGGATGGATGTGATTTTATGTAGCAAAAGAGAAGTAGTTGCATTTGCTACAATCCATGATAGTGATCCCAATTCAGTTTGCCACTTTCGAAGACTTGGCAAAGATAAGGTGGCAGTTACTGTATCAAAGATTCTTAGCACACATGTTGAGCTAAAGTATAAATGTGGAGATATGGAAACACTTGGAGATGTTATGGCCTATGATACATCCAATAAATCATTTATAGCATGGGATAAAGATGAGACTTATGCAATAGACATTATCAAGAATACAGAGTGCATCACCTTGGATTTTACTATAGGGGAAATTTTATAAATGAGATCATTTGCAAATAAGACTGTAGCAGAAGGTGAAGTATTGGGATTTGAACAAGTGGAGCAATGGTCATTTGCACAAATGAGGATTCTAAAAGTCACTGATGATGGTATGGTTAATAACATAACATCCTTATGTGATCCCTACTATGAGGTAGGCAAGAATATGAGATGGAGCATGCAATTTTTAATCATGAGAAAGAGGCACGTGGTTTTCAATGATAAAGACAAGGTATACTACAATATCAAAGGACCTAAAAAGCATGCCCATGTGCCAGGCTCTATCACTTCAAATGTGGATGATTTCAATGTACTCAATTATAGAAGTGACATCTTATCTGGAGTGGATGAGTTCATTGGTTCCGAGAAACAAAATGAATTTAGAAGCGAAGCCTTATCTGGGGTGGATGAATTCTTGCATAGTGAGAAGGGCAAAGGTTTCAATAGTGATGTCTTGTCAAGTGTGGATGAGTTCATGCATATTAACAAACCTGGTGTTAATCAAGCTTGTGGATTTGTGAAAGCCATGCAAGCTGTCCCAATGAGCGATGTTCTCTCAGGAGTGGAAGAGTTTCAAGGTTCTCAATACTCTCATAGAATATTGAATTCATTGAATGGTCCTAAGAGTATGTTAAAAATGAGGATGAGATCAACAGAGGATTATTCAATATTTAACTTTGATTGTGATATGGCCAAGGATGCAACAACCAATCATGGATGCTTGGTTACAAACAAATGTGAGGAGAAGAAGTGCATAAATACAAATAACAACGTGCATGAGGAATGAAAACAGTCATACATATGCATGAACGAATCCAGGCAGATCCACAAAAGCAACCAAAGAGGAAGAGAGTAATGAAGGAGGAGAACATGTTAAATGCATTGGGATATCTATGTTGCAAGCAAAGATGTATGCACTTCATTGATCTTGCAGACATCAGGGAATGTAGAGGACATGTGGCAAAGAAGAGGAAGCGAAAGAAATGAATACCTTCTCATGACAAGTCTCTCTTGCTCTCTTCAGAATGGCAATAGAAGGCTAAGTTCAAGACAAAATGTAAAAACCTCTCGTAAATGGAAAAAAGATTTGCAATAAGGCATATCGCAATATTACTGGATTATCCTCCTATACAAGAATTCAATGAGAGGTCTAACTATGAAATAGAAGGACTAAAAGCATTTATTACATACAAAAAGGAAATGCTCCAGAGATATCCTGATTTGAAGCTTACTTGGAGAGGACACACTACTTTGCATGTTGGTGCAAAAGTATAGATTGAAAAAATAAGATTTTTATGTGAATATGATAGTGCCACAAAGTGTCATGGATTTATAAATTTATCATGTCAAGGAAAAATATTAAAAATATTTAAATTAACAAATAACTTAGACCGTATAGCTAGAATTTCTAAAATAGGATTATTTGAAATTCTTGCATGTTGGTGCAAAAGTATAGATTGAAAAAACGAGATTTTTATGTGAATATGATAGTGCCACAAAGTGAACTTTTGATTTGGGAAGAATATTTTCAATGATAAAGACAAGGTATACTACAATATCAAAGGACCTAAAAAGCGTGCCCATGTGCCAGGCTCTATCACTTCAAATGTGGATGATTTCAATGTACTCAATTATAGAAGTGACATCTTATCTGGAGTGGATGAGTTCATTGGTTCCGAGAAACAAAATGATTTTAGAAGCGAAGCCTTATCTGGGGTGGATGAATTCTTGCACAGTGAGAAGGGCAAAGGTTTCAATAGCGATGTCTTGTCAAGTGTGGATGAGTTCATGCATATTAACAAACCTGGTGTCAATCAAGCTTGTGGATTTGTGAAAGCCATGCAAGCTGTCCCAATGAGCGATGTTCTCTCAGGAGTGGAAGAGTTTCAAGGTTCTCAATACTCTCGTAGAATATTGAATTCATTGAATGGTCCTAAGAGTATGTTAAAAATGAGGATGAGATCAACAGAGGATTATTCAATATTTAACTTTGATTGTGATATGGCCAAGGATGCAACAACCAATCATGGATGCTTGGTTACAAACAAATGTGAGGAGAAGAAGTGCATAAATACAAATAACAACGTGCATGAGGAATGAAAACGGTCATACATATGCATGAACGAATCCAGGAAGATCCACAAAAGCAACCAAAGAGGAAGAGAGTAATGAAGGAGGATCTAACATTTTAAATGCATTGGGATATCTATGTTGTAAGCAAAGATGTATGCACTTCATTGATCTTGCAGACATCAGGGAATGTAGAGGACACGTGTGGCAAAGAAGAGGAAGCGAAAGAAATGAATACCTTCTCATGACAAGTCTCTCTTGCTCTCTTCAGAATGGCAATAAAAGGCTAAGTTCAAGACAAAATGTAAAAACCTCTCGTAAATGGAAAAAAGATTTGCAATAAGGCATATCGCAATATTACTGGATTATCCTCCTATACAAGAATTCAATGAGAGGTCTAACTATGAAATAGAAGGACTAAAAGCATTTATTACATACAAAAAGGAAATGCTCCAGAGATATCTTGATTTGAAGCTTACTTGGAGAGGACACACTACTTTGCATGTTGGTGCAAAAGTATAGATTGAAAAAATAAGATTTTTATGTGAATATGATAGTGCCACAAAGTGTCATGGATTTATAAATTTATCATGTCAAGGAAAAATATTAAAAATAATTAAATTAACAAATAACTTAGACTGTATAGCTCGAATTTCTAAAATAGGATTATTTGAAATTCTTGCATGTTGGTACAAAAGTATAGATTGAAAAAACAAGATTTTTATGTGAATATGATAGTGCCACAAAGTGAACTTTTGATTTGGGAAGAATATTTTCAGAAAGTAAAATTTTGATTTGGGAAGGATATTTTCACAAAGTAAACTTTTCATTTGGGAAGGATTTTTGGGCTTCATCCAAAAACAACAGAAAAAGTCCAAAATTAATGAAATAGGTGTTGATTGTGCATATTCAGGATGCAAGCACGCTGAAGGAGGCATGGGATACTTTGACAAAAATGTACAGCACAAATATGAAAATGGAGCTCAAGCAAGAGTTGCACAATGTGTAGAGAGAAAATATGAGCATCAATAACTACCACATGAAGGTGAAGAAGATTGCAGATGCACTTGCTTCCATTGGGATGCCAGTGGAAGGTGATGATTTCGTTTCTATGACCTTGAATGGTCTAGGAAAGGATTATGCACAATTCCGGACATCCATTGCCGTCCGTGAAAAATTTCATGATTTTGAGGAGTTGATTGCTCTTCTAATTTCTGAAGAGCAAAGAAATGGTGGTGCATCTTCTTCAGGAGGAACTTCAACAGAAACTGTCTTCTACTCAAATACTGGAAGAGATAGAGGCAGAGGTAGAGCAGGTCAACCGTGGCAGAAATCAGAATATGCAGCAAATTCAAGAAAACCAGTCCTATGGAGGAGGATGTGGTAACCTTAGAGGCAGGGGGAGCCAAAGAGGTCATGGTGGATGGCAGAGAGGCCAAAATGCAAATTACAGCAATGTTGAATGCTACTACTATGGCTCGGGGGGGTCACTCATCATATGTAACCCTATCACGTGAGTTCAACAGAAGGATATTTTTTATTTCTAAAATTTACAAAAATAAATATACATAAGGGACTATTTAAAATAGTTTTGGAAAAAATTTACAGATTTGTATAGAAAAGGGGTACATTTTATTAATGAAAATTTTACAGATAAGGGATTTTAGAAATATGCCTTGAACGCACGTGGTATAGAGGGTTTATACATAGTGACCCCCCCGAGTACTATGGTAAAATGGGTCATATGGCTAAAGACTGCTATAAAAAGTAGAATGACATAGTGAATGGAAAATTGCAACAAGGCAATTATGCATTCTGTAGTAGACAGGGTGATGATAGAAATGAGCATTTGTTTATGGTGCAGCACATGACCAATTCTGTGAAAAGTGCAGAAGAAAGAAATGATGTGTGGTATGTTGACTCAGGTGCGTCAAACCACATGACAGGTCATGCGGAATGGATGCACGATGCAAGGAAAATCGAAAGACTAGGATTTGTGGAGACTGGTGATGATACTGCACATCCTATTGTGCAGATTGGTAAAGTTCCTTTGTCTATGCAGGATGGGAAAAAGAAATACCTATTTAATGTATTTCATGTCTTGAATATCACCAAGAACCTAGTTTCTATTGGTCAAATGTTTGAGTAGGGCTTGTAGGTCAGATTTAATCCTCATGGATGCTTTGTTGAGGATATGAAAAATAAAGGTCGCTTGATAGCAAAAGGGAAGAAGAAGGGCAGGACGTTTACATTGGATGTGGACATGCCTGAATTGAGTGCAGCAATGTTTGCACATGGGACTAGTGTAGTTGCAGATATTGATATCTGGCATGAACACATTGGTCATGTTAATGTACAATGACTTAAATTAATGCAGGCCCAAAATATTGTTGCAGGATTGCCTAAGTTCAAGGTTGCAGAAGTGCATAAGGTATGTGAAGCCTGTCAATTTGGAAAACAAGCAAGGAAACCATTCCTAGACATGTTCAAGAGAGTAAGAGGCCATTGGAATTAATCAACTCTGATGTGTGGACTACTAAAGTTGCATCTAGTGGAGGCTATCATTATTTTGTTACTTTTATTGATGACCAGCAGAAAAGTTTACGTGTATTTTATGAAAAAGAAAAGTGAAGTGTTTGAGCATTTCAAAGCTTTTAAAGCTATGGTTAAAAAAGAAACAGGCTTGCAAATAAAATGCCTAAGGTTAGATGGAGAGGGAGAGTACCTCTCAAATGAGTTTGCAAGGTTCCTGCAGGAGCATGGCATAAAGTAATAATATTCATGCAGTCATACCCCATAGCAAAATGGACTTGCACAAAGGAAAACAGGCATATTGGAGAGGTATCTCCTGCCATGCTCAATGAAAAAGACCTGCCCGATTATTATTGGGCTGAAGCAGTTGCTACAGCAGTCTACATAATGAACAGGACTCCCACTGCAGCAATACATGGCATGATGCTAGAGGAGAGGTATACTGGTAGGAAACCAAATATTTCTCATTTAAAAGTTTTTGGTTGCATTGCCTATGTTCATGTGCCAGATGATTTGAGATCCAAGTTGGATCCAAAAGCTAAGAAGTGTATGTTTATTGGTTATTCTTTGTAGCGGAAATGGTATAGATGCTACAACCCTTCTACTTGTAAGTTTAAAGTGAGCAGAGATGTTGTTTTTGATGAGATGAGCAGCTGGTATAAACCAGTAAATGTGATTGATGATGTAGATGCACAAAATGGTAATGCTGCACAGAATTCACAGCAGCAATCACAAAATATTAGTGGACCTATAGTGTCCTCTAGCAGTGGTTCACATACTTCACCATGGACAGGCAAATTGAGATAAGGAGAATATCCTCAAAGCATTGTAGATAGTGGTATGCAAGTATCACAAAAAGAAGAAGAGAAAGTAGATCAGCCCATGGTTGATGTGAACGCAGGTCACTCTTATGTGGATGGTGAATCCAGTGGCTCAGAACAGAGCCTTGATGATGAGTTGGGTATTCCTTCTGTTGTTACACCTGGAGTAAGGAAGATAAGGGATGTTTTGAGACTGGTAGTGAGCCTATTTTTCACAGGTCTACCAGAGTTAAGTATCCTATGGATAGGCTGAAATATGATGGATTTACAGCCATTTACTATGCCTATATGGTCAAAGTGATACAAGAACCAGAACCCACTTCTTTTGAGCAAGCCATGGGAAAAGGAAAATGGGAAAAGCCATGGATGAAGAAATGGATGACTTGGAAGCAAATGCTACATGGAAATTGGTGCCTTTGCCTAAAGACAAGAATGCAATTGGCTATGGTGGCGGCTAGAAGCTGTATTGAACAAAAAGGTGAAGATGAGGAAAGACGAGCGAAAAGAGGAGTTGTTATATCCTTACAAGTTAGCAGAAGCCTCAAAGCAGCTTGTGAGGAGAGTCTGTGATGAGATTGCATAAGTCAGTCCTAGTGACGAATGGCCTACAGATTTAAAGTCTGCTTGTTTTCACGAAGCCAATGCGATAGTAGGCTCTTTTGAGGACATATTCTCTCTCCTGGTGTAATAGACAAGTGATGGAAATATACTTCCACAATGACTTATGTGTTTTCTAAAGTTGTAATAGACAAGGGATGGAAACATACTTCCACAAAGACTTTTCAATTCTCTTATGATGTAATAGAGAAGGGATTGAAATATATTTCCCTCCCTCTCTCTCTCTCTCACACACACACACACTCTCTCTCTCATCTCTCTCTCTCTCTCTCTCTCTCTTTCTCTCTCTTAAACACATTTTCTTGTGTGTGTGTGTGACGGTCATAACAATCTCTCTCTCTCTCTCTCTCTCTCTCTATCTATCTATCTCTACCCGTCTCCCACTCTCTCTCCCCCTCTCCCCCCTCTCTCCTCTCTCTCTCTCTCTCTCTCTCTCTCTCTCTCTCCCCCTATCCCCTCTCCTTCACCTCTCTCTCTCTCTCTCTAGGTGTGTGTGTTATAAGGTGAAGCACAATGCAGATGGTTCTGTGAGCAGATACAAGGCAAGATTAGTTGTCAAGGGGTATGCACAGACATATGGCATTGATTATGAAGAAACATTCAGTCCAATTGCAAGGATGGCAACCGTAAGAGCAGTCATTGCTATGGCTGCATCAAAGAGATGGTCTTTACAAAATGCTATTGAAGTAGAAGTTTGAGATGAAGGATTTGGGAGAGCTGCATTATTTCTTGGGCATTGAGGTGATTAGATCCACAAGTGGGATACTCGGGGGGGGTCACTCATTATATGTAACCCTATCACGTGAGTTCAACAGAAGGATATTTTTTATTTCTAAAATTTACAGAAATAAATATACATAAGGGACTATTTAAATTAGTTTCTGAAAAAAATTATAGATTTGTATAGAAAAGGGGTACATTTTATTAATGAAAATTTTACAGATAAGGGATTTTAATAAATAGGCCTTGAACGCACGTGATATAGAGGGTTTTTACATAGTGACCCCCCTGAGGTGGGATATGGCTCTTGCAGAGGCAGTATGGATTGGACATGCTATCCAAATATGGAATGACAGGCTGTAAGCCTATTTTAGTTCCTTTGGAGTAGAATGTGAAGTTGAGCGCAAATGTAGGTGAGCTTTTGGAAGACCCTACTATGTACAGATGCATAGTAGGAAGCTTGATTTATATGACTATTACCAAGCCAGATTTGAGCTATGTTGTTGGGTTGGTAAGTCAGTTTATGCATGCTCTAAGGAAACCACATTTGGATGTGGTTCGACACATACTGAGGTATGTGAAGTCCACATTGTAGTATGGACTATTTTATGAGACTGGGGTTCAGATACAGTTGCATGGATACACTAATGCTAATTGGGCTGGTAGTATTTCTGATAGACAATCTACCAGTGGATATGTGTTCTCTTTTGGGAGTGTTGTAGTCACTTGGAGCAGCAAGAAACAGCCTACAGTTGCCTTGTCGAGCATAGAGGCTGAGTACAAGGGTGCATCAATGGCTGCATGTGAGGTAGCTTGGTTGCATAAGCTACTTTATGATATGCATTAGTCTACAGATGGGTGTGCTATCATTTATTGTGATAACATGAGCGGTATACACCTGGCAAATAACCTAGTCTATCATGCTAGAACAAAGCACATTGAGATGCATTATCACTATGTGCGGGAGAAGGTTCTAGTAGGTTTTATTGATCTAGTTTATGTCAGCATAGAGGATTAGGTAGCTGACATATTCACGAAGGCATTGGGCGCAGAGAAGCTTCGCAAGTTTAGAGACCTGCTTGGTGTGCAAGAATTGGGATTGAGCTCGAGGGGGAGTGTTGAGATATTGAGCTCCACTCGTGATATTCCAGGGTGAGCGTTGTGCATTTATGTCACCGACTTGTTAGCTGCAAATGCGGTTGGTACACCGCCCATGAATAATAGCTAGATGACAGCTATCTTTTTGTACTCTAGTTAGTGGCTCAGTTAGTATGCCACCTAGGTTAGCTGAGTTTGGTTTGATACCCACATATAGGGTTCATCTATTCCTTTTGTATTAAGAGAGAGTTCTTTTGGCTTTCACAACTAAGAAGAGGAAAATTGTTTTCAACCTCCACCTTTGTGTGTATTCCCCCATTGTGTATGTGAGAAAGCTGTAAGTGAGACTCCTTAATTCTCTTCCACTCTCTTCACAAGGAGGAAGGGGGAGGAGGGAGTAAGGAGGAGGAGGGGGAGGAGGAGGGAGGGGGAGGAGGGAGTGAGGAGGGAGGGAGGGGAGGGGGGAGGGAGGGAGGGGGAGGGGGGGAGGGAGGGAGGGGGAGGGTGGGAAGGGAGGGAGGGAGGGAGGGGGAGGGAGGGAGAGGGGAGGGGGGGAGGGGAGGGAGGGAGGGAGGGGGAGGGTGAGGTTGAGGGGGAGGGGGTGGGGGAGGGAGGGAGGGAAGAGAGGGGGGGAGGGGGAGCAGGAGGGAGGAAAGAGAAGGAGGGAGGGAATTCAAAATTCGAATTTTGAATTTTGAATTTTATGGTTCCCACCTAGGAGTAAGATTTGTGTAAGAGGTGTAAGAGGCATAAGACGTGGGGTCACATCTGGGCTTAACCCACCTAGGTGAGGGGGGGTTAGGAATTTTTGGGACCTACCTTGGCCCTTTCATTAGGACTAATCCATTTCTTAATTCATTCCTTATATGACCCTTTTGAGACCCGATTTCTCCTTTAATGAAAATGAATCGAGACCGTGCACCAGTCTATGTAAGAAGTTACGTTAATTTTCATAATTTTAGCTTTATTTGCTACTGTTTCTTATCTTTTGGTGTAGCTTATATGTGTTATGTTTTAATAATTTTGATTTATTTCCTTCAAAACACTCTAAAAATTTGCTTGTTTTTATGTTTTTATATGTGTTTTGAAGAGTAAGTTTTTCCTTAAATTTTATCCATAAACTAGTCCAAAAGTATTTATAAAAATGAATTTGTACATTGACAAGTTCAAAATTAATGAAATAAGTGTTTAGGATAACATCGAGAAACAACAGAGATGTAGTAGTGATTGTATCATTATTTTAAAATACCTTTTTCCCATCTTCAACATGTCCATACAGGTCATGTTCATCTACCATAGCTTGTTTCCTTGTTTGTTCTACTTGGACCACCGATCTCACATTTAAAACATGTTTTAATTGATGTAAGAAAGTCAAGATTTTAAAGTGCAAGACATCATTATGTCATTGGCATATGGGAATATGTTTGGCAATATAGAACTGTGAAGATGGTTGACATAGCCCTTATATGGACTATTATCTATTAAGGTAGTATTTTTCTCATTACAATGCCCTCTAAATGTTTGCTATCTTGACCCTACATTATAAAGAAAGGAAATGTAACTATGCATGTACTAGCTAACCCTACTTTGTAAGCCCCCCCTATATGAGAAGAGGGCAGTGAGATAGGAAAAATGACTCATAGGTCCTAGTTTAGACACTGGATAGAGGCCGAGGGTGTGGCCTCATGGACAATGTGAGCATTACTGAGTCAGTAAAGGTACAAAATAGGGTTCCACTAAGGGGGTCCCAAGATGGACCTATGGCCCGGTTTAAAGGTGGGATTCCCCAACCTAATAGTATGGGTTCCTTTACTAGTGGCGATGGCTTAATTAACCACATTGGTTGAGCATCGACCAACTTCCCAACAAATAATATATAATGATAGCCTACTTAGCCCATTAGAATTCACTTTCTATCACCCTTGCATTCACCTAGCATATAGCCCCCATCCTCTATTGTTTCTAGCGTGCCATCAAAGCTTCCTCACTAAAGCACACAATTAGGAAGTGGTTGCCATCTATTGTATCAATTTGTAGTAACACAATTCTTTCTCTCTCTCTCTCTCTCTCTCTCTCTCTCTTGGGGGAATCACAAGGGGAAGCTTATGATATCATGTGAGTGTACAATAGGTTTTGTTTTTGAGATGAGACATAAGATTAAACATTAGGGGTAGGGGCCGTTTTTACATTTTTCCAATATTAAATTTAAGTTAGGCATTAGGGGAGAATTGGGGTCTCAAAAGGGCCTCATAAGGAATGGATTAGTGAAAGATTAGTTCTCCTAATACAATCCTGTGTGGAGGGGTCATAATGGAGGGTAAGGTGGTTTTGGTAGACTGTACATGGTTTTGCATGTAATTATGATGGATATGCAATTTTAGTATTAGAATATATTTAACGTGGAAGAATAGAGTGTCCATATTTGCTCAATAGTGTAGTGGTAAGAGTGTGGGACCTTGTGCCAGGTGGTCAAGGGTTCAACCCTTGCTAGGCGCAAAAGGAGGCCTTAAAGTTTTGGTGGGCGCCTCCTTCATCAAGTGGCACATTGGACACGTGTCAAGAGCGCATGAGGCATGATTGCTCTGGTCGTCCTACTCGTGTACAATCGCCACTTGCAATTGCCATTCGAAACCCACTTGCAACCCCCATTTGCACATACATTAAATGCACACCCCCTCTCCCCTTTTGGATTTTTGGACACATGGCATCACACGGTTCTCCCTCCCAATCCAAGTGGTTTTCTTTTCAAATTCCATGGTATTTCCTCTCTTTTTCAAATTGACACCTAGTAGCACGTTTTTTTACGGATGTGCATGACACTAGAGCAAAAATGGTATTTAATGCTCGATCGACAATGCAAAGGATATCCGATGGGCACAATACTTTTCCTATGCCTCAGCCTAGGTGGTATTGGCATGTTCTCAAAGAGGCACACCCAACAGATAAGTACTTGGTTGGATAACACACCTAAGGGCATGTTTTTTTAATAGATGTGCATATCACTAGGGAAAAACGGTGTATAATGCATGATCGACCATGCAAAGCATATCTCATGGTCACAACCTCAACCTAGTTGAAACAGACTTGCATGCAAAGTGGATCCCCCATCTAAGAAGTACTTGTTTGAATAACACACCTAGGACCGTGTTTTTTTATGGTTGTGCATGACACTAATGCAAAAACGGTGTTTTATGCTTGATCAACAATGCAAAGCATATCCGATGGGTACAATACTTTGAAAACACCTTAAACTAGGTGGAATTGACTTACATGCAAAGTGGCATGACCATCCCATAAGTACTTGATCGGATAACATAACTAGCAGCGTGTTTTTTACAGATGTGCATGACACTAAAGCAAAAATGGTATTTAATGCTCGATCGACCATGCAAAGCATATCCGATGGATACAATACTTTTCCTATACCTCAAACTCGGTGGTATTGACTTGTTTTCAAAGAGGCGCACCCATCCGATAAGTACTTGGTCAGATAACACACCTAAGGGCGTGTTTTTTTATGGATGTGCATATCATTAGGGGGAAAATGGTGTATAATGCGTGATCGACCACCTATGGAGTAGATGCACATGCCACCTCAACATGGCATTGCCCCACACCTCTGAGAACTCTCATTGGTACACCTCAAATCCCTCTCTAATCCCTTGAATTTAGGAAACACTACTTGGGGGTCCTTTTGAGACCCCAATTCTCCCCTAATGGGGGACATGCAATCCTGTGGGGAGGAGGGGGGGGGGGGGGGCATTACAAATTTATACACTACACATAAAAAGAACACACACATACACATTTGACTAGTTGTAATTATCATGTATCTGTTGAGAGGAAGAGAAAGAGGAGAGAGATCGACACAAGAGTTGCTTCCAAGAAAGTGATTCTATTCATAGATCATAGTAATATATATAGTTGAGGACTAGGCTGAGTTAGGGAAAGCTATATATAGCTCTAACACCCCCACTCAAACTAGGCCCTCTAGCTACATATGAAAAAACCCTTGGGGAGTACAAGCAAAAAACCCGAGCCACTAAATATATCTATGTGAAAATATATATACAAAGGATGGTCATATGCCAATTTGAATGATACAGTGTAATGCTGGATGATACAGTGCAAATTGCATGTGGATAGTACAAGGACATAAGACAAGCACTTGTCCATAGTACAGTGCAAAGTATAGGCACTATGTTTGATGCATAATACAGTGCAAAGTATGTGTGAAAAATAGAAAAATCTTTCTGGAAATCTCAACTTGTTTGACATAGTGATGATGCATAATCAGGGCTTGAGATCTTCAAGTTTGATGTTTGAGCCCTTCATCCAAATAGTAGAGCTTGTTGTCTCCAAGTTCAATCTGGTCAAACCTCCTCAAACCTTTATAATAATGCCTTCATGTTTTGCATAATTCATACACATAAAATGACCGATTTCATGTGGTGTATATGAACACAACAAATATTCAAGTGTCTGTTTCTATTGTACCAAGGATGAATGTATGAGGAAATTGCTTTAGTCACTCCAAAGATGAGTATGGAGGGGCGATTTGAGATGTCCACAAAGCCAGGGCTGAAATGTCTCTTGGGTAGTGTAAGAAAGCCGTAGCAACACAATAGGAAGGCCCATAAAGTTCCTACAAATCAAGAACCAATAATCCAAATACACAACAAGCATTCGGCATCCTGAAGTATCAAATTTGAGCACTCTCATTGGTACACCTCAAATCCCTCTCTAATCCCTTGAATTTAGGAAACACTAATTGGGGGTCCTTTTGAGACCCCAATTCTCCCCTAATGGGGGACATGCCACCTTGTGGGGAGGCAGGGAGGGGGGGGCATTACAAATTTATACACTACACATAAAAAGAACACACACATACACATTTGACTAGTTGTAATTGTTATGTATCTATTGAGAGGAAGAGAAAGAGGAGAGAGACCAACACAAGAGTTGCTTCCAAGAAAGTGATTCTATTCATAGATCATAGTAATATATATAGTTGAGGACTACGTTGAGTTAGGGCAAGCTATATATAGCTCTAACACCCCCACCCAAACTAGGCCCTCTAGCTACAGATGAAAAAACCCTTGGGGAGTACAAGCGAAAAACCCGAGCCACTAAATATATCTATGTGAAAATATATATACAAAGGATGGTCATATGCCAATTTGAATGATACAGTGTAATGCTAGATGATACAGTGCAAATCACATGTGGATAGTACAAGGACATAAGATAAGCACTTATCCATAGTACAGTGCAAAGTATAGGCACTATGTTTGGTGCATGATACAATGCAAAGTATGTGTGAAAAATAGAAAAATATTTCTGGAAATTTCAACTTGTTTGACATAGTGATGATGCATAATCAAGGCTTGAGATCTTCAAGTCCAATGTTTCAGCTCTTCATCCAAATAGTAGAGCTTGTTGCCTCCAAGTTCAATCTCGTCAAACCTCCTCAAACCTTTATAATAATGCCTTCATGTTTTGCACAATTCATACACATAAAATGACCGATTTCATGTGGTGTATATGAACACAACAAATATTCAAGTGTCTGTTTCTATTGTACCAAGATGAATGTATGAGGAAATTGCTTCAGTCACTCCAAAGATGAGTATGGAGGGGCGATTTTGAGATGTCCACAAAGCCATGGCTGAAATGACTCTTGGGTAGTGTAAGAAAGCCGTAGCAACACAATAGGAAGGCCCATAAAGTTCCTACAAATAAAGAACCAATAATCCAAATACACAACAAGCATTCGGGCATCCTGAAGTATCAGATTTGATATGCCCATAAAGCCAGGGCTGAATGTCGCTTGCGTAGTGTAAGAAAGCCATAGCAACACAATAGAAAGACCCATAATGATCCTGCAAATCAAGAACCAATAATCTAGAAATACAATGAGATTCGGACATCCGAATGTATCGAACAATTGAGCATCCCAGAAGTACCGAACAACTGGGCAACCGGAAGTACCAAACAATTGAAAATACGAACAATTGGGCATCCCAGAAGTACCGAACAACTGGACAGCTGGAAGTACCGAACAACCAAAAATACGACAAGAATAAGCCACGCACGTATGACAAGAGACAAGCTTGTGTGGATTAGACACATAGTGGGAATGAAAAAGTACCGAACAACTGGGTAGCCCGAAGTACGGAACAATCGAAAATACGCACAATTTGACATCCTAAAAGTACTAAACAACTGGGCAACCAAAAGTACTGAACAACCAAAAATACAATGAGAATAAGCCATGCACTTATGACAAGAGGCAAGCTTGTGTGGATTAGACATAGCTTACATAATCATAGTGGGAATGAAATAACAACCTCTTCGCATCCAAAAGTACCAAACAACCGGGAAGACGAGCATCCGAGATTACAAAGAACATCCAAAAGTAACCAGGAAAATAGGCATCCAGGAATGGTGATCATGTCCAAACAAGTACTCAATAGTAATGCATATGTGCCACGTCCAAACGAGTACTTAATAAATAATCCATATGTGCCATGTCCAAACGAGTACTGAAGAAGTAATTCATATATGTTCACCTGAAAGACATTGAACCTTGCCACATGCAAATGAGTACACAATATGACCATGTCCAAATGAGTACTCAATAAGTAATCCATATGTGTCCATCGTGAAAGCCAGATAAATATGTGTCACATCCAAATGAGGACTTATAGTGATAATCCATGTAGCACATTCGGACGAGTAAATATGTGTCACATCCAAACGAGGAGTCAGTAATAATCTATGTACCACATCTAGACAAGTACTCAAGTAGTTAGCCATATGCCATGTCCAAATGAGTACTCAAGCAATTAGCCATATGTGTTCATAAATATTGTCACCTAAAAGACGTTGAACCTTGCCATGTTCAAACGAGTATGCAATAAGTAATCCATAGATGCCACAGCCTCAATAAGTCAGCCATAGGTGTTCATCGTGAAAGACATATAAGTATACCTCACCACATAAAGGGTGAAATAAAAGTATGCCTTGCTTGAACCAATAAGTAAATACACAAAGAAGTAACAAATTGTTGGTCTAGCACGACCTTGCACGCACTCATAAATATAAATGAGTATGAAAAACAAAGTAGATGTACTCATCCTATAGGTATCGAATGTGCATTTAGTCTATTGGATTGTATCTACACATCTGTGTTAACCTGCATGTACTCGGAGAAACAACTGAGTGTGATGAAAGAGAACATATGAGCTCACCTTTAAAATAAACGAGTGCCTTGAAAATGACAAGAAAACATGTGAGAAGCATCTTCGCATATGTGAAGTAACGTATCCAAGGAGTAATGATATCAAAGCTAAATAGAAAAGAAACATTGAAAGAAAACATGTTAGAATCTTAACAATGTAAAACGTTTGGCAAGTCCTTTTCTTTTATAGGATGGACCAACTTATAGAAGTGAGGCTAGTGTTGAATACATGACGAGCAAGTCACGCAAGATGTTAGCTTATAAGAGAGAAATTGAGCATTAGATTGACAATTTCTTTTGCATATCAAGCACACCTACATGATATTTAGCCTACTCCAGATCAAATAAAATGGATGGCCTATAGGCATGCTTGATTAACAAAGATGAAAGAGAACTTGCTTTCAAAATCATACGATAATCGAAAGTAACTCTCACCTTCAAAATAACATAAAAAATTTAGGAAATCAAAAGTAAATGATAAGATAATTGAAGAAAATCTAGCTTTTAAAACAATACAAAATATTTTGGAAGCTCCTTTGAATCAATCAGCTCATGCTAAAAGTAAAGCTTGATATAGAATATTTGACAAGTCTTTTTAACCGAGATTTATGGAAACTTGAAGCTGTAGCTAAAGTTGCTAGCAAAACATAACAATACATGTATTATCATTGTGAATAAAGCACCAAGCATATGAATGTAGTGGAATACAAATAACATAACTTGTCAAGTAGAATATCAAGAAAAAAGCATTGTACTAAACTATGATGATATCATGGTTCCCAATCATGTACAACATTAAAGAAAGTTGGTTTATCTCTATACCAACAGGCAAAGAAAAGCTCCAACACATAGATGCATGTCATAGAGATGGCTGAAAAACAATCAAGTTTTGTGAGGCCTCTGAGTATAGATATTGACAAAGCTCTTTGGTTGAATGACATTCTATGAATATTGAGTAGCAAAGCACTTACACAAAGACTTAGCAAGCAATGAACTAAATAAGAAACTGGTCAGTAAATCATGCACTAAATAAAAACTAGCTTAATATATGTGAAGCACCATTGGCTTTTACTTTTGCAAAAGCAACATGAAACCACAAGTGCTGAAGCGCTAAACTCTTGTTTTCATTGATGACCTAATAGAAATAAAAAATTGCTTTCATATGATAGATAACCTTTTGTCCAAGTGATTTTCTCAATCAACTTTCTGGTCTGTTGAATGTATATAATTATCACTACAAAAGCATGTAGATTGGGCTACCTTACTCTTAACAACAAGATTGAGACTCTCCTTAGCATCAATTAGATAAGATCTTGATCCCTAAAAATTGACTACACTTACAACAATGATCCTGCACTCTTGGTTTTTATGGATATGAATGATGGGTGTTGGGTCTTCTCTTCATCTAAATTTTTATGGAGTCCCAGCTAGGTGTCCTCTTCATCTAAATTTTATGGAGTCCTATAGCTAAAGAAGTTTGCTTTATGTGATTAAGCATCTTATTTCTTCATGTGGGAATGTAAAAGCATGATATGCCAGTGTGTTAAATCCAAGGGAACACAAATACTGAGTGCAAGATGGTGTGATCAACTAGTGGAGACTGAATGCAGGAGGGCGACACCGTATCAGAAAGCTTCTTATCATTAAGTATATATACATTTTTCATTGCATTTGCTTTTGCTTCAAATATTATTAATTCTATGAAAGTATGAACCTTTTCCATCCTCATGTCCTAGATCAATTCTTCTTTGTTATAAGTGTTCATCTTCCTGTCTAAACACTCTTCTACCAGTTTATTGACAGTAGGTAGCAAAAAGAAATAACCATAACTTTCTTACCTGAAATCGAAATAACCGGTGCATATACTTCAAACAAGCCTATGTGGGCCGGTTTCATCAATCATGACCATAACGTGGATTTGCAATGCATCTTTGATAACTTTTGCATATTAACTCAAAACCTAGCAATCAAGTAGTCGAAACGATTAGAAAGAATGTTCTGTGAATGATCGTGTTGCTAGATTGACAAAAAACATATCACTTTCTCCTCATATTCATGCTAGAGCATAGCCAGGCTCTGATACCATGTTGGGAGAAGAGAAAGAGGAGAGAGACGGACACAAGAGTTGTGTTGAGAGGAAGAGAAAGAGGAGAGAGGCCGACATTAGAGTTGCTCTCAAGAAAGTGATTCTATTCATAGATCATAGGCACATATATATATATGGCAAGCTATATATAGCTCTAACAATATCAAGTGTATGAACAAACCAAGCCTAAACTATGGCTAGTTTGAGGCCTTAATAGGAGAACAAAATAAGAGTGGATGTTAGGCCATTGTAAAATATTTGAAGTTCTTCTAATCTATATCAAGGGGTTATTTTCATTACAAAAAATTTGGACTAAAAAAGGCCCCTTTAGAGAATTATTAAAATATTAGAGGCTTGGATAAGGGAATATGGAATCCATCAAGGAGATTATGGCATGTGAACTTCATTGTAATAGAGGCTCCCCAATTCTAGGGGAAATTCCATTTTTTTTCCAAAACACCCCAAAAAACGTAATTGGTTCTTCAAAATAAAATATTGCCCATGGTAGGTCTAGCCTACCATGTCAGGCCTCCTTGGCTTCCTCCCACCCAAATTAGCCTCCAACTAAAACTATGCCCATGTTTTCTTTCTAGTTCAACCAAAGTTTGATTTTTAAATAAGATCTCTCACTATTCTCACTATTTTCTAGCACCTTCTTTCAAAATATTTCTATTCTACTCTTGATTAGTCATTTTCCCTCCTCTTTGTTCATGTTCTCTACTCTTGATTAGTCATTTTCCCTCCGCTTGGTGCATGTTTTTCTTACACCTGTGAAAATCTTTGAGAGAAAACTTCCATCCAAGCTCTATTCGCTCCTCTTCTCTCTCATTTTTTAATCACTTCCATTCATTCATAAATTGCTATTCTTTTCTTAGAAACCAAAGGTGTGACCTAATTATTCTTGGAAGGAGTACACAAAAAGGGTGCTCTCTCGGTGCTCTATCATTTTTGCCTCTTTCTCTTCCTTAACAGAGTGTAGAGAATCAACTATAGAAAAACAAACACATAATTTCAAGGTAATGAAGTGATTTCACTTTGAAAGTTATCTCTTTATTACCTTTTTGTCTCACAATTCATCTATATGTTTGTTGCAAAAGGTATAGAGGAGGAGGAGATAGAGGTGGATGCTATTAGAGACATAAGATTATTTGCACATTTGTTTCTTATCTGGTATCGGAGGGAGAGAGAGAGAGAGAGGGAGGGAGAGAGAGAGAGAGAGCGAGATTATATTTCAAATTGCTATTTCTTTTGGTTTGAGGGGAATAGGAGGGAAAGAGGCACACACACACACAAAGAGAGAGAGAGAGAGAGAGAGAGAGAGAGAGAGATGATCTTGATAATGTTTTGTCTGTTTATGTGGGGAATAATCTTTGTTTGTTTGTTTTGGGAGAGACAAAGAGAGAGAGAGAGAGAGAGAAAGAATCTATATATTTTGAAATAGTATTCTATTTGGGGTGTAGCTGTAGGTTAAAGGAGAGAGGGGGAGGGAGACAAAACATAGAGGGAGATAAAGAGAGGGGAGGGAGAGAGAAAAAGAGCTAGACAGAGAGAGAGATAGAGAGAGAGAGAGAGAGATAATTGTGAGGCATGATTACTATGTTTGTTTATGGGTGAAATGAGAGAGGAGGAGAGCTATTGTTAATCATATGAAACAGAGATGGACTATGGAGATGGAAAATGACAAGGTAAGTTACAATCTGTTATACTGAAGAATGTCAAGGATGAGCATGGGGAATGATTCCTCAGGTCTATAGAAAATATTCATGGGTAACAATGCAACCCACTAATTATGGGTGCTATAAAGTGGCTTGAAAGGATGCAATGGACAAATCCAAACATTGGAAGGGAGGATGATGGATTTTGAGATCTCTCCCAGTTACAGCAAAATGGTAATGCGGGTATATATTCGCCACGTCTTTACCTACATAGACATATATGTGCATCCACATGCAGACCTTCCATATCATAGGACCAATTGTAAGTATTCCAAAGTGTACTAGTGTCATTCTTCAAAGTATTTGCATTTGTTTGGTGTCTATCTTATGTCTTGCATGATCTGTTTTACAGATTTTTATCTATCTACTTACAAAGAATGGGAGCCTGCAACATGCATTATTTGGGGTGTTGCATGTTCTCCATGTAGAGATTGGGAGTCTTCAGTACGAAGGTCGCACACCATCAAAATTGAAAAAGTACGGGGCCTTTTTTTATAAATCAATGTTTATAGTTTCAGATCAAGAAAGCCAGTATGGAAGATTATAATCACTTCCCTTGCCTTCTTTTGATAGTCCAGAGTGGCCACTTCGAAGCATAGAGATTAGTGAATCATATAGAAATAGGATGTTCAATGATATGAGAAATGCTATGAAGCCAACTACTAGTGGAGGAAATGCTAGGCTGAGATGGTTTCTTCCATTCCCATGTTTTGTTGATTTCTTTGCTAGTTGTAGGTAATTGAGAAAAATAAAGATAACATATACTTGCAAGAGCTTAGAACGGGACTAGCTATTTGAATTATTTGACAATGGATGGACAATAAGAACATGTCATAGGGTCAACATTTGCTTGGGTGTAGCCAATCGCGGACCTAGTGTGATGCGATGCGCTTATGGGTGAATATTTGAATTTTGCACGGACCCGTGCTCTCACCGAAAATTTTCCCGACATCATGAACATGCATTGGCATAATAATGAGACACAATATTATCATGTTCAATAGCACAAAGCTCGACACATGGCACTATATGCATTTACTCATGAGCACAGAGACTATTGCTCTGGCTGCCTCTAGCCTGACTACATCAAGCAGCCTTTGCCTTGCCATGTTTGGTTGCCCAGCTTCGCCATCTATCACTGTGCAACACAATATTTTGTTGCACTGACCACCGTGCTGGTTCGAGCACAACCACATTGGCCTAACAACAGCACAAAACTTTTGCCTTGTCACCTGTCATTACGTAGCTTCGCCATCTATCATAGTGCAACACAATCTTTTGCTATGTTTACCATCATGCTGGTTCAAGCAATGATGCTGGCATGGAGAGACCACCACGTTGGCATGAAGACTACCATGGCAGACCATCGTGGCATGTCCATCTCTAATGGGTTCCCTCAAGGTCCATATCTGTAACCACCGTGTTGGGTTCCTCAAGGTCCATATTGGTAACCACCGTGCTAGATGTCAAAGCTATTTTAGTTCCAAACCAAGGAAAATAGTATTATTTTAGAGATATTTTAGTCGTATTACTCCTTGTGCAATAATTTCTCAACCACCACACGTTCTTGGAGCTATTTAAGTTCCAAGCTAAGGAAAATGTAGCATTTACAATTTAGTATAGTTTCCTTGCAAACTACCACCATGCTGGTTATTGGAGTTATCATAGTTCTAAAGCACCATGCTGGTTATTGGAATCATTTTCACTAAAGTAAGAACAATTTTTTCAAAAATTTATTGTGCAACGATCCCTATGGTAGTACATAGTAAAATGTAAATGAGGGCAGAAATATGCCAGTTGTTCTTCATTAGAGCCACTTTCACTACCAAAGTAACAACCAACAATAGTTTTGGCAATAATGGTACTACATTGAAATTGAAACAAAAGAAATTACATTAAGAAATTACATCCGAGAGTTTTTGTGATAATAGTATTACATCGAAATTGAAACAAAATAAATTACATCCGAAGAAAACATTTAACAAAACAGATTACATACAAAGATGCTAGCACTTTGTTTTTGTGACACTTCTTTAAGCACTTGTCAACACCACCACTCTGGCCTTTTGCCCTTGTTAGCACTTTCTTACACTCTTGACTTGGTGCCTTGTATGCAGGGGACAATACAAGCACCTCGTACTGCTATCATAGGTAGGACTTTCTTACAATTTTGACCTAGAACTCCTCGTATGTAGGGGACAATATGAGCACCTCATAATTGAAATAACCTTTTTCATAGCAACTTTAGAAGTCAAGGCACTGGAAAAGGGAAGTCAACTTGCAAGTGAGCTCAATCGAGCACAACATTTGACAACAGACAGGGAACTCAATATGGTGGTGACCTCCAACACACTGATGCATGCTCTCAGTGTGTTAGAGTTGATCACCAAGTTGAGTTCCTTCCCCAGTGCGGAAGGTTGTGCATAATTAAAAGAGGCTTAACACCAAGTTGAGTTCTCTCCTAGTGCCTCATGGAACAACGATGACCCATTTCCCTCGGCTCCCCATCCTACAACATGGTTGATCATGAGGTTTTTTTTGCAAGTCTTTCAAGGAATTGCCTTCGTCATAGCAACTTCTTTCTTGAGGCACTGGTGGGGTTATAAAAGAATTGCTTCTTTCAAGGCCCCACTGGCAAAGAGAACTCAACGAAGACCCATTTCCCTTGGCTCCCCATCCTGCAATTCCCTTGGTCATGGCTATGGCTAATGGAGTGTTGCAGGATGGAGATCCAAGGCAAACAATGGATCCCATGACTTGGGTAGCATTATGAAGGAGCATCGAGGTTGTAGTAGAAGATTCATCATAGGGGTAGAAGGGGGCTTGGAGAGAGCGTGGAAGGGGGTATGAGAGAAATTTTCCTGGTTGTGGTGAATTGTTTCTCTATCCTTAAGGCTTTATATAGCTAGACTTGCCGCCCTCCCACTCTTTCCCCCTTCGTTTCTTGTGTCAGTTGTTCGAATCTGGGTGCCTATTGCTCCTAAGAGCACACAATCCACTAGCTAGATTTTGCTAGTAGCCCATCCTACCGTAGGCAATCATCTACATCATCATCTAGCCATGATGTGCAATTAGATGGTTTCCATGCTAGAATTTCTTGGTCATCGGAGCCAAGATCTTGTGTCAGTTATGCGACTCTAGGTGCCTATCACTGCTAAGAGCACAACAACAATCCACCAGTTGGATTTTGCTGGTAGCCCAACCTAGCGTAGGCAGTCATCTACATCATCGTCTAGCCGATGTACGATTAGATGTGGTTGCCATGGTAGAATTTCTCGGTCATCAGAGCCAAGATCATAATAATTCAATGAGATGAGGGGGGAGGAGCAGTGGCACATACACCCAGCTTTGCTAGTAGCCCAACATAGCGTAGGTGGTCATATACATCATCGTCTAGCCATGGTCTGTGATTAGATGGTTGCCATGGGAGAATTTCTTGGTCATCGAAAAATGCTAATCTAGGCGGCCTATGAACTAGATGGCCCCTCATGCAAAGTCATTGTTATTATAGTCAACTGAAGAAAGGAAAGATCAAAACGTGACATCAAATTAGCATTGAGTCGGTTCATCAAGCTATAATAACAACAATAGTTCTCATTCTAAACTATTGTTATTACAGCCTGATATACTGACCGAATGCTAATCTAAGCTTGTGAACTCGATGGTCCCCCATGCAAATTATTGTTATTATAGTATGATTTCGGCTCAATGCTAATCTGAGCCTAGTATCTAGCTGGTCCCTCATGCACAATCATTGTTATTATAGTACAATTCTGACTGAATGCTAATCTGAACCTATAAATTAGTCGATCCCTCATGCATGGTCATTTTCACTAAAATAAGCTCGGTAACTGTTTGGGATTAGTCTACTATTTGGGATTTATATTCTCCCTTGTTTGGGATTTATTAAAACAAGCACGGTGGTTGTTTGGGATTTACTAAAGATTATATTTTGTGGGGGTTGCAGTTATTCCTAAATAAACAAAAATGCAGCATTTCGTTGCCAGTGCCTACCTCCTCTAGCCATTGTCTACCTCCTCTAGCCTTAACTATCATACAACTAACCTGTCATATTCATCAATGTAATGTGTGGGAAATCTATCAATACACGGGTCTTCAAAGATGGCAAAGATCTCATTGGATTACATCGTTGAGCATGTCAAGATGGCTTGATTTGATAGATTAGAATATGTGAACAATTACATCTTGGATAGCAGGAGAGAAAACTACTTTAAAACCCCGATAGGTCTCAAGTGAAGGAACAGCAGAGGAACAGAGATGGAAAGCCATAGAGGCAATGATAGTTTTCATGCCACTTGTCCTGAGCTTGATGAAGCCATTTCGCAAGGGGTACCTCGACAACCCAAGATTGTCATAGATGAGATTGATCTTTGGAGGAGGAACATAGAGTTCCCAAGAGTGTCATTCACAAGATGGTCATATTGCATGAGGAACTGTGGGAAGGCCTTCAATACTATAAGAACCCATAGTTTGCGAAGTATGTTGCTGAAGGCTCCCACTGTGTGAAGTGTCGAGCCTGCGTCTTGAAATCCTTGTGTAAATACAAAGTCCTTCAAAGATCTCAGACTTTATCTCTTGTAATCTTGGATATATATTACCCAATACTTTTTTAGGGGCTGACCACCCCTCTAATACAGTTGGCTTTTCAATAGAACTTGAGTTTAGTAAATTGTCTTCTTTGAAGAAAAAAAAAGTAAATTGTCTTTGTATTTATCCATACTTAGATATGATGGTGGTCTCTTTTCAAAATGTAGAAGAGTAAAACTTGGTTGTATACTACTTGGGTATATAACTTTAGGGGCTCACTATACATTTGGTTTTCCTATATAACTTGAGTTTTAAAGAAATAAATCACCATTTATACGTCCTTGGATACGATTGCTTCACTCACCTAGACCTTATAATTTGATAATGTAATGTTGCATTTTGTTGGATTCAAAGGTTTTATTTTCTTATGACTGCTCATGACATGCGATTAGATGGTAATTCTAACCGTGTGATGTGTTCTTACAGTTTATCTCATCTTAATGCTAGTTCTCATTCTAAACTATTGTTATTACAGGGACTCTACATGCAGTGGTCCAGGTGGGAGAGGGGACCTGCTTCTTCTATGGGGTCTTGAAAAGCTTTCTGCAGGTTTCCAGAGGAGACCAAATCAAGGTGCAGCATATGACCAATTCTATGACAAGTGCAAAAAAAGAACGAAATGGTGTGTGGTATGTTGACTCAGGTGCTTCAAACCACATGACAGGTCATGCAGAATGGATGTAGGATGCAAGGAAAATGGAAAAACTAGGATTTGTGGAGACTGGTGATGATACTGCACATCCTATTGTGCAAATTGGTAAAATTCCTTTGTCTATGCAGGATGGGAAAAAGAAATTAATACCTATCCGATGTATTTCATGTCCCGAACATCACCAAGAACCTGGTTTCTGTTGGTCAAATGGTTGAGCAGGGCTTGCAGGTCAGATTTAATCCTCATGGATGCTTTGTTGAGGATATGAAAAATAACGATCGCTTGATAGCAAAAGGAAAGAAGAAGGGCAAGATGTTTACGTTGGATGCGGACATGCCTGAATTGAGTGCAGCAATGTTTGCACATGGGACTGGTGTAGTTGCAGATATTGATATCTGGCATAAACACATTGGTCACGTTAATATACATCGACTTAAATCAATGCAAGCCCAAAATATTGTTGCAGGATTGCCTAAATTCAAGGTTGCAGAAATGCATAAGGTTTGTGAAGCCTATCAATTTGGAAAACAGGCAAGGAAACCATTTCCTAGGCATGTTCAAGAGAGTAAAAAGACATTGGAATTAATCCACCCTGATGTGTGGACTACTAAAGTTGCATCTGTTGGAGGCTGTCACTATTTTGTCATATTTATTGATGACTTCAGCAGAAAACTTTGGGTGTACTTTATGAAAAAGAAAAGTGAAGTGTTTGGGCACTTCAAAGCTTTTAAAGCTATGGTTGAAAAAGAAACAGGCCTATAAATAAAATGCCTAAGGTCAGATGGAGGGGGAGAGTACCTCTCAAATGAGTTTGCAAGGTTCTTGCAGGAGCATGGCATAAAGCAGCAATATTCATGCAGTCATACCGCACAGCAAAATGGACTTGCAGAAAGGAAAAATAGGCATATTGGAGAGGTATCTCGGGCCATGCTAAATGAAAAAGATCTACTAGATTATTATTGGGCTGAAGCAGTTGCTACAACAGTTTACATAATGAACAGGACTCCCACTGCAGTAATACATGGCATGACGCCAGAGGAGATGTATACTGGTAGAAAACCAGACATTTCTCATTTGAAAATTTTTGGTTGCATTGCCTATGTCCATGTGCCAGATGAGTTGAGGTCCAAGTTGGATCCAAAAGCTGAGAAGTGTGTCTTTATTGGTTATTCTCTGCAGCAAAAAGGGTATAGATGCTATAACCCTTCTACTCGTAAGTTTACAATGAGCAGAGATGTTGTTTTTTATGAGATGAGCAGCTGGTATAAACCAGGAAATGTGATGATTGATGTAGATGCACAAAATGGTAATGCTGCACAGAATTCACAGCAGCAATCACAAAATATCAGTGGACCTGCAGTGTCCTCTAGTAGTGGTTCACATACTTCGCCATGGATAGGCAGATTGAGATCAGGAGAATCTCCTCAAAGAAATGCAGATAGTGGTACGCAGGTATCACGAAAAGGAAAAGAGAAGGTAGATCAGCCCATGTTTGATGTGAATGCAGGTCACTCTTATGTGGATGGTGAATCCAGTGGCTCAAAACAGAGCATTGATGATGAGTTGGGTATTCCTTCTGTTGTTACACCTAGAGTAAGGAAGACCAGGGATGTTTTGAGAGCACCTGGAAGTAAGCCTATTTTGCGCAGGTCTACCAGGGTTAGGTATCCTGTGGATAGGCTAAAATATGATGGATTTACAGCCATTCACTATGCCTATATGGTCAAAGTGATACAGGAACCAGAACCCACTTCTTTTGAGCAAGCCCTTGGAAATGAAAAATGGGAGAAAGCCATGGATGAAGAAATGGATGCCTTGGAAGCAAATGCTACATGGGAATTGGTGCCTTTGCCTAAAGACAAGAATGCAATTGGTTATAAGTGGGTTATAAGATCAAGCACAATGCAAATGGTTCTGTGAATAGATACAAGGCAAGATTAGTTGTCAAAGGGTATGCACAGACATATGGCATTGATTATGAAGAAACATTCAGTCCGGTTGCAAGGATGGCAACTGTAAGAGCAGTCATTGCTATGGCTGCATCAAAGGGATGGTCTTTACATCAGATGGATGTAAAGAATGCCTTCTTGCATGGTGATTTGCAAGAAGAGGTCTTTATGGAGCAGCCAGCAGGTTATGTTCATGCTATTCATCCTGAGTTTGTTTGCAGGTTGAAGAAAGCCTTGTATGGCTTGAAGCAAGCACCTAGAGCATGGTTTGACAAGATAGGACAGTATTGGCTTTCAGATTTCCAAGGCAGATTTCTCACTCTATGTGAGAAAAATAGAGAAAGGGATTATGCTGCTTGTCATTTATGTTGATGATTTGATCATCACAGGTGATAGTGATGAAGATATCCTTCATGTGAAAATGCTATTGAAGTAGAAGTTTGAGATGAAGGATTTGGGAGAGCTACGTTATTTCTTGGGCATTGAGGTGATTAGATCACCAAGTGGGATATGGCTCTTGCAGAGGCAGTATGGATTGGACATGCTGTCCAAATATGAAATGACAGGTTGTAAGCCTATTTCAGTTCCTTTGGAGCAGAATGTGAAGCTGAGCACAGATGCAGGTGAGCTTCTGGAAGACCCTACTATGTACAGACGCATAGTAGGAAGTTTGATTTATATAACTATTACCAGGCCAGATTTGAGCTATGATGTTGGATTGGTAAGTCAGTTTATACAGGCTCCAAGGAAACCGCATTTGGATGCGGCTAGACGCATACTCAGGTATGTGAAGTCCACATTGCAATATGGACTATTTTATGAGGCTGGGGTTCAGATACAGTTGCATGGATACACTGATGCTGATTGGGTTGGTAGTATTTCTGATAGACGATCTACTAGTGGATATGTGTTCTCTTTTGGGAGTTCTACAGTCACTTGGAGCAGCAAGAAACAACCTACAGTTGCCTTATCGAGCATAGAGGCTGAGTACAGGGGTGCAGCAATGGCTGCATGTGAGGTAGCTTAGTTGCATAAGCTACTCTATGATATGCATCAGTCTACAGATGGGCCAGTTGTCATTTATTGTGACAACATGAGTAATATACACTTGGCAAATAACCTAGTCTATCATGCTAGAACAAAGCACATTGAGGTGCATTATCACTATGTGCGAGAGAAGGTTTTACTAGGTCTTATTGATCTAGTTTATGTCAGCACAGATGATCAGGTAGCTGACATATTCATGAAAGCATTGGGCGCAGAGAAGCTATGTAAGTTCAGAGACCTGCTTGGTGTGCAAGAATTGGGATTGAGCTCGCAGGGGAGTGTTGAGATATCGAGCTCCACTCGCAATATGCCAAGGTGACCGTTGTGCATTTATGTCACCGACTTATTAGCTGGAGATGCGGTTGGTACACCGCCCACGAATAATAGATGGATGATAGCTATCCTTATCTACTCTAGTTTGTGGCTCAGTTAGTATGCCACCTTAGTTAGTTGAGTTTGGTTTGAGACCCACATATAGGGTTCTTCTATTTCTTCGTACTAGAGTTCTTTTGGCTTACACAACTAAGAAGAGGAAAATTGTTTTCAGCCTCCACCTTTGTGTGTATTCCCCCATTGTGTATGTGAGAAAGCCGCAAGTGAGACTCCTTCCCTCTCTCCCACTATCTTCATAGTTAAATCATTTAAACCTTTGAATTGATGGCTCTCTATGGTGTATGAAGGACAAATTTATAAATCTTTGTAATTTTAAATATGTGCGGATGTTTGTGTATGTGTATAGAGAGGAAGGGGTTCATAAATGCAAGGATAGGAAGAGAGCAAGAGAGACATAAAGAAAAGGAGAGGGAGGGGGAGAGGGAGATAGGGAGATAGAAAGAGAGGGAGAGGGAGAGGGAGAGGGAGAGGGAGAGATGGAGATAGGATGGGGGGAGATGAAGGGATTCATAAAGATAGGGAGTGAAAGGGAGAAAGAGAGACAAAGAGGGAGAGGCAGAGGGAGAGGGAGAGGGAGAGGGAGTGGGAGGCAGAAATAGAGGGAGAGAGAGAGAGAGAGAGAGAGAGAGAGAGAGAGAGAGGGTGAGGGAGAGGGAGAGATGGAGATAAGACAAAGAGGGAGTGGGAGAGGGAGGCAAAAAGAGAGGGAGAGAGGGATAGGAAGGGGTTCATAAAGACAAGGAGAGAAAGGGAGGGAGAGACACAGAAAGATATGTAGAGGGAGAAAGGGATAGGAAGAGGGAGAGGGAGAGGGAGAGATGGAGACAAATAGGGAGAGAGAGAGAGAGAGAGGGGGGGGGTCATAAAGATAGGGAGAGAGACAGAAAGAGAGGGAGAGGGAGAGGAAGAGGAAGAGATAGAGACAGAAAGAGAGGGAGAGAGGGCGAGGGAGAGGGAGATAGAAAGAGAGGGAGAGAGAGAGAGGGACATGAAGAGAGGGAGAGAAAGATAGAAAGAGAGGGAGAGAGTGGGAGTGAGAGGGAGAGATGGAGATGGGAGAGGTGGGTGGGGGGGGGATGATTTTTATTGTTTTTATTTTTAGGGTACTAGTCCCTTTATATAAAGAGCATTACTAAATATCATTTTCAAATTCACTATTCATGGTCCAACTTCACGGAACCTTCTTTTTTGTCTTCCCAAGCACTCTCCCACACTCATGTCTTCCCCTAAAGAAGCCATTGATAGTTGGATTTCATCTATTCATAGGCAAGACTTAGCAAAGCAGATTTACCCAATATTTTGCAAGCCACTCAATCTCAAATAAATCTTGAGATCTTTCCTTCCTGCCAATAATCCCTCTCTTCAATTTATTGATAGACTTCTCCATGGCGAGTCTACCATGATTGCTACCTCCCCTCACGAATGGGTCCCATTAGATATTTTGAGATCTCTTGACCAGAGCGCTAACTTAAAGAAGACTCTTAGTAGGGCCATAGAAAATGTCCCTCTCTCTCTTTGTGAGTTTGCTATTCCCCTTGGGGATGCTTCATCTTCTCCCATTCATATGATAGAGAGCAATGCAGCCTTGCTATTCTATTCACAACTAGCAAGATTGATGAGGATGTCTATCACATAAACAAAATAAATAAATTTACTTGAATTTAGCAAATTTATATGCATACTTGCCTTCATAAATCATAAATAAACAACATAAACCACATCTAAATACTACAAACATTGCTTGCTATCAAAAATATATTTTTTTTTTAAATTTGAATAAATAGTACTTAATTCTTGAAACAAGTATCTTTGGAGAAAAATGTGATCAAGCTTGTTCTCCTTAGTGGCCCCTCTTGTATTCCAGGAGGCTGAAGTTTATGGATCTTTCTTCAAAGCAAATCATATGCTCCCAAAACATTTCCAAATCTATTTCAAACAATCTTTTGTAGAAAACTATACATAGTAAGAGTGTAGTGACTACTCTTTTACTGTTGCACTATTTTTTATTTTAAGAAAGCCTTTACGAGCTCATTTTTCATGAAGTTTCTTCTAAAACAAACAAGCATTTCAACATTTTCAAACAATATAGTAAAATAAAACAACACAACTCACAAAATGAATTACAAAGTAATAGTTTCTTCAAAGTTGCATCATTAAATTTAAAATCTCATCATTTCCACTATCTTGCATTGTTCCAAAGGATATCTCACCTCAACCTCCATGAAAGGTATTTGGATAGATCCCAAAACTTTACAAGCTCTTCAAAGTCATGTTGCTCCAACCTCAACCTCCATAAAAGCTACTTGGATAGATCCCACAACTTTACAAGCTCTTCAGAATTTAAAATCTTATCATTTCCACTATCTTGCATTGTTCCAAAGGATATCTCACCTCAACCTCCATGAAAGTTTCTTGGATAGATTCCAAAACTTCACTAGATCTTTGAAATCATGCTCCCTTATAGAGCCTTGTTGAGAGATGGGCAAAGGGCTCATCCTTCCATGTTACCAGCCCAAGGGCTCTCTTACAGGTCCCTTTTTTAGTCCAAACTTTTTGTAATGGATATTCTTATGGTATAATCTAAATGACTGAGAAATAAGATAGATTTAAGGAAGGGGGTACATAGTAGACTTTGGTAGTATCCTTATAAGCTTAAATAGGGGTGTTTTATTCTTTTTTGGAGAAGGTGAGGACAATCATTCACTCCCTCAAGCATATCTTATGAAAATATTCAATGAGTGCATGAGATCATGTCCTTATCCCTTTTTGATGGACAAAGCTTCCAAACTTCAAAGGGTTTGTTGATGGTTACTTATGTGAAGGATTATTAGACCTTTCGACGCCACTGCATTTTCATTTTTTTCATGCAAGATGACATTGCAGTTATGCAATAAAGAATGAATCATATGCAAGATCATTGTTCAAAGGGTGATGGCATAGAGTGAGCATAGAGTAATTGTGGAAAAGTGATGCCCTTAGAAAACCTTGTTGCTGGTCCAAGAGCCAATGGTGTTGCCGATGTGTGAGTACTTAAAAGAAAGTGCTAAGTGGTCAATGGTATACAAGCTTATAGAAAATATTAGGACAAGCATCGAATCAAGAATGGTTCACTAGATCATTATTCTATACATATAATGCCATTAATATTGATCAAGGCATTGTCATCTCATTGTCATAATCTATAGTAACTATGCAAATTCCAAGTACACATACTCTAGGCTTTTGGCCATAGACAACATATGTAGTAGAACAAAACAACAATGTTGACAAAGAACGTTTCATGGGTTTAAAGGTGCTAGAAAACTACTTTTGTGGTACACAATGTAGCAAGCCCAAAGATACATTCCAACCACTGGTAGCTCCACAAAATGGTGATTTAATTCTTGGGAGGCCAAGCGACAATATATATTCAATTTGGTTGGGTGTAGCCGAGTCAGACATTGAACTGTGAACAATAAAACATGATATTGATACAGTATTCAGCACCATGTTCATGTAAGAAGCATGCAAACAAGGAATTAGAAGTGTATGAAAAATGTCGGATGTGCAAGGATAAGGATCGGCTTATGTATTGGGAGCAATCAGACTCAAGAGGATGGAGTTGGATATTGAAAGGAGAAAAAAAGCCCAAGAAGATCAAAACTCCACCTACTTTGCATGAGAAAGCAAAAGCAAGCCTATTAGGGATCGATGAAGTAATTGACAAGAGTGTGGATTGAACTGACCTTAAGGTGTTATTGTCTTTAAATTTTGGATATAATTGAGCAGTTAAGCTCATTGTTTCTCTGTTTGTCTCATTGTTTCTCTGTTTGTAATGTCATAAAGGTTGAATGTAACATTTGATATTGTTCTAATGCATGACAAGCTTAGCCTAACTCAAGGCACCCTATCAAAAAAATGGTGTACTTTACATCAACTATAATATATTGAGAACTTTGTGGAGGAATCAAAGAGTAATAAAGGTTTATATGTAGTCTATCACACATAACGTCATGCATGATTTGTATGAGAGGATATAATGATAAGAAATAAAATTACATACTAGCAAGATGTGGCTATGTCGGACTAGAGTACCTTGCAAAATATAAGAAAATAAACCTTCCTTTTCCATTCCTCATTCTTAAACTTAAAAGTTTAACAAAAATCACAAGTTACATAAAAATCACTCTAGTACTCGGAAGTCAGCAATAAAGAAAAAGCGCACCAACGATTTAATGTAGCTATAACGAAGTTGAGACTTTGAACATAGATAGATAATTCGGTCGATTAAGATGAGAGACGGAACAGATCGTCGAAAATTCACGACGTATAAGCGTAGCGTGCTATACTTTGGAGACGATGAGCTGATCACCACGCTGGTATACTATTGTCAAACAGGTATCTCGAGATTAACAACTTGATTCATGCATACACGACTCTTCTTCTCTTGCCGGCGGCCCAAACGCACAAGGCATCACAGTACGTAAAGCCTCCACTCTGTTGGATCGCTATTGAGCACGCACCTCCGTTTCTGACTCGCGGATTCAAACTCTGAGCCCGATTCAGCAAGGACCTCGCTGTTTTGCGAATGTTGCTCATTGGATGCTTCTCCTGTCCCTGCTCGTCGATGCTTTGGCTGTGGATCGTAGGAATCTTGTTCTACGATTTCATGAAGCGATTTGAAGCGCCGCCTCTTATTTTTCTTCCTCCTACTCTTCTGCAACGTCACCTCGCCTTCATCATTTGTAGATTGGTGCATATTTTCTCCTTGCAAGAAATTCTGATTGTTCTTTCTCCAAAGCTCTTGTCTGCCCTTCCTGTTCGACTCAGCTCCTCTTGTTTGTTGGTGTTCATTCACGTCCATCGCGATTTGCCAGCTTGTCCCTTCATCCAATGATCTTGCTCGCTTCGCTTCCCAGCTTTTATCCGCCCCGAGCTCAATTTGATCTCTAGTGCGAAGTTTAGTTTCCCCGTCTTCTGCCTCTACAGACTTCTCCTGGTCTAATTCTTGATCATGCACTTTCATACCTCCCCTTATTCGCTCATCCTCCACACCGCGTCCATTCTGTTCTAAAATAAAACTATCATTCACTAATTCTGGAATAGGAGGCATCAAGCGTGGGGCGCTGAATGCGGCATAATCGTGCTCTACCATATCTACTCCCTCGGGCCTAGCTGCCGGATCCAAGGACACGACCTTATAGTCTGCTTCAGAGCGCGCAAGCGATAAGCCATGAGAGTAAATCAATAACTCCTGAAATATATGTGATTAAGCTCAACAGGAGGAATCACCGTACCTATTTGACCCTATAGCTAACATCAGCGACAGAGAAAATCACGTGATGGCGCACTGTGCAATACAGTCGCACTATGTTATACGAGAGTCAAACCTTCCGCCGTTTGTGGTAAGGCAGCTACAGTCCTGTCATTTATATTCTCCACAGATTCAGGGTTTTCATCTGATGAAAGTGGGCAACGTCTGCACGAGGAGAATAGCAATTCATATGAGACTAGCCATCAAAGGAGTGCAAATCATCAGAAACGGTGGGGAGAGAGATTTCAGACATCGAAAAGAAACAAAGCACGGGCGTAGTCCTCGACCTGTAAGAGTTTGACGAATTGCCTGTGGATTGTGCTCTGATAATTATTTGCCTCTTCTGGCGCCTCCTTGGCTACAGAAGCATCAGAACGTAGACAGGAACTTAATATCCATTGGGGAGCACAGGTCGGGGCAGCTCTCACACAACGGCAGAAGCTTTCAAACCCTAGCGTAAGCCTTAAATATTACAATTGAATAGACTGCATGCATGTGGAGCAAGAATGCAGGCGTCAGGACTCAGAACGACGCTACTAGGCTCAGCGAGGCCGCGACGGGTAGCCACAATATCGTGTTGCTCGCCAACAGTAGGGCCCTAAACGACGACAGAACTTTTAAAGACGTAGTGCGTATCATAACAACGCTCTGTAATAAGCTCTTGGGTATTTGATACTGTAAGATTACAACCTTTTGAAAGGACAACAAACCCTTTTGAAAGTAAATGGATAAGCATCCCTAAGTGAGGGCATTTAAGGTTATGTACAGCTTTTCATTGCATTTTCACAAACTAGAACAAGAAAAAGTAAGATTCACTGCACGCCATATGGCTCGAACTTAGAGCAGGTGAGCGAATCCTTAGACAAAGCAATTTTACTTCAAAACTAAATTTGTTGCTCTAGGCTTAAAACGAGAATTCCAAAAACCCTAGCGTCTTGAAAACAAGGGTTTGCATGATGAGGGGCACCGCCCTACCTCTACAGCGGCGGTCTCGAGGGCGTTTTCGTTAAATGGCGAGGGTCTGGTCGTTTCGCCGTGTTCCTCTTCCTTCTCGTCTTGCTGTTCCGGAACGCTACAACACTGTGTGTCCTCGTTCTCGGCTACGGCCGCGGGGCGTGGACCCGATGCGATCTTGTGGCTGCAACCCAGGTGATCAATGTAAGCGTCTCGGAGCTTATGCAGCGGCTGCAACGAAGAGTTGTGAAGAGGTAATGGACAGCAAAGGCGAGGCAGGCAGTCGAGGCGACGTGGGTGCTCGAGGAGAGAAGGAAGAGAGGGAGATGGAGGCATGGGGGAGTCGATGTTGGAAGAAGAAGGGAAGGGAAGGTGAGAGCGGAGGGCATGAGCGGAGGTCGATGGCGAAGGAGGAGGGAGGAGGCGTTTGCGGATACGCATACTGTTGGCTAGATTGAACTCTGCAACAAACACAAAGTAATGTGTGTGTGAGACCTGTATATGCTCACCACACGTGTTGGCATTTGTTCTCTCTCTTTCGATAGCCTTTTTCCATACATCTTACACACTCCACCCCCTTTATAGTACCAACAGGCATGTGTACATTGTGCAACTCCCTTTGTGGGATTCTTGATGCAAAACGATCCTTCAACTTTAAAGGTCCTTCCGTGTGCATCACCATGTACGTAAGAGAGAGAGAGAGAGAGAGAATTATTTAGTGAATTATATATTTCTACTAGAGTTTAAAGGTCTTATGTATTGCATGAATCCAAAAGAATATTATACATTTGAATGTCTAGGGGAGAGAGAGAGAGAGAGAGAGAGAGAGAGAGAAGAGAGATTACCCTACAAAGAAGGGGCACGGATGTGGGGCGGGGAGGGGGGGGAATGGGGGCAAGTGGGCAAGGTAGGGATTGGAGGAAGGAAGCAATGGACACTTGATGGTTGCACTTTATCAAGCAATCATGGCCACAAGTGGACTCTCACAATGGTGGATGCCAATGGAGTCATATGATGGTACATATCAATGGACCAAGTATAAAATTTGGCATGCAAGATGCATTCTATGTCTTCATTAAGACATCTATCAACTCTACATGTGTAGTGGGGCCATGGATACGGACATGTGGTGTGCATATGAATTGTAATGTAGACATTTAGCATGCTCATCGTATAGCTAAATGAGGGCTTGTTGGAAAATAGATCTACATAAAGAGTGTATTGGGCATCTAAACACACTAGATAAAGTGTTGGCTAGTGTGGTGGAGTGTGACTATACAATTGAGAAAACAAATGTCTTAATTATTTTTTTTACTCTATTCTATATATGCTTTAAACTAACCAACACATGTCCAAATTTAGATTTGTTCAACTATTTTTGTGGGTTCACACTCCCTTTTCTAAGGGCCTTATGTCATGGACTCGGAAACAAGTCTTTCCCTTATGCTATGTGAGATGTACTTTGTGAAATGGAGGGAAAATATGAGGGGCAATTAAAATAGAGGAGAAATAGTGAAGACCATGGGAAATAGCACTCCATACGCTAGACGTCAAGGTGTTATTTCCTACCCTTGAGAACCATTGATGTGACATTTCTCTACTATTGCTATGGCATTTCTTTTAAATGGCCCACTACAAGACACAAGCCACTTTCCTCGATACCAACACTAAATACAAAAAAAATAAAATTTAACAAGTAAAAAGTGTCAGAATGTCCGTCGCAAAGAAAGCGTCAGTATCATTGTCAATATGGGTGTCGTAAGTCAATGTTCTCAATGTCCGTATGGGCATCGGTATCAGAGTCGGTATATATCAACACTGCGAGCACATGGTCATTGTCCACTATACTCCATGCAGAATTGCTAAGTGTGAGTTTACTTTGTATCACTTTCCTTTTCATTTTGGTGGAGGTTTTTCATTTCAAAGCAAGAAAGGCTTTTATGTCGGTTTCAACTTACAATTTGTCTACTAATAGTACTATCAGTGTCATTTAGGGCTTTACTAATTGCAAGGTTTATAGCTACCCACTAGCTATAACCTTCACACAGATAAAAGCTCACAAAACTTGCAAACTTGCATAAAACTTTATTCGCAGAATGCCAAGCCCCTTTCTACAAGTTGCACTATCAAAGCATCCAAAACCACTTCAAAATTCCATTCCAATCTTCATTTTCAAGTGTTTAGTTGGATTTGACACTACAACTAACTTAGCAATCATTCTAGCTACCTCCTTGTATAAAAAAACATTAAAAAAATAATAAAAAACAAGCTCAAATGCATGACCGTGGCTTTATGGACAGAAAGTTAAAAAGTGATATTTCCTACTCAAACCATTCTTTCTTCACTATTTTCTGCTTCCAATCCACTCCTAATCTCCACTAACAAATCCTAAAGGCATGTGCAATGGGTTGTTTATGGGAGGAAGATAAACAAAAGCAAAAGCATACCTCTTATCTCCCCGACAGCGGTGCCAAAGATGTGTTCTCTGGCAGAGACACATTTGTCATGGGGATGCTTGAAGTGTGCCGACAGAGCTCGTCACTCCTGTGCAACTTCTTGTGGGAGCATTGCATAGTGAATCCTTCACTCGTGTCACTCGAGTGCCTACGAGATCGTTTCAATGGGGCTTCCACCAAGAAGAAGGGGGAGAGAAATGGAGAGAGTAAAGGAGGAGAGAAGAAATAAAGGGAGGGAGAGGGAGAAGGAGGTGAAGGGGGATCATGGCAAACACCAAATGCAAACAAGGACAACAAGCAAACCTAATCTCAACACATGAGAAAAAAGAGAGCTTGTATTTCTTTAAGATTGCATACAACAATGAAGACGAAAGTCAACCACTTGGCCTTTTATACATGTCACCTTTTGAAGGGAGGGCCAACCCTATTCCTTATGTTACTCTCTCTCTTTCTCTTTTGTTACAACCACTTGGGCCCATATGGCACCAAGGCATATGCTGATTCTCTCAATCTCCTCTTTGTCTTCAAATGGCTCTTGTGTTATCCATATACGGGATCCAAATGGATCATATGTTATCCTTGCCAATTTGGGAAATCTTCGCGAGACCACCTTGGTCCTAAGCCATTTGAGGCCCAAAACCCATAGGTGCGAGCCAGAGCTATCAACATGCTCAATGGCTATTAACAACCCTATAGAGAAGCCTTTGTTGCTTTATTTGGTCAAGTCATTTTAGATCCCGTTAGTGGAGTCTCGTGGGTCTTCTATCAAGGAAGATAGTGTTGGAGCGCTAGCTGTCTATTGGTTATGTAGATGCTAATACAGGATCCGATAGGAGGTGGAGAGGCATATTTAGTCATTTTGGGCTCTAGAGCTATGATGCAACGTTCTAGGTCAATGTTGGCACTGTCGTGATCCGTCTCTGCTCTCATTAAACTATGGAGCCAAGGGAGCCTTCGGATTAAATGTGGACTTCAAGCTCCACCACAGCATAGCTATGCCGCCTTGTTTACAAACTTGGCTCATGATGGTGTCATAGGAGTCCCAAGTTTGCCCACTAGTCATAGTTGTTTGTGTGTGGTGTTGTAATTTGTTGGAGCGGTGACTGGGTTGCATGAGAGTTGGAGGCTATTGAGCTGGGTCTACAAAGAATGATCTAGCATTGTTGTTGGTGGAAGGATCTAGAGTTGTTGACGGTGAAAGGATCTATTGTTGTTGATGGTGGTCTGGAAATGCCACTACCCACATTGTTGTTTGTTGCCCATGTATGGAGTGGCAACTATTTTCTGCCTGTACTTGATGAAAAACATTCAAGTTGGAGCAATCTGTAGTTTGTTTGCATGGAGAAGTCATTTTGGAGGATATTGAGGTTTTGCCTTGCTTTAGATAGAGCTGTCTTATAGCTCTCTTAGTCACAGATGCTGGCTCAATTGTTTGCTGCTTGAAGTCAATATACAAATTCTAGTTCTCTCTCTCTCTCTCTCTCTCTCTCTCTCTCTCTCTCTCTCTCTCTCTCTCTCATAGAAGAGAAGTCTCCTCAAAATCTCACTAACTCATGAACAACTCTCACAAAGTAGACCTCACTCTCAGTCAATGGAGATCCCTCATAAAGAAACTCTCAATGAATCACTCGAGAAATAAAGAAGGAGATATCTCTCAAAGAATGGACATAAATTCTCTCTCAAGGAATGATGACATAGAACAATTAAGAGAACTCTCAATCTCTCAATCACTCTCACACTCTCAAGGGTCTCAATGCCTCAGCAAAAGGCGAGGGAGCTCTGATACCATGACAAAACATGAAGAGAGGAGAGGAGAAGAGTGGAGATGAGGAGAGAGGGCACAGCTAGAGAGCACACCACAAATGACTAATTGTACACTAGATTTAGTTGAAAATGTAGAATATATACAAACCCCTTTAGGGTTAGGGTTAGGGTTTCTAACCCTTTCCTTTATAGCACTCTATGTGTTAGTACACACACACAATATATCAAACACATGATGTTGAGATGGTTTCTCAACACAGGGATCACAGAATATGAGTGAATTTTTTAAGCTTATATTCTCAATAGCAATGCTTTATTTTGACCTCGTTATAACCATCAACAATATATATTACAGAATTTACAACACTTAATGATAGTTTATCTTAGGGTACCTGAGATAAACTATCTATATTTGTTCTTTTTTTACACATGGCTCTCAACACATTATAAAATAATGATATGTGTCCCAAAGAGACCTCAATGATGTATACTTCTGGTTCTATGATCTCGGTAGTGTTTAAATTTACTACAAACAAGCATGGTTTATGAGCTTTCCTAATGTTGACATTGTTGTAGTTTCTTTAGGATCTGCAACACATAATATTGGTCTTATTAAGGATAGCTGATATGTCTATCTATACCTTTCGGCTCCCTTGGCTCTATAATTATTTTTGAAAGAAGTGTAAGCTTATATCACAATGTTGTATATTAAAAAGAGCATAGGACCATGATTTATCTTGGTATTTTCTTAAAAACTCTCTTCCATTTAGAGGAATGTTGGATTAAGTTTCCTAACTTTATTATATTGATATGCTACAAGAAATGATGCTTATATTTTTACATAATGGAAAAGGATCCTTTCAACACTACTACACACAGATCCTATTGCGATGTTTAAGTACCGACATTTAGCATGTGCAAGGTGCTAATCATCGATATCGGAAGCATATCTCGTGAAGCGTCGCTATATAGCGACTTCAAGCAAACGTCGCTATATAGCAACGATTTCTAAAGTCGCTATATAGCGATGTTTATCAAAATCGTAAGTGTCACTATATAGTGACACTAAGATACTTTTTCATAGCGACGTTTTACAGAGAGTTTTTTTTCTCATATCGATCTTAAAAGTTAATTTTCTTCAATGGCAATTTTTTTTAAAATTTTCATACATGTTTGATCTTTTGAGAGAATAAAAGTATGAGAGCATGTACATCAAGTTTTTGAAGGTCATATATTCATGTCCAAGTTTGAGATGAAAAAAATCAATGCAGAGCATTCACAGCAACGGTTTCATCTTGAGCCAAGTCTAATGTGCCAAACAAGTCTATCTCTAACTCTATACCGAGTTGATCTCCTATATCATCATCATACTATAGCATCGTACGTTCACCTAAAAGTAATTGATCATCTTCTTCAATAAAGTGTGGTGATTCTTGATGATCGTTGTCTTCTTCCTCAATATCAGGATCTCCATCTTCCTCCGGTGCAATGTCATTATGCGCATCTTCCTCTTGGCTCATATTATGATCTTCATCTTCTTCACTAGATTCATCTGGATCAATTGGATCTGGCATCTCCATATCCACATCTCTATCTTCAAAAATTTGCTTACTTCGTGGTGCAACTTGGATCACATACCACCATCTTGGATCAGAACGATCCAGATGAAAAACCACCTATATTGAAGAAGGGTGCCAAATGTCGTCAATTATATATATGAAATTATGCTTAAGTACATGTATCAATGGATCTTTAAAAACGAAGGCTTCGATTAATTAAATCATTAGTATGCACCTGCTCACAGTGCTCGGGATGAACAAATGTATCACTTTCATCAGTCCAAAGTTTGGTGGAGTCTATTGCAAAGAAATCGCTACTATCTTTTCTCACTATCGCATGGGGACTATTGTAAATAGTTCTAAACCATTTTACATCAAGAATGAAAATACTAAATCGTCTAAAATCAACTTCATAGATCTCGCGTATGGTTCCACAACAATCCAACTGTGAGGAGAGAAGATTGGTATCCAAAGCACTTGCTCGGCTATCTTGTGTGAAGTTAGCCATGACTCCACAATCATATGTGACTCTCTTTGAATCGATGCGTTCCACATGAAAATGTCATCCATATGACCATAATGCACTGTACTTTTTGTACTGTAAAAGAGCATCATTAAAACAATGAAGATGCATCTATTTTATAGCATATATTGTCACAAATAATTACTTAATTACTTCAAGAGGGAAGAAACTTACATGCATCATACATCCAGATGATAACTCTCGCTCGCACTCGTTTATTGCCTCTCCATCACATTCGGCTTTACGTAAAGCCAGTTGTAGCCAATCAAGTGACATGTGAGTGGGGAGAAGAGCCATATCTCCTGGATATGGTTGCGATCGCCTGTACATTACTCTGAATCTCGTCCTTGCATTTATTCTTTCTACTTTGGCTGCTTCATATCTCTCAATCCACTTCTGCATCTCCTTGCTGTTGAGGATACAAAACTTATTGAATTTCTCCATTTTCTCTTCGCTCATCTTTCTTTCAATCCCTTTTCCTTGGGGAACCTGGCCAACGATGCAATCATCATCCTTGTTATGCCAAGCTTGCGGCATATCGGGATCCGTGGATGCAAGAAACTCTATGATATATACTAATGACTCTTGCACAAGCCATCCCTCTACCATGCTTGCTTCTGGTCTTGCTCTTTGTCTTACAAATCCCTTCAAAGTTTTCATAAACCGCTCAAGAAAAAACATCCACTGACTATGAACGGTACCTGCAATAGCCACCTCATCAACTATGTGCACAAGCAAGTGGACTTGAGTTGTCATAATGCTCGAGGGAAAGTGCTTCTCAAGCGAGCATATGGCTTCAATGGATTCCACCCTAGCCTTCTCGATGCTCGATATGGAGATCTCTTTTTGAGATATCCACCTATTTCACATGCCCATGTAAGATATTTTCATAATCAGTCTACAAATTATTTAGCTTAAATTGAAGAAAATGCAATCGATGCTATTTGATAGTAAGCATACCTCACAATACCACTGATCTTGAATATATCATTTCTAACATCTTCTTGTAAGCACCCTTTTATTATAATTGGGAGGATGAACTAACAAAGCAACAAAGAAGTCATGTCAAAAATATAACATAATCATAATTACGCTAACGCATCACAATTATCGGTACACTAGTTCTATAGCTTAGAATACCTGTAAGACCTTGTGCCAATCATGGGACTTGAGGCCACTAAGCTTATTGTCCATTGAAAATGCTCCTTTCAAGCAACGCATGTACCCTATCGATGTTTGAAAAGAGGCAATGTCTGCCTTGACCGCTACCTCCTCCCTCGTAGAGAGGATCCACATTGCTTTCAGGAGGACAACTTTTCCCGAATCATGCACTTGGGGCCACAAATGAGACATCCTATTCATAGCACGCAAGTCTTCTCGCACTCCTCTCGAGTCTTTGGAACCAACCAAGTGTGCCCAAGTAGTAGCCCCCACATTCTTGAAGATATGCATGGGATCCAAGAGATGATTGATTTGTAACTGAGCCTAATAAGGAAGCTCGTGAAAGATCGATAGCCTCTTCATACCAGGACGAGGTTCCTCTCCATTCGCCCTCCAAGGTTGAATCCAGTCACTTGCCTTCAAATATGATGGTGGTGGATCAAGCTGACCTCCACATGCGAGATGGTCCAGCAGAAGGTATCAAGCATGACCTTCATAAACATTTTTCCTCATATGTTTGGAGTATTGTGCAAGCAATTTCCCGTCCACAAACAGGACAAGCATGGTACCCACTTGTAACAAGTCCTGCACGCGTGCATGAATGTGTTAGTATAAGACATGCGTGCGAAAGAGAGTCGTAAAAGCATAATCCTATATTATACATGTAAAGACACAACCACATACCTACACACTCAATATCCTAGGTAGTCATGCATGGTCCACATTAAGATACCCCTGACCAAAATATCATTGGTATGTCTAGGAGCTCTGGAAATATCAAAGACCCGTACTCCTCTCCATAATATCTATAACTCCTCTATCAAAGGTGCCATGTACACGTCCATATTTTTTGCCTTGTACTTCCCTGGCACAAGTAGTGCAAGCATGAGGTGTCCCTTTTTTATTGTTAGCCATGGTGGGATATTGTAATTCACCACGAGTATGGGCCATGTCGACCAAGATGTCGAGCGTAACTCGAAAGGATTCACGCCGTCCATGGCGAGCCCAAGATGTAAGTTGTGTGGCTCCCTCGCAAAGTCCGGCCACTGATTGTCTATGTGCTTCCAAGCTACACAATCTGCGGGAATCCTCAATGTGTCATCAGTGGACCGATGAGATGCATGCCATGTCATCAACTCTGCTATGGATTTGCATCGGAACATGTGCTATATTCTTGCTATGGATTTACATTAGAACAGCCATCCCCTCGTGCCCCTTTGACCAAGGGGTCATCACCTGCACATGCCTATCATAAGGGAAGGAAGAATAGGAGGGGCCACTTGTGTACATCCACACGTGCACGCACACAAACATACACAGAGTAGCATAGATAAATTGATGTTCCAAGGTGTCCACCTCTTTATTTACCTAGCATCATTTTTATTTCCTTTTTATTTCCATTTATTTACCCAACATCCTTAATGGTTATTCCTTGAGGTTAGGTAACCTCTAGTTAACTCAATTTATATCTTCGTGTTTGAAAGTTGATCTTGCACCTTCTTGACATATGGGGCATCTTTTTGGTGGCTTAATCCTATGCCCCTATTGAACAAGTGGAGCAATGGTCATTTGCACAGATGAGGATTCTAAAAGTCATTGATGATGGTATGGTTGATAACATAACATCCTTATGTGATCCCTACCACGAGGTAGGCAAGAATATGAGAGGGAGCATGCAATTTTTAAACATGAGAAAGAGGCACGTGGTTTTCAATGATAAATACAAGGTATACTACAATATCAAAGGACCTAAAAAGCGTGCCCATGTGCCAAGCTCTATCACTTCAAATGTGGATGATTTCAATATACTCAATTATAGAAGTGACATCTTATCTGGAGTAAATGAGTTCATTGGTTCCGAGAAACAAAATGATTTTAGAAGCGAAGCCTTATCTAGTGTGGATGAACTCTTGCACAGTGAGAAGGGCAAAGGTTTCAATAGCGATGTCTTGTCAAGTGTGGATGAGTTCATGCATATTAACAAACCTGGTGTCAATCAAGCTTGTGGATTTGTGAAAGCCATGCAAGATGTCTTAATGAGTGATTTTCTCTCAGGAGTGGAAGAGTTTCAAGGTTCTCAATACTCTTGTAGGATATTGAATTCATTGAATGGTCCTAAGAGTATGTTAAAAATGGATGAGATCAATAGAGGATTATTCAATATTTAACTTTGAATGTGATATGGACAAGGATGCAACGACCAATCATGGATGCTTGGTTACAAACAAATGTGAGGAGAAGAAGTGCATAATTATAGATAACAACGTGCACGAGGAACGAAAACGGTCATGCATATGCATGAAGAGAAAGCGAATCCAGGCAGATCCACAAAAGCAACCAAAGAGGAAGAGAGTAATGAAGGAGGAGAACATGTTAAATGCATTGGGATATCTATGTTGCAAGCGAAGATGTATGCACTTCATTGATCTTGCAGACATCAAGGAATGTAGAGGACATGAGTGGCAAAGAAGAGGAAGCGAAAGAAATGAATACCTTCTCACAAGTCTCTCTTGCTTTCTTCAGAATGGCAATAAAAGGCTAAGTTCATGACAAAAGGTAAAACCTCTTGTAAATGGAAAAAGGATTTGCAATAAGGCATATCGCAATATTACTGGATTATTCCATGGTACATATTGGGATTTAGCCACCAAGGCAAAGGGCGGCAACAAATTTAGCATTCACAGTAATAGAGGAAGGTCCAAATCAAGAATCTCAACTATCAGGGCAGCAACAATTTTGCAAGACTTCATACATGAAAATGCTTTACCTCAACCCCATATATCTACCAAACTCCCTAACGATGACGCGATCACTGAAATGCACCTTCCAATGGGCTTGACAAAGCTCGAAGTATTCGACTCTATTGCAGAAAAGCAAAGGCAAAGAGGGGATGCCGTAGCTTCTTCTCATACTTTGTATACTCTTTGGAAGAAGAACTTTGGATATCTTAAAATCCCAAGGAGGCAAAAAATGTCAAAGTGCAATGTTTGTGATGATTTAAAGCAAGTGATTGAGAGTGCAACATGTCCAAATCAAAGGGAATTATACAAAAAAAACCGAAAATTTCATCATGACCTTATTCGACATTCCAGACAAAAATATGCATTTTGGAAGGAGCAAGCTATTTCGCATCCCGATGACTACATGTGCCTTATTGTAGATGGCATGGATCAGAATACAATAACATTGCCTCGTTTTGTTGCCACTCCACCTAAATTACAAGGAAAGCACTTTCTAAAGACACATCTATGTGGAGTGTTAGTGCATGGAATTAAGTTCTTTGTAGATATATGGATTGATTCACTACAAGGCATAGGCCATTTTCCGATGGAAATACCGACGCTTTTTACATTAATTTTTTTTTTTCACGGGCGCAAAGGTCGCTATAAAAGTCGTTAAAATCGTCAGAAAAGGAGCGTCGCTATAAACCGTCGCTATATAGCGACGCTGATAATCGTCGCTATATAGCGACGATTTAAACGTCGCTATATAGCGACGATAAAAACGTCGCTATATAGCGACTCTGTTAATCGTCGCTATATAGCGACACTGGTAAACGTCGCTATATAGCGACGATTAACAGAAGTTAAAAAAAAGGGTTAGTGGGGCTAAACAGGGCTTCCTTTTGGCCCTGTTTAGCCCCACTAACCCTTTTTTTTTTTTTGTAATTACAAAAGAAAGTTTTTTATAACAAAATTTCCCTTGCTTGCAGGGTGATACAAAATTGTTCTTGTGAACGATGAGGAAGAAATGCATATACATATACAACTGTGTTTGAAACAAAATTACCCTGTGAAAGGGCGATACAAAATGGCTCTAACGAGTGGATATACAAAATCCTACAACCACTACTAATCCAAATCCGAATCCGAATCGTCTTGTTGGGCTGTTCCCTGGTCCTCGGCACCTGCATCTTCTCCCTCGTCCCCGACACCTGCGTCTTCTCCCTCGTCATCGGCACCTGCATCCGATCCTTGCCCCTGTTGATCGCTCGTCTCTGATGATGGGACGCTTGAGCTTTGACCCTGAGAGTGAACCATATAAATCGAAAATTAGATTGGAACTTAAATTAAAAAGTGAGATTACAAGTAGGAGTAAACTTATACCGTGCGAGCAGCCACCTCAGCCCAATCGACTGTCGCTCCCATTGCCTCTTGCTCAATGAACCACGGCTTGGTTCCTATCCGAAATGCGCGCCGCGTCTCTGCATCCGTAGGAAGACGACCCATCGCAGCTTGCTGTGGATCCAATTTACGAGAGTTAGAGTTAGCTAAAGTGCATGTAATATGTAAGTAAAACAAATAGAACAATACATTAAATGGAAAGAAGTAAACTTACCACGGTTGCCTCGAACGCATACCGTCTGCCTGCACCAAAGTGCGAAGTACCTATGACATCCAGCTGTCTCTTCGCAGCCCTCCTCTGACCCTCGAACATTTCAGGATGGTCCCTATGTTGCTTCTTGAAGTACTTCCAATAAGCTTTGTCTGCCCAGCTGGGTTTAGCCAACCCCTTTGTAATGGAAGTACGCATGGTTGATCTGCGATGCTTTAGGACCAAACCCATGCGCTCGAGCATATAACTGTTATTAAACTCCACATTTGGCGGATTAGGATATCTTTGTTTTAACTCATCGATCACCGCCTGCTTCTTTTGGCCATCTTGATACCGCCAATCGATATTTATGCCGCTCTTGAAGTGATGACTCATCAACCGCCTCATGGCGGCCATCACTGCTTTGCCCTTTTTGTCTTCTATTATCTCTCCGGCAGATGTGATTTGATAGGAGAGATCCCCTGATGAGTAAGGGGGACTGACGGTAGCAGAGTCTGAAGGAGTGGAAGCTGCGCGATCGCTTCCGGATCGAGGAGTAGCTGTGGGAGTAGGAGAGGGAAAGGGACTTGGCTTTGTTGGGACTCCCGACGAGTTTGTAGTGCAGATGAGCGATGAGGAGGCAGCGAGATTCTTCTCTCTGCTCTCTCAGAGGACCTCCGCAATTCCTTCCCCTACACCGACGGGTGGACGTACAGCCCAGCCATCCCCTTGTGCCCCTTCGACCGCGGGATCATCACCTGCGCATGACTCCCGCAAGGGAAGGAAGAGTAGGATGGGCGGCTCATGTTGTGCTGACTCAGGAGATGTAGACGAGTCAGCACACTCATGCTCCTTTAGGTCTCCACTTGGTCCGGAGACACAGTATCAGTTTTGAGTGTGACTTGGTATTACCTTCAACATCCTTTTGATTGTGATATTTGTCCAATATTCCACATCCGTGCTCCATCAACTCATGTTCCTTTTGTGCAAGACATGACAAAGAATTTTCAAATATATGTTCTTTGTTGTACTATTCAATTATTTGAAATGATGATGATTTTATTAGAATTATGACTTCTACAATTTATGTACCAAAGTCTTGTAGCTTATACATTTAAAAAAAAAACATCTAGTAATAGTAAAAGGAAGTGTCATGCAAGATACATGTCCTTGTTGTGAATAGGACCAATATGCGTAGAGATAAAATGGGAGGCCTCCTTGGTGGTAAATGTATGTCAATTTTATCGAGAAGGACATCTAAGTTTTAAATCTCTGAGCTCACATTAGAATGGTTATATTAGATTTTTGAACTTTGGTAATTGATTTTGTGAACCCCTCTGCTATTGTTGCACAATCTTGTTTCCAATCCTCAAATCCTAGGGCTGGATTCATTTGTCCATCCCTTCCTACTTGAAGCCAGTAATATTGTAGTCGGAAATTGGTTTTCTATTGGGACAAAGCCATAGTTCCAACTAGTGTGACAAAGTCTAGATCCCGGCATAATTGATCTCTAGGACAGGCTATATCATTGTCATATTGAGCCTTTGTTTGGACTCATTCCTCTACCATTGTGGTCATATCTACTTTTGGTTTGCTAATCGGAAACTTATGCTTATGCTTATGCTTATTCTTATTCTCTCATTCCGCATAAGCTTAATCGGAAACTTACGCATAAGCTCATGCTCATGAATGAGCATAAGCTCATGCTTATGCTCATGCGGAAATAGAGAAGGAGCTTATGCGGAATGAGACAAGGAGCTTATGCAGAAAAAGAAAATGAGAGAAGCATAAGCTTCTCTCATTCTCTATTTCCGCATAAGCTTATGCGGAAACTTACGCATAAGCTCATGCTCATGAATGAGCATAAGCTCATGCTTATGCTCATGCGAAAATAGAGAAGGAGCTTATGCGGAATGAGAGAAGGAGCTTATGCGGAAACTTACGCATAAGCTCATGCTCATGAATGAGCATAAGCATGAGCTTATGCTTATGCTTATGCTTATGCTTATGCATAAGCATAAGCATAAGCTCATGCTTATGGTCATGCGGAAAAAGAGAAGGAGCTTGTGCGGAAAAAGAGAATGAGAGAAGCATATGCTTCTCTCATTCTCTATTTCCGCATAAGCTCTTGCGGAAAAAGAGCTTATGCGAATGAGAGAAGGGGGAAATAGAGAAGGGGGAATGAGAGAAGCATAAGCATAAGAGAATAAGAGGGATGCGGAAATAGAGAATAAGGGGGAAAGGAAAGAGAGAAGGGAAAAGAGAGAGGGGGAAAGAGAGAAGGGGGAAAGAGAGAATAAGAGAAGAGGGAAAAAAGAGAAGGGGGAAAATGAGAAAAAGAGAAGGGGGAAGAGAGGGTTCCTACACCCATCACTGTAGCTAGCGCTTAAGGCGCTAGCTGCAGGCCAATGCAAATAACAAAAAGCTTAAATGGAAAGAAGAGGAAGCACTTACCTGTAAAAGTATGTCCCGCTCGGTGTAGTGGACTGGGCCCACAAAAGAGAGACTATGTCCCGCTCGGTGTAGTGGACTGGCCCTACAAAAGAGAGAAAACAACCCATTTTTTCAAATAAGATGTTAGTGGAAAGAGGAGATCACAAAAGCAACTTCTTGAAAGGAGACAAGGAAAGAGAAGATTGAGGAGACAAGGAAAGGAGGAGATTGAGGAGAAGAGAAGGAAGAGAAGGAAGAGAAATACAGGAAGAAGAGGTGAGTTTCTTTCTTTCTTTCTTGAAATTTCATTTTTTGTTTGAATCCTTTCTAATCAAGCATGAAAACTAGTTTAAAACTTTAGCAATACAAGTAGAAACACTCACAAAACCAAAGCTAACAAACAAACAACCTACATTGTTGAAAGAAACTCACCTTTTGAAGAACTTTCTTTCTGGAAACCAAAGAGGGAAAAAGGAGAGAGAGGGTGCACAAGAGGTAGGAGAAGGGTGAGGAGTGGGAAATAGGGTAGGAGGTTGCTTGGAATAGATGGGAGGTCAGTGAAAATAGGTGGGAGGAGATTTTGGAGAGCTTACTTGAGAGATTAGGAAAGCTTTGAGCAAAACGCCGCAGGTTTCGGCGTTTCGGGTTTTAACCCACAGCGTCGCTATATAGCGACGCTTATTCGTCGCTATATAGCGATGTTTTTAATTTAAAACGTCGCTATATAGCGACGCTTTAAATTAAAATCGTCGCTATATAGCGACGGAACAGAGCGTCGCTATATAGCGACGCTTACTGTTTATTTTTTAATGAGGCCTCTTGTGAAGCTCAAACATGCTATGCCTATAATTGTCAATATCTCCTCTTACTACATAGCCTTACTATATAGGATTTTTTGTTTCAATCCTTACTATATAGCGATGTCATACTTTTTATATAGCCTCAAGAGAAGCTCAAATTAAACATGCTATGCTCATAATTGTGTACATCTCCTCTTCATGCTTATGTTTTGGTTTTATAAGTGTAGATGGAAGGGACGAGTGAAAGCTCATCCGATGATGCGCCAACGCCCGGGAGCACGAAGTGGCTTACGGAGAGGTTATATTGTCATTGCACTCATTGCAAGCGAGAAGTACGACATCAACGTCATATTATCATGTGCCACTTGCGGATGTATGGGGAGGAGCCGGAACCAGTACCCCCCGTTGGTGTTGCACATGTTGATGGATCATCGGTAAGTCAAAGCTATTTAAGTTCGCAATCTTATTGTATACCCGGAATTAGAAGATCTTCTATTTACACGAATGAGCTTATGACAGGATGACGAGGGTGACGAGGGTACACATATACCTTCTCACTTTCAACAAGACTATAGTCTCCCAGATGACGACGAGGGTATGGTCGACATGATGGATTCCATTTTTAGGGGCACTACATCCCACGTACACGTGATGTCAGAGTCTGAGGTGAAAATGCGAGAGTTGCAATCAACACAATTGTACGAGGGTGCCAGGATGTCTAAACTACGTGCTTGTCTCTCAATCTTGAATCTACAAGTACAGTATGGGTGGTCGGATACAAGTGTCTCGGCCTTAATGAGGTTAGCCCTTGCATTAATTTGATTGACTCATTATTTGGATATTGTTTGTTTTGAGAATCATCATTTGGATAGTGTCTTTGTCATAGGTTGCTCCAAAAGATGTTGCCTGCACCAAATACCATGCCCGCATCAAGAGATGAAGTGAAAAAGATGCTAACAATGGTGGGTATGGATTATGATACCATCCATGCTTGCCGTAATGATTGTATTCTCTTTTGTCGTGAGCATGGAGATTTGGCTAGTTGTCCAAAGTGTGGGGAACAACGATATAGAGATGACTTGCAGGGTGAGAGGATACCGGTAAAGGTCTTAAGACACTTTCCCATCATTGCAAGAATACAACACATGTTTCGATGCAAATCCATAGCGGAGTTGATGACATGGCATGCATCCCATCGGTCCACTGATCACACATTGAGGATTCCCACAGATTGTGCGGCTTGGAAGCACATAGATAATCAGTGGCCGGACTTTGCGAGAGAGCCACGCAACTTACATCTTGGGCTAGCCATGGACGGCGTGAATCCTTTCGGGTTACGCTCGACATCTTGGTCGACATGGCCCATAGTCGTGGTGAATTACAATATCCCACCATGGCTAACAATAAAAAAGGGACACCTCATGCTTGCACTACTTGTGCCAGGAAGGTACAAGGCAAGAAACATGGACGTATACATGGCACCTTTGATAGAGGAGTTACAGATATTATGGAGAGGAGTGCAGGTCTTTGATATTTCCAGAGCTCCTAGGCATACCAATGATATTTCCGTCAGGGGTATCTTGATGTGGACCATGCATGACTACCCAGGATATGGAGAGTGCGCAGGTACGTGGTTATGTCTTTACATGTACAATGAGGGATTATGCTTTTTTTACGCTCTTTTGCACGCATGTCTTGTACTAACATATTCATGCACGCGTGCAGGGCTTGTTACAAGTGGGTACCATGCTTGTCCTGTTTGTGGACCCGCTCTGAAATCGCTTGCACGCTACTCCAAACACATGAGGAAAAATGTTTATGAAGGTCATGCTCGATACCTTCCGCTCGACCATCTCGCACGTGGAGGTCAGCTTGATCCACCACCATCATATTTGAAAGCAAGTGATTGGATTCAAGCTTGGAGGGAGAATGGAGAGGAACCTCCTCCTGGTATGAAGAGGCTATCGATCTTTCACGAGCTTCCTTATTGGGGTCAGTTACAAATCAATCATCTCTTGGATCCCATGCATATCTTTAAGAATGTGGGGGCTACCATTTGGGCACACTTGGTTGGTTCCAAGGACTCGAGAGGAGTGCGAGAAGACTTGCGTGCTATGAATAGGATGTCTCGTTTGTGGCCCAAGTGCATGCTTCAGGAAAAGTTGTCCTCCCGAAAGCAACGTGGATCCTCTCTACGAGGGAGGAGGCAGCGATCAAGGCAGACATTGCCTCTTTTCAAACACCGACAGGGTACATGCGTTGCTTGAAAGGAGCATTTTCAAAGGACAATAAGCTTAGTGGCCTCAAGTCCCATGATTGGCACAAGGTCTTACAGGTATTCTAAGTAGAATTAGTGTACCGATAATAGTGATGCATTAGCGTAATTATTATTATGTTATATTGTTGACATGATTTCATTGTTGCTTTGATAGTTCATCCTTCCAATTACAATAAAAGGGTGCTTACAAGAAGATGTTAGAAATGCTATATTCAAGATCTGTGGTATTGTGAGGTATGCTTACTATCAATTCGCATTATGTATTTTCTTCATGGACATGTGAAATAGGTGGATATCTCAAATATCTTACATATGCATGGACATGTGAAATAGGTGGATATCTCAAAAAGAGATCTCTATATCGAGCATCGAGAAGGCTAGGGTGGAATCCATCGAAGCCGTATGCTTTCTTGAGAAGCACTTTCCCTCAAGCATTATGACAACTCAAGTCCACTTGCTTGTGCACATAGTTGATGAGGTGGCTATAGCAAGTACCGTTCATAATCGATGGATGTTTTTTCTCGAGCGGTTTATGAAAACTTTAAAGGGGTTTGTAAGACAAAGAGCAAGACCAGAAGCAAGCATGGCAGAGGGATGGCTTGTGCAAGAGTCATTAGTATATATCACAGAGTTTCTTGCATCCACGGATCCTGATATGCCGCAAGCTTGGCACAACAAGGATGATGATCGCATCATTGGCGAGGTCCCCCAAGGAAAAGGGATTGAAAGAAAGATGAGCGAAGAGCAAATGGAGAAATTCAATAAGTTTTGTATCCTCAATAGCCCTGAGATGCAGAAGTGGATTGAGAGATATGAAGTGGCCAAAGCAAAAAGAATAAATGCAAGGACGAGATTCAGAGTAATGTACAGGCGATCACAACCATATCCACGAGATCTGGCTCTTCTCCCTACTCACATGTCACTTGATTGGCTACAACTAGCTATACGTAAGGCCGAACGTGATGGAGAGACAATAAACGAGCGCGAGCGGGAGTTATCATCTGGATGTATGGTGCATGTAAGTTTCTTATCTCTTGATGTAATTAAGTAATTATTTGTGGCAATATATGCTATAAAATAGGTGCATCTTCATTGTTTTAATGATGCTCTTTTACAGTACAAAAAGTACAGTGCATTATGGTCATATGGACGACATTTTCGCATAGAACGCATCGATTCAAAGAGAGTCACGTATGATTGTGGAGTCATGGCTAACTTCACACAAGATAGCCGAGCAAGTGCTTCGGATACCAATCTTCTCTCCTCACAGTTGGATTATTGTGGAACCATACGCGACATCTATGAAATTGATTTCAGACGATTTACTATTTTCATTCTTGATGTAAAATGGTTTAGAACTACTTACAACGGTCCCCATGCAACTATGAGAAAAGATGGTAGCGGTCTCTTTGCAATAGACTCCACCAAACATTGGACCGATGAAAGTGATACTTTTGTTCTTCCCGAGCACTGTAAGCAGGTGCATAAGCAGGTGCATACTAATGATTTAATTAGTCGAAGCTTTCGTTTTTTAAGTCCATTGATATATATATAATTGACGACATTTGGCACGTGAATTTTCATCTTCAATATAGGTGGTTTTTCATCCGGATCGTTCTGATCCAAGATGGTGGTACGTGATCCAAGTTGCACCACGAAGTAAGCAGATTTTTGAAGATCGAGATGTGGATATGGAGATGCCACTACCAAATCCGGATCCAATTGATGAATCTAGCGAAGAAGATGTAGATCACCATATGAGGCAAGAGGAAGATGCGCATAATGACATCGCACGGGAGGAGGATGGAGATCACGATATTGACGAGGAAGACAACAATCGTCAAGATCAATCACCACACTTAAGCTTAATTGAAGAAGATGATCAAATACTTTTAGGTGAACGTACGATGCTAGAGTACGATGATGATATAGGAGATCAACTCGGTATAGAGTTGGAGATAGACTTGCTTGGCGCCTTAGACTTGGCTCAAGATGAAACAGTTGATGTAAATGCTCTTATTTAATTTGATTTTTCTCATCTCAAACTTGGACATGAATATATGAGCTTCAAAGGCTTGATGTACATGCTCTCATTTTTTAATTCTCTATGAGCTCAAACATGTATGAAAATTTAAAAAATTTTGTCATTGGAAGAAAATAAATTTTAAGGCTTTTAAAAAAAAAAAACCTCTCTGTAAAACGTCGCTATAATTTAGTGTCTCAGTGTCGCTATATAGCGACCTTTAAAAGTCGCTATATAGCGACTTTTACTAACGTCGCTATATAGCGACTTTTAAAAGTCGCTATATAGCGACGCTTATTAAAAGTCGCTATATAGCGACGATTTACGACACCCAATTTTTATACCGACGATTAACGCTAAGCGGGCGCTAATCGTCGGTACGTAAACGTCGCAATAGGATGCGTGTGTAGTAGTGATTCCTTGCATCTATATGATAGCAATCAAGTTGTAACATCTATTATGAAGGCAATTCGCAATGTACATGAAGAGAAAGGTCGCCTACCACCGACTTTGAGAATACAAGCTGATAATTGCTGGCGAGAAAATAAGAATGTACTCATGTTTGCATTCTGCTCCATGCTAGTTGCTCATCGAATCTTCAATGAGGTCGAATGTGGATTTTTGTATGTTGGGCATACACATGAGGATATCGATCAGGTTTTTAGTACAGTCTCAAGGGAGCTTAAATGCAAGGATGTGGAGACAATAGATGACTTGGTAAGAAGATGTGGCAGGCAAGTTGGTGGTCGTAAGGAAAGTACAGTATGTGAGAGGCTCGAAAGAATGTATGATGGGAAGAGCTTCATTCTACCTTTCATACAAACGGGTGGTGATGCATTGACAGGTCATACCAATCCACACTACTTTCATTTTTTTTTTAAAGATGAAAAACCCGTAATGCAATGGCAACAGTATTCTCATGATACAAAATGGGAACTTGAAGAACCTTACAGTCTCTCAACTTCAATTCCCAGCAAGGAAAGGTATCCAACATGGGCTCCTATACAAGAATTCAATGAGAGGTCTAACTGTGAAATAGAAGGATTAAAAGCATTTATTACATACAAAGAGGAAATGCTCCGGAGATATCCTGATTTGAACCCTAGTTGGAGAGAACACACTACCACTGTAATTAACAAGACATGAAATTTAATAAAGGACCTTGAGAGAATGCGAGGCTCAAAGGATGTCAAGGAAGAATGCAATATGTTTTGGCCAAATGTTCATAACGATTTGCGCCCAGCTCCAGTCTTTGAAAATGAATTTGTATCATTACTTCCACGTCCATATTGTGGACCAAAGAAGAGAGACTTTATGCCAGTAGTAGATATAGAGGTCGATTGTTTTGTTGTGGTTTGGCCATCGGATGATGAATATGAGAATGTGAAGTTTTGGGTTGCAAAAGTAGTTGATGTGCAAAGAGATGACCAAGGGAGAGCTACAACATTTACAACGGTATGGTATGAGCCAAAGGGCAGGAAGGAGAATATGGATAACAACACATTGTATACTAATTGTATAATGAGTGGGTCCCAAATGATGAAGCGGTCTCTCAAGTTTCGACGGAGACAATCATAGTGTCTTGGCATTCAAGGGCAAAGAAATCAAAGAAGCGCATGGGATATGAGGTAGAAGGAAAAATAAAAATACCACAGCAAACTATTTTGCATATACACGAATTTTTAAGGATGCTCGCCATGGAGGAAGTAGAAGGAGATAGTGCAAATGAAGAATGTCCATGATTAAAGCTTTGTATTGAAGTCCATTGAAGGATTTTATTTGGGTACTAGGCAAGAAGCCAATCCAAGACAATTATAATCAGAGTCATCACCTCCTATGTCAAATGAGAGTCAAAATATGCACTGGAGGTCACCCAAGGGTCAAGGCTTGCCAAGACAATAGGGAGTTAAGGGACTATCACATTGAGCAATAAGACAATGGGGAGTCAATGCACCCAAGGGGCAAGGCTTGGCAAGATAACTTATGGAAGTTAATGCAGATGGCACCTGTATTTTGCAGTGGATTCACCCAAGGGTCAAGGCTTGGCAAGACAATAGGGAGTTAATGCAGATGGCACCTGGCAAGGGACTATCGCATTGAGTAATAAGACAATGGGGAGTCAATGCACCCAAGGGGTAAGGCTTGGCAAGACAAGTGGGAGTCAAATTATGCAGATGGCACCTGGCAAGGGACTGTCATGGCATTGAGCAATAAGACAATGGGGAGTCAAATTATGCAGATGGCATGAATTGAGGCTCTTTAAGAGCAACAATTTAAATTGTAAACATATGTTCAATCTATATCATTTTGGATATAAAGACTCTAGCTGAGAGCAACGTCTCTCAATGTAATCATATAATAATAGCTATAATTGCTATTATACCTCTTTGGTTCAATACAAAACTTGGGTCTTATGGCATCATGTCTTTTTTCTATTTATTAAAAGTTTTAAAAATTTTGTGCATATTGCGAGTGACAATGTTATTTCCATGAAATATTTAAGTCTCCTTTCATGGATTTATAAATTTATCACGTCAAGGAAAAATATTAAAAATAATTAAATTAACAAATAACTTAGATATAGCTAGAATTTCTAATATAGGATTATTTCAAATTCTTACATGTTGGTGCAAAAGTATAGATTGAAAAAACAATATTTTTATGTGAATATGATAGTGCCACAAAGTGAACTTTTGACTTGGGAAGAATATTTTCAGAAAGTAAAATTTTGATTTGGGAAGGATATTTTCACAAAGTAAAGTTTTCATTTGGGAAGGATTTTTGGGCTTCATCCAAAAACAACACAAAAAGTCCAAAATTAATGAAATAGGTGTTTCTGGTAGGTCTTTTTCATTTAGCATGGCCCGAGATACCTCTCCAATATGCCTATTTTTCCTTTCTACAAGTCCATTTTGCTGTGGGGTATGACTGCATGGATATTGATGCTTTATGCCATGCTCCTGCAAGAACCTTGCAAACTCATTTGAGAGGTACTCTCCCCCTCCATCTGACCATAGGCATTTTAGTTGCAGGCCTGTTTCTTACATAGCTTTAAAAGCTTTGAAATGCCCGAACACTTCACTTTTCGTTTTCATAAAATGCACCCAAACTTTTCTGCTGTAGTCATCAATAAAAGTGATAAAGTAATGACAGCCTCCAATAGATGCAGCTTTAGTAGTCCACACATCAGAGTGGATTAATTCCAATGGCTTCTTACTCTCTTGAACATGCCTAGGAAATGGTTTCCTTGCCTATTTTCCAAATTGACAGGCTTCACATAACTTATGCATTTCTGCAACCTTGAATTTAGGCAATCCTACAATAATATTTTGGGCCTGCATTGATTTAAGTCGCTGTACATTAACATGACCAATGCGTTTATGCTAGATATCAATATCTGCAACTACATCGGTCCCATGTGCAAACATTGCTACACTCAATTTAGGCATGTCCGCATCCAATGTAAACATCTTGCCCTTCTTCTTTCCTTTTGCTATCAAGCGACCGTTATTTTTCATATCCTCAACAAAGCAACCATGAGGATTAAATCTGACCTGCAAGCCCTGCTCAACCATTTGACCAACAGAAACTAGGTTCTTGGTGATATTCAGGACATGAAATACATCAGACAGGTATTTCTTTTTCCCATCCTGCATAGACAAAGGAATTTTACCAATCTACACAATAGGATGTGCAGTATCATCACCAGTCTCCACAAATCCTAGTTTTTCCATTTTCCTTGCATCGTGCATCCATTCTGCATGACCTGTCATGTGGTTTGATGCACCTGAGTCGACATACGACACATCATTGCTTTCTTCTACACTTGTCACAGAATTGGTCATGTGCTGCACCATAAATAAATGCTCATTTCTATCATCACCCTATCTTCTAGAGGATGCATAATTGCCTTGCTGCAATTTTCCATTCATAATGTCATTCTGCTTTTTGTAGCAGTCTTTAGCCATATGACCCATTTTACCACAATAGTAGCATTCAACATTACTGTTTGCATTTTGGCCTCTCTGCCATCCACCACGACCTTTTTGGCTCCCCCTGCCTCTAGAGTTACCATGTCCTCCTCCAAAGGACTGGTTTTCTTAAGTTTACTGCATATTCTGATTTCTACCACGGCCTCCAGATCAGCCTCCTCTACGTCTGCCTCTACCTCTTTCCGCATTTGAGTAGAAGACAGTTTCTTTTGAAGTTCCTCCTAAAGAAGATGCACCACCATTTCTCTGCTCTTTAGAAATTAGAAGAGCAAACAACTCCTCAAAATCAGGAAATTTTTCACGGACGGCAATGGATGTCCAAAACTGTGTATAATCCGTTCCATTCAAGGTCACAGAAACTAGATCATCATCTTCCATTGGTGACCCAATGGAAGCAAGTGCATCTGCAATTTTCTTCACCTTCATGTGGTAGTCGTTGATGCTCATATTTTCTCTCTGCACATTGTGTAACTCCTGCTTGAGCTGCATTTTCCTGGCTTGCGTATTTGTGCTGTACATTTTTGCCAAAGTATCACATGCCTCCTTTAGCATACTTGCATCCTGAATATGCACAATCATAGAATCTGAAATACTGATAGACAGCTAGTACATAACTTTTCTGGCTCTCTCATGCCATCTTTTAAATGCCTACATTTCCTGTTGATTGGGAACATTAGGAAGAACTGGTTCTTCTTCATTTCCTATAATGAACTCCCAATAGCCTTTTCCCATAAGGAAATTCGTCATTCTAAACTTCCATGCTTGGAAGTTGTTCTTGTCAAGCTTTTCAGTGACAATCTATGAAAGAGAATCAGATGCCATTATAGAACACTGCAAAAAAGTCTGGCACTGCAAAAAAACATAGCTTCTGCCTCACACAGGCAAATCTGCAAAACTGACGAAAGTGGTATTTGACCACACAGTCACTTCCTAGTGACGATTTTGCATGAATAGGAAATAAGGATGATTTTGTAACTCCCAATATCTCTGCGCACTGGCATACGATGCAATTTCTATTGCAACTTTTCACCGACCTGCAGAGCAGTGGTCGCACAGCAAAAACAGGGCCTTTTTCTGAGTGCCTGTGAAAAACTTTCGCCTTTAAAACGGGCCTTGAAATGGCCTCGAATCAGAGAAATAAAGTCACCATTAGGCAAAGCCCTCACCCGTAGCATATATTGCCCTCTAGCCACATCGTGAAGGGCATCTCAATCTGAGACAGTGCACTCTTGCACTCCCGGCTATGCTACCTGCAGAGATTTTCTCCCAAACTCAAAAAAGGAAAAGCAACACTGGTCCTCTTACCAGGACACTGTGAACTTGGTTTGCTTTCTTGAGCTCCTTACCATGAACCAGGCTCTCATTCCATGTGAAGATAGTGGGAGAGAAGGAAGGAGTCTCACTTGTGGCTTTCTCACATACACAATGGAGGAATACACACAAAGGTGGAGGCTAAAAACAGTTTCTCTCTTCTTAGTTGTGAAAGCCAAAAGAACACTTGTATAAAGAAATAGAAGAACCCTATATGTGGGTCTCAAACCAAACTCAGCTAACTAAGGTGGCATACTAAGTGAGCCACGAACTAGAGTAGATAAGGATAGCTGTCATCCAGCCATTATTTGTGGGCGGTGTACCAACCGTATCTGCAGCTAACAAGTCAGTGACATAAATGCACAATGTTTTGAAGGCAGAAGTTCTTCGCAGGCACTCAAAAAAAGGCCCTGTTTTTGCTGTGCGACCACTGCTCTGCAAGTCAGTGAAAAATTTCCACAGAAATTGCATCATATGCATGTGCATAGAGATATTGGGAGTTACAGAATCATCCTTACTGCCTGTTCATGCAAAATCGTCACTAGGACGTGACTGTGTGGTCAAATACCACTTTTGTCAGTTTTGCAGATTTGCCTGTGTGAGGTAGAAGCTATGTTTTTTTGCAGTGACAGACTTTTTTGCAGTGTTCTGTAATGGCGTCTGATTCTCTTTCACAGATTGTCACTGAAAAGCTTAACAAGAACAACTTCCAAGCATGGAAGTTTAGAATGACGAATTTCCTTATGGGAAAAGGCTATTGGGAGTTCATTACAGGAAATGAAGAAGAACCAGTTCTTCCTAATGTTCCCAATCAACAAGAAATGCAGGCATTTAAAGGATGGCATGAGAGAGCTAGAAAATTTATGTACTGGCTGTCTATCAGTATTTCAGATTCTATGATTGTGCATATTCAGGATGCAAGTACGCCAAAGGAGGCATGGGATACTTTGGCAAAAATGTACAGCACAAATACGCAAGCTAGGAAAATGCAGCTCAAGCAAGAGTTACACAATGTGCAGAGAGAAAATATGAGCATCAATGACTACCACATGAAGGTGAAGAAAATTGCAGATGCACTTGCTTCCATTGGGTCGCCAGTGGAAGATGATGATCTAGTTTCTGTGACCTTGAATGGTCTAGGAAAGGATTATGCACAGTTCTGAACATCCATTGCCGTCCATGAAAAATTTCTTGATTTTGAGGAGTTGTTTGCTCTTCTAATTTCTGAAGAGCAGAGAATGGTGGTGCATCTTCTTCAGGAGGAACTTCAAAAGAAACTGTCTTCTACTCAAATGCAGGAAGAGGTAGAGGCAGAGGTAGAGGAGGCCGATTTGGAGGCCATGGTAGAAATCAGAATATGCAGCAAATTCAAGAAGGACGTGGTAACTCTAGAGGCAAGGGGAGCCAAAGAGGTCATGGTGGATGGCAGAGAGGCCAAAATGCAAACAGTAATGTTGAATGCTACTACTGTGGTAAAATGGGTCATATGGCTAAAGACTGCTACAAAAAGCACAATGACATTATGAATGGAAAATTGCAGCAAGGCAATTATGCATCCTCTAGTAGACAGGGTGATGACATAAATAAGCATTTATTTATGGTGCAGCACATGACCAATTCTGTGACAAGTGCAAAAGAAAGCAATGATGTGTGGTATGTTGACTCAGGTGCATCAAATCACATGACAGGTCATGCAGAATGGATGCAGGATGCAAGGAAAATGGAAAAACCAGGATTTGTGGAGACTGGTGATGATACTGTACATCCTATTGTGCAGATTGGTAAAATTCCTTTGTCTATGTAGGATGGGAAAAAGAAATACCTGTCTGATGTATTTCATGTCCCGAATATCACCAAGAACCTAGTTTCTGTTGGTCAAATGGTTGAGCAGGGCTTGCAGGTCAGATTTAATCCTCATGGATGCTTTGTTGAGGATATGAAAAATAATGGTCGCTTGATAGCAATGGGAAAGAAGAAGGGCAGGATGTTTACGTTGGATGCAGACATGCCTGAATTGAGTGTAGCAATGTTTGCACATGGGACCGGTGTGGTTGCAGATATTGATATCTGGAATAAACACATTGGTCATGTTAATGTACAGTGACTTAAATCAATGTAGGCCCAAAATATTGTTGTAGGATTGCCTAAATTCAAGGTTGCAGAAATGCATAAGGTATGTGAAGCTTGTCAATTTGGAAAACAGGCAAGGAAACAATTTCCTAGGCATGTTCAAGAGAGTAAGAAGCCATTGGAATTAATCCACTCTGATGTGTGGACTACTAAAGCTGCATCTATTGGAGGCTATCATTACTTTGTCACTTTTATTGATGACTACAGCAGAAAAGTTTGGGTGCATTTTATGAAAAAGAAAAGTGAAGTGTTTGGGCATTTCAAAGCTTTTAAAGCTATGGTTGAAAAAGAAATAGGCCTATAAATAAAATACCTACAGTCAGATGGAGGGGGAGAGTACCTCTCAAATGAGTTTGCAAGGTTCTTGTAGGAGCATGGCATAAAGCAGCAATATTCATGCAATCATACCCCACAGCAAAATGGACTTGCAGAAAGGAAAAACAGGCATATTGGAGAGGTATCTCGGGCCATGCTAAATGAAAAAGACCTACCAGATTATTATTAAGCTGAAGCAGTTGCTACATCAGTTTACATAATGAGTAGGATTCCCACTGCAGCAATACATGGCATGATGCCAGAGGAGATGTATACTGTTAGGAAACCAGATATTTCTCATTTGAAAATTTTTGGTTGCATTGCCTATGTTCATGTGCCAAATGAGTTGAGGACCAAGTTGGATCGAAAAGCTAAGAAGTGTTCCTTTATTGGTTATTCTCTGCAGCAAAAAGGGTATAGATGCTATAACCCTTCTACTCATAAGTTTATAGTGAGCAGAGATGTTTTTTATAAGATGAGCAGCTGGTATAAACCAATAAATGTGATGAGTGATGTAAATGCACAAAATTCACAGCAGCAATCCCAAAATATTAGTGGACCTGTAGTGTCCTCTAACAATGGTTCACATACTTCACCATGGACAAGCAGATTGAGATCAGGAGAATCTCCTCAAAGCAATGCAGATAGTGGTACGCAGCTATCACGAAAAGGAAAAGAGAAGGTAGATCAGCCCATGTTTGATGTGAATGTAGGTCACTCTTATGTGGATGGTGAATCCAGTGGCTCAGAACATAGCATTGATGATGAGTTGGGTATTCCTTCTGTTGTTACACCTGGAGTAAGGAAGACTAGGGATGTTTTGAGAGCACCTAGAAGTGAGCCTATTTTGTGCAGGTCTACCAGAGCTAGATATCCTGTGGATAGGCTGAAATATTATGGATTTATAGCCATTCACTATGCCTATATGGTCAAAGTGATACAGGAACCAGAACCCACTTCTTTTGAGCAAGCCATGGGAAAATAAAAATGGGAGAAAGCCATGGATGAAGAAATGGATGCCTTGGAAGCAAATGCTACATGGAAATTGGTGCCTTTGCCTAAAGACAAGAATGCAATTGGCTGTAAGTGGGTTTATAAGGTCAAGCACAATGCAGATGGTTCTGTGAACAGATACAAGGCAAGATTAGTTGTCAACGGGTATGCACAGACATATGGCATTGATTATGAAGAAACATTCAGTCCGATTGCAAGGATGGCAACCGTAAGAGCAGTCATTGCTATGGCTGCATCAAGGGGATGGTCTTTACATCAGATGGATGGAAAGAATGCCTTCTTGCATGGTGATTTGCAAGAAGAGGTCTTTATGGAGCAGCCACCAGGTTATGTTCAAGCTGTTCATCCTAAGTTTGTTTGCAGGTTGAAGAAATCCTTGTATGGCTTGAAGCAAGCACCTAGAGCATGGTCTGACAAGATAGGATAGTATCTTGTCACTATTGGCTTTCAGATTTCCAAGGCAGATTTCTCACTTTATGTGAGAAAAACAGAGAAAGGTATTATGATGCTTGTCATTTATGTTGATGATTTGATCATCACAGGTGATAGTGATGAAGATATCCTTCATGTGAAAATGCTATTGAAGCAGAAGTTTGAGATGAAGGATTTGGGAGAGCTACATTATTTCTTGGGCATTGAGGTGATTAGATCACCAAGTGGGATACAGCTCTTGCAGAGGCAATATGAATTGGACATGCTATCCACATATGGGATGACAAGCTATAAGCCTATTTCAGTTCCTTTGGAGCAGAATGTGAAGCTGAGCGCAGATGCAGGTGAGCTTCTGGAAGACCCTACTATGTACAGACGCATAGTAGGAAGTTTGATTTATATGACTATTACCAGGCCAGATTTGAGCTATGCTGTTGTATTGGTAAGTCAGTTGATGCAGGCTCCAAGGAAACCGCATTTGGATCTATTTGGATGTGGCTAGATGCATACTTAGGTATGTGAAGTCCACATTGCAGTATGGACTATTTTATGAGGCTGGGTTCAGATACAGTTGCATGGATACACTGATGTTGATTGGGCTGGTAGTATTTCTAATAGACGATCTACCAGTGGATATGTGTTCTCTTTTGGGAGTGCTGCAGTCACTTGGAGCAGCAAGAAACAGCCTACAATTGCCTTGTCGAGCATAGAGGCTAAGTACCGGGGTGCAGCAATGGCTGCATGTGCGGTAGCTTGGTTGCATAAGCTACTTTATGATATGCATCAGTCTACAGATGGGCCAGTTGTGATTTATTGTCAACATGAGCAATATACACTTGGCAAATAACCCAGTCTATCATGCTAGAACAAAGCACATTGAGGTGCATTATCACTATGTGTGGGAGAAGGTTTTACTAGGTCTTATTGATCTAGTTTATGTCAGCACAGAGGATCAGGTAGCTGACATATTCACGAAGGCATTGGGCACAGAGAAGCTATGCAAGTTCAGAGACCTACTTGCTGTGCAAGAATTGGGATTGAGCTCGAGGGGGAGTGTTGAGATATCGAGCTCCACTCGTGATATGCCAGGGTGACCGTTGTGCATTTATGTCACCGACTTGTTAGCTGCAGATACAGTTGGTACACCACCCATGAATAATGGCTGGATGACAGCTATCCTTATCTACTCTAGTTCGTGGCTCAGTTGGTATGCCACCTTAGTTAGCTGAGTTTGGTTTGAGACCCACATATAGGGTTCTTCTATTTCTTTGTACAAGTGTTCTTTTGGCTTTCATAACTAAGAAGAGAAAAACTATTTTCAGCCTCCACCTTTGTGTGTATTCCCCCATTGTGTATGTGAGAAAGCCACTAGTGAGACTCCTTCCTTTTCTCCCACTATCTTCATAGGTTTGACAGGTTGTCATAGCTTGTTAGTATTACAGGCCTCTTCATCCAGTAGAGCAACATATCATACCTACACCTTCGAACTCCAGCTTTTCAGCCCCTGGATCACTCTGTCCACACTGACTATGTGGTCCCTACGTCATTTGATAGAGAATACATTACTACAGCATAGCTCGCATATTGATGTTAGTTATTTTGTGTTGGTGACACCCTTGTCTGTCACAACCTACCAGATCACATCGACTAGCTTCACATCCAGATGCCTCTTCCTTAGAGGAGCTACACAGTCCACGATGGCTCATGACATCTTCAGCTTTGACATGTTCAGCACATAGTCATACATACAGACCTTCACACAATCATCTTTCGATCGACCAGTCTTTGATCCAGGAGGACTTATCCTTCTACATATTTCCTTTCTCTTCCTTTTGGCCTATATTCTGGGTTTTATTCCCAAAGCCAAAGGATGACCTACAACTTAAGAGGGGGAAATCCAAATTATGTATAGGATTGTAAGTTGTACTCATTGTACATGCTTCCGCTATGTGGTCTCATTGTGCTCAAGTACGCACATACTACCCTGATTTCTTTTTAGTTTTCTTTTCAGTTTTGGGTGCTAGCATATGCACCAAACAAAATCAAAAGTTCTTGTACATGCACCCTCTACTTACCTAATGAAACTTAAGAGGGAGTGTTTAAGATAGTGTAAATTGCACTATCCACATAGGGCATAGGGGAAAATCCTAACTCTAAGGGGTTCACATGTATATCTTCATGTTCATTGTCAATACACTTAGTGTATAGGTAGCTATATCGTTTGCACTCCTATCTCTCTCCCTCTCTCACTTTCACTATCAAGGTCTGCATCCAACCGATGTTGGGTTGTATGCTTTTGGAGTATAGATTCATGGTCTCAACTCGTAGGGCTTGGCTAGTTGCACCACATCATCATCCCATGGATAATTGGTGGACTCACTGATTACTTGACACCAATTCTGGAAGTTTAGGGAGATGGGGTGGGTGGCTAAGGTTTGAATATTGGATGGATGGATGAGGGATAGGTTGGTGGGTTGAAGGTCTAGGGAGAAGTAATACATAGCTAAAATGGGGTGGAAGTGGTTGGGATTGCGTCGGAGGATGGTCTGGACTATGTTGGGTGGGAGCTCGGGGGGGTCACTATGTATAAACCCTCTATATCACGTGCGTTCAAGGCCTATATTTAAAATCCCTTATCTGTAAATTTTTTCATTAATAAAATATACCCCCTTTCTATACAAATCTGTAAATTTTTTCCAAAACTATTTTAAATAGTCCCTTATGTATATTTATTTCTGTAAATTTTAGCAATAAAAAATACCCTTCTTTTGAACTCACGTGATAGGGTTACATATGATGAGTGGCCCCCCCGGGGGTGGGAGAGGGATGGTAAGTCTATGTGGAAGATGAGGTTTTGGGTGCAGAGTGCATCGAAGTGAATCTGAAGTGTTTTGGGGATGGTGCATGGGGATAGGGTATAGGTGGCAAGTTGTGCATAGACCTCCCTATACATTGTGAACTCTTGCTACTGTCTATCTTCTAGTGTGAATTCCTCTGGGTGGCTAGAGGTGCAAAGTTGCTCATTGTCAGCTTGCATGGTTATGGTGAGGGCTTGCTCATGTGCAAGGAGATCTTGAAGCATCTAGACATGTTGGTCAGATCGCTCTCCCTGAGCCTAGTGTACTTGTCCTCATGCCGTCGTTCTTCCATGGTATGGAGGCTTGATTCTACCTTGTCTAGCTGGTCCATCATGGTTTGAACCAGGGGTTCACTAGCAGATAGATCATCCTTGAGCTTTGTAAGCACGACCTCCAACTCTTCAACTTGTGCCATGTACTCCTCTACTCTATCGATGGCAGTTTGCCCGATAGCTTGTGCGATGACCATGAGGGTGTGTCTATCTTGCAGACCCTAACTTATGCTTGTAGTAAAGAGGAGAACAGTTGGGAGACGTTCTCTTGCCTCCACTACAAAATTGTATGCAACACTTGAGGGAGCTAGGCCAATTGCATCCGATTGTTGGAGCTCCATGTGGTCTTCTTGTGATAGTTGTTCAGCTAACATATCACTATAGCCTCCAAGTGTTTGGTGTACTAAGGAACGCTGCAAAATTGTAGGGCTTCTATGAGCCTGGCCCATGGAGAAGAAGAAGAGCTTGTGACAAATGAAGCGGTCTCTTGGGGCTATACAGTAGGTGTGGGGAATGCTTGTTGCCATGGGATGGAGGTCAATATTGATGGTATCATCCTCGTGAAACCTTTCCACATAAATGGGGTCCTCGATGGTTGTTCTACCTTTAGGATGTCAGGTGGAGGCCTCAAGGCATTGTTGTCTCCTTAGGAATTTCCATCTTGATATTGCTCTCACAGTTGACTATCAAGTGGTTGTTGAGTGGAATGACTGGAGGGGTGGCGCTTGCATCGATTTAGAGCCTTTTAGAGGTGGCCATGACTAGCTCTTCTTCTATTGGGACGTCTCTTATGGATTCTTTGTCAACCAACCCATATTTGATTGGAGGCTGTTGCACCAACATGTAGTACAATATGGGCATATACATCATTGGGTTGCCCAAGACATTCCCATGTGTTTTTAGGTCTTTCCTCATCTATGTGCATAAATAATCTGCCCCGTTGGTGACATGCGGCTTTGCCAACCTTACGAGGATGTTTGGAACTATTAATTGATGGTGGTCCATGTGTTTAACCAAGGTCAACCACGGGAGCACTCTTGTTGATTTATCTAGCACGGGCACTATTAGCTCGAAGAATTGGATATGGCACTTGCTCTTCTTCCTATCATAGTTGCAGGGGGCTCATGCAGATTCTTCTTTGAGTGTTTTTTTCTACAATGACTATGAGGCCAAAGGCAGAGCACACCACGTCCACATTGAGGTGGTGAAAGTGGGGGTCCCTTGTTACATCACAAATAACGCCGCTGTTAGAGTTTGAGTTGTAATAGGCGCTAATAAACTCCCCAAGTAACTTCATGTTGAGGTGACATGGCAGTCGGTCCGCAACAATGGGCTTCACACCTATCATCACTAGGCATCCTTGTACCTATGAATCCTTAAGTACTTGGTATGCAGCCACATTGTGGTAGTAGAGGGTATAATCTTGCCTCGCATACACATGTACTTAGAGTGGATCGCACATCCATTAAGTTGTTGGAACCATGCTTCCCCAAGTGGGGAGTGTGTTAGTAACATTACAAATTACTCCCCCTATGTTAGAGTTGGAGCATGCTTCCTGAAAGATTGGGAGGGAGGGGTTGTAGCCAATGCTGGTGGTGTTTGAGAGATCTGTTGAGTCAATATCTCCTCTTCTATTTGTAGTTTAGTTAATGCTACTATCAGGATGTCCAATGGCATTTTGATTGACCCTGAGGGCATGCTTTGGGATTCAAAAGGGCTGGTGAGTAGCAATGGATTTGGGGGGTGGAGGCTGAGATCCGTTTTCAATTCGAAGAACTCATTGTCGAGATCCATGGAGAAGAAAGAAGACAAGTGGGTAACAAATGACTCTGTATGGAGGAGGACAAGGCTAAGGACATCCAAAGGTGGCTAGGAGGTAGTATGGAAAGAGGCAGGGAGCTATGGAAATTCTGGTAGAAAATTGATAGAGTTAAACTACTTTTGCTAAGGCAACAATCCAGGGGGATAAGGTGCCTTTTTACAGTTTTTCATATCCGAACAGTCATCAAGATAGCATTAAGGCGATGGGTCCACGGGATAGGAGTAAGGAGATGGGCTCACAATGGGTTGGCAAATTGATCATAAGGCGACAATATGGTGGGATAGTTGTAAGGCAATGATCTGACTAGACAGCTATAAGGCAAGCATCTAATGAGATAGCTATAAGGTCATGATCTAGTGGGATAGCTATAAGGCGATAATTGGGTGGGATATTTGTAAGGAAATGATCTGACAAGATAGCTGTAAGGCAACGATTCGACGGGATAACTATAAGGCAACAATTTGGCGAGATAGCTATAAGGCGATGATCCGACGGGATAGCTATAAGGTGACGATCTGGTAGGATAGCTGTAAGGCGACGATCCAATGGGATGGCTATAAGGTGATGATCCAGTGGGATAGCTATAAGGTGATGATCTAGTGGGGAAGTTGTAAGGTGTCGATTTGTTGGCGGGATGGTTGTAAGGCAACAGATCATCGAGTTGACAGTTGTCAGAGTTGTTGAGAGGGGAGAGAGGAGAGGAAAAAAGAAATACAGGGCTACTGATGCTGAGGGTGTTACCCGGAGGGGAAATGGGGTGGATGATCTTGGTGATGCATAGACTCGAGAGGTTAGCATGCAAGATGCAAAATATGAAAAAGAAAAAATGCAAAAAATGCTATTGGCCATATTCACCTGATGCTGACCAAGAATGAGGTGGGTGCATTGTGAAAAACCAAGGACTCATGAGCTGCTGGTGCATGTTTGGACCATATAGACTCACATAGACATAGTTTGATAATGGCACATCTCAAGGGAGGGTTGATTATGTGGAATGCTATGGATCTGAATGCCAAAAATCCACATACCTCAGCATCAACCAGGTAGAGCATGTGTTGAGTTCATGCATTATCCTAGATGTCAGGTGTGTAATGGCACTATGGCATTCACTTTGATAGACCTCTCTTGGAATAAGGCATGCGAGTTCTTGTGTGACTGTACCCAAAGCAAGGGTAGGTTCTTATGGTACCACGACCTTTGATTTCATAGGCGGAGTAGGTCCAAGTGACACCGTAGGTGCTCCCCTAAGTACGATGACTTATGATGGTATGTGTACAGGCCTAGAGGAAGGTTCTTGTGTAGCTACCCCACTTTTAGGGGTCAAGATCCCTCGATGACCTTGGCGACTTTCTCATTGAGTTGCACTATACATGGAATCATGACATTTCTTGGGCCCATAGAATTGTCCGTCATGTTGGGCTCAAGGGTAAGTTCTTGTGGGACTACCTTTGGAGTTGATGTAGGTTCTTGTGTCACTACCCTACAAATCCTAGTGAGTTGAGAGTGTGTATTTGGCATTGTTGGAAGATTTGGAACCCAAACGTATCGCTCGCCTTGATAGTAGCCTTGGGTTTCCAAGATCCTTGTCGCAATCCACCATTTGTGGAACTTTTGCTTGTGGGGCGGTGGCATTTGTCCTTGCTTGGCAAGGCGATTGGCAATGTGGGGGCATGTGTTTTAAAGGAATTTCCTATCTTGACGTTGAGTGAGGAGGGGTCTGAAAGCCTTCCACGGCTATGGTCTTTCCAGGTTAATGTCCCCTTGTGAAGTGGCATTGTTCACAATTTGTTTGCTGAATTTTTGGGTAGGGCCCCTAGCATTCAACATGGGGCTTCAAGGTGGGAGAGTAGTTTGCAGCAATGGTTTTCCTTTACCAAGACTAGGGCTAGGACTTCGATCAGGATTGGCATGGATTTCCTTCTAGGAACCAGAGCAAGAAACATCTGGAGCTTGGGAGTTGCCCTCGTTTAAAATTCCCTTCTCTCTTGCTAGTGGTTGTACTTTGGGGGAAGTGGAATGAACTTTATAAAGTGGAATTACTACAGTTTTCCTCCCATATGCAAGACTTGTAGTTCTAGCTCTTCAATCAACTTTGGAAATTTACGGCATAGCACTAGGTCCTTCCCAAGATCATCTATTCAAGGGTCATCTCTATGGGAAGAACATAAAAATGAATCTTTACCATAGCTGGCAGACAACAATTAGTTTTAAGTCTACATACCCCAATCTACTTAAGAGTTGACTATTGATAGCCCAAACTGAAGCAACATTAAAGGGTGGTGTACCTATAGTGCTTTCCATACTTCCCCAGAGATGACATTATAGCTCACTCCCAGATCAACAAGAGTTGACCATTAATGGCCTAAACTAAAGCAACATTAAAGGGTAGAGTACCTATAGCGCTTCCCATACTGAAGTTATGGCTCGCTCTTGGAATCCCAGATCAACAAGTGCCTTGATGCTTGTACTTGGGCCCTGCAATTGGACACTCAACCTAGCCAGATCTATTGTAAGCTTATCATCAGTCAGGCCTAGGTGTTCTACTGTTGCTTAAAACAAATTCATTTGCTTTTGTTGCCTGATTTTGGCATTACATACCTTGGATTCTTCAATGGCCTGGCGTTTCATCTGAGCTACCTTGACCTTGAGCTCCTTTTCTCTATGTATGGCCTGGAGGGTCTGTAGAATGATGGGGCCATGGTATCTTCTCAATTTGCTACCATTAAAGTAGTCATCCATCTTGACTCCATCCAGGGTAGCTATTTGGCATGTGCCTTGTAGAGTAATCTCCATGACACAAAACCATTGATAGTACGATGCACAAACTCGAATAGATGTAAGCAGATCATAGCCAGCAGATTTGAAATAAACATATGAGCATAATGAACCATATGAAAAGGATGAAGGCTGAAACAACTTTGCAATATATAGAATGCAACTTTGCAGCGAGGGTTCCCTGGCCATATCTAATTACTTATCTTAGCATACTTATGTTAGCATACTTGTTAGCAAACTTGTTATCATACTTATGTTAGCGTACTCATGCCAAGATATTGATGTTTGTATACTTGTTAGCATATATATGTTAGCATACTTATGTGAAGATACCGATGCTAGCATACTTGTTAGCATATATATGTTATCATACTTATGTTAGCATACTTATGTTAGCATGCTTATGTCAGGATACTGATGTTAGCATACTTAGTAGCATAATTCTATTATCATACTTATGTTAGGATGTTGAAGTCAAGATACTTATTAGCATACTTATGACATGAGGATCTTGAAGTTAGAAACTTGATAGCATGCTTATGTTAGTGTACTTATGTCAGGATACTGAAGTTAGCAACTTGATAGCATACTTATATTACTATACTCATTTTAGCATGCATGTTAACACAGATTACCTTTTGAATGTTTCCGAGCACTTCATATTGCAAAAATTTGAAACACTTCATATTGCAACTTTTCCTCAAAGGGCATGACTTCATAGGTATCTAGAGTGACTGACAAAAGGGCATGCTGTTATATAGGACTTCATAGGCATCTCGAGTGATTGACAAAAGGTTTCTTCATTTTGGGAGACTCTCCATAGGTATCTTGATGCAATGCACAAGGTGCAAGAGTATGTGGACTGTCAGTTGATCCGTGAGGAGTTTAAAGGAATAGTGATCTATTTGTTTGTAGAAGATATCTTTAATGACATTAAAATCCCTCGCTATGACATTTTCCCAATCATTAAGATAGTCCTCATTAGATTGTTGTTTTTCTATAGTGCATTTAAGTAGGTAAAAATCGTGCACCCTCAACATTATTGGTCTCAATGTTGACTGCAAAAGTATCACCATTACGCAAAGCATTGCTTAACCTTCTAAAGTTGTAGATATGTATGCATCTTCCACATTTGTAGTAGGCTGTATATCTGGCAAAGGTACCAACATGTGAAAACCCCAAGGTTGCACATGTGCTTTGTTGGTACATATGTTCCAAAGCTCATGCATGCATGCATCACAAAAGCATGACAAATGTTTTGTAGTAAGGCCTAATGAATCTTTGGGTTATGACAAAAAAAACATGTAAAGAACATGATTGGGAATAGCTTCACAGTTCCACTTATTCTCCCTGTTCACATCTCCTATCTTTATCTCCCAAAATACATGACCACACTCCCTTTGTTTGGATGCATAAGAGGCGACATCTCCCTCATATAAGTTGGCCTATAGGAAAGCAATAACATTATTTGCACACTTCAAAATAGCAATGTCTTTCTTTAGTTGTTCATGTGTTAAAGTTATTTTAATAATAGCCCCTTCTCCATCATGCTCTCCTTTGCCATGCCCAATTGCAAAGAAGTTCAAAGTCATTTCCATGCATGTCATTCCTCCATACCTAGCAACAAAATAGAAGGGCTTGTAAGCCTTGAATTGGGAGGCAGCCCCATCAGACCAAACCCAATGCCATTTCAATGCAACTCCTTGTTCTTTCAACCACATCTCGTGTAACATGAAACAATGTTGTACAAATAATGTGTCATGCTACCTTCATCTGAAATGAAGAAGTGAACTATTTTAATAACTTTTCCTGCCTTACGGTAGTAAGTTATATGGACAAAAATTGAGATCTGTACTGAATGCCAGTGCATTGACTAAATCTCATTCTGTTCTTTGAAAGCATAATTTTTTGCAAAGTCTATAACTGAGACAACCACATCATTACGGAATTTGAGAATACATTCCTTGAATTGAATTGTGTGCCATCAGGATATGTAGTTGTGTTGATAAAGTGCTTCATTTTACTATTCAAGAGTTGAAAAAACTCCCAACATTGCATGTCTTCATTCCGAGATATTTCCTCTTCTTCTCATTTCCATGCGTGTCTACAGTTACATCCACATATTCAAATACTTTCACAGTGACGTTTTTCCCTTCCTTCATTGTCTCTAAGGGGTAGCAAGCCAACTTCTTTATGCCACAATCCTTACATTCACCCATTCAATACTTCCTACGATGGAAGGTTGCATCATTCTGTGTTGGGAAAATCAATGACTCCCACAAATTAGTGACACCTTTGTAAGTGTGCAGAGTAGATAAACATATGTTGCTTGTGTCATCACTAGTACAGAAAGTGAATTTGCATTGACATTTCAAATGGATGCCAAACTTTTTATCATGCATCGATTTCAGTGCATCTTTCACAAAGGATATCTTCACATGGTATTCACAGCAATAGGTGTAGCGGTCCTTTAACTTGCGCACAAAAAGAGGCTCCAAATATTCAAATGACCACAATTGAATCTTGCACTCTAGATTTTTTTGTTTAAATCAGTAAAAGAGATCAACTTGCCATCAAAAGGAATGCATAGTTGCTTGTTAGCAATTATGTGTGTTGATGACCAATCGCAGGAGCTGACTAACAAGCATTGCAAGGTGTAGGTGCTAATAGGCAGTGCAGGTGCTAACAGGCAATGCAAGTGCTAACAGATAGTGCAAGTGCTAACTGGTAGTGCAGGTGCTAATTAACATAGCTAGTAGGTGCAACAACAAGCTTTGTAGATGCTAATAGGAATTCCAAGTGCTAATAGGCCTAGTAGTAGGTGCTAATTAAGCACAATTACCAAGTGAAATAATAGGCATTGCATGTGGTAACTAGCATCTGATAGTGGTAGATGGGAGTGCTTATAAGCATTGCTTTTCAGCTAACAAGGATTGTAGGTGCTAACAAGCATTGCAGGTGCTAGCACAACCACAAGTGGTGCTAGCAAGAAGTATAGGTGCTAACAAGCATTTCAAGTGCTAACCAACATATGCAAGTGGTAAATGTGAGTGCCAATAAGAATTGCAAGTTATAACAAGGATTGCAGGTGCTAACAAGCATTGCAGGTGCTAGCAACTACAGGTGGTGCTGGCAAGAAGTGTATGTGCTAAAACCCAAACCATGAGCTTTTCTTGCCAACACATGAAATTGTTATTAGCACATGCATGTGCTAACAAGCACATGCAATAGCAAGCAATGCATGTGCTAACTAGCATCTGGAAGTGGTAGATGACAGTGCTAATAAGCATTGCATTTGTGCTAACAAGGATGGAAGGTTATAACAAGCATTGGAGGTGCTAGCAACCACAAGTGATGCTGGTAAAAATTATAGGTGCTAAATAGCTTATGGCAATGGTAGATGAGACTACTAATAAGCATTGCAACTACTAACAAGGATTGGTGGTGCGAACAAGCATGGTGCTAGCAGCTATAGGTGGCACTGGCAAGAAGGGCATGTGCTAAAATGCATAAACATTTCTTGCCAGCACATGCAATTCTTGTTAGCACATGCCTGTTATTGCAAGTGCTAACAAGCACCTCCAATTACAAGCATTGCACATGCTAACTAGCATCTAGTAGTGTTAGATAAAAGTGCTAATAAGCATTGCAAGTGCTAACATGCAGTGCAGGTGCTAGCATCTGCAAGTTTTTGCTATGATATGAGACTGCTAATTGCAAGTGCTAGCCAAAATTTATAGTGCTAGCATTGATTGTGGTAGAAATCATTGTATGTGCCAAGAAGCCTATGACATTGGTAGAGGAGATGCTAATCAGAATATGACCATTATAATTAGCATATGGCACTGACCAAAGGTGAGAGGAAACCATCCCATGATTTTGGTTATTAATAGCACATGACAGTGGAAATCAACATATCATACTGTAAACTATCATGCCAGTGGTAAGTTGTAGAGTAGGCACTATTAATCATGCACTTTAGTAGGGCAGTACCTGAGGCAAGGTGCACTGAGTGCTTGATGTGAATATTTTTGCCAACTCTTTCTTAACACACGTCCTTCTTGTTAGGGAAAACATGCATCTCGACCTCCCAAAATGATTGTAGAAGTTCCTTTATTTCATCACTGATTGGGCTAGTGCAGTGTTGCTTCCAACATGCAGCCAATGAGAATAGTAAATTACCATCATCAACCCATGCATAGACTTTGGATCTTGCCTCATACAAGCTACGTCTAGGAACTTTAAGTACTCTTGAGACCTTTTCCAAGGGAATTCACTGATTGGAGTTCATCGGCATAGTCAATGCACTTTTCTTCAAAAACAACTCATCTTTGGAAGTTGGTTGCTTTACAATGGCCAGTGTATTACAAACATTGTCAATGAGGCAAGCTGGAATGTCATTTGTTTCTCTCGATAAAAGGTCACAAAGGCATTGGACCCGTGGATGTTGCAATATTGAATTGAAAAGTTCACCCATGCCAGTCATCATCCTATTAAAAAAAATATCAATTTTGTTAATAATCCTCCGCTTTCGCAAGTCATCAATTCCATGTATAGTAATCTCTTGTGCTATTCAGCTCGCAAGTCCTACCTCACAAGGCTTCAGCTTTCATTGTTCCCATTGTCAATTTCTTATTCAAGCTAATAGAACAACCTTTCCTAGTTGTGACTTTGAATGATGTAGAGATAATTAACTTGATGGAATGTGCTATGTAGCACACAGACAAAATGTGGAACTAAGCAATGCTTTGAACGATGAACAATATAAACCAAGAATCCATACAGCTTTTTGCATAATCTCCATAACGCAAAGTCTAAAAAGAAAAAACAAAGTGGAAGCATCAAGATCTGGTGACTGTGGTGGTGAGAATACTTACCAAAGCTTCAAGAAGGCTTGATTGCAAGGAGATCTTGACAATATTGTGGTAGCCCCTTCAATGTAGTCTGAAATGATTTGTGTCATTGGAGAGAGAGAGAGAGAGTCCACACATTAGCAGAGAATCGGGGTCTCAAAAGGGCCTCATAAGGAATTGATTAAGAAATGGATTAAGTTAATTACAAGTGAACCACTATGGTAACCCATGGGCTAAGGGCCCCTTGGCATTTACTCAACGAACATGGTTTGAAATTGATCAACCTTGGCCTTTGGATGGAGATGGGTGGTGGATGGAGCAAAGGCCTAGTGGCAAGATCTAACAAGAGGAGGGCAAGGTTTGACTTTGTGGAGGACTCATTAAGAGGGAAAAGGCGCCTTTTCATGCACACCCTTGATCTAGATCCAAGATAAATGGCCAAGATGGAGGTGCCTCTTTGGAGGGCTAGGATGAAGGTGCATTTTGGATGGTGGAGATGAAGATCCAAGATCAAGGGCCCGGATTGAAGTGCTTGTTTGGATGGCCCAGATTGAAGCGCCATTAATTTTTCTCTCACCTCCTCCCTTGGATATAACCTTAATCTATGGACTAGATTGAAGAACCTTTTTTACTCATCCCCTCCCTTGGATCCACACCTTAATCTATGGCCCAGATTGGAGTGCATTTTACTCTCATCTCCTCCATTTGATCCACCCCTTGATCCATGGACTAGATTGAAGCACATTTTCCCCTCATGCCTGCCCTTAGAATTTAATTGGTCTAATGATTGGGAGTGCTCGACCATAAATTTGAATGTGACCCTTGGATTGGAGATTAGATCAATGGCTAGGAGTGAGAACCATGGGTGACAGGTCTCCTCAACCATAAATTCTCAACATGTCCTTTTGTACAACACAACATACCAGTGCCCCATAGAAAGAAGCACTCTCATTGGTACACCTCAAAGCCCTCTTTAATCCATTAAAATTAGGAAACACTAATTGGAATCCCTTTTGAGACCCCATTTCTCCCCTAATGTGAGAGAATACTCTACCTCAACAAGGATTCTTGGTGATGGAGTAGGCAAGAAGAAGCTTGCAACTATGTGTGAGTGTGTGTGAGAGAGAGTCAGTTCAAGCGTTGCAATGTCACCTACAGGAGGGACAACAATAATTCCTATCAATGGAACAAGTAGGAGGAAGATTGCACCTCTGTTAGAGAGAGAGAGAGAGAGAGAGAGAGATCTAGTGATGGAGCAAGCATAACGAAGGCTACACCTATGTATGTGAGAGAGAGAGCATGATGGCTCCACTTAGTGATTTCATGGACAAGAGTCTACAAGTGGAGCCAAAAATATATTTGCCGGTTTGTATAAGAGGTTTGTATAAGAGAGATGCTAAGCTATGGCAATATTTCTAGCCAAGCCCTATGTTATTAAGTTTAAACTGAAAGAAATCACCAACAATTGACATTCTTGCTTCCCAAATTACTTCCCTGGGGTTGACTATGCTGAAAATATGGCTGATGAATGTAAATTGTGAAAATATTTTACCCTTCACTTCTTCACCTTGCATATCGATATAATAAAGTTAAAAAAACTTAACCCAACAGTCCTCTAAATGGAAGAGAGTTTTTAAGAAAATACCAAGATAAATCATGGTCCTATGCTCTTTTTTATATACAACATTGTGATAAGCTTACACTTCTTTCAAAAATAACTAGAGAGCTAGGGGAGTCGAAAGGTATAAATAGACATAGCAACTATCCTTAATAAGACCAATATTATGTGTTGCAAATTCTAAAGAAACTACAACAATGTTAGCACTAGGAAAGCTCATAAACCATGTTTGTTTGTAGTAAATTTTAACACTAGTGAGATCGTAGAACTAGAAGTATACATCATTGAGGTCTCTTTGGGACAGATCGTGACTTTAGACTATGTTAAGAGCCATGTGTAAAAAAAGAACAAATATAGATGGTCATAGTACCTGCTCTACTATCTAAAGGAAGGCAAAGCCTCAATATCCTCCAAAACTACTTCTCCATGCAAACAAGCTGCAGATTGCTCCAACTCCAATGTTTTTCATCAACCACAGGCAGAAAATAGTTGCCTCTCAAGAACGTGGGCAGTGATCAAGTAGTTCCAGTCCACCATCAATAATGCTAGATCCTTCCACCATCAACAACACTAGATCTTTCCACCATCAACAATGCTAGATCCTTCTTTGTAGACCCAACTCAATAGCCTCCAACTCTCATGCAGTCCAGTCACCTTTCCAACAAACTATAACACCACACACAAACAACTATGACTAGTGGACAAACTCAAGACTCCTATGACTCCTCCATGAGCCAAGTCTGCAGACAAGGTGGCATAGCTATGCTGTGGTGGAAGCTTGAAGTCCACATTTAATCTGAAGGCTCCCTCATCTCCATAGCTCAATGAGAGCAAAGATGGATCATGACAGTGCCAACATTGACCTAGAACATTACATCATAGCTCTAGAGCCCAAAATGACTAAAGATGCATCTCCACCTCCTAGCGGATCCTCTATCAGCATCTACATAACCAATAGATACCTAGCGCTCCAACACTATATTCCTTAATAGAAGACCCACGAGCCTCCACCAATGGGATCTACAATGACTCGATCAAATAAAGAAACAAAGGCTTCTCTATAGGGGTGTTAATAGCCATTAAGCATGTTGATAGATCTGGCTTGCACCTATGGGTTTTGAGCCTCAAATGGCTTAGGACTGACGTAGTCACCGAGATTTCCCAAATTGGCAAGGATAACACAGGATCCATTTGGATCCCCTATGTGGATAACACAAGAGCCATTTGAAGACAAAGAAGAGATTGAGAGAATCAGCATATTCCTTGGTGCCATATGGGCCCAAGTGGTTGTAACAAAAAAGAAAGAGAGAGAGTGGCCACTAGGGTTGGCCCTCCCTTCAAAAGGTGGCATGTATAAAAGACCAAGTGGTTGACTTTGGTCTTCATTGTTGTATGCAATCTTAAAGAAATACAAGCTCCTTCTTGCTCATGTGTTGATATTAGGTTTGCTTGCTATCCTTCTTTGCCTTTGGTGTTTGCCACGATCCCCCTTCACCTCCTTCTCCCTCACCCTCCCTTTATTTCTTCTCTCCTCTTCTACTCTCTCCATTTCTCTCCCCCTTCTTTTTGGTGGAAGCACAATTGCAATGATCCGGTAGGCACTCGATTGACATGAGTGAAGCATTCACGGTGCAATGCTCTCACAAGGAGTTGCACGGGAGTGGCGAGCTCTATCAGCACACTTCAAGCATCCCCATGACACGTGTGTCTCCACTAGAGAACACATATTTGACACTCCTATCGGGGAGATAAGAGGTATGCTTTTTCTTTTGTTTAGCTTCCTCCCATAAACAACCCATTGCACATGCCTTTAGGATTTTTTTTTGGAGATTAGGAGTGGATTGGAAGGAGAAAATAGTGAAGAAAGAATGGTTTGAGTATGAAATATCACTTTTCAACTTTCTGTCCATAAAGCCATTGTCATGCATTTGAGCTTGTTTTTTATTGTTTTTTTTTTGTTTGTTTATGCAAGGACGTATCTAGAATGATTGCTAAGCTAGTTGTAGTGTCAAATCCAACTAAAAACACTGAAAGTGAAGATTGGAGTGGAATTTTGAAGTGGTTTTGGATGCTTTTGACAGGTCAACTTGTAGAAAGGGGCTTAGCATTTTGCGAGTAAAGTTTTATGCGAGTTTGTCAGTTTTGTGAGCTTTTATCTATGTGAAGGTTATAGCTAGTGGGTAGCTATAAACCTTGCAATTAGTAAAGCCCTGAATGACACCGATAGTACTATTAGTAGAAAATTTGTAAGTTGAAACCAACATAAAAGCCTTTCTTGCTTTGAAATGAAAAACCTCCACCAAAATTAAAACAAAAGTGATACAAAGTAAACTCACACTTAGCAATTCTACATGGAGAATATTGGACAATGACCATGTGTTTCTAAAGTGGCCAGTTAAAAGCCATTCATAGAAAAGGGTCTATACGACTAGCAAAACATGAAACTTAATCTATAATACTATTAGGGGACAAATTATAATTACAAATCCCATTCTTACTTTGAAACAAAGAGCATATGAAAATATTAATGTCTCAAGAGAAACAAAGTAAATTTGCACTTACCAATACTACATAGAAAACACTGGATGATGTCAATGTGTTTCCTAGTGGCTAGCTATAAACATTAGAACTTTGAAACTGATATAAAATTCTTTCTTACTTCAAACTTAATAGTTCAAGAGAAACAAAGCAAACTCACACTTAGCAATGCTACTTGGAAAACAATGGATAATGTCCCTGTGTGTCCCAATTGACTCACTATAAACCTTTCAAAATAAAAGAGTCAATGCAATCATCAAAACATGAAACCCCCATAATGTTAATAGATGACAAACTATAATTCATATGATTATTGCATGCCCGAATTTCTAAGTCTACTCAAACTTAATTTTCAAAACTAAGTCCAAAAAATAATTCTTATACTTTGAAATGAAAATTTCACAACAAATTTCATTGTTCAAGAGAAACAAAGTATACATAAGTGCACAGAGCAATATACTACAAGAAATGTGGAAGAGTGTGGGGTAGAAGAGATGCATCATGGCACAAAGAGTAAGAGCACAAGTGAGGCAAAATCCATGTATTAGAATGAAGGAATGTCCTACATTTTATAAAAAGAGAGGATGGTGTAGGCAGCTCCCCTATATCAGTGGCAATCAGACCCTACATCAGTGGGATTGGCCTAAATCAAAGGAACCTCCCATGTGGGGGCCTTTGGCTTACATCATCACTTAGATCACACACTAGACACATCATAGCATTAGATGTGCTTCTACAACACACACACACACACATGTGACTCCCCTAGATGAACACATGCATCATAGAGCAAGCCCTTGACCATACTTATCCCAACATACCCCCCCTCAAGGGTTTGCCTCTTGCAATGTCAAGGACTCATCTAGTCACATAGTTTCTCATACCATCTCATGGTGGTCATAGATGCCATCTCATGGTGGTCAAGGATAAATCTATGTCTAGTATCTCATGCTAGCAAAGGTGCCCAAGGGTCAAGGTTTATAGATATGGGATAGACCAAACACATATCACATGGCCTACATCATATGGTTACCAGAGGTGATTTACAAAAAACAAAACACATGACATTCTTTTTGGAGTACTACTCCACGCAGAAAACCTCAAAATTTGACCAAGCCTATAATAAACAAAAATTCAAAGACAAGTTGCTCAAAAGGCAAAGTCCTTGTCTTCTACCACAAAGTTGGATGCTTCATTTGCTGATGGAGTTCTCTCTTCAACCAGATTTGTCATAGTCCTCTTTTTCTCATTGCAAAACTTCTCAGAGTGATTATTCTTTCCACAATAAGAGCAAGGGTTGATTCTATAACAAACCTTCTCAAGATGATTGTTTTTCCCACAATGTTTACAAGCCTTGTACCTGCTCTTTTAAAACTTCACTGCAAGTGCTGCTATGTGCATTTTGCCCATTCTTGAAGTGTTCTTTCTTTCCTCTTCTTGTAAGGCACTAATGATTCCTTCTAATGAGGGTTGAGGAAGGTTCTTCAAAGTAGTAACCACATAGTCAAACTCTTGAGGCATGCTCTTTAAAAGCACTGCCATAGCATCATCCTCAGTGACATAAGAATTAATTGAGGCTAGTTGTGCCATAAGACTCCTCATTGTGTTGACATGTGCAGCAACATTATCTCCCTCCATTTTAAGTTCAAAGAACTTAATTTTCCTATTTAATTTGGAAGTATGAGAGCTAGCACTAAATAATATGTCTAACGTATGCCATGCTTCAAAAGGGGATTCTAAATCTGAAATGTGGTGTTGTGACGCCAAAAATTGATATTTTTAATTTGGCATTGGTATTGTTTTCTCTATGTTTGATAAGAGTTTGAGTATCAAGTGATAGCCTAGCAGCTCTCACTTATTTCTATTTTCTATGATATAGTATGGGATGGAGAGGATGAGTGGAATGGCTCATTGTAAATACCATAGGTATGAATTATAAATACCTTGGTATGGGGTGAGAGTTATTTGTGTATGGGATATTATGAGTTTTTTAGAAAATAGGAAGAGTGAGTCATATAAAGAGGTGGGCTCATGTCCATGTGTTCCAATAATATAAGAGAGGCCACATGCCAAGCATGTGGAAGGCATGTGGAGGAGTGTGAAGTCAAGAGGAATCCTTCTAGAATTCCTATGTGGAATAAGGAGGATGTGGACATCTCGTGGACATGTGGAAAAGAGAGAGTCCCTATGGGCTCCATGTAAGGAGACTCTTGACTTTCTCAATATTTTAAGAGTCTTGAGCATATTTTGATGGGACACATGGCAAGAGTAGCCAAAAAGGACATGGATGGTGACATACGTGCTTATGTGATTGATGGGGAAAGGAATCTACAGGCAGCAATTGTAAATGGGTGAAGGAGGGTAACAAAATCTCTATAAAAGGAGCCCTTCACTCCCTTGTTCATCAATCTCTTCCACCATTAGGCCTCATGTTGCTGTAGCTCTAGTCTCCCCAAGCCTCTTTCATGAGCCTTCTCTCCCTCTTGTAGATATTCTCTTATGTAGACTCTTGAGTCCATCTCTCTCTAGTTTATTCTCTCTCTATGAGTAGTCTTGGAGCTTCCGCTCCCTCTTGTATGTATGAAACCTCTTCTTCTCCCTTGTGTTTGTAGTGTTGAAGTGGATTCTCACTCTATTTGTAATGAAGGTCACTTCAGGTTCTCTCTCTCTTAAGTGTCTCGTCCCTTTTCTCTTTCAAAGCCTTGAAACTTCTTTCTATTCGGCCGCTCACTGTGCACACATGGTCCATCTGTTTCTTGAGCCACCATGCAAACTTCTTCCCCTCATCTAGGCAAAATCTATGAGGGGTGGATCGTTGATGAAGGTGGAGTCTTGAGGGAGCATCCTGCTCAGGCGAAATTAGCCTGGGTGGAGGGTAGTTTTCATGACAGTTTGACCCCCTGTTAGTGGTTTGCTCATAACTTTCTGCTCGGTAGTCTGATTGTAATGAAATTTATATCAGCGCGAAGCTCTCTTCAAGGGCATGTTTATATGTGATCAGATCTTGAATCAGATACTGCTGCAAAATGTTATGAGTCTCTCTGTTTGATAGTCTATTTTCATGACAGTTTTTACCCCCTTCTAGTAAACTATCCATATCTCTTCAACCGTCTGTTTGTTTTCAATGAAACTTATATCAATGCGAAGCCCATCTCAAGGCATATCTCTTTGTGTGCTTGAATCTCTAATATCATGTCTTTACTGAAAGTTATAGGCCTTTATGTCTAATGATAGTTTGTAGAGTGTTTTGAGCCCATCCAACCCAATCAGCCCCTTCAAACTCCTCGATATATATCAGTTCATGTCATGTTGAGCCGCAAGATCTTCTTTCAACAATGTATCGCTCTTCTCTTTGGCGCAGACTGGCTCGTTGAGATTATGGCCTCTACTGATCCTTTCCTTCTCTCTATGCTTGATTACAACATCACTTGGGATGTTACCATCTTCATTCTCATCTGAGGGAGGAAAGTATGGTGTGGTATCTTGGCATAAAAGCTTCTTTCTAATGTCCCATTCTCAATGATAAATATCTTTGGGTATCAGTTCAAAAGCAGTAGGAAGTAAAGAGGTGCGTGAAGTTTATTACCCCCAACTTCATGTCATAGTGTACATAATCATCACCCAAACCTAATGCAATGATTGCATAGGCTTTCTCTATCCTTTTTGCATCTGCAGGTGTAGAAGTAGAGTCAGTGGCCTTTCCTTTACCTTTGGTTGTAGTTGATTCACCTTCCTGAGAGGATTGAGTTCCTTTCTTGACTAAGTCCCATAGATTTTCTTTCATAAGCATAAACTTTATCTTCATCTACCAAGTATGGAAGCCTTGGCCATTGAACTTGTCAATTTTATAAGTAGCCATGAGAGGGTCTTACCTTTGTCGAGCAGTGTCTTTTCTCTTACAAAATGACTAATCTTGTTGAACAAAGAAATCTCCCTCACCATACAAATGTAGATTACTAGAGATAAATTCAAAGAATCCTAATTGTTTAGCATATTCATACCCAGTTGGCTTCTCCCAAAGTTTCTTGGCTGGGGTCTTCTATACTTTGAACTTTGTCCTTCTTGTACTCTTCTTCAAGTGCTTAGCATCGGAAGAACCTTCAGAGGTTGGCATTTTGACAAGAGATCAGTCCCAATTGAATTTCAAGCTGAAAATGCATTCTTTGATCTGTACTTTAGCATTACTTCAATCCTCAAACATCCACTCTAGCATTTACTCTAGCATCAAATGTCCAAATTGTCAAAAATGCTTTGCAGAAGACTAGCTCAACTTGGAGGGCATAATTCACACAACTGGAGGAGTTTGAGAGGGATTTTTATGCAAAACTAAATCTTGAATAGCAAGGTAAATTCAACACAAAACATAGATGAAATAGTACGCCTTCTTGTCTGGGAGAGCTGTACCTTCTTTGACTATCTTTTCTATGATTTCTCCTTACTCGAGCAAGTACTGGCCTTCAAACTTCACCAACAGTAGGCTCTAGGTATGGACCAACTTGTGCTAGAAGGGCTCTGGCAATGGTTGAGTCGAAAGGAAAAATTGTGTGATTTGTCATCAGAGATTTCTTGGATCAGTGCGAGTGATTTACTTCATCTCTGGGGAAATGCTTTGAGCTAGAGGAGCACCCCATAGTGTAGAGTCTTCAACTAAGAGGGCTTGGCAAAAGACAAAAGGGATGAGGAGAACAGAGCTAAGCCATTTTTGAAGAGGAAGGAGGAAGAAAGCTCAAAAGAAGATGGTGGAGAAGATGATGAGGTGGCACTACCAAAATGGGTTCTCCAAAGCCTACTCACTCTGATACCAAATGTAGAAGAGCGTGGGGTGGAAGAGATTTATCATGGCACAAAGAGTGAGAGCACAAGTGAGGCGAAATCCATATATTAGAATGAAGGAATGTCCTCCATTTTATAGAAAGAGAGGATGGTGTAGGCACCTCCCCTATACCAGTGGCAATCAGCCCCTACATCAGTGGGATTGGCCTAAATCAAAGGAACTTCCCATGTGGGGGCCTTTGGCTTACATCATCACTTAGGTCACACACTAGACACATCATAGCACTAGATGTGCTTCTACAACACACACACACACACACACACATGTGACTCCCCTAGATGCACACATTCACCATAAAGCAAGCCCTTGACCATACTTATCCCAACAAGAAAAACATAGGAAAATGTATGGCATGTGTATCCCTCTGGTTCATCTTCAAAATCATCATCCTCCAATACAATTTCATCCATGAGCACGCAATGATATCTCTCTTCTTTCTCTTCATAGGATGTGTATCATAGATCTCCTTATGCCTTGCCATGTAGAATGCTTGTGCCTCTACATAACATGGCAAAGTCCTAAAAATTATCAAAATCTTGAAGAATGCTTGCCAATCAAATGTCTAGAATGCCACAGATTTTATGAAACACAATTCCAGTATAATTGGTGCTTTGCCATACTCTGGCAAGAATTCCTCATTGGTTGATCTTGATGGAATCTGCTTCCCCCCCATGATTGCACATAAGCAATCTATGAAGCAAAGTTAAATTCATATGACCATGAAAAATTAGTAGACTCTCAAGTATGGGTTATACCCACCCTTATGATATTTAACCAATTCTATCACATCTTTGTTAAAATCAATGCAAACAACATGAACTCCTACATTCCAAGCTGCCTCTGGGCTACCACCACAACCAACAAAGACATGAATGAACACCCCTCCCTCTTGCAAAAGGTAGGTATTAGGAATTTCATTAACAAGCCACTTTTTTCTAACCCTCCATGTCAAGGTGTCTTTTGACTTGCAATAGACCACTCTAAATATGGAAGGTAGTGTGTCCAAACATCAGATTTTAAGCTGCTAGAAGCATTGCTCTATCAACATGCACAATAGGAGAGCAACTAGCTCTACAAAGGCTCTACATAGAATGAACAAGTCGAGCACAAAAACCTGCAAGCCATACCAACACAACGTCAAGTTTTGAAAAGATTTACAAGTTCATATGATATTTACATGCTGAAATTTAACAACAATAAATGGAAACAAAGAACAATGGATGAAAATGAATGGATTGAAAATTACATTTACTCCACATTGGCCATACTTCCAAAAGGCTCTATGATTCTCAACAAGTGCACACAAAAATAAACATCATATTTGAACATTCCAATCTATATCTATGTTTCTCTTCTGTGTTGTGTGGAAGAGAACAATACAACCCATCCCCCATCATCAACTAGTGCCATAACCAAACCAAGATCAACCTCCAACAATTTCAAAGATCATTAATTTTTAGGATGGGATTTCTTTGAAGCCCTCAACCAAAAAGCGAGTAGGCAAGTCTACAAAAATCATACTTGCAGCCATTGTGGTGTCAAGCCCTTTTTCATTCTATGATTACCACCAATATTTGAGACAAGAAAATATTTTCTCATAATCTTTGCATGTTTCTTTCTTAGAGCGTATCTCCCACATTTTATGCACATCTGCCTGTAAGTCTACACACTGAGAAGGTATTTGTACCTGAAGAGGTATGGTTTTCATATTTGTCTCACAATTATCTTCCATGGAGACATCATCAGAATGTGGAAGTTGTGATGATTTTGGCTCTTTTGACTTCTCATGGGGACCAGGAATGGTGACTGTGAAAGGGACCAACAACTTTTTTTTTGCATCCTCCTCACCTTTCTCCGTTATAGTTAGTGCATCCTCTTCATGTAATCTATATTGCATCAACTCATGTGAAGGACAAAAACCTGGCATGATATCTAACCACCAAGTACAGTACTTGACCTCCCAATCCGATAAGCCCTCTTTTTTCCCAATTTTCATGGCCATAGTATATTGTAATATCCTTTGACATGGTGATTTGATTCCACATATCACACTCAACTAGCATGGCTATTAAACAAATGAAACAAAAATCTATAAGCAAAAACTAAATCAATGCAAGAAATTCAAAAAAGACATAAAAGCTACATGACATAAAGAGATGACATAAAGAGAGCAACTACCTCCAAAGGATCCTTTTTGAAGCAAAGACAATCTCTTCATGCATTTTACCACTCAAAGTAGGATTTGCTTTGTGCAATAATGCTTTAAAAAGTTCTTTATGATAGCAAACACACAAAGGATACACATAATGTGCAATTGTTGGTGTCATTGGCAAGTCAAAGCCTATTTTACAAGTGGAGTCAAAATAAATTAATATCAACCACGCCTATTGCACTTGCAAACAAAAGCATGCCTAAAATATTATATATATTCACCTTCATCAATAATGAGTTGTTGCTTCAAGTTGTTGGTTCTCTCCATCAATGTCTCATAAAAGACCTCTTTCCCAACCCAAACATGAAACTTCTTGTCTATTGTTAAAGCTTACCCATTGCTTTAATAGGTCCCCTATATATCAGATAGTATTGGAAAAGTCCCCCTGCCATATCAACCGACGATAGGCTATTGAATTTGTTTCCAATTTCAATAAGGCAATGAGCACAACAAGTTGGATGCATGAGAATCGAGAGTACCACCTTTACTAGTTTACATTAGAGACAATCTCGCGAGCATTCAACCTCCCAGCGATTACCCAACCATTTGTGATTCTGTGGGCAATGGAGAAAAGGTTGGCAGTAGTGGTCCCATATAACTCAAAAATCCATAGTGGAGGGGTGCCCACCATCAGCCTTTTGGAGAATAAACTAGAGAATCTAGCACTAACAAAAGTAGCACAAGCCATTACACTACTAGCCTAGGTACAGCTGATAGAACGCCACAGTGTGGTCCTCCCCAACATCTTGGCATGTCTCATCAAACCCAAGACTACAAATTGGTTGAAATTATTCTATCAAGAGATCATCGATATTTGAACCGACGGTAAGAAAATTGATAATTCCATGTCCCTAATGCCAATTCTCCATCACCTCTCTGGTGCCCCTATTATAAAATAATGGATTTTTACCTGGACGGACTCCATGTATTTAAATATTAAGAAACACAAAACAAATCACTAACTTAACTTGTATAGCATCCCTACAAATATCTTGAAAGCTCGAACAAATAATGCAAGTTTGATTGCACACCGGTGTGCTATCAAACTTGTTTTTTTTCATTCTATTCTCCAATCAGATCTAATCTAAGAATCAGATAAATTAGAAGTTGGAAGGGTTTTATAGATGAGAGCAATGTGGGGGATGGATGGGAAGGACAATGAAAACTCTATTTTTTAATTGAATTTAAATTAAGCAGAAAATAACACAAAGATATCATACTTGGACATAAGGTCTTCAGACCTAAAGGGTGTAAATCATATGGACGTAGTTCATTACTTAACTCTAAAACAAATCAAAGCCATTTGATGGCACGCTGGCAAGCCATCAAGTGGCATCCTTTTGTTCTTGCTATCTACATAATCTGGAAGCTTATGCAAGTACTCTCTTGAGTTTCATTTTACAAATTAGATTCATAGATTTCATTGTAAGGGAACAATCTATGGGGTCAAAGAGATTGCATAAGAAGGAACAAGCCTTGGTAGGAAAAGTAAGCAAAACATTTGATGGTATGAAATGTAGGCAATAGGTGTAGATAGGAGGAACACATAAACAAAGCTTGATGGCATGCGGACGTGCTATCAAGATTGCTTTTTTTTATTCTCTTGTACAAGCTTTGAGATTTTGGCATGAGTACAACTTGACATTCATCTTATTGGACAAGAGGCTACCATACATAAGTTTTGGAAGTATAATGTGAATGCTTCTGAGTGGATAAGAGAGATTGGAAAAAAGTTTGCTGCAAGCACATCTTATTGACATCATAATGGCCCATTCTATACACATTTGCTCATTCATAGGGACGCCTTGTAAGTAACATTTGATTCTTTGAGTCCTTTCCACTTCCCTTAAGTCTGACATCATAGTTGCTTGCAAGTTTAAGATGAGGATTCCTTGCATCTTTAAGCATGGGCCACCTTTCTTAAGACTAGAAGGAGATCCACATGAGGAGAAGAAAGGTTGTATGGAAAGACTAGGCATATGTGGAACAAAAGAGATGGCAAAACATAGACTCTATCTTCAATGTAGTGCAAGCTATGAGCAAACTAAGACCAAAATGTCGATGAGAAGACTAAGGACAAGAGGAACAAATAAACCCATTTTGATGGCATGCCGGCATGCCATCAAACTTGCCTCTTTTATTCTCATGTTCAAGAAGTAATAGAGATGATTTTTTAAAGGCATAAATCCACTAAACTTAGAAAACCTCTCCTAAAAGCGCTAAAAGTGCAGTGATGATCGGTTGCCTCCTACAAGAGCGTCAACTTGAGTGGAGCAAGAACAACAACATTGAGCAAGAACCACACAATGCTCAATTAGCAGTAGACAGCTTGACGAGCTACAAGCGCCAATCAATGGCACTCCCGTAGCTCCAAATCTCTAGACTGCAATAGCAGCTCGTGCAATCTTCATAGCTGGGTGGATGTGCAAGGAACATAGACGAGTTTTCCATGAGAAGCCTTGTTTGCTACTTATTTTACGATTTTATAATACAGGCAATGTCAACCACCATAAACGAGTCATCGTGATGTTGCTGATAATTTGAAGCAATGCAAATGATGTGCTCATGCAAACTTGCATTCCATGTGTACCAAGCTCCCCAGTTACGGACAAGTAAATCTACATTCCTCAAAATGAAATCCCAAGGTATCAAGTTCAATGACATTTTGTCAGAAACCAATCAACCAAGTGACATAAACAAGCAGAACAAAGAAAGGACATATGGGCAAGGCAAGCTGCTACTCCTGTAGAAGAAGGTGTTGGCAAAGGGTAGTGAGGACGGTGGGCTTGGAGATATGCTAGGATCGTTGGACGGTTTATTTGAGGAAGGAAGGGGCCCAATTGCACAAGAAAAAGAGAAGGCGAGATGCTAGTTTGGAGGGATCAGGAGTGGAATGTGAAGAGAGTGGGAGAGAAGTAAGGAGTCTCACTTGCAGCTTTCTCACATACACAATGGGGGAATACACACAAAGGTGGAGGCTAAAAACAGTTTTCCTCTTCTTAGTTGTGAAAGCCAAAAGAACTCTCTCTCTAAGTACAAAAGGAATAGGTGAACCCTATATGTGGGTCTCAAACCAAACTCAGCTAACCTAGGTGGCATACTAACTAAGCCACTAACTAGAGTACATAAAGATAGTTGTCATCCAACTATTATTCATGGGCGGTGTACCAACTGCATCTGCAGCTAACAAGTCGGTGACATAAATACACAACGGTCACCCTAGCATATAACGAGTGGAGCTCGATATCTCAACACTCCCCCTCGAGCTCAATCGTAATTCTTACACACCAAGCAGGTCTCTGAACTTGCGCAGCATCTCTGCGGCCAATGCCTTTGTAAATATGTCAACTACCTGATCCTCTGTGCTGACATAAACTAGATCAATGAAACCTACTAGAGCCTTCTCCTGCACATAGTGATAATGCACCTCAATGTGCTTTGTATTTGCCAAGTCTATACTATTCATGTTGTCACAATAAATGACAACTGGCCCATCTATAGACTGATGCATATCATAAAGTAGCTTACGCAACCAAGCTACCTCACATGCAGCCATTGTTGCACCCCTGTACTCAGCCTTTGTGCTCGCGACAAGGCAACTGTAGGCTATTTCTTGTTGCTCCAAGTGACTGCAGCACTCCCAAAAGAGAACACATATCCACTGGTAGATCCTCTATTAGAAATACTACCAACCCAATCAGCATCAGTGTATCCATGCAATTGTATCTGAACCCCAATCTTATAAAATAGTCCATACTGCAATGTGGACTTGACATATCTTAGTATGCATCTAGCAACATCCAAATGCGGTTTCCTTGGAGCTTGCATAAACTGACTTACCAACCCAACAGTATAGCTCAAATCTGGCCTGGTAATAGTCATATAAATCAAACTTCCTACTATGCGTGTGTACATAGTAGGGTCTTCCAGAAGCTCACCTGCATCTGCGCTCAACTTCACATTCTACTGTAAAGGAATTGAAATAGTCTTACAGCCTATCATCCCACATTTGGATAGCATGTCCAATCCATACTGCCTCTGCAAAAGCCATATCCCACTTGTGGATCTAATCATCTCAATGCCCAAGAAGTAACGCAGCTCTCCCAAATCCTTCATCTCAAACTTCTGCTTCAATAGCATTTTCACATGAAGGATATCTTCATCACTATCACCTGTGATGATCAAATCATCAACATAAATGACAAGTAGCATAATTCCTTTCTCTGTTTTTCTCACATAAAGTGAGAAATCTACCTTGGAAATATGAAAGCAAATAGTGACAAGATACTGTCCTATCTTCCTAGACCATGCTCTGGGTGCTTCAGGCCATACAAGGCTTTCTTCAACCTACAAAAAAACTCAGGATGAACAGCATGCACATAACCTGGTGGTTGCTCCATATAGACCTCTTCTTGCAAATCACCATGTAAGAAGGCATTCTTTACATCCATCTTATGTAAAGACCGTCCCTTTGATGCAACCATAGGAATGACTGCTCTTACAGTTGCCATCCTTGCAACCAGACTGAATGTTTCTTCATTATCAATGCCATATGTCTGTGCATACCCCTTGACAACTAATATTGCCTTGTATCTATTCATAGAACCATCTACATTGTGCTTCACCTTATAAACCCACTTGCAGCTAATTGCATTCTTGTCTTTAGGCAAAGGCACCAATTCCCTTATAGCATTTGCTTCCAAGGCATCCATTTCTTCATCCATGGCTTTCTTCCATTTTTGTTTCCCATGGCTTGCTCAAAAGAAGTGAGTTCTGGTTCATGTATCACTTTGACCATATCAGCACAGTGAATGGCTATAAATCCATCATATTTTAGCCTATCCATAGGATACTTAACTCTGGTAGACCTACGTAAAATAAGCTCACTACTAGGTGCTCTCAAAACATCCCTTGTCTTCCTTACTCTAGGTGTAACAAGGGGACGAGCATTTTCCGAGCGAAATCTTCCGAGCGTCCGAGCGAAGGAAAAAAAAAGCTTTCAACTATGCAAAAATATGACAAAAATGGATCAGAAGAAAACATAGTTTCACTTAGAAATATGAAAAGTATTATAGGAATGCCTATTTTATACACGAATATTTATGTGAATCTTTGGGAATGGTGAGAACATAATGGGATGGCTTTTGAAGAAACCCACATGTAGAGTAGACTTCTCTATGAAAATTCCCTTATGATCCTTCTTACAACTTTTTACTTAATAGGGGGTGACATTGAAAAACCTCTCTCACCCTATCTTCATGAAAGGGTTTCTCCAAAGAAAACTCATTGAAGCAAGCCATCGAGGTAGTTTCGCCAGCGAAACCCCTTTGAACAAGGTCTTTCAAGGTAGTTTCGCTGGCGAAACTACCTTGGACAGCACTTTTAAAAGTGACATAACTTTCACATCCAATGTCCAAATATAGTCATTCAGCCACTCAAATTGATCGGAAAACCCCATTTGAGCACATCTATGGGGTTATATTTTGGAAAACCTTGCATATATAGTATTAAATATTACATGTATTTTATGAGAGTGATATATAAGCCCAAGTTAATACTTATTTACAGTAATTTAAACTTCTGTAGAAACATGTTCATAAATATATTGTTATTAATACTATAAAAACACTTGAAAGATATTGCCATATGATATAAATGTGTTTAATAAGTAATTATTTATGTATAATATTATTATGTTGAGAGTGATTATGAGGGACATTTCTTAAATGAATTATTTTTCAATACTTTTTTAAGGTAATAACAAGGGTACAAAGGGATGTCTATGAATAAGAAGATTTATGTTATGTAAAAATGAATGAGTGACTAGTTTGTATATTTTTATGATAAAGGGATCTAGTTCTAATGAAAATAAAAGTGTAAAAACCATGTTTCCTAAAGAAATACTATTTTTAAAATCTCTTGAAAAACACGCTCGTATAAACTTGCTCATAGGTTTTTGCTCATAAAATTGATGCATCCAACAAGACAACAGAAGGAATACCCAACTCATCATCAAGGCTCTGTTATGAGCCACTGGATTCACCATCCACATAAGAGTGACCTGCATTCACATAAAAAATGGGCTGACCTACTTTCTCTTTTCCTTTTTGTGATACTTGCATACCAGTATCTGCATTTCTTTGAGGAGATCCTCCTGATCTCAATCTACCTGTCCATGGTGAAGTATGTGAACCACTACTAGAGGACACTACAGGTCCACTAATATTTTGTGATTGTTGCTATGAATTTTGTACAGCATTACCATTTGGTGCATCTACATCATCAATCACATTTACTGGTTTATACCAGCTGCTCATCTCATCAAAAACAACATCTTTGCTTACTATAAACGTACGAGTAGAAGGGTTATAGCATCTATACCCTTTTTGCTGTAGAGAATAACCAATAAAGATGCACTTCTTAGCTTTTGGATCCAACTTGGATCTCAACTCATCTAACACATGAACACAGGCAATGCAACCAAAAATTTTCAATTGAGAAATATCTGGTTTCCTACAAGTAGAACTCTCCTCTAGTGTCATGCCATGTATTGCTGCAGTGGGAATCTTGTTCATTACGTAGACTACTATTGCAACTGCTTCTACCCAATAATAATCTGGCAGGCCTTTCTTGTTGAGCATGGCACGAGATACCTCTCCAATATGCTTGTTTTTCCTTTCTACAAGTCCATTTTGCTGTGGGGTATGACTGCATGAATATTGTTGCTTTATGCCATGCTCCTACAGGAACCTTGCAAACTCATTCAAGAGGTACTCTCCACCTCCATTTGACCTTAGGCATTTTATTTGCAGGCCTGTTTCTTTCTCAACCATAGCTTTAAAAGCTTTGAAATGCCCGAACACTTCACTTTTCTTTTTCATAAAATACACCCAAACTTTTCTGCTATAGTCATCAATAAAAGTGACAAAATAATGATAGCCTCCAATAGATGTAGCTTTAGTAGTCCACACATTAGCGTGGATTAATTCCAATAGCCTCTTACTCTCTTGAACATGTCTAGGAAATGGTTTCCTTGCCTATTTTCCAAATTGACAGGCTTCACATACCTTATGCATTTCTGCAACCTTGAACTTAGGCAATCTTGCAACAATATTTTGGGCATGCATTAATTTAAGTCGTTGTACATTGACATGACCAATGCGTTTATGCTAGATATCAATATCTGCAACTACACCTGTCCCATGTGCAAACATTGTTGCACTCAATTTAGGCATGTCCGCATCCAACATAAACATCCTGCCCTTCTTCTTCCCTTTTGCTATCCAGTGACCGTTATTTTTCATATCCTCAACAAAGCATCCATGAGGATTAAATCTGACCTGCAAGCCCTGCTCGACCATTTGACCAACAAAAACCAGGTTCTTGGTGATAGTCGGGACATGAAATACATCAGACAGGTATTTCTTTTTTCCATCCTACATAGACAAAGGAATTTTACCAATCTGCACAATAGGATGTGTAGTATCATCACCAATCTCCACAAATCCTGGTCTTTCCATTTTCCTTGCATCCTGCATCCATTCTACATGACCTGTCATATGGTTTGACGCACCTGAGTCAACATACCACACATCATTGCTTTCTTCTACACTTGTCACAAAATTGGTCATGTGCTGCACCATAAACAAATGCTCATTTCTGTCATCACCCTATCTACTAGAGGATGCATAATTGCCTTGCTGCAATTTTCCAGTCATGATGTCATTCTGCTTTTTACAGCAGTCTTTAACCATATGACCCATTTTACCACGGTAGTAGCATTCAACATTGCTGTTTGCATTTTGGCCTCTCTGCCATCCACCACGACCTCTTGGGCTCCCCTTTCCTTTAAAGTTACCATGTCCTCCTCCATAGGACTGGTTTTCTTGAATTTGCTGCATATTCTAATTTCTGCCCAATTTCTGCCACGGCCTCTAGATCGGCCTACTCTACCTCTGCCTCTACCTCTTCCAGCATTTGAGTAGAAGACAGTTTCTTTTGAAGTTCCTCCTGAAGAATATGCACCCCTATGTTGGTGGTGCAATAGAGCGAGGTGTGCTATGGCATGTGAGAGGGGTGGGCAAGGGACCGAGAAGGGACCATAGACTTAAACTGTGTCTCATGAACAGGGGGAGACCTAAAGCGTCGAGAGTGTGCAGGCTTGCCTACATCTCCCATGCCTTCACATAGCAAACTAAACCCTTACTACTCTTTTTTTACCTATGCCACTGATGCTTAGGTGATGATCCTCAGATGGGCAAGAGGGGATGGCTCTCTAGTAGGAAAAGCCGTCAATGTCTAGGATCTACCCCCAAGGGGTGCAAGAGAGAAAATAGTGGAGGTCCTCAAGGAGGAGAGAAGAGAAAAGAATCGCTTTGCCTCCGTGTTGCTCATGGTTGTCACAAACTCATCAGGACTCCCAACAAAGATATGGGCTCCTATCAAAGGAGACCCCCAATGGGTCGGTCGCTGAGGAGTCGTCCCTTAAGGAGTTAGCTGAGTAGAATCAAAGTTCTCTCGACTGTAGAGTCCAATATCTCTCCTCCTACGAGGAGTACCATGATGACCGAGAGTCCACCCTCCGGACGTGCGATGTGACTACATGGCTAATTCAATGGGATTGGACAAACACAAACACTAGACCAAATAAGAAGCAAAAATAATAATAAATACTTACCTTTTATGCTTCTACGTTTTAAAAATAGACCACCATCGTATCTAAGGATGGATAAATGAAAGACAATTTACTACTTAAAACTTAAGTTCTATTGAAAAACCCAATGTATTAGAGGGGTGGTCAGCCCCTAAAAAAGACCTAGGTAATATATATCCAGGATTTATACAAAAAAGTAGAGTAGCCGAATGTATTAGAGGAGTGGTCAGCCCCTAAATAAGAGGAATAAGAAGAGAGAAATAAGTAGGAGAGAAAGAAAGGACAAAAGTAGAGCAAATAGAGAAAGTGAAGAATAAGAAGGAGATGAATAAAAGGAGGAGAAGAAGAAAGAGTAGGAAGAGAGGAGACAAAGAGAGAAGAATAAAGAATAGGAAGAGAGGAGGAAGAAGAGGGAGAAGAGGGAGAAAGAAAAAAGAGGGAGAAATAGGAGAAGAGAATCAAAAGAGGAGCAGAGGAATAACCCAAAAGGAATAAGAAAGGAAATAAGAGAAATAAGAATAGAGGAATAAGAGTACATACAAATTTACTCGGCATTAAAGCATTAATTGGATTGAGAGAGAGAGATAGAGGGTGGGGGGGGGGAAGAGAAATTAAAGAGGGAGGGGAGAGATAGAGAGAGGGGAGGGAGAGGGAAGGTAAGGAGAGAAGGGGGTGCGATAGAGAAAGAGAGGGGGCTTGGGGGCATTGAGGGGAGGAGAGAAGAGAGTAGTGGAGAGAAAGAGAGGTGGATGGGGCTCCAAAAGTGGGAGGGGAGATCAAAAGAGGGGTAGAGGGCTTTGGATGGGGGACCAGGGAGAGCAAGAAGGGAGCAGAGAGGTGGAGGGTATTTGGTTCACTGGTCCCCCAATTGTTTCATAGGGTAATACTACTACATATGGGATCTTTAATTTGCTATGCTTTTAGCACTTAGTACTTTTTGCACTAAAAGAAGACATTGATGAAAAATAATATTGATGCATCAAAAGAAAGATACCATTCCTCTACCATTGATACAACTCTAGGCTTTGTTGAATTGCATCTGAGAGTTACTTCGTTTGACAGGCATGCGCTTATGTGACATAGTTAGGATAGGAGGTGTAAACACCCCAAAAGTGATCGAGTTACTACTTAGATCACAAGCTCACAAGTTTAACGACCAAGGTTGTTCATAAGAAGAACAAAAGGAGTGGGCAACTTGCATTATGTAGCTAAGGCTGACAAGAATGAGTCACAAGAAGAGAGCCCTACCTCATTTGTTGAAATTGCTGCCAGTAAGCTTGGTTGGTGGTTTTTTTGGAACTTTTGATGAGGAGAGGATTGAGCTTCATGCAATCATTGCCCACAAAGTGAATCGGGAGGGGTGGAAGGAAGCTGGTCATAAACACTAATTTTATGTGGAAGTTAAACCTGATCTAGAAAAGCTTGCAAGGGGTGGGTTGTACTTGGTTTTTACTGGGAGAGTCACTTCTTGTGAGGTCTAGAGAAGTTCTTGGTTTTTTACTATGAACTTTTGTGATGTTTCATAGGCAAAGGAGCTATGGTGTGTGTTTGATTCCGTCCAAAATCATTTGGTTGGAAGATCATTTATATTTGTTGATGTTATGTTGCTTCTTATGTAATGGAACCCCCCCTTTAGCATTAATGGATCCTTGTTCCATGAATTTCCAATGTGGTTAGAGTTCCCTAATCTACTATTGTAGCTAGGTGATGCACTGGAATATTTGTCTTTTGCCCTAGGTAGTTGCTACTTACCCCTAAGTCCTCGAGAATTGCCTTTGGCGTCAAGTGGGCCAAATTCTTTTATGATGGATCCCAAGAAATCCCACTAGATTTCTTAGGTACTTAGATGGTATAGTCCTAATAAGTTTGTTTTGGTGATTTTCGTGATACTTTATTTGTGTGCAAAGTGAGGGTACATTTTCCCAAAATTGTCCCTCAAAAGTTAAAGGTAAATGCATTATGAAAGAAGAAATAGTGGTGGTAGGATGTGCATGTGATGAACTCACCTTCTCTAATGTGTATGGCCATTTTATGTAAAAGTTATTCTAAAATTTTTATGTAATTTAACTCAAAGTCATATGTGTGAGTTCCAACCCATAAAAATTCCAAGTTTTTGTTAGCAGATAAACTACTATGGTCAATAATCAAAATCCCAAAATACCTCATTAGCACCTTAGAATAGTTTTAGGAAGAGGATAAGTTAACAAGACATATAAGTCTCCTAGGACATTTTTTGTCCTTCTACCAAACTATTGTTAGTGTTGCTGGAGGGATGAAATTAGCACTATGCATGAACTTCTCTACATACTTGCCTATCTTTTCCACCATTTAAGGTGAAGTTGAAGGAATGTAGCAAACCATCCTCTCTTACCAAAAGGTGTTAATTTACATCATGTAGGGAGAGTCAATTGTGATGTGATGGACATATCTAAATCCTCATGAATGGCAATGAACATACCTATGGAAGATTCCACTAGTTCCCAATCCTCAAAGATTAAAGAAAGTATATATATACTAGAACAACTGTTGTTCCTAAATCAAATGGACTCATTACTCTCCCAAGTAAAAATGGTACACAAAGAAGGTACACAAATGATATAATGACTTGTAATGTGATTGTGTCTTAGATTGATTGAGTTCGGAGGAAAAAACATGTCTTTTTCCATGTAGATGTGTTGCAACCCCCACTACAAGGTATAGGTTGTTTTTCAACACAAATACCGACCTTTTTTACATTAAAATTTTTTAAATTAAAGGGTTAAAAAGTCAGTAATTAGGTCGGGATTAGTGTCGAAATGTGTGTTGGTATAAATTGGTCGGTATATACCGACTCTATTAGTGTTGTAAAGGTTGGTATATACTGACTCTGTAAGCAAATAACAGTCCGTATATACCGACCTTTAACAGAACAGACAAAAAATTTTGTGGGGCAAAACAGGGCTTGTTGTAGCCCCATTTTGCCCCATTAATGTTTTTTTTTTGCATTACAAAAGAATGTTTACAACCAAACATGCGAGATAAAACTCTCAAACCTTGTTTGTTACAAAATTTCCCTTTCAAAAAGGTTGATACAAAATTGCTTAAACTAGTCGACAGACAAAAGTGTATACATGCCGAAGTATATACAAACTACTACTAATACTACTACTACTTCTGCTCATCTGACTCATCATTGTCGTCCTTGCTATCCTTGTATATAAGTGTGTCTAATCCCTAGCCCTTGTGACCTCTGCTTGATCCCTGGCCCTCGTGACCTATGCCAGATCCATGTCGCTCGTTGACATCTACACAAAAGCCCCTGAGAACTGCCTTCTCATTAGTGCTCGCCTCTGCTGATGGGATGTTCGATATTTCACCCTAAGAGTGAAGCCATTTTAATTTGAAATTAGATTGGAACTTAAAGAATAAAACAATTTAAAAGTGAGAGTACAAGTTGGAGTAGACTTATATCCCATGAGGAGCCACCGTAGCCCAATTGATTGCCATGCCCTACACCTCCATCTTAGAGAACCATGCCCTCACTCCTATGTGGAATGCACATTTATCCTCTTTGTTTGTGGGAAGGTGACCAACCACAAATGCCTGTGGACCCAAATTACGATAGTTAGATAAAGTGCATGCAATATGTAATAAAACAAATAGAACAATAAATTATATGAAAAGTAGACTTACCCCCCATGTCTTTCGTTTACCCCTGTCGAGGTACAAAGCACCTACGGTGTCCAGCCATCTCCTTGTAGCCATCTTCTGATTTTCAAACTTTGCAGGCATGTCCCTCAGCTCCTTTTTCTCCTACTTCCAATCACCTTTATCTGCCCAGCTGGGTTTAGGATTCCTCGCTGTGATGGCATCTCGTAGCTCCAACCTGCGATGCTTCAAGACACCACACATACACAAGAGCATGTAGTGCTGATTGAACTCGTACTCGGGGGGGTTAGGGAATTTACTTTTGAATTCATGCAAGATGTCCTCCTTCTTGTTATCCTGGTGCCAGCCCTTCTTGAAATGGTGGCTCATCAATTGCCTCATGGCAGTAATCACTTGCATCCCATTTTTATTTTCTACAATCTCGCGACCCATAGTGACCTTATAGTAAAGTTCCTTGGGCGGGTATGATCTGATCCTTCCCTAAGGCTAGCTATGAGAGTAGTAGATATGGTGGAGGTAGGGGTGGAAGTGGTGGTGCCGCTAGTGCGTGGAGTGATGACCACCGTCTGTAGACAAATGGCGATTTGTACCTCATTGTAGCAAGGAAGGTCATGAACGTCCTCCATGGTATGTCGACCCAGAAAACAACACGAGCTAGAGCCTTTCGCACTCTTCTTAGGAGACTGTCATCATTCCCTATGTGAAGGGTAGGGATGAGAGTGGGTGGACTCAACCACATCTGCTGCAACACCCAGTTCCAAATAGGATCTCCTACCACCCTTCTTGGAATGCCTCTGTTGATGATCGAGAGAAGAGTACTGCATGGTCTCGTGAACCTAGACACTCCTCCAAAGGGGAAAGTTGATTGATGCCCCTCCAGAGGAGACGGACGATAGGAGGCTATCCGAGACTCAATGAGACCTCAAAATGTCTCAAGGTCAGCTGCACTCATTAAATTCACGAAGTCCTCAGGACTCATTAGTGGTTCAGATGCCCTGGAAGGGGAGGACCTTTGTGAAGACAGAGAGGATCTGTGTGAAGAGGACATGGTCTGTAGTTGGGATGGGTAAACACAAATAAAATTAGTATGATTAAACAATTACATGCACATGAATAAATAAAAAACATATCAAATTATGCATCCATGCAAGCAAGAGGACAATATGCATTCACATAATTAAGGTAGTACTAGTGTGTCCTTCTTACTTTGCCAAAACTTTGTAGAGTCAATAGTTACAAAGCCACTTGCATGGTATTTGATTGTTGCATTAGGGCCTCTTTCCACCACATCCTTAAACCACTTTACATCCAAAACATACACAAAGAAGCATCAAAAGTCAAGCTTAAAAATATCTTGGATTATGCCACAATAATCATCCATGGCTCCATTGGCTCCCTCAAAGGTAGCAATGACGCCACAATCTTGACTGTTTCTCTTATCATCAATCTATTGTGTTCAAAAATGCCCCCTGACACCATATAGCATTGAACATAGTACACTACACCAAGACAAAATCAATTAAATAAGCAATCTAAATTGTTGAAAGCTCCTAACTTATGCATAACATTCGATATACCAACCTTGCTCATGCATGCCCTAGCATACTCCCATTCTTCCATTGTGAAATGCATCCCCTCGTCTCTCTCCATTTTGTCAAGTAGCCAATCCACATGAATATCCTTTGGAAGTGCTCTTAGATGCTGAGGGTATGGCACATGAGATCCATGGTGTGTATGAAAGAGGGCCCTTTCTCCTTGTCTTCTTGCCTTTGCATCCTCGTATCTTGTCACCCATCTTTTCATCACATCACTATTAAGCATGTAATAAAGGTTGATATTATTAAGCAACTCCATGTGTATTGCTTTGCTCCATCCTTTCCCTTGAGGCACAATAGAGGTCATCCTTAGGTCTTCATCATCTCTCCATAGTCGTGGGAGAGAGCTATGCACATCAACAAGAAACTCAAAAATATATACAAGTGACTCTTGTACCAACCAACCCTTAGCCATGCTACCTTTGGGCCTTGCATTTTGTCTCATGAAACCCTTCAAGGTCTTCATGAAGCGCTCGAGGAAGAACAACCATCGTGCATGTATAGTACCGCATATAGAAATCTCATCCACCAACTATGAGATGTAGCTGGCTTGCGAGAATAGAACATGGAAATGTCTCCTCCACTAAACAAACCACCTCCAGTGACATAACTCGAGCATTCTGAAGCATGGTGAGATCTATTTCCTTTGAGCTCACATACCTAGAAAGGAAAAAGTACACCATATTAGCAATATGAAAGCCTTGCATGGAGCATTGATACGCTTCACATTTTGTATCTTGTAAAGTACCTCACAAGCTCGCCAATCTTGTAAATACAATCCTTCATGTCCTTCGATGCACTATGTGAAATGCTAGTATGTATTATGAACTGAACACATGAGGAATGGTTGATTAGTTGCTTCTAATTCATCACAAATTTGGAAGCAAAAAGATATTATGCATATAAAATACTTACTTGGAGCATCTTATGCCAATCATGAGATTTCAAGCCATATAATTTCTCTACACCTCTTTTCTTGCTCTTTGTGAAGGCCCCCTTCAAACACCTCATGCATCGAGTGGGAGTACGCATTGTAGTGATAGCTCGTTTCACTGCCACCATCTCTAACTTTAATAACCTCCACGGTGCAAGAGGTAAAAATACACACCCATTTGGCCTCTCTTGTGGCCAAGCTCCTCCCTGTGGTGCATAGATCCTCCCTTATTCCTGCAAAATCTCGTGTCCCATTCAAATGTTCCCAAATGGTAGATGCCACATTCTTGAAAATATGCATGGGATCAAGTAGGTGATTGATCTTGAAGTGAGACCAATATGGTAGTCGATAAAAGATGGAGTATCTAAACAAAAGCTGGTGTTAGCGTGCAATCTTTATTTCCATTCAATATAGCACATAATAGTTACAAACCCTTACCAGCTCATGCCAAGTGGTGGAGAGGCTGCAGTGAGTGACTGTGGGGGGACTTCATTCCAAGGGGCGACATATCTAGGATGATTAGGTGGAAGAAATCAATGGTGATTCTCATAAATGACCTTATTCAATGCGTCTGCCCATGAGGCAACTAGTGAAGGACCACAAACAGGACATGCATGGTAACCCAATGTAGTGAGACCTAAACAATAGACACAATTAAGAGTTCAAGGTGGGTTCATGGTGCCACATCTTAGCAATCTGCTCCTCCTGGCAATTGTTGCTAGACACAAATTGGTAGCGACAACACAGCTACCGCTAGCACATGGTGCATAGACAACTACAACATAGTGTATGGTAGTAGCAAAGATCTAGGGGTTGGCTATCTGCCCACCAAATGCTACCTACCAAGCCCTCCCACAAGTGCTAGCTAACACACACCCAATGGCTATAACACTGTGTTAGCTACCTCATGCTTGATACATAGCTGTGACTTGATGTCTGGTAACTTACATGTGGTGCATAGATAGCTACAACTTAAGATCTAGTGGTTACCATGGTAGATACGTCATGGTGGCTACAACACCATGGTAGGTACTACATGGTGGATATATAGCTATGACAGTGGATAGCTACTCCATGGAATAGTTAGCTACCTGCTATCCACCACATGGTGGATAGATGGCTACAACATAGTGGTAGCTACCTCATGGTGGATGCATAGCTATGACTTGATGTTTGGTACATTCCACATGGTGCATAGATAGGTACAACTTAAAGAGTAGTGGTCACCATGGTAGCTACCTCATGGTGGCTACAACACCATGGTAGGTACTACATGGTGGATAGATAGCTATGTTGGAAGTGGTAGCTACTCTATGGAATAGGTAGCTACCTACTGTCCACCACATGGTGGATAGATGGCTACAACACCGTAGCTACCTCATGGTGGATATATAGCTATGACTTGATGTCTGGTACCTTCCACATGGTGCATAGACAACTACAACTTAAGGAGTAATGGTCACCATGGTAGCTACCTCATGGTGGCTACAACACCATGGTTGGTACTACATGGTGGATACATAGCTTCAACACAGTGGTAGCTACTCCATGGAATAGGGAGCTACCTGAAGTCCACCACATGGTGGATAGATGGCTATAGCACAGTGGTAGGTACCTCATGGTTGATACATATCTATGACTTGATGTCTGGTACCTTCCACATGGTGCATAGATACCTACAACTTAAGGAGTAGTGGTCACCATGGTAGCTACCTCATGGTGGATAGATAGTTATGTCACAGTGGTAGCTACTCCATGGAATAGGTAGCTACCTACTGTCCACCACATGGTGGATAGATGTCTACAACACAGTGGTAGCTAAAATCTCTTTTGTAGGTACGTCTTCACAGTGTTGGATTCTGTATATAGTTGTAGCTGCCTATAATGACATTGTTACATTCATACTTTTGATTTGGTTGGCAAGTAGATTTGTGTTTGACTAGTACCTTGTCTGATACTTTGCCATTCCATATCTCACAACTATCTTCATGATTGCAGAACTGCAGACACCTAAAAAAGAAAGCTGTGAGCCGAAAATAGATGTTGTTGATGAGGGTCCTCAAAATGGTATAAGACATGATTGGTTATTCCTTCTTCTTTTTTAACAACATGATTGAATGTATACAGATGTTACCTGAAGTAGTCCTTACATCTTTTATTTTTGGTTGTCTGGCAGTGGGTGAATCAGCCAATACTGCTACTGTTGATGGAGATTTGCTTGATTTTCTCAAAAACAAGGCAGTTGCCAGTCATACTTCTAATGAAATGGAGCGAGTAGAAGCGGATGCACCAAATCAAATTTCTCTTGCCAACAGCATGGGGGTGTTAAGAGACAATGTGACAAAGACACTTGGTGGTTCAAATTTGGGAGATATGAATGTCGGGGTCCCTCAAAATTTGGAGAAGACACCTGTTGGTTCAAAATCAAGAAATGGAAGTGAGGGGAGCCCTACACTTGCAAAGACCTTGATGCTGTTGTGAAAAACAATTAAAAAAAAGTTTGGAAGAGGTGAATTCAGTTGGCCTTTTCCTTTCTTTGGTAATGATGCATGCGTCTTCTCTCCATTTACTAATTGATTGTTCTTGCATGAGAAACCACCATGACAATTGAACCTACCACGAAGAATGACACTGGTCAAGATGCAAGGGAAGGTGCTGCTACTTCTAAGGCCAAAAAATGCTTGCCTTCCTAGTTGTTTATGTCGAAAGCTAGTGTTGTAACAAAAAATCTCTATCAAAAGACTACGGCTACTTTTGACTTTGTAATATTCCATCAACAATCATTTTCAATGGAACTTTGTGTTCTTCAATTTCTTTTCTTCTAGCCCATTATCCAATAAAGTTGTCTTATGCATTGTAATGCAGCACTTTGACATATGTTCCTTGTACTCCCTATCCTATACATCATGAATATGTAACCTTGATTGTACAAGTAGTTGTAAAATAATGTTGTGTGTCCTGATACAAAGATTTATGTTACAAACTATTGCTTGAAATTGCCATGGGGAGTGAAGGGCATGGCAGTGCTCCTAGACACTTACAAGGACAATGGTTTTGGCTTGGACTTGCATCATGCAACTAGAGATGTATTGTGTGCTATAAAAGCTGCAGTAGTAGGGTGTGATACACATGGCTTACGAGAGGAAGGCAGGGATGCATATCAGCAAATCAATGAACAAGAGGGGAGTGTTGAGGATTGCTCAGAAGGCACGGAGTTTTTTGCAACGTAATTTTCCTAGAAGTTGCCATGGGGACAAAGAGGCATGGCAGTGGTCCTAGACTCTTGTAAGGACCAAGGTTTTGGCTTACACATGCTAGGTGAATGTGGGGATGTACTCAGTGCCATAAAAGCTATGGCTGTTGGGTGTGATCCACCATGCACATGAGAGGGAGGCACAGCTGCATATCAGCCAAAGAATAAACTTGAAGCAATTATTGTGGATTCCCCAGAAATCTCACCAAAGAGTAAACGAGAAGCAAGTGATCAAGATTCCCTAGGAGGCACACTTGTAGTTGTGGAAAGTAGACTTGCTCATATCACGAATGCCGATGAAATTCAAGAGCAGAGTGTGGCAGCAATTTCTTCTCTCAAAAAGACTATGGGACTCGATGAAGACTTCAAGCTCCAACCTTAAAATCCTATATTCATATGGATTTCCTTGAGTTTGCTTGTACCAAAATCGCCTGACCACAAATGAACCTCGACCACAAACATTCCCCCATGGATCTTTAAGTGGAATGTCTGTCTTTTCCTTCCCCTCTGTGCATTTTAGAATATAGAAATCCACAACCTCATCATTGTCAGGAGGAGCTATAACATCAAAATTATCACCAACACAAAGTACATCACTCAAGGCATCATGGTCTCCTTCAAATGCTAGATCATCAGTTTTGTCCTCATCTTCAATTATATTCTCTGAGGGTTGTAGGGTAACATACTCTTAAAAGGGCATGTGTGATGTATTGGAACCCCTCCTCCATTTTCCCTGCATGCGAGCACTATAAAAACATGATAATTGCATGCACCTTGAAGCTGTTCCATTTGTTAAAGAATAGCCCCACACACAATGCAACTCACGCAAATTAGGCACAGCTTTACAATCCCAATTCTTACTTCTATCCACATCACCTTCCTTGATTTCCCAAAACACTCGGGTAACAGGTCGTGCCTTTGAGTAGTATGGGGCATCAGCCCCTTCAGCAATGTCTCTCTTAGAAATAACACCACTTCCTTTGCGCATTGGAGCTTTGTACCATTTGGCTTTAGCTGCTCATGAGTGAGATGCCTTTTAAGAATAGCCCCTGCACCATCGTGTTCACCCTTTCCATGTCCTGAACCAAAAAACTTGTGTCATTTTCATTCCTGTCATTGTGCCATATCAAGCAACAAAGTAAAAAGGCCTCTTTGCTTTGAACTATGAGGCTGCTCCATCTGGCCACACCCAATGTTCATTGACCTAAATGCCTTGAACTTTTAGCCATTTATAATGGAGCATAAAGCAATGCTAAACAAAAAGAGTGTCATGCATCCTATCATCGGATATATAAAGTGATAGTATTTGTGGACGATTCCTACAATATGCATATACATAATTTGGACAAAGATTGTAACTTGGTTGGAGTGCCAATGCATGGATTGGATCTCTTTTTGTTCTTCGAAAGTGTAGTTTTCTGCAAAATCCACGACAGATACCACCATCTCTTCAAGGAAGCAAACAATACACTCCTTGAATTGCTCGCCTACCATCTGTAGACACAAATTTCATATCTGCAATTGCACTCTACTCCATGCACACCAAAAGAAACCTATCGTAAGTGGTTTACAGCATCCTTCAAAAAAGACATCTACACATGTGTGATTCAACAACAAGTGTACCGATCCTTAAGCTTGCACACAAAGTAAGGCTTCAACTTCTCAAAGGACCTTTCGTGAATCTGTACCTCCGGGTGGCTCTTGTTGAAGGCAAGAAAGAACTCCACCTACATTAAACATATTAGTTTGTTAGTACTAGTTAAACGTATTAGTTTGTTAGTACTCATTCATTAAAGTTAGTGGGGAAAATGTTAATAGTAAGGGAGTTTCAAGTTTGCCTATGACAAGCAAAAGGATGAAAGGGATACTTCTCTTGTTGTTGTATGTAATGGCAAAAGAATACCTACCATTGTTCTATTAGTGGCAAGTAGTTGTAGTTGTTGGGAAGTACCACTATGCTCGTGCTTCCAACAAGCACATGAGTAGCTACTATTCTATCATGCAAATTGAATATCTATAACCTGAATTAAGTGCCACGTATTGAGTGAAAACACGTACTCAATCAATGTAGTTGATGAAAGCATCTCGTAAGTTTATTTTTTTAATAAGCATTGAATCTTGAGTGCACCATGTTCCATCCAATGATGTTTAATACGGTCACCTTTGGAGATGTACAAATAAACCCTTTGGTCACCATACTTCAAAGTTGAATTTGTTCTTGATTACCAAATAAATTGTCTTTCTGAGTTATGGCTACTCTCACTCAGTGGTGGCAGCAAGTAGTAGCTTCCATTCGAATAATTACCTCACTTAGTGGCAGCAAGTGGTATCTTTCACTAAAATAATTGCCTCACTTAGTGGCAGCAAGTGGTAGCTTCCACTCAAATAATTGCCTCACTTAGTGGCAGCAAGTGGTAGCTTCCACTCAAATAATCAATGTACCTGATGAAAGCATCTCTAAATTTACATTTTTTAATTTACTTTCATAGATCAACAATACAACACTTTTGGCTCATGTTTCAATGTCTTTTTGTAGTTGTCCTTCGTCAATGAGAGGAAACCCACATTGACTCAGCTTGTGCAAGAATTTAATGAGGAAGGTGTGGGTATGTACATCTTAAAGAATGTTTCATTCTTGAAGGCCAAAAATACAATTTGTGTATATGACCACCATTTTGGCGAAGGTCCCCGATGTCATCATTTGTCTTCTACAATTCTTTCCAAGTCTAAGCTATCAACAAATGTTAACCACTTTATTCGAGAGCATTGTTTCGGATTCTAACAATTTCAGTGCTCCATGGTAGATTTTTCAAACAATATCTAAGAAGTCAATGTTTACAATTGATATAGTGCAAAACTTGGTCCAAAGTTCTTCAACGTCCCTTGTTTGATTGTTGAGATTCTAAAAAGATTCAACATTATCTTTGGTACATCATTTGCTTTACTATGTTACAATGGAGTGAACATCAAAAACAAAGTCACAACAGGATCGACCAAATGAATTAGTAGAAACACCTTGTTATTAGATCAATCAAATAATATTTATGCAATCACTCCATTGGTTTGTTTGAATGAGAAGCGAACCTACAAAGTATGGAACGAAAAAACTACAACAAATATTGTTGCAAACCCTTCTTTGGTAGTGAAATAAGTTGCTTTATTGTTTTGGCAGACATGCATGGAACCACATTATACAATGCAAGCAATTTTAAAGAAAAAATTCAAAATGCGAAGAATTGTTCTTGAGACAAGTGCAATGTTAGATGCACCCAACTTACTTAAAGGAGGACAACCATCGCAAAGAAATCCTTGTGTAGGCAAAAGGAAAAGACATGAAAATGTATATCAAGACCAATATTGCAAAAAAATATTTGATACTCCATCATTCCCATGTATTTGTTGTGGTTCACTCAAATTCTTGTTGACATTGAAAAAGCTAAAGGAGCATATGGCAATATTCTTGCAATGGACTAAAAATATCAACAAGCATTTCTCAAAATAATTTCTTATGTTCTATTTGCAACAAAGATATAAGAAAAGGAAAAATGCCATTACTAAAAATAAGAAAAACTTACAAATGGCTACAATAATAGCATCCACAAGCAAACTAACAAACTCGAGGCTTGTTTGGTTTCCATTCGAATACCATTTGCACAAATTCATGAGCTTCCATATAAAGGTCAATAGGACCACATGGAACTGTTGTAAATGTGTTTGCAGATGTTGATAGAGCCCATCGAGTATTGCCAAGATTCATGGGGCAAAATGACACAATTGCAGTAGCAATAAAATGCAAGTTATCATACAAACACAGCTACATGAGTGGTATTATGTGCCCAACATTGACTATGCCTATGTTGATGGATTTACTAAACACTCCTCTATACTCGGGGGATTCAGAAGGGGAACCTTACGATATCACGTGAGTGTACACTAGGGGGGTTTTTTGCAGATGATGCATAAGCTTATACATTAGGGGTGGGGGCCCTTTTATGTTTTGGCTAATCTTAAATTTAAGTTAGGGGGATGGGAGGGGGGGGGGGGAACTAATCTTTACCCTAGATGTAGACCCGATGTAGAAATGACACACAAATACTCATTTGATAAGTCAGTCACTGGGTGTTCATGAACTAAGCCCAAAACTAACACTAGGTCTCCTTCATTGATGGTGATTCTTATTGTTAATTTCACTCTTTGATTTTGACCACAAGCTGGCTCTCCTAAGTTGTCCTTATTCTCTTTTGGCATTTGTAAATATTCACTCTATCTTTCTAGTACACTTTGCTTTGCACACTTTGCAAAATTGCCCAATCACCCAAAGACAAAGAGACTATCTATCAAAGGATTAAAGAAAAAATGGAGTAATGGAAGGCTACATGGAGTCCAAATGTTGTAGATCCAAGAATATGGGTTTTAAGGGTGGTTCAAATCAAGAAACTTGAGATCCAACCTTGTAAGTCATGATATAAATAGTCTTTCATAATATAAAACAAATATATCATTGAATCATTCTCTCTTTAATATAGGTTTACTATTTTATTCTAGTGTCTATAGTAGTGTAATATACATGTGTCTTTTCAATATTGCGACTGTGTGACTGCTATTTGAATAGTGAATTTCTTAATAGAACCCTTCATTCAGAATTTGTGATAGGAAGGAAGTCATGTGACCGCTATGTGTAAGTCTTGGGACAATCTATGAGAGACGATGACCCTAGAACTATCAAAGCAAAGATGTGCATTGAAGGACACCATTACAAATGCCTTAATACACTATGGATCAGTGGCGGTGAACCTAATAACTAAGGAAACCATGATAGATTTGGGCTTGGAAAAGATGTTATAAAGTAATTAGGTTAGTTGGCTTGCTAACAAAAGTAGAAATTAATTGCCCTCCCAAGTATGTGTACACATGTGGCCTATCCCATGAGTGAGGGCTTTTCACACGGTTGACCATACTCTATGTTTTCTTAACCATGGTGAAATGGAGCCAATTTTATCCCCAAAAATGGAGGGGGGAAATGGGGAAGTGCGGGAAAATGGGTTTCCTATCCTGCACATGACTTTTGCCCTATCTTATGCCCTATACTTTTGCCCTATCTTATACCCTTTGGCTTCGTTCCGCCTCTGCCCCTTTGCTCCAACAGAACAGTCTTGTCTGCCTTTCAATCCTCTCCTCTCTTCCCCATTTTCATCTACGAGGCTAGCCCATGTCGGGCATCTTCAGACAGACTTACCACTTCCCCGTTTGGATGGCTCTTATGCCATCTTATGCTGGAGCAGGAGCCTAAGGGCAAGGCCTTGCTTTAGACGTTTTGACTATTGCGTTGGGAACCACAGAGGGTTTTACTCAATCAAATCAAGGCTTCGTAAGAAGTCGTGGTGAATCCCCCAGGCCTCTATATCAAGAATACAATGTGAAACTAAATTCTCTTTGGGAGAGTCACATTAAAAACATTCAACAAGAAGAAGAACCATTGCAACATAATATCAGAGACCCCATCCAAACAGAAGAAGAGGATTATGTAACAGATTCTCTAGTTCATGGAATATATGGAAGCCAACAAGTTGTCGACTTCCATGTAACCACGACTTCTTATGAAGCCTTGATCTGATTGAGTAAAACCCTCTGTGGTTCACAACGCAACAGTCAAAACATCTAAAGCAAGGCCTTGCCCTGAGGCTCCTGCTCCAGCATAAGATGGCATAAGAGCCATCCAAACGGGGAAGTGGTAAGTCTGTCCGAAGACGCCCGACATGGGCTAGCCTCGAAGATGAAAATGGGGAAGAGAGGAGAGGATTGAAAGGCAAACAAGACTGTTCTGTTGGAGCAGAGGGACAGAGGCGGGACAAAGCCAAAGGGTATAAGATAGGGCAAAAGTACAGGGCATAAGATAGGGCAAAAGTCATGTGCAGGATAGGAAACCCATTTTCCCGCACTTCCCCATTTCCCCCCTCCATTTTTGGGGATAAAATTGGCTCCATTTCACGATGGTTAAGAAAACATAGAGTATGGTCAACCGTGTGAAAAGCCCTCACTCATGGGATAGGCCACATGTGTACACATGCTTGGGAGGGCAATTAATTTCTACTTTTGTTGGCAAGCCAACTAGCCTAATTACTTTATAACATCTTTTCCAAGCCCAAATCTATCATGGTTTCCTTAGTTATTAGGTTCACTGCCACTGATCCATAGTTTATTAAGGCATTTGTAATGGTATCCTTCAATGCACATCTTTGCTTTGATAGTTCTAGGGTCATCGTCTCTCATAGATTGTCCCAAGACTTACACATAGCGGTCACATGACTTCCTTCCTATCACAAATTCTGAATGAAGGGTTCTATTAAGAAATTCACTATTCAAATAGAGGTCACACAGTCGCAATATTGAAAAGACACATGTATATTTCACTACTATAGACACTAGAATAAAATAGTAAACCTATATTAAAGAGAGAATGATTTAATGATATATTTGTTTTATATTATGAAAGACTATTTATATCATGACTTACAAGGTTGGATCTCAAGTTCCTTGATTTGAACCACCCTTAAAACCCATATTCTTGGATCTACAACATTGGGACTCCATGTAGCCTTCCATTACTCCATTTTTTATTTAATCCTCTGATAGATAGTCTCTTTGTCTTTGGGTGATTGGGAAATTTTGCAAAGTGTGCAAAGCAAAGTGTACTAGAAAGATAGAGTGAATATTTACAAATGCCAAAAGAGAATAAGGACAACTTAGGAGAACCAGCTTGTGGTCAAAATCAAAGAGTGAAAGAGTGAGAGGGTATAGGTGTGGGTGTGGTGGTGTTCATGTGGCCATGTTATGCTTAATTTGCTTGTAGGAATGCATTACTATGGAACATTTCTTACACCTTTTTCCATGGCCTTTTCTCTTATTTTCTCTAAACATTAGCCCCTTTAATTAGCCACGATTAGTTCTTTGACTACCATAATTAACAATAAGAATCACCATCAATGAAGGAGACCTAGTGTTAGTTTTGGGCTTAGTTCATGAACACCCAATGACTGACTTATCAAATGAGTATTTGTGTGTCATTTCTACATCGGGTCTACATCTAGGGTAAAGATTAGTTCCCCCCCCCCACCCCCCTAACTTAAATTTAAGATTAGCCAAAACATAAAAGGGCCCCCACCCCTAATGTATAAGCTTATGCATCATCTGCAAAAAACCCCCCTAGTGTACACTCACGTGATATCATAAGGTTCCCCTTCTGAATCCCCCGAGACTCTACAAGACATCTCATATCTTAACAATCAATATTTTCGTCAACCAATAGAGAAGTGAAACATACCTCACTTGTCCTACATGAATGTAGCAAAGGATGCCCACAATGAAGAAGTCTTCTCATTGCTTCAAGAAGATCCACACATCTTTAAAGAAATTGATGAAAGACACAATACATGTAGCAAAACAATAACAATCCCAGTGCCTCCTAAGAACACAGTAGGATTGCACCAAACACTATGCCTAAAGCCTCGAATGTTAATTGAAATCTATTCAAGAAACTTGGACATCATTGATGGCCTTGTGAACGGTGCTGACCAGATATTCAAACAATCTTTCACAAACACAAAACCACATGTTGTTTGGGTTCAATTTAATAAAAACAATATTGGAAGAAGAACATGCTACAACCACTCAAATCTCTACAAAGAAAACATTCCTCCCCACTAGACACCAATACACCAAATAACAAGGGAATTCCAAATTGGAAAGAAGTACTTGAACACTATCTCCAAGTGCCAATATTGCCAACACCGTCTTCATGCCTTGGAATTTTCAATGCAAATCTGATGGAGAGGTATGCCAACTCACCTGCATCCATCCACATCCCTTGCAACCAGCAATTGTGCAAGGACAATCCATCATTCACAAGGTCTATCTATGGACTATCTCGCATTTGACCCTTCCTTCATCAAGTCACATGGTCTTACATACACAGCACTTTCACGTGTACGTAGTCCAGAAAATATTTTTCTCATCAAACCAATCCAACCAAAACACATGAAAATCGACAAGAATATTGTTAAAGACATCGAACGATTGAGATCACTTCAACAATGGGTTCCACAACAAATAGACCTCTCCCTAAAAGAAAACACACAAATGACATTACAATCTCTAAAAACTAGAGCATTATCTTCCCATTACAAAGACACTCTTGCCGACAAAAGCCTCATGAGTGCCATTGTATTATGTCTCCAAGAACTTCATTGCAAAAATAAAGAATCACTCTCGTTGCCAAACTTCACAAGCTTACAAAACAACAACTGAGTGCGTTTGGAAATTTGGGATTAGTAGTAGTAAGTTAATGTTAATAGGCAATTTTTAATTAATTAGAATTGGTTAGTAGGTTTATGCGCGCGCACATGCACACACACACACACACACACACACACGCACGCATGCATGCACACACTTTTTTTTAGTGAAAGCTTTGATTAATTATATTACAAGAATAGTCACCTCAAAAAAGAGGCACTAGAAAATACATCAACTGAAGATCTCAGTATAAGACAAATATACATCCTGATCTATTTGGTGAATCTGCAAGCAATCAAAGAAAGATTGCTGCAAAGAACACCTAAAGAAAGAAAACAAAGAAAAGTTGGGATCACTAAAGACTTTACAATTGCGGTCTGTCCATAAAGTCCAAAGTGCTCAATAGCGAGCCCAAACAAAGAAAAGATGAAACTCTAATCGCTCTGGATGAAAACCAAAGAGCCATAAAAATTTCCTGAAGAGAACAGTCGGGAATCTTGTGTGCGTAGCCTTTGTCTAAGAGAATCCAAAAACTGCCGAGAAGACAGGCGATGCTAGAATAAATGAGACGCAATCTCCTGAGAAATCAAACACTAATTACATAAAGCAAGAACAATGTGCCTACAAGCCAGCAACAACTGTCTGGATGGAAAAATTCCCAGAAGTAATCGCCATAAAAAAAGTTGTTGTCGAAGTGGAACCTTGTATGCCCAAAGTTCTCGCAGTCTTTTCCTCCACCACTTAGCTGGCCGATTCAATCGCTAAATAGAATTATCCTTTTTTGAAACCCAGGATTGAGGCAAAAGGATTTTGTATAATGCAAGCATAGTAATCTGAGAAAGCCTCAAAGGACAAGAGGAGGACCCAAGGGAAATCAATGTCAAATCCTCTAATCGATCCTGGAGTTTCAAACGGGTAATCGGGACCATACGTGAAAACATACAAGTGATTTGCTACCACAAAGTACGATAATGAGAACTCCTTGTCTTCTCTTCCTTGGGCTTTTCCTCCTTGTTTTTCTTGGCTGAAACCACACTTGTGCACCCTTGAGAAGTAGGCATTATGCCAAGTCAAACATGAAGTCAACTATGGTTAAACTCTTTCCGCAAGCATAGAGTTCCAAAATAAATCAAATGCGAGGTATAAACTCAATACATTTCTGGAAATCAGAGTTCAAGGAACTAAAACAAATAGAGGAGAAAACTTTCAAGAAATAGTCAAACTTTGACCATCACTCCCAACTTTCCCCCAAATTGAAGAAACAGAAACTGTAGGCTGAAATTGGAGAGCTTAGGTGCATCAATCAGAGGGCTTTCAGGTGGAAATAAAAGCTCTTGTAATCGCCCATCAGCAGCAAGAAGCATTTGCAAAGAATCGTGCCATATCGCCTAGCATTGCACTAGCAAATGACGAATGCGGCTTCTTTTGTGAACCAATGTCAACCAAAATTCACGAGCAAGAAGCTTAAGGCATTGCTAAACCTCATCTAAGAGCTTGGAACCCAATTGCAACAGCAGCTCCAGAATTTTGTGAATTTTTGCTCAGCACATGTCGTCTCAGCACTGCAAATCTGCATAGAATTTCATCAATCCCTCCGGTGGGAAGATGCGCCCTAAGGAGAGGATTACTAGGCTTGAAGCATTGTGGAAATCAATGGTTGGATGCAACGAATTTTTCCTCACAAGCTCGGGGTAGAAGAGTAGAAGAAGAGAAAGCTCATGTTTGGTTTGGGGAAGAAGGTGGACACGTGGCCAAAGCTAGGTAGGCATGGCTAGAAGTGGTTCAAGGCTCTGATACCACATGTTGGAATAGTGTAGATAATGAGGCAAATGTTGAGGCACACTCAACAACACTTTATTCATGAGTGGTTACATATATAAGCAACTACCACATATATATATGGTAGATCTCAGATCCACAATCATCTCCATAATTAGCTCAATCAATTACCTCCTGTGATCACTCCAATCCCACACATCACACCAACCTAACATACCTAACTGCCAAGTCACTAGACTCACCTACTGAGGTGCTCACACAACTTCACACACTATCCTACAATCAATAATGTCTAGACCATATGCTATGCCCAATATATCAATTTGTTCTAACACAAAGTGCCATCAATGCACCCAAAGAACAAATCCCACTGAGTGGGTTGCCAATGACCAAAAGCAGGAATACTGATATGTGTGAGCAGTGATTGAATCATGAGAGCCCAAGGCTAATCACCTTTCAGAAATTGCAGCAACATTTTTCCCTTGTGAGCAAGGATGTGCACCTAGATATTAGTGATATTTAAACCGCCATGCATCTTAGGGGAACAAATTCGATGCACCGAAAGTAATCTTAGACTTTTCCTACCATGTTTAGAACAGCAAAAGATCTCCATAATCACAGACATAAAGGAATCAAGATCTGCCTTGGTGAACATGATCAAAGGCAAATAGAATTGAATATATGCAACAAGTATGGACTACACTATTCGGAGGCGAACATGTAAAGGGCACGTTGCCCATTTCCAATATTCAACCTTTTTATGGAGCTTGATTTGAACCCAATCAATTTGTTGTCTACTACGAGTAAGTCCCCATCCCAAAGGATAACCAAGGTGTCAAACCAACTGAGTGGGTGGGATGATCTCCCCTGGCCATAAGAGACTATGCCAGTCTTTAAGATGCAATGGGAGCAACTTAGACTTTTGAAAGTCAACATGAAGGCCAGCTGCCAAACCATAAACTAAAAGAGTTTATGCACGCATGCACACACACACACACACAAATCTCAAAGATGTGTGAAAGATTCAGTATATATGATCGCCACTAAGCCTAGTGCACACAAGATCAGCGGAAGAACTATGGAGTCTCAAAGCACACTGAATAAGACATGAGAGGAAGATAGCAAATCTATATCTCTTGCAATATATGTACTCAACAATACATGATAGGCCTCTTATATAGAGAGTGCCCTTTGAATAGTCAACCATGTGGGATCCTCTCATCCACATCTCTCCTTGTGGATGTCCTCAATCCACATCTCTACATCATGTATTCCACATTCTAGGGTGGCTACTTTGATTCTTTCCTTAGCACATACCTTAGCCTCTAATTATGTGCTCATGGCACCACAACTCTCAACACCTCCCCTTGGTGCCATGATCCTTTGGCTACTGCAAGGTGGTCAGATGTGAGTTACATTCCATCACCTCCCCTTAGTGCATACATTGCTACTTAAGGTGGTCAAGTGTGGGTATTACAAGATCAAATCCTCCCCTGGATGGTTACATAGTTACTCTTAGGTAGTCAGGTTTGATTTACAAACATGTGGGCTAAAGGTGGCAAGGCTTTTACGTCTTAATACATGTTGTTGATGGCATTTTCTTCTTTTCCTAATGTAGCTTGATGCATGATGCTTTGTTCTTCCATGTGCCTTGATGCTTTATGTGTGGATACCATGTTCTGTGCTGGTCATCTCATGCACTTGTGCTTTTGGCATGCTTATGTCAGTGATGTGTGCATTCATGCTTTGCTTTTCCATTTATTACAAAGGTCTTATCAATTGATTTCTTTCAATATTTGAAGTTTCTAATTGCTAACAATGATTCTGATCCAACAAGCGTGTAGAGATTGAAAAGATGATCACTTTTCTTTTTTGGAGCATGTGCTAATTCCTCCTAGATTGGAAGTTACGGCTTGTCGAAGTTTTGGTTGAGAAATGGCCCTTGATGATGTGGCACATGGATTCATATGCAGAATTCAAAACTATATTAAAAAGGGGTTATGTGCTTAGGTGGCATATTAACCGACCCTAACCTTAACCATGGTATAATGGGTTGACGTGATTGGGGTTTGGCTTGACCAACCCTATCTACTGGTTGACCAAGGATTTTCCTACCCAGGTTAAGTTGACCAGCACTTACTAACCACACCAAACTAACCCAGGGTTACTTTGAACTAACCTAGGTAAAGACTTATACTACCACGTGGCATTTCCACAAGGTTTGAACCTTTGTAGAAGTCGGTGGATTCTGTGATGCAACGTCGACGGGGATGGCAGAGGATTCTGTAGAGTCACGGCCGCAAAGAAGTTTCGGAGGGTGGAGCTGGCGTTTGAAATCCGGGGAATTTGCTTCAGAGCTTGGTAAGCTCAAGCAACTGCAAGAGCTCCATGGAGAGAGTAGCCAGGTTGGATGGATGGCCGGCAATGGAGAGTCGAAGGTTGCATGGTGGCACTTTCACTGGCGAAGGTCTTGGAGCTGCTGACGCCGGCTACATAGGCTGGCTGAGTTGACGAAGCGGCTGTGGATGTGGAGTTAAGTGGAGCAGGGGAGCTATGTTGTTTGAGGCGACATGAGCGGCGGCGCTATTGATGAGCAGACTGGGCGTTTGATAGAGGAGCTTGTCGTGGGAGCACTGTTGCGGTTCACTGGAGTCGAGAAGCTGAGTCAGAGATTCGTCTATGGCTGCAGCAAGCGGTGATGTGGCGTGGCTTCCGGTCGCTAGAGGGTCCTCGTTCAGGTGGAGGTCATCTTCTTAGGCTTGCTTGTAGGAGCTTTGGGGTGGCGCAGGTTGGGAGCTGGATGAGCATCAGTCATCCGGGCTGTTAGCTGGGAACGCAGATGGCTTTGGAAGCTTGTTGGAGAGGCGCAAGCGCGGAGCACCTAGTCGTTGTCTGTTAGAGTGTTGTGAGCATCTGCAAGCAGTCATTGCTGAGGAGGCACCTTGGCTCGTGATAGCAGGAGACTTTGGAGCTTTGGGAGCGTCAGCCTCGTTGTTGGAGGATCGGGACTCAGTCGGTGGAGCAGCCGCTGTAACAAGAGAGGTGCTTCTTGTGGAGTTGCCCTAGAGGCGCTGAGAGTCAAGGGCGTGGGCTATGGACATTGCCTTGCTGCCGCTATTCGCTTGGTGTGCTTGATAAATTCTTGCAAGTAAAATTGATAGAAGCTTCATTTGCAGCTTTATTGGAGCTACGCTACTCTCATGGCAACCCGCAGAAGAGTCTCTCAAAGGTCTCTCTTTCTCTCTCTTTTGCGCACACAGAGAGTCTCTCCCACTCAAAATCACTCAAACAAAATGGACATAAATCTATCTCACACAAATCAATCCTTTCTCCCTAAAGATGATACTATTGTGCCTTTTTTTTTCTTTTTCTCAACTAGCCATACCAAAACTTAGAAACAGTAATATACAAACACACTAATCTATCAAAGTGGACTTAGTGGATGACCCAAAGCTCTGATACCATGTGAAAGATCCAATATATATGATCACCCCAAGCCTATTGCACACAAGATCAGCAGAAGAACTATGGAAACTCAAAGCACTCTGAATAAGACATGAGAGGGAGATAGCAAATCTATATCTCTTGCAATATATGTACTCAACAATACATGATAGGCCTCTTATATAGAGAGTGCCCTTTGAATAGTCAATCATGTGGGATTCTCTCATCCACATCTCTCCTTGTGGATGTCCTCAATGCAAATCTCCATATCATGTATTCCACATTCTAGGGTGGCTACTTTGATTCTTTCCTTAGCACATACCTTAGCCTCTAATTATGTGCTCATGGCACCACAACTCTCAACAAGATGGTAACACAGATATATTTTATGTTAGTTTTTAAGTTTTTATGTTGTTAGTTAAATAGGTTGCATGCTAGGTTATTTTAATATATTTTAATAGTAGATTTAAAAGTTAGTGGTGTGAATAGGTTAGTGTTGATATGCTAATATTAATAGGTTTGTATTGGTTGGCATTACTAGGTTAGCATTTAAGGTCCTATACATTAATAGACTTCATTAACACACACACACACACACACACTTTTGGATATAATTTTTTGGATGCTTTATATATCAACTTGTTATATGAAAGAGAGAGAGAGAGAGAGAGAGAGAGAGAGAGTTGTGACACAAGATGAATAGAGGAATTCTCATACCATGTCTTTGCAAACTTCAACGTTTGAGTTTGCATTAGCACCGATCAATGCAAAACTTTGTGCTCGAAAGCCTATAAGGCATAATCCGATATGATCCTAGTATGTGCTTTTATAAACTAAAACGATGTGCATAGCTTTTCTAAATCTCAACTGTGCTTGACCTTGTAGTAAAAGTATACGATGATTATTTTTATTGGAGCATGGTAATTGCCTATGAAGGATCTTTTAATGGTTTTGGATTTCACTCACGGAGTTATTGTACATGAGTTCTTTTAAAAGGGTTCTTTTAAAGATAGGGATTAAAGACCAAACTTTGTCATGTAATAGCTTAATCTCACAATGCATGTGACATACATTTTCATGGTTGAATGTTTAGTCCATATGTGACGATCGACCTTTTGTTCCATATCATCCATCTTGACCCTTTCTCATTGCCAAAGAACTCACCCTCCTACATGGGAACCTTGCTCTTTGTAACATTGACTTTTCCCAAGCCATTCATAAAATGGATGCCCCATCTAAACGTTCTTACAACCAAAACATCCCTTTCTTTCATTAATCTCTCTTTTACTACAGATATATGATGCATACGCACATAAGGTTTGAGAGGAGTTCTTGAGATAGAGCCATTGACACTCTTAACTTGCCCACCCTTCAAAGGCTATTGAAATCTTCTAGGCCTTAAAACGATCTTTGAAATCGCTTGCTTTCATTAGAACCAAATACTTCATTCGAATAATCAATCCGATTGTCTGTTCAAGGAAAAACTTGTCAACAAAAACCAAGTGCAAACACAAGTACAACTGTAAGTCTTTAGGGGTTCATTTGTATCAACGCATGCACGAGTGCCAAGGGGGGATTAAGAAAATCCTTCTCCTCTACAACCCAATTTTTCTGATCCGGCCTTATCTAGAAAACCTGATATTTTACCTTGCCAAACAAAAACCATCATACTTTCAAAATTTCAATGGAAAAGCCATTTCCGGACTTGAAATTCCGAACCAATTCTTCTAACATTTGTCTTAATCCTATCTCCTCCACAACACCCAATTTTTTCTGATTGGGCCTTATCTCCACCTTGCCAAATCAAAATCGTCATGCTTTCAAAATTTCAATGGAAAAGTCATTTCAGACTCAAAATTCTGACCCAATTCTTCTTATATGAACACCCAAGCTGTACATGTTGTCACTATTAATCATGTGTTTCACTGCTTTGTGCAATCTTTTCTGCATGCATGTTACACTCGCCCAAAAATCCAGTCTGATACCAAATGTAACACTAAAGAACCTTCTAAAACTAAACTTCCAAAGAAAACAGAGATTTGTACACATTACACAATTTCCAAATGCATGCATCCCTGACCATCTTTTCTGAGAGTCATGTATGTACATTCCAAACACAAACTCCTATGAAAAGCAAAGTATTGGCTTTGAGACTTGTACGGTAGAAACCAAATACTATTTCACAAGCTTTCATAATAAAATCTCCTGCCTGAACACATTGGAATGGGTGACGTGCTGTAAAAATCGCCATTCACTCTATGCTTAGACTTAAATTCTCAAGCTCTTAGGTTTCCTTTGGCAAGCATAAAAAACAGGTAAATCACATTGCTTACTAAACTTCTTGGTCAGGTTACAGTTCTGAAAGGGAAATCCAAGAGATGATAAAGCAACTCCATCTCGTATCTATGACTGAAATTGCATTGCTTTTTGTATTTTATTTCTCCAATACTTGGCGCACATCTTCTCCATATGCAATATGTGGCTCTGCTTCAAGTATAAGTTTAAATCCACAACCCCTGTTAGGATTGTATTACTTCATAGACCTCATTTCTAATGGATGCCTAGGTCCTACATTTCCATTTTGAAGAACATAAAAACCAATTGATTAGCGAGCCATTTGGAGCCTTTACTGCAGTGGGAAGATTCATCTGTCCCATCTTCTCCTTTCTTGCCACGTTTGGCCTGATTGATACTACAAATGAAATCACCTTGCGTGCAAAAAGGCTCCACCCTGTCTTTTAACTTGACAACCATAATTAGTGGATGTACATGGAGAACCATATCATGTGTCAATATTAGGGTAAACACCTGGTGATGTAAATGATGCTAAGCTGAGCCAAACTCCACAAACCACTTCTCATGGCGTTCTATGTCGGAGGTTGAAACACTTCGTGAAATTTTTGAAAGCGCTTCCTCAAAGTCACACATAGCAACAGGCTCCTGCATTGCATCCTTGGTCATGTTCTTAATCTCATCCCGTGTTTTGCCCGCTATTTTTCTTCTCATGCCATTCATAGAAGCATCTCTGCATATATTAGTCAGATCATCTCCACTGTACCCTTCCGTACGACGAGCCACAACATCAACATCAACATCAGCTGCAACCTGTCCAATGCAGTCCATTAAGATTATTAGTATCATCTTTGCAGTTTCAAGTCCAGCATTTCACATTAAATGTAAAAGCCGTTGCACAGCCCCTCCCCACCGAAATCACAATTCTTCTCTTCACCCCCCCTTGGGCCGGCTCTCCCCACCCTGCTTGTTCAAAGCCTTTTGGCCAGTCTAGGATCCCCCGCCCCCCCCCCCTCCCCTGCCCCTCTCTCACCTTTCCTCCAACCCTCATCAGTGCTTCTTCCCTTTCCTCCAACCCTCATCAGTGCTTCTTTTGGCTCCTAGAGATGCAGCTAGAAGCGTAAGAGACAGAATCTCACATAGCAACCATTGAACTGGATTGGCCAAAGGACTTCATATGACAGCACCAAATTCCCGAATACATGCATGATTTCTTTCTCCCTAATATAAACAACAGGTTGTTCAGCGTGTAAGAGCTTCAGAACCAAGTAGTTGTGAAACCAGCCAGTACTTTCCTGGAACCCCCATAAAAGATGTCACCTTTTAAGGGAGAGGGCTCTCCCTTTCCAGCTTACATTGACGAAGACTGCACTTGTACTCTAACGGATGGCTTTTATTTGGGTTTTGTGATTTCTTGATGCCATGGTTTCAGTTTAGTGATACGGCTAGATTTCCAAGCCTGCCAAAGAATACCAAGACACTGGTCCTAGCTTGAGTGCAACCCTCGCTAAGATCCCCATGACTCCCTTCCACACTGTCTGAGCATGCGAGCAGCTCCAAAGGCAGTGCTTCAGGGACTGCTCCTTCTGAAAGCACATCTGGCAGTGCCCCTCCTGCCCCATTTGCCTCAGCCAGCTGCCAACTGGTAGCCCCTTGTGGGCCACCATCCAAAGAAAGTAAGAGATCTTCCTCGGCCGCCAGCTTGCCCAAAGAGTCTTCCAAAATGTGTGAAGAAAAACCAGAGATATCCCTTGGGCATACCAACTATGTGCTTGAGTGGGTAGCCTGTGTTGGAGAGCCCCAAGAGCATGCCTACCAGTACATGCACTGTATGAGAAGAAGGGGGTAGGGTTCTCTAAGGTCTCCAGTGGTAGCCAGTGCCACTCCCCTGGGTCCCACTCCACCTCTGTCAGGGAGCAGCCCTCCCAAATCCAGAGTCTCCAGTCCTGGTCCTGCATAATCAAGGGGTCTATATGCCACGTTTTCCTCACATTGACAACTTAAGCCCAAATTCAACTGGAGTTGAATTTGCCATACAATTCTGGATTCTGAACTTGTGTAGCAGCCCTTGTATATCCTTGGACTGTTTCATGACAATGCCCTCTTCCGACTGCATAAACTGAATTCCCACGTAATAGTGCAACAGTCCCAAATCTGACCTCTCATATAGGGCTTCAAGATCAATCTTGAATTCTGCAATTCTGTCCTCATTGGTGCCTATGAGCAGCATATCATCCACTAGAGGATGATTATGATCAAATTCACTTTGTCTCAAGACTTAGAGGGTGCTTACAAAGCTATAGCTCATGTGGATGAGAGTGTACCTTTTTTAGCTCTTGAGAAAAGTAAAGAGGCTTTCTTGAAGTTACTCATGGCTGAATGCCCTTAATAATAGGACAATATGTTAATTTGTCAATCCAATACTGTAACAGTCCGAATAGCTTATCGGGAAAAACTATAGGATTGCAGCACCCATCATTTCATGTTTCTCAATTAAAGCAATTTTATAATTGAGTGATTCATTTATTGAAGACCTTATTATGTTTCAAAGCTAGAGGATGATGTAGAGCGCAGGCCACCAAGAATCCAGAATTACGAACAAAGACAAGTTTGAAACTAGAATATATCCAGGTTTCACATAGACTTCATCTATCACAGGCTATTGGGATCCACTCATAAACATGGAAATCATTCCTAGCGTTATCAATTCAAGACCATATGGCATAGATTGGTTATTATAATGAAAAATCATTATACAAACATAAATAATAAGGTTCTTGCAATTGCAGTGATTAACCAATGGAAAATTATTATTTGTTACATTTCTCTCTACAAGGTTAAAACCATGTATTCATTTCTTGTGCGCATACACATTGATACACATGCGAGTGTTTTATGTTAGTTCTTTCTTACACGACGTATGCTTCTACCGGACATCTTATACAAATCCAATGCATTGGTCTTCATCAGTTTAGTGATATCACTTATTCATGGTTCTTACACCATGAGAGTTTACCATCTTAAAATAGTAGTGGCACCTTTCCACAGAAGAATCGGCCACAACTGATGCTTCCTACGTGTACAGCCAGTGCATGGGTTGGACTCCATACATCGAGTTGTTTCACAACCTATAGCATTATCCAAGTCCTTATGACTTGATGACCGTTTACAAGATCACCCTTCACTTGCCAGTATACCTCATGAGATTGGGATGCTCTGCATATCCACCGGGTTTATGTACCCAACACAAATGGGATTTTATACCCTTCAGTTCCTAGTTGCTTTCATGCGTGCCTTAAGGATGATGAGCCTTGGTGCATCTAGGCAGTAATGCTGGGTCTTGCGAGGACAAATTATACATAGGGTTAAAGCTGTGAGTAGGTAGAATCAATAATCTTTGAGTCTGGTTATCTAAACCCTGATCACTCACATGCACATTAGATAGTGCAATATGAGCCATTACCATAGGTTTCAGTTTGGGTAGATTTCAATAAGTCTGGCTCAAGTTATTTCCGTAGTAAGCCTAGGGTACAATTAAATGTTCTAGGCCCAATTGTGCTTTAATTAAATGCATGGGTAAAGAGGTTGTGGGACAATTTTAAAAGGAGAATTGAATAGCTGTTTAATTAAATTATTAAATCTATTCCTCACTATTCACGTTCGGAATATTTGGTTGAATCATGAATAAGTATATTTATATTTTAGCTAACACTTAGTCTAACTTCACAGATTTCAATCAATTTTAGGTGCAACCAGCCATATGAACCACCAGATGTTGTTTCCACCTCATTTTTACATGCTTGTTGTCGAGCACTTGGCTGCTCCCTCAGGTTTCAAGTTGCTGCACCCCAAAACAGCGAAGTTGCATTGAGTTCTCGCCAGGCTCTAGTCTCAATCACCAGGCACCTCCTACATGAGTTGTGATCTGTTGTGCAGCTTGCAGCTGCTGGTCTGGCACCTAAATTCACTTTAAATTAAGAGAACACAGCTTGGACCGTGTTTGCTTTGGTGGAGATGATGTTCTAGAGACTGTCTGAATCTGCCAGGATAAGGACCTTCTGACCACCAACCTGTCCATAAAACTGAAACATATTGGAAAATTGATGAGGCTCCCCCTTCTCTTGAGCTTCAAGCACCTGTATCAATACCAAGGTTGACCCTATAGTCTGTTCTTCATCAAGCTCCTCAACAATTACTGAGGTTTTTGAAACTGTTGTTGAACCACTTGACGCGCCTCCTGCTGTTAGAAGCTTCTGGTAATCCGAGCAATCTTAATATGACCCGGCACATGACAATGGAAGCATCAGTTCTCTTTGGCATAGAGTGCTCCAGTTGCTTTATACAAGTACCCACCATAGCCATTGCTGTCCTCCACCATCCAGCTCTTTTGCTGCTGCCCATTCCCACCATCACCTGGCGTGGAATCCTGGGACTTCTTACTGTTGACCTGGTTGGATCCTTGACCCTTGTGCATGAGCTCAAAATTATGAGCAAGCTCGTATGCAAACTCATAATCTCGTGGCTTGAAACTTCTGACATACCACTGGATGCATGTATGCAACCCATGAAGAACTGCAACTGTATAAACACCTGATTGAATTTATTGGCATAATGATTCACCGTCTGGGTGTCTCCATTGCGTAGCTCGTAAAATTGACTCTAGAGCCTGTCCAAGTACTAGGGTGGCAGGAACTGTGATCGGAGATCTTTCACAAATTCCAACCAACTGTAAAAAGGTGTCTCCTCGTTTGCATCATAGTGGTCTTTCTGCCACTTGAGTCACCAAGTGACCGCCTCGCCTGTGAGGTGCATGGATGCTAGGATGCACCGTTCATTGTTCTTCGTAGGCATAACTGAAAAATAGCTTTCAAACTGGTTGAGCCACGAAGTAAACACTAAGGGTTCGTGCTTACAATCAAACATATGTGAAGTTGAGTTTCCCTAGAACAAAAGGCTTTGGCCGGAGGTGGAAGTCTCTTCGTTACTCCCCCGCTGGTCAAAAAAATGAGAAGCTGACAGTCCCATTCTTCCTTCTCTTCTCGAGAGGTACATTCTCGAAGCTCCTTTGCCTCTTGAGTTCCTTGGCTTCCCCAGCCTCTCGATCGCGTTCGTCCTTGGCTTCCCGAGCCTTCCAATCGCGTTCTTCTTTTGCCTCCGAGCTAGCCTTGCGCGCTCTCTGACGACCTTCTCACGATTCTCCCACATCTCCTGAAGCTGGGTCATACAGGTGAAGAAAGCCTCGGACTATTGCTGCTGCATCTGCATCATAACCTGCAACATGGCTGTCATGGCAGACATGAAAGTGTCTAGAAGATTCTGTGGTGGGAGTGGTCGTGTCAGTTGAGGCGCTGAACCCTCATCCCCCCATGTGTTGGACTACTTACTAGTGCTCATGGTGTCCTTGCCGGATCTTGTTTGGACAGTAAAACATTAGAGCTTCCCTTAAACTAACCCTCCCTATCTCAGGAAGGAAAATTGAAGCTATGATACTCATGTAGCGGGAGATAGACTATCCTCACTCTCTCTCCTGCTCAATACTAACTACAACTACAAGATGATGCACTCAATACACAAAGTGATGCTGTGGGTGTGAGTGAGAAAATCAGAGGGAGAGAATGTAGTGGACCTCCGAAGAGGAAATAGATACAACTGAATAATGAATGCCCAAAGGGTTGAATACAACTGTATGAAGGGGTGAAACCCTCATTGCAAAACTGGAAGACTAGACTACCTCGAGGAGGTGAATCCTCACTAGATCCCTGAAGAGGCTAAGATTACCCTGCTGGTCTGCTCTGTGGGGAGGCTTATTCTAAGGGCTGAATTGCCCAACTGTGGGATGAATAATGAGGGCCAAAGGCTGCCCTTTTATAGGCTGTTAGGTCAGCCTGGCCGTCTTCGTCAACACCAACCTTTGACCCTGGTTAGATGGTCAAGGCATACCAGGTTGGTCAAAGAGTCGACATTGACCAAAAAGTCAACGCGTTGAGTGTTGACCCTAAATCAACTCTGTATTTTTTGACCTGCGATGACATGACGTTGAGTGACTAGGCAAGGCTACCTGCATGGCTGTATGGATGCCTACATGGCAATTGACCTAGCTGCTTGCGTTGGCACTAGCTAGTATGGCCACGGGTTTGTGGATACCCGTGACATGGTCACACACGGGAAACATTCGCTCTTTTCGCTCCTTTTCTCTTCCTATTCATGGCAGAGGCATTATGTTATTGTCTACGCTCACAGGCAGCAAGCCTCTCAAGGATGTGGCTCCCAATCCATTAGGAGAAGGTTTCACAAATAACACGACACTCTTTGTGAGGGCACAACAAAGAACGTATTGTTTGGCCTCCAGGGCCAAGATCAACTGGACCAAATCAGTTGACTTCGTCACAGTCACTGAGGACGTTCACCGGACCAAATCAGTTGGCTTCGTCACAGTCACAATCAACACTGAGGACGTTCAGGGGATCCTGGATTGGGGGGTGGCACTTGGCTTCCGGTGGATTCCACAAGCACACACAACGGGATTGGCTATCAGGTGGGCATTGATATTTCAGCAAAGCAACACATCGTCTCTGCTCTAGAAAGAAAGAAAGTTGTATTAACGTCTTCAAAAGGCCTCGTAGGCCAATGAGATAGCACAATCAGCAGAATAGCTCGTAAAAGCCGTTATGGGCTGAAGCAAAGGGATCACTAAGGCCCTTGCTGAATACTAAGCTAAGCTAATAATCTCAAAAACACTCCCAAGAGACTCCGGTAGGTAGTACGAAAGCTCCAAGGGCATATTTGAGAGTCGTGGTAGCCCTCCGATGAGACGCAAAGATGTCGTGAATCTGTAGCTGTCGAGCTACCTCTCGCTGTGGCAGGGAGGTGGTCTCCAAGATCTCTACATACGATGAGCCATATCAAGGGTCAGATGCAAAGCAGAACCGTTTTAGGCAAGCTATTGGTATATGGTCTCACCCAAGGCTCCGAGCCCTAGAAGCTCTTGCTTCAACGAGAGCTTCTTAGGAACTCCCCTCGTACAAGAGGTCAGTGGCAGCAGTCCTCATGGAAGGACACCCCCCCCCCCATTTTAGACGAGGTATCTTCATAGGGTTTGGTAGCGTTTGTCTGGAGGACTCATTTAGACAAGTCCCACGTGCCCAGAGGAGTTTGAGAGGCATCGACTCATTTAGCATTAGGAGATTCAGGACCAAGAAGAACTCATGCTGGGGCAACGGACACACATCACTTCGGCACAATGGAACAACGACCCAACTAGGTCTTTTAGGACTTGGAGCCGCCTTCTAGAGGCAGAACCATGAGCACAAGCACCCGAGATGGCGAAGATCGACATGGAGATCCCCGAAGCATGATGAGCGAGATTGTGCAAAGCCTCTACCCCCCTTCATTGGTACATGCAGTTTTCAAGGACTAGGGTGCCTCTCAGAATCCATTTTTTGCACCAATCCTTTGGCACCTACAGATGCAACTTTTACAGAGTGGAGCCATAGGATGCTTGACTTAATCTAACCCAAGGACTACAAACAAGTACAGATCTTGAAATGATGTATATTCTATGGTCTACATCTCTCTTAGGAGGTTAACCGTCAAGTGAATCAAACTAACAACCATTAAATCATCAAAAGCAACTTTATGCTTTTCAACAACATTCAGCAAAAGTTTATTCTTTCCATTGAATGATAAATACAATTATTAACAAAAATAGAATCATAAATATATGGCTCGCGTTCTTCTTGTTGCAAGAGTTAGAAAGACCCTAACATGCTTTCAAACATAATGGAGTTTTTAATATATCTCCTCTATAATATATCACCCACACTATAAAGCCACAAAAATAGAATCATAAATATATGGCTCGCGTTCTTCTTGTTGCAAGAGTTTGCAACAACTGCCACTTCAGGTTTCAGAGTGACTTTTGATGGATACAGATGCCTAGTATATGATCTTCGTGATGACAATGCCATAGTCCTCACTAGCACTTTGAAAAAGGGGCTTTATCACCTTGATGATCACTCAGCTGCACTCTCTATTGAAGCATTTGCTATTTCAGATTCACAGCTTGCTGAAACTCATCTTTGGCATGAGAGAATGGGTCATCTCAATTATAGAGCTCTTCAAGTTACATTCACAGGACATGGCAAATGATGTACCTCAAATTCACACTGTTTCCAAACATGTATGTGAGGGTTGTCTTTTGGGTAAGATGCATCGGTTTCCTTTTCAAAAGAATTGTCCAAAACTCTCACAAAGGAAATTGCAGCTAGTGCACAGTGAGGTCTGTGGCCCAGTGAGGACAAATGCCATTGGGGGGTACAAATATTTCATGACTCTCATTGATGACTTCACAAGATATTGCTGGGTATATGCTTTAAAAGCCAAATCTGAAGTGTTCTCATGCTTTCAAAGGTGGCTGAATATGGTTGAGAATGAATCATCACCCTTAACACAGATAGGGGGGGAGAGTATATGTCAAAGGAGTTTGATGCATTTTTTTCTTCACCGGGCATCTCATGCACTACTCCTTACACTCCTCAGCATAATCATGTTCCTGAAAGGAAGAACAGGTCCACTATGGAGATGGCATGCTTAAAGCCAAGTCCTTGCCCACTAAATTTTGGCTTGATGCAGTGATGTGTGCCAACTATGTGATGAATAGATCACCTACAAGGGCATTGAAGACTGTTACACTTATGAAGCATGGAAAGGCAGGAAGCCTTCACTTTCACACATGAGAGTTTTTAAGTCTCTTGCATATGTTCATGTACCATCTCAGCTGAGACATAAGCTTGATGACAAGGCAATCAAATGCATATTTATTGGTTACAGCCAGGAGAGCAGAGGTTATAGGTTATACCAACCAAATATTGGGAAGATTATTGTCAGTAGAGATGTAATCTTTGCTGAACATTCGGCTTCTCCTCTTGTGGACTGCAAAGCTAAGCTAGAAGTTGACATGTTTGATGCCTTTGACTCTTGGTTACCTCTGCCTTCCTCAGAAGAGGACTTTGACCAGCAACATGTGCCTCCTGCAGGCCCTCCAACAAGCAATGATCAGCCAGTACCCCATGTTGATTTGCAGGTTTCTCTTACAACACAAAATGATCCCACTATTCATGATGCAATGATTGAAGAAAGAGCTGTCAATAGACAGCAAAGGCAAGTTCCCAGATGGCTTCTTGATACATTGAGGGACAGCAAACAAGATCAGCCTTTTGCTGCCCGGACAAGATCAAGAAATAGACACATGCATGGTCACTTTCTTGAGTTTGCACTCCTTGCTGCAGCTTGCAATGAAGAGCCTCTGTGTCATTGTTACGCTCTAGCCGAGGTAGCATGACCTCGGAAGAATCAGTCCACATTTCCCTTAAAGGATCTATGTTTGTAATATATTTGTTTGCGCTTTATGTAAATGATCGGGAGGGAATTAATGTCAAGGTCCTAGGTGAGGGTTGATAGCACCAGACTAGGTGGATCTAAGGCTAACGGCCTAATGCATGAAATGTGCCTGGAGCAAAGGAAATTAAAGCATCCCAAGAGAGGGGTGAAATGTTGCATTAGTAAGGTCCTATAATGATGACATGTGGCATCTAGATCCATCTAGGGAGATGGGGCTTGCTGGAGCTAGTGAGAGAAGGAGATGGTGCTTTACGTGATTTTTTTCTGATTCTCAATTAGCTCTCACGCTTCAGCAAGATTGGCTGGGTGGAACAAATTCGGTGCTTCTCCCGTGATTTGTGTGTAGTGAGAAGTAGTGTGTGACAATTGGTATCAGAGCTCCAGGAAGAGATCAAGGGATGGACGAATTTTGATCTAATGATATGAGAAGTCCAGCATGATCTAACGGAACGGGAAGGTAGTTGACAAAACGAAAATGGAGTTGGGTGAAAGCCCTACGAGACAGGGAGTGATTGGACACTGACGAACGTGTCTTTGATCGTTGGTAGCGGACAGCAAGCGTGGAGCGCAAACGTGACGACGAACGACGTGTTCGATCGGTGATCAGGGTCCCGCAAGGATGGTCGACGAATTACGGATGATGTAGCGCAGGACTCTGTTACTCGTGACCTCCACGCGACGGACTGATTTGACGGATTACAGGGATAGAACTGTTTGTGGGTTTGCTTGGTGCGAGCTGTGTGCAGAGGCGACGTACGGGATCTAGGAACCGATGAAGATTGACGACAGGGTGACGATCGCAATATGTTTCGTCACATCTCCCACTCTCTGGCTACGTGACTGATTACGTGACTGGCTAGCCTGTATAGAATTCGACCTGGTTCCCAATGGACTCACAGTCATAGCCTTCTAAGGCCACGCAGAGAGTTTGTAGGCTTAGACCGATTTTTTTATTAAAAAAACAGAGAGCTACGCCTTGGCAGAGAAAAAAAGAAGAGCGCATCATTTGTTTGCGGAGCTGAGGCGGGTATACAGTTTTTTTCGTTTGGTATCACTGGGATATCAAATCGAGAGGCAGAGACTTATCATTTGCGAGCAAGCAGTACATGGAGGCTACAGGCTTTGGGGACTCGAATTGCGATGTGGAGCTGAGACAGATTCCCTCAGACAGATTTAGACCAAGGAGCACTTTACTCATTTTCCCTTTTGTTCTGTCATTCCTATTTTGTCAGAAACAGATTAGGCTTTTGTGGTTGTAGCAGTGTTTGCAGTTTACGATGCTATAGCAGGGACAGATTATGCCTGTGTGCTTCAGTCAAAGTTAGTTTGCAGGAATTTCCCTAATATAGGGAAAAGCGCTATTTGGGTTATGCATGTGTCAAATGCCTAGTCAGTGTGCATGTGGTATTGCAGGTATTCCCTAGTATAGGGAATTGTGTCGGAGTGTCAGTACATTGAATTGTGTCAGTTTGTAAATACAGTGTTCTAGCGGTGTTTTTTTTTTTTTTTTAACAAAACAAAACACCCATTGAACTGAATGGAAGCAGAAGAAGGGGCTTCCAGGAGAGACCCTGGTGAGTCAGGAGTCCGGCCGACCCACCAGGTGTCGCGCCCAGGAGCTCATACCTTATCTGGCAGGATTGCATTACTTGAGGATGCCTTGCAGCAGCTATTAGCGCAACAGTTACAGACAAATGCAGGGCAGTCTGAACTTAGAAGAGCAATACATAGTATGTCTGCCAGACCTTCTCGAGAGGAGAAAGGAAAGGCTCCAATGGAACCGGAGTCTAGTGTCCATACGGTCGAGCCTAGGAAGGCTAAAGTACCAAATATTGCCAATTACATGCCGGAAAAGTATTCTGGTCGAATGAATGACCGTAGTTCTGATGTCATTGAGACCTGGTTACACAAATGGGACGAGGCGTTCGCCATTTGTGAAATCAGGAATGATATCAAGAAGATCCGCAAGGCCACCCACATGTTTAGTGAGGCAGCGGATCGGTGGTGGATTAAACAACAAAAAGATGGTATAGCATCCACTACCTGGGAGGGGTTTAAAAGAGAATTCAGGAAACACTTCTTACCTCCTGACGAAGCATCCCGAGCTTGGGATCAGTATAGGAACCTTCGTCAGAGAAATTTGTCAGTGGCAGAATACACTGATAAGTTTCGAGAGAGCGTAATGAAGGTTGATGAACCCCTGCCTCAATCAATCTAAGTGAAAGATTTCATATTTGGATTGAATGATCGGATAAAAATGGAAGTTCGGGCTAAGTACGCGAACACGTTGGATGATGCAATAGCCATAGCCCTGAACTATGAAGATGCCAAGGGCAGCAGACCAAGTGGGTTTGCACAGGTCGGGACCCAGTATGGGTACCAAAAGAATTCTGGGTTTAAGAAGAAATGAATTAGTAAAGGAAGTAGTTCTCAGCCGAGTGGTCAAGCTAAGCAGGCGAAACCAGCTGAAACTCCTAAACCAAGTACCACCATTGGAGTGAAAAGGAAAGTAACCCCAATGGCAGCCCGAGCTTGGTCTAAGTTTCCCTTAAACCCAGAGCAGAGAGAAAAAGCGAGGAGAGAAGGCTTATGTTTTGGTTGCCTTCAGCCTCATCAGTGGAAGGATTGTCCACGTAATAAAGATCGTCGGATGGCTGAGATGGTAGTCTCAGAATGCAACGTGGAAATGGAGGGAAGTCCCAGAGCAGAAGAGATGCAGATTCAGCTAGCAGGATCCTCTCAAAGGTCAGTACCTTGTTTGTTATGTGTGTCTGTTGCTAAGCTAGTAACGAGTGCACCTGATAACATCCTATCTAAGCCCGCAGCAACGAGGTATACAGTCTTTAATGATACGGATTTAATTAAAATGAAAGGGCAAGTGGCCAATCATGATGCCATTGTGTTGTTTGACTCAGCGTCAACGCACAATGTAATTAACTCCAAGCTCATGAAGAGGCTGAAGTTAAAGACTAACCCATCTGACTATGTGTATACAGTCAAGATGGCAGATGAAGTTCAACTGAAGTATGGGACCAAAGGGTTACCCAGTTGGAGCTTCGTATTCAGGACTATGCTGAGAAGCTTGATTTTGAAATGACCAAGCTTGCTCATGCAGATATAGCCCTGGGTATGGCGTGGCATTCTAGGAAGAATCCAACCATTGATTGGAAAAAGCACGTATATCAATTCAAGATGAATGATGTGCTTTATGTCTTGCGAGGTGAAAAAGATATACCTCAGGGACCGCTGGTTTCCGTGATGGAAATCCGAAAAGCTCAAGAAGAGTTTTTATTCCTTTGCACAGCATCCGTAGAGCCTCCGTAGAGCCAGTTGATGATTCTTCGGCTAGCACTAATGTTGCGCAAAGTGGTGAGATGGCCAAATTGGCTAATCTTATAGCAGAGGAGTTCTCTGAATGTTTTAGGGATGAACTATCTTATGGGTTACCTCTAGAGTGGAATGTTCAGCATAAGATTGAACTGATCCCGGGGGCAGAACCTGTAAATAGACCTCCCTATAGAATGAGTTTTACTGAAGAGGCGGAGGTGCGTAGACAACTAGAAGAATACCTCAAGTTGGGGCAGATTCAACCAAGTTTCTCACCTTTTGCTTCGCCAGTGATATTAAAGAAGAAAAAGGATGATACGTTTCGTCTCTGTATAGATTACAGAGCATTGAATAATATCACTGTTAAGCACATGTATCCGATGGCTCGGATTGATGATTTGCTAGATGCATTACATGGAGCCGTGATTTTCAGCAAGATAGATCTTAAGTGTGGCTACCATCAGATCCGGATTAGAGCCGAGGATGTGCATAAAACCGCTTTCAGAAGCAAGTTTGGTCATTATGAGTTTTTGGTAATGCCCTTTGGACTTACCAATGCTCCAGCGACATTCGTCATGCTTATGAACGATTTACTACGTCCGTATATCGGAAAGTTTGTAGTACATTTTATTGACGATATTCGTAAAAGTATTACTGAGCATCGTGAACACTTGAGAATAGTGTTCAGTACTTTGAGGAAAGCCAGTCTTTATATAAATAAAAAGAAAACTATACTATGTATGGTTAGGCTTGAATATTTAGGATTCATAATTACTCCGGAGAGGGTAGAAATAGATCCGAAGAAAGTGGCTGCGATACTGACTTGGCCAATCCCTCAGAGTCTGACCGCGTTGCGATCATTCTTGGGGTTTGTCCAATTTTATAGAAGGCATATCAAAGGATATTCCGAAATAGTATCGCCATTGACTGATCTGACCTGAGATAAAGTATCTTTTATATGGGGACAGAATCAACAAGAAAGTTTTAACACCATAAAACAAGCTGTGGTCACAGGACCGGTGTTAAAAATAGTTGATCCCCAGAAACCGTTGTTCCTGGAAACCGATGCAAGTGGCATTGCAGTAGGAGCAATTCTCCTTCAAGAGGGAAGGCCAGTAGCCTTTGAAAGCAAGAAGCTTTCTCCCTCTCAAAGGAATTGGCCGACTTATGAATTGGAGTTGTATGCTGTTATCCATGCTTTGAAAACATGGAGGCATTATTTGTATGGTTCAGAGTTTTATGTGGATGTGGATCATGATACTCTGAAACATTTTTGTAAACAACCTAACTTGAGGGGCCGCCAAGCTAGGTGGGCAGAGCTCATGCAGGAGTTTAATTTAACGATTCGGTACCGAAGAGGGAAGGATAATAAGGTTGCTAATGCGTTGTCTCGCATTATACACAATATGAGTTTCACGGTATTAGAGAGTGCTCTAATGACCAAGATCAGAGAAACTCAAAAGGTGGACGAGTTTGTCTAGAGCTTATGGCCTAAAGCTCATGTGTTAAAACCCGGGGAAAACGAAAAGGATGACCTGGCATCCAGAAAAGGCCAAACCTATGCAAGATATACCATAAGGGATGGTATGCTGAAAAGAAATGGCAAGGTAGTAGTACCTAGTCAGAATGATCTCAGGCAGAGAGTCATTCGACAGTGCCATGATAGCCCATGTGCGGGACATCCAAGGGTCGAAAAGACATATGATCTCATGAAATTTCTTTTGGCCAAAGATGGAAAAGCATATTCATGAATATGTGACACGGTGTTTCTCGTGTCAGGTAAGCAAGGCCGAGCGGGTGAAGCTACCCGGACTTTTACAGCCCTTGGAAATACCACTAAGTGGGAGAGCATTTCCATGGACTTTATTGTAGGGCTGCCTACAACACAAGGAGGGTATGATTCTATCCTTGTGGAGGTTGATCGTCTAACCAAGATGGCTCACTTCATTCCAACTAGAGAGTCTGTTAGTGCCCCGCAAGTGGCGGATTTGTTTATTAGACATGAAAGTCTGCATGGATTGCCTAGATCCATAGTGTCAGACAGAGATGTCAGATTTACCAGTCATTTTTGCATAGCGGTATTTGAGACTGTTACCCGATTTTACTATCCTAGTCTCTTCTCCAGATCACGGGAGTAGCACCTTGATCTTCCACCCAGCCAAACTGCCAAAGCTTCTCAGCAAGAGAGAGAGAGCAATCTCTAAATCACGTAAATCAATCATTTCTCCACTTCTCTCACTAGCCTTGACAGACCCCAATTCCCTAGATAGATCTAGATGCCACATGTCATCCATATAGGGCCTTTCTAATGCAACATTTCACCCCTCTCTTGGGATGCATTTAATTCCTTGCCGCTAGGCACATTCTTTGCACTAGGCCCTTGGTCTCAGATCTATCTAGTCCGGTGCTATCAGCCCTCACCTAGGACCTTGAGATTAATCCCTCCCGATCATTTACATAAATCGCAAACACATATATTACAAAAATAGATCCTATAAGGGAAATGTCGACTGATTCTTCCGAGGTCATGCTACCTCGGCTAGAGCGTAACATTCCTTCCCTCTTCAGATATCAGCGTCCTCGATGATAAAGTCTGGGAACACTCTCCGCAACTGATATACGGATTCCCAGGTAGCTTCGGATAGAGGCTGACCATGCCATGCAACCAACACCGTGGGTATCTTCCGATGTAGATCCCTTGTAAGCATCCACGTGTACAAGACCCTCATCCATTGCTACAATGTGTTCTGTCTCATCCACTCCACTTCCTCTCTCATTTGTATTACCATGAACCAAATCTACATGGCGTGTCTCATCACTTCCTTTCTCATGTGTGGATTCTTGCACCTTAGGTCCCTCCAATGAAGTTGAACCTTGTTGGATGACACCCTGAAAGTATTCAAGGATAATCTTTGACTGATCTCGTGAAGCGAGATTTCTTTTGGCCAAAGATGAAAAAGCATATTCATGAATATGTGACACGGTGTTTCTCGTGTCAGGTAAGTAAGGCCGAGCGGGTGAAGCCACCCGGACTTTTACAGCCCTTGGAGATACCACTAAGTAAGTGGGAGAGCATTTCCATGGACTTTATTGTAGGGTTACCTGCAACGCAAGGAGGGTATAATTCTATCCTTGTGGTGGTTGATCGTCTAACCAAGATGGCTCACTTCATTCCGACTAGAGAGTCTATTAGTGCCCCGCAAGTAGCGGATTTGTTTATTAGACACATATTTCGTCTGCATGGATTGCCTAGATCCATAGTGTCAGACAGAGATGTCAGGTTTACCGGTCACTTTTGGACAGCGGTATTCGAGACACTAAGGACTGAGTTGGGAATGAGTAGTGGGGATCATCCTGAGACGGATGGTCAGACGGAGAGAGTCAACCAGACTTTAGAGGATATGCTGAGAGCATATGTGTCATTGAGGCAACATACATGGGACAAGTGGTTGCCATTGTTGGAGTTTGCCTACAATGATCGAAAACATTCATCTACTGGGTTCAGTCCGTTTGAGCTGAACTATGGTTATAGGCCAGCCAATCCAACTATAGTTGGAGTACCTCAGAAAGTGCCTAGTGCCGCGAACTTTGTAGTTCAGATGCGGGAGATGCTAACACTTGCGAGAGCTAATATCCGCCAGGCTATGGATAGAGCCAAGGTGTATGCGGATGAAAATCGGTCTATAAGAGTATTTGAAGAAGGAGAAAAAGTTTTTCTCAGAATTCCTTCGCACTCGAAGTCGTTGACTTCAGGAGAGTGTGCTAAGTTATCACCTCGATACTGTGGGCCGTGGTTAATTCTAAAGAGAATAGGCAGTGTAGCCTATAAATTAGAATTGCCACAGGGGTGTAAGGTGCACCCGGTTTTTCATGTTTCACGTTTAAAGAAATTTTTACATACTGGTGACTCACTAATCGAAGGTGTGGTTTTGTTTCAGGAGATAGAGGATATTGCAAGGCGCAAACCAACAAGAATCCTGGACCGAGGAACAATGCAAATACGACATCCTTTTTCCTCTTTAATATCACTGGTGAAGCAAAAGGTGAGAAACTTGGTTGAATCTGCCCCAACTTGAGGTATTCTTCCAGTTGCCTACGCACCTCCGCTTCCTCAGTAAAACTCATTCTATAGGGAGGTCTATTTACAGGCTCTGCCCCCGGGATCAGTTCAATCTTATGCTGAACTTTCCGCTCTGGAGGTAACCCATAAGGTAGTTCATCCCTAAAGCATTCAGAGAACTCCTCTGTTATCAGATTAGCGAGCTTGGCCATCTCATCACTTTGCGTAACATCAGTGCTAGTCGAAGAATCATTCACCGACTCTACTGATGCGGTGCAAAGGTATAAAAACTCTACTTGAGCTTTTCTGATTTCCATTACGGAAACCAACGGTCCCTGAGGTATATCTTTTCCACCTCGCAAGACATAAAGCACATCATTCATCTTGAATTGATATACGTGCTTTTTCCAATCAATGGCTGGATTCTTCCTAGAATGCCACGCCATTCCCAGGGCTATATCCGCATGAGCAAGCTTGGTTATTTCAAAATCAAGCTTCTCAGTATAGTCCTGAATCTGAAGCTCCAACTGGGTAACCCTTTGGTCCCATACTTCAGTTGAACTTCCATCTGCCATCCTGACTGTGTACGCATAGTCAGATGGACTTGTCTTTAATTTCAGCCTCTTCACGAGCTTGGAGTTAATCACATTGTGAGTTGACGCTGAGTCAAACAACACAATGACATCATGACTGGCCACTTGCCCTTTCATTTTGATTAACTCCGTATCATTGAAGGCTGTATACCCCGTTGCTACGGGCTTAGATAGGATGTTATCAGGTGCACTCGTCACTAACTTAGTAACAGACACACAGAACAAACAAGGCACTAACCTCTGAGAAGATCCCGCTAGCTGAATCTGCATCTCTTCCGCTCTGGGACTTCCCTGCATCTCCACGTCGCACTCTGAGATCACCATCTCAGCCATCCGACGATCTTTATTACGTGGACAATCTCTCCACTGATGAGGTTGAAGGCAACCAAAGCATAAGCCTTCCCTCCTCGCTTTTTCCCTTTGTTCCGGGTTCAAGGGAGACTTAGACCAAGCCCGGGCTGCCATTGGAGTTACTTTTCTCTTCACTCCAATGGTGGTACTTGGTTTAGGAGTTTCAGCCGGTCTCGCCTGCTTGGCTTGACCACTAGGCTGCGAACCACTCCCTTTACTAGTCCACTTCTTCTTAAACCCAGATTTCTTCGGATACCCATACTGGGTTCCGATCTGTGCAAACCCACTTGGCTTGCTGCCCTTGGCATCCTCGTAGTTCAAGGCTATAGCTATTGCATCATCTAGCGTGTTCGCGTACTTAGCCCGAACTTCCATTTTTATTCGGTCATTCAATCCAAATATGAAATCTTTCACTTGGATTGATTGAGGCAGGGGTTCGTCAACCTTCATTACACTCTCTCGAAACTTATCAGTGTATTCTGCCACTGATAAATTTCTCTGACGCAGGTTCCTATATTGATCCCAAGCTCGGGATGCCTCGTCAGGAGGTAAGAAGTGTTTCCTGAACTCTCTTTTAAACCCCTCCCAGGTAGTGGATGCTATACCGTCTTTTTGTTGTTTAATCCACCACCGATCCGCCGCCTCACTAAACATATGGGTGGCCTCGCGGATCTTTTTGATGTCATTTCTGATCTCACAAATGGCGAACGCCTCGTCCCATTTGTGTAGCCAGGTCTCAATGACATCGGAACTACGGTCGTTCATCCGACCAGAATACTTTTCCGGTCTATAATTAGCAATGTTTGGCACCTTAGCCTTCCTAGGCTCGACCGTATGGACACTAGACTCCGGTTCCATTGGAGCCTTTCCCTTCTCCTCTCGAGAAGGTCTGGCAGACATACTCTGTAGTGCTCTCCTAAGTTCGGACTGCCCTGCGTTGGCTTGTAACTGCTGTGCTAACAACTGTTGCAAGGCATCTTCCAGCAATGCAATCCTGCCAGATAACGTATGAGCTACTGGGCGCGATCCCTGCTGGGTCGGCCGGACTCCTGATTCACCAGGGTCCCTCCTGGAAGCTCCTTCTTCTGCTTCCATTTGTTCAGTAGGTGTTTTGTTTTGGGGTTTTTTTTTTTTTTTTTTTTTTTTTTAACACCCTTAGAACACTGAAATCACAAACTGACACTCTGAACACAATTCCCTATACTAGGGAATTCCTGCAATCTGACATGCACACTAATTACGTATTTGACACAGGCATATATATTCAATCCCGCCTTTCCCTATACTAGGGAAATTTCTGCAGGTAACTCAAGTATACCGGCATAGTCTCAAGCACAATCTGTCCTTATTACAGCATCATATTCTATGCATACTTGTCACTTTTCACGCAAACGGAGCATCAGCAAATCAAATCAGGGGAAAAAAAAAACATAGAATCGACAGAAATGCCAAAGAGCCTTCCTGGTCTATGAATTCTGATCCAATCGTCAGCCACGACGCTCCTTTGCTCTTCAGAAATGTAACCCGAAGCCAATCGTCAGCCACCACGCTCCTTTGCTCTTCAAAGATCACCACGTCTCCGTTAAACCCACGAAGGGTGTCGTGGTATGGGTCTGCGCTCCACGCCTACACGACGCAACCAGACGCAGTCACAAGGGTCCGTCGTCACGGCACCCCTCTGGTTCGTAGGCCTGGCAATTAGTTACTGGAACCGCAAGACCTCCGCCATAGCCAACGGGCTTCGCAGAGACTCCGAATGCTGAAGAAGCCTATGCACGTCCAGCCTGCGTTCCACTCAGAATCTCACCGAAGACTGATCAATTCCCTATACTATTCGGTGGTCGAAGACCTTCGTCAACGAACCTCCGTCAGGCCCGGTGATACCAGCTGTTTCCGTCGGTGACGATCTCCACCCTAGACTAGGACCTGCGCTGACGATCTACTTTCCAGCTAACCCTTCGAACTGCCTTCGTCAAACGGGTGCTGCACATCGACGTCACGATCGACGCGTTCCGTAAATCCACTCCTTTCCCCTACACAGCCTATGCTCTGATACCAAATGTTACCCGATTTTACTATCCTAGTCTCTTCTCCAGATCACGGGAGTAGCACCTTGATCTTCCACCCAGCCAAACTGCCAAAGCTTCTCAGCAAGAGAGAGAGAGAGCAATCTCTAAATCACGTAAATCAATCATTTCTCCACTTCTCTCACTAGCCTTGACAGACCCCAATTCCCTAGATAGATCTAGATGCCACATGTCATCCATATAGGGCCTTTCTAATGCAACATTTCACCCCTCTCTTGGGATGCATTTAATTCCTTGCCCCTAGGCACATTCTTTGCACTAGGCCCTTGGTCTCAGATCTATCTAGTCCGGTGCTATCAGCCCTCACCTAGGACCTTGACATTAATCCCTCCCGATCATTTACATAAATCGCAAACACATATATTACAAAAATAGATCCTATAAGGGAAATGTCGACTGATTCTTCCGAGGTCATGCTACCTCGGCTAGAGCGTAACAGAGACACTCAGGACTGAGTTGGGAATGAGTAGTGCGGATCATCCTGAGACGGATGGTCAGACGGAGAGAGTCAACCAGACTTTAGAGGATATGCTGAGGGCATATGTGTCATTGAGGCAACATACATGGGACAAGTGGTTGCCATTGTTAGAGTTTGCCTACAATGATAGAAAACATTCCTCTACGGGATTTAGTCCGTTTGAGCTGAACTATGGTTATAGACCAGCAAATCCAACTATAGTTGGAGTACCTCAGAAAGTGCCTAGTGAAGCGAACTTTGTGGTTCAGATGCGGGAGATGCTAGCGCTTGCGAGAGCTAATATCCGCCAGGCTATGGATAGAGCCAAGGTGTATGCAGATGAAAACCGGTCTATAAGAATATTTAAGGAAGGAGAAAAAGTTTTTCTCAGAGTTCCTTCGCACTCGAAGTCGTTAACTTCAGGAGAGTGTGCTAAGTTATCACCTCGATACTGTGGGCCGTGGTTAATTCTAAAGAGAATAGGCAAGGTAGCCTATAAATTAGAATTGCCACATGGGTATAAGGTACACCCGGTTTTTCATGTTTCGCGCTTAAAAAAATTTTTACATACAGGTGACTCACTAATCGAAGGTGTGGTTTTGTTTCAGGAGATAGAGGATAATGCGAGGCGCAAACCAACAAGAATCCTGGACCGATGAACAATGCAAATACGAAATCGGAAGATACCCACGGTGTTGGTTGCATGGCATGGTCAGCCTCTATTCGAAGCTACCTGGGAATCCGTATACCAGTTGCGGAGAGTGTTCCCAGACTTTATCATCGAGGACGCTAATGTCTGAAGAGGGCAGGATTGTTACGCTCTAGCCGAGGTAGCATGACCTCGGAAGAATCGGTCGACATTTCCCTTAAAGGATCTATGTTTGTAATATATTTGTTTGCGCTTTATGTAAATGATCAAGAGGGAATTAATGTCAAGGTCCTAGGTGAGGGTTGATAGCACCAGACTAGGTGGATCTAAGGCTAAGGGCCTAATGCATGAAATGTGCCTAGGGACAAAGGAAATTAAAGCATCCCAAGAGAGGGGTGAAATGTTGCATTAGTAAGGTCCTATAATGATGACATGTGGCATCTAGATCCATCTAGGGAGATGGGGCTTGATGGAGCTAGTGAGAGAAGGAGATGGTGCTTTACGTGATTTTTTTTTGATTCTCAGTTAGCTCTCACGCTTCAGCAAGATTGGCTGGATGGAACAAATTCGGTGCTTCTCCCGTGATTTGTCTGTAGTGAGAAGTAGTGTGTGACAGTCATAAAGATGCTTTTGACAACAAAGAGTGGATGGATGCAATGAAAGCTGAGTTACAATCCATTGCCAAAAATGACACATGGGAATTAGTAGATCTCCCTCCCGGCAAGCATGCCATTGGTACCCGGTGGGTCTACAAATTAAAAAGGAAATCTGATGGCAGTATAGATTGACACAAAGCACGACTTGTTGCAAAAGTGTATGCCCAACAACAAGGCATCGACTTTGAGGAGACATTTGTGTTGGTAAACTGAAAGGAAAGAATAGAGTGAACACAAACTCAGAATACTTGCATATAGAATGAAGAAGAGTGAGGTCCTTATGTAATCACCTCTTACATGCTCACTGACATCACTGATGACTTCAGAGCTCCACAATCATCTCCTCAATCTGCTCCTAGATTCTCTCAACTATTTTATGTGGCTTCTACCACCACCTAACTGTGCTTATGGGCATCTAACTGTGTCTCTAGCACTCACACATAGAAACCAAGGTGTGCCTGAGGCATACACCTTGAGATATCCCAACAAACCCCCCCTCAAGGGAATGCCTCAGGCTATGTCAAGGATACAGCTAGCACAAGGTGTCTCATGCCATCTCATGGTGGTCATGGATCTATCAATGGCTAGGATCTCAAGCTAGCAAGGGTTCCCGTGGGTGTAAGCTAAACAAAAGGGATACAAAAGACCTTCCAATGGTTATCTCCCCTGCATGTACATGCACACAATGTCTGCAGGAGGTACCATGGACCAAAACACATACACATGGCCTACATCATAAGGTGACCAGAGGTGTTTACAAAACACACAAAACACAATAGTTTATTTCATTCATTTTGGAGGACTATCCAAGCTGAGTACCTTGACTCAACATAAAAAGAGAGATCTGGAGCATACATAGAGATGATTTAAAAAGCATAATCTTCAAAGGATGCCTCATCTTGTGGAGGCACATCAACTGAAAGTAGATTGGCATTTTCTGTCTTTAAAGTTGCTTCCTTTTTTGCTCTGCAAAACTTCTCATGATGATTGTTTTTGCCACAGTGTTTGCATGGATTGATTTTGAAGCAGTCTTTTGAGAGATGATTAGTCTTCCCACAATGATTGCAAGGTGAAAACTTGCCCTTCTGGATTTTTATGGCATAGGCTGTGTCATTGCCTTTCCGGAGCTCCATGTGCCTTTCTTCTTCTTCGAGAGCAGAGAGAATACCTCCAAGATTAGGATTAGGAAGATTTTTCAAAGTGGTAACAATATGATCATAATCTTCAGGCATACTCTTAAGCAACACTGCCATAGCATCATCTGTAGTGATAGGAGAGTTGATAGAAGCAAGTTGAGTCATAAGACTCCGCATGTAATTGACATGGGCAGCCAAAGGAGTGCCACTAACCATCTTCAATTCAAAGAAAGAAATTTTAAGTGATAATTTTGAGATGTGAGAGCTAGCACCAAAAATCATGTCAAGCTTCTGCCAAGCTTCTGAAGGAGACTCTAAGTCAGAGATGTGATGAATATAATCATCTCCTAAAGCAAGAGCAATGATACCATATGCTTTCTCCTCTCTAGCGGGATCCCTTGCCGGGCGTGTCAGAGCTGAGGATTCCAGCACCAGCATTGGAGGCTGTTGAAGAAGAAGTTGAAGCCGGTTTGACAAGTCCCCAGAGGTTTTCCCTCATCAATGCAAATTTCACCTTCATCTGCCATGTGTGGAAGCCCTTACCATTGAACTTATCTATATTCAATATGGTAGCCATGAGAGGGTCTAACCCAGGTATTGGGCAGTGTCTTCTCTCTTACAAGGCTAGAATAAAAAAACTTGAACAGAAACTTCAAAATCATCAAAAACCAGCCGGCAAAACTGCGAGTTTCTGGTGGCTAAATGAAAGCTTTCCAATCAAAACCAAGTATAGCAACTCAAAGCAAAGCTGAAGCCTCAGTTGTACTGATGCTATTCAAAACTTCAAAAACTCAGAAATGCTAAAGTAGCATCTAATGTAGCATCACTCAAAACCTTGTCAAAACTGTCAAAAACAAAGGACTGAACTTGGAGGGCTTGTATCTCACTCTCCAAAGCAAAGAAAAGGGGGCTTTCTGAGGCAAAGAAAGCTCATATACCACAGAAAGTCCACTAAGGAGGAGGGGCGCAAATCCGCGTCAGAGCGCCATAGCTTGCTTCTTCAATTTCGACTGGTTTTTCTCTGTTTTCACCTTGAATATGCAGCCATTGCTGCTCATATTTCAGCACAGGATAGCTCAAGGTATGGAGAAGCTCCCTCTCAAAGGAATTAGAGAAGCATGGAGCAGTCTCAGAGAAATCGTGGAAGACAGGTCCGACGATTTGCGCAAAATGGCGACTTGTAGCGACGAAGATATTCTAATTCCTTGCAGCCAAAGGTTCGCCCCTTCGAGATGTATCTCCAGCAGGAAGGGCTTGGAGAATGGCAGAGAAACGGAGGAGAACAGGCTTTAGCAAGATTTGGGAAGAAGGGGAAGAGATGGTGAAGAAGAAGATGGAGAAGAAGATGATGATGTGGCAGAAATGGGATCAAGGGGGATCAAAGGGCTCTGATACCATGTTGGTAAACTGAAAGGAAAGAATAGAGTGAACACAAACTCAGAATACTTGCATATAGAATGAAGAAGAGTGAGGTCCTTATGTAGGCACCTCTTACATGCTCACTGACATCACTGATGACTTCAGAGCTCCACGATCATCTCCTCAATCTGCTCCTAGATTCTCTCAATCATCCTATGTGGCTTCTACCACCACCTAACTGTGCTTATGGGCATCTAACTGTGCCTCTAGCACTCACACATAGAAACCAAGGTGTGCCTGAGGCATACACCTTGAGATATCCCAACAATTTGCTCCCACATCCAGGATTACTACTATTAGATGTGTCATTGCCATTGCAGCCCATCACCATTGGCAAGTGCATCAATACATCAAGACTGCTTTTCTTCATGGGGATCTGCAGGAAGAAGTCTATGTCACACAACCTCCTGGCTTTGAGGTTGTTAATTATGAAAACAAGGTATGCCGGCTTAGAAAATCCCTTTATGGTTTGAAGCAGGCACCCAGGGCATGGTATGCCAAAATTCATGCACACTTGCTATCCCTTGGTTTTCAGAATAGCCCCACAGAACCCACTCTTTATGTCCGTGGGAGTTTTTTAGTGCTGATTTTATATGTGGATGATATGCTCATCACGGGCCCAAATACTCAGCATATTGCAGCTTTCAAGGTTGATTTGCAGCAGGTTTTTGAAATGTCAGACATGGGACAGCTCCACTATTATTTGGGCATTCAGATTTGCTCATGTTGAGGGGGGTATCATGATGTCACACTCCAAGTATATTGGACAGCTCCTTGATCGTTTTCAGTTCGAGGATTGCAAGCCAATCTCTACTCCAGTGGACCCTGGCTTCAAATTTTCAGCTCATGATGGGAGCCCACCATGTGATATCACTCTTTACCAACAGGCTGTTGGATGTCTCATTTACTTATGTCACACCAAACCTAACTTACAGTATGCAGTATCTCAGCTCAGCAGATTCATGCACATGCCCAGTTCACAGCATTGGCAAGCAGTGAAGAGAGTTTTCAGATATCTAGGAGGCACTAAGGATTTAGCTCTCTTCTATGGTGATCAAGGTTCACTTACCATGCATGCTTACACGGATAGTGACTGGGTAGGTTGTTCCGACACCAGAGTGTAACATATCGGCAATTGTTTTTTTCTTGGCAATTCATGTATCTCTTGGCTTAGCAAGAAGCAACCAACAGTTGTCACATCTAGCTGTGAGGCTGAGTACAGGGCAGCCTTCACCGCTACAGTAGAGTGTGTCTGGCTTCGACAGTTACTTACAGATCTTGGTATTCGCCAGACATCCTCCACTATGGTCTACAATAACAGCCAGAGTGCTTTGGCCATTGCGCGTAACCCAGTGTTTCATGCGCGTACCAAGCACATTGAAGTTCACTATCATTATGTTCGAGAGCAATTGTCAACAGGAGACATAGAGTTGTCCTATCTTCCCACAGAGGACAACATAGCAGATATGTTTACAAAGGCACTTCCTCGTCCCAAGTTCGAAGTCTTCCAACAAGCTTTACACTTGGTTTCATTTGTTACATGATCTGACATACCTTGTACATTCATAGGTGGCTATATCCTTTTGGATGAACATGTGCCACCATGACCAGAAAATACCAGGTATTCTGAGACGTTTCCAGAATACTTCAGCCCATGCCATGGAGGGGGGTTTGTAGGCCATCTTCTCCCTGTTCTAGTGATGCCCTATGGGCCCTGGTATGTGCCTTGTAGGCATAGTTATAGGCACTTAGTGTATTTTGTGCCTTTTATGCCACATAGGACACTTAGTCCTATGTGACACCTAGGACACTTAGTCCTAGGGTCTACCTACAAGTACTATGTACTTTTTTTTTCTTTGCAGTCTAGTTGACGTGACAGCTTATAACTATCGACTCTTATACCTTGTACTTGCTCTCTCGTTTATCGATCCTACAATGGTATCTTTAGTATCTCCATTTTTTGTCTCAAAATCCACTACTCTGTGCCATGTTCAGAAACGGCCCCTAGTGACTTGCAAGTAGCATCTATCTCCACATGAATGGTCTAGAAAAATGAGGGCGCACAAAAACTTGAGTATTAATTAACGCATCCTCTAACCATTTTAACAGCTGGCAAGTGCTCTCTTGGTCTTTCTCTAAGAAATCTGCCGGACAGGCTGCCCATTGTGCAAAACCCCTTTTTTAATTTGGATCTTCTATAGAATGAGGCAAGACTCAAGAATCCTAGCTATCCTCATGGAACTCTTTTGCCTGCTACAACTTCCTCTCCACCCTAAAAATCGATACAGGGCCTAATTGATTATACTTCCATCTCCAAGACAATGGAATGGTCCCCATCTCTATTAATGGGTAGCCAAACCAAAGGTGTAATTTTCACTATGGCATACAAAAGATTCTATCTTTTCTTGCCAACTACACTGTTGTACTTAACTGCATATGAGGCCTGTCATGACAAGAGAAATCATTATTTAGTTAATTAATAGTCATTAGAACTTTATTATTGTTAGGCACCAATTTGATGGTGCGGTTATATCTTTGTATTTATGATCGATCAAGCGGTGTAAATAGTACCGCCAAAACTATGTAACATTGGCCAATGATTAGTAATAAAGATGTGCACACACGTGTCTAGGTCCTAGGGGCAATAGGAAAGGGAAAGGGTGCATTAGAGTGCATTGAATGGTAGGTGCATGGGTCATAGGCTAAGGGTAGGTGTAAATGGGAAGATGGAACTTGAGTGATCTCAAGGGACATTAATGAAAGGGTATCACCCTTTCATTGTGAATCTCACGTTGCATTCTCTCTACCACATGGCATTCATCCGTCATCTCTCTCCCACCTTGCATATAGGCCGAAAAAAAGAAACAAGTACTCTCACGAGGGCGCTCTTCCCCATTGGAGGGCCAATCGGCATTCAAATTATGCATGCATTGCACACATTTGCATTTTCGAAAAGTGTGGATCTTCACATTTGGTATCACAGCCGCGATGATCCACGAGCGGGACGAGAAGAGGGCGACAGTTGCGAACGACGGAAGTCGCAAGAGAGGTTGCGGAAAAGGATCACGACTGACTGATCTCGATGTTTTGAGACAAGGGATTTTTCTGAAAAATTCTGGCCTTCAACGGTAAACGGGGTGTCCTCACAGGGTGGATTCCATGTGAATGTACCCTTAAACCGTGAGAAAAAGGGATCCCCGTTCTACCCAAACGGGAAGTCGGATCGGAATAAGATTTTAAGGGAGTGATCCACCCATCAAGTACCCCCTATAACAGTATCTAGAGCTCCAATCCGCTCAAAACAAGTAGCCCAAATGGAGCGTACCATTTTACAGCAGAAATACAAAAAGAAAAGCTTGAAAGAGAAGGGAAAGGAGGTCATTTTAAGTGTCTTCTCAACACAAACGAAGCGGGAGTCGGATAAGTACCACCAACTTTACAACACTTGAAGTTTGCTGTAAAATAAACCTTTTTTTTTTTAATTACAGCAAGACATTTTCTCTCTTGTATTACTAAAAGGAAAGAATGGAAGGGGAAGGGACATATAACAATGAACTTATTCCTTTTCCTCCATTACCCCAAGGAGAGAGAGAAAGAACACCTTCACCCCCTCTTGAAAAGGATGGATTAGGTGAGAGTTATACACATCTTGAGTATGATAACCCACAAATAGATTTACAGCAGTCTCTCCTTCAAGAACCTCTTGATAGGGAGTTCTCCTTTCGGAATGAAAGAAGAAATGATACCAACCAAGAACAAGAGGCTGAGTTCATGCCTTCAACTCAAAACCCAAACCAGCCTGGTGTCCCATACCACCAGGTGGCGCTGTGAAGCCCTGGATCTGCCACTGGGCCTTGGGCTACGCTAAGATGCAGGCGCGCGTCCGCGACACAATCCAGGATCAGACCTAGCACCTGGGAACGAGACTTGCTCCCAACTGCACACTGAGAACTGAACCCCCTGGGCCTCTTTTATAGACTCGGGCCCCGGCGCCAAAAATAGCGAAGACCTATAAATAGTTCGTACCCTTGCCACTCAACCCGAGAATCAAGCCTGCCTAGCTCTAAGCCTCCCCAGGCTAACCTGAGCTAGTTCTGTGTACCTAGTACACGTCAGATACCGATCCGTGCACATGACATACTCCCCCTCCTCTAAGAACTCACTCCTGAGTTCGGTAAGAAATCGGGAAATGTTCTTTGGAGGTTTTGTAATGTCTCCCATGTTGCATCCTCCTCAACACGATCCTTCCACTTAATCTTGTATTCCGTGATAGTACGATTTCGAATCTGTCTTTCACGGAATTCAAGAATAGATTCAGGTTCATGAGGAATAAAAGTTAAATCTGTAACTTCTATAATCTCATGAGGAGAAACAATTTGATCATCTGCACCCAATACTTCTTTCAGTCTACTGACATGAAAGACTGGATGTACTTTAACATCAGGAGGCAATTCTAGTCGATATGCAACTGGTCCAATTCTTTTAATGACCTTGAATGGGCCACAATATCTGGGGGATAATTTCGGAACCAAACCAGTACTTAGGCTCTTGGATTCCTTAGGAATTCTCAAATATACCATCGTTCCTTCAGAGAACTCTCTAGGTGAACGATGTCTATTAGCATAAAATCTGTCCCGATCTTGGGCACTTCTAATAGACTCCTTGGCAAACTGCAACATTTCCTGCATGTCTTGCAAGAAGTTCTTAGCAGCATCATTTTGAATCCCTTTTAATCCAACCATAACTGGTGACTTAGGTTGAAACCCGTACATAAGCATAAAAGGACTATAACCTGTACTAGAATGCTTTGCACTGTTGTAAGCAAATTCAATCATGGGTAGATAATCTTCCCACGAAGACTGTCTCTTAGATACATATGCCCGAAGCATGTCTTCAACCAACTGGTTGACCTTCTCTGTACTGCCATCGGATTGTGCATGATCCGAGGAACTCATACTTAGAGTAGTTTCCAACTTCTCAAATACTGTCCAGAAGTTACTTGTAAACTTTGAGTCCCTGTCACTGACTATGTCAGATGGCAAACCATACAACTTGAACAAGTGGTCCACAAACTCGTGAGCCAACTGAACAGCTGAAATAGTTGTTCTTGTAGGTAAGAATCTAGCCATTTTTGTCAAACGGTCGACTATGACCCAAATAGAGTCATGACCCTTGCGCGTACGAGGCAAACCAGTAATAAAATCCATGGAAATACTTTCCCATTTATTACCTGGAATCTGTAATGGCTGTAATAAGCCCGCGCTTCTAAGGCGTTCAGCCTTAGTAACTTGACAAACTCGGCAACCTACCACATAGTTCTCTACAAATGCACGCATCTTAGGCCAATAAAAGGTATGCTTCACAAGAGACAGAGTCCTATGTATACCTGGATGTCCCGCACTAGGAGCATCATGACACTCCCAGAGAATCTTGGATTTAAGGTCCAGAACATCAGCACACAAATCTTTTCATTCCGGAACAGCAAGCCGTTCCTAATCATCCACTGACCTCCCTCCGCCTGTATCCTAGGTGGCACAATCCCTGAGTCCTGGTCAACCATGGAGCTCCCATCCTGGACTCTCTGCCAATAAGAACTGAAATGACTGTCAGTTGCGTATAGCCCTCTCAAGGATTGAAATAGGTCTGAGGATATTTCCGTAAATGATAAAGCATTTACAAACTTAACTCGACTTAAGGCATCCGCCACACTATTCAACGAACCCTTACGATAACGTATTTCGAAATCAAAATCCTGCATTAACTCTGCCCATCTGGCTTTCCTTCCTCTCAATTCTGATCCATCACACACATACTTAATTGACTGGTGATCAGTCAATACAAGGAACTTTGAACCATACAAGTAGTGTCTCCAAACCTTGAGAGCATATACTACTGCATAAAGTTCCTTCTCAAGTGTGGGCCAACGATACTGAGTGTCGTCTAGCTTCTTACTCTCAAAAGCTACAGGTCTGCCCTCTTGGAATAGAGCTGCCCCAATCGCATAATCACTCGCATCGGCCTCTAAAACATAAGGCCGGGTAGGATCGGGTAATGCAAGAACGGGTGCTTCCTTGATAGATAACTTCAAGGTTTCAAAAGCCTTGTTCATTGCATCATTCCAAGGGATCGGTTGAGTAGACCTGCGTCCACGACCTTTCAATATGTTGGTCAAGGGTACCGTGATTTGTGAATAATCACGGACTGACTTCCGAAGAAATACCGTAAATCCTAGGAAAGAGCGAAGTTGTTTCACAGTCTGAGGTATAGGCCAATCTAAAACCTTCTGGATACGATCCAGATCAATGCTAATACCTTCAGAAGAAATCTTGTGTCCTAAGTAATTGATCTCCTTCATAAAGAAGTCACATTTACTCATCTTGGCATAAAGCTTATGCTGTCTTAGAACAAGTAAGACAACCCGAAGGTGTCCTATATGATCCTCAAGCGTTTTACTATATACCAAGATATCATCTAAGAACACGACAACAAATTTGCCCAGATAATCTCTGAACAAATCGTTCATCATCTGCTGAAAAGTAGCAGGAGCATTGGTCAAACCAAAAGGTAATACGAGGAACTCGTAATGACCATACCTAGTCCGGAATGCGGTCCTATCTATGTGTTTAGCATAGATACGGATTTGATGATAACCCGTACGCAAATCAATCTTAGTGAAATACTTCGCTCCGGCCAAACGGTCTATCAAATCATCAGAACGAGGTAAAGGATAGCGGTTCTTAATTGTAACTTTATTTAGTCGTTTATAATCTATACACATCCTCCAGGAAGAATCCTTCTTCTTTCTTAAGAGGACAGGTGCACCCCAAGGAGATTTACTTGGGCGGATATAGCCCATATTCAGGTAATCCTGAAGCTGGATAGCTAACTCATCCTCCTCTACCTGGCTCATCCTATACGATGGTACACTGATAGGTTGAGCCCCTGGGACTAAGTCTATGCGATGATCTACTGCCCTTTCTGGAGGTAACCCTACCGGCAGTTGAGCTGGGAATACGTCCTTAAAATTATCTAACAACGTTCTCAATTCTCGGTGTTCAAACACACTTAATTCATTTTTGTTAATTACCGAAACAACAAATGAAGAAAGTGGAATCAAAACACACTGATAGACATCATAATGAGAAGTGTTCAATATATTCCGAAGCTGCATCGCAGATACAATAGGCCCCTGAGAAGGGGTAATCTTATCACACTGAATACAAAATTGGGTGCCTTTGTCTACAAAAGAAAGCGTATGCTCCGTCCATCCAATCTGGATATTGTGGGTTTTAAACCACTCTATCCCGATCAGCAAGTCTACATGCTCTAAATGCATAACATAACAAGTGAGAGCTCCCGTGTAGGCTTGAATCCGGATGGGAAGCGCTTCAACCTTGCGATCCCAAAACTGCTTCCCGGCTGGAAGCTGCACCTCGTAGGTGTGGTCGCTAGGTACTGTGGACAGCCCCATCTTCTGCACAAATTTGTAATTAACAAAATTGTGAGAGCTGCCCGGATCAAAGAGAATGTGAACCTGTTGGTCCCTAACTTCTCCATAAACTCGGAAAAGATCATGGGAACCAAACAACGAAGTATTAAAGGTACAATTGCAAGAAAGGGGGCAGGTAATGACATTTACTGAAATACCTGTCATCGTAACCTGGTTGGCTCCCTTGGCTGCGGTACGCGGACCTGCCTGGAGCTTCGGTCCTAGCACCAATTTCTGGTTCTTCCGCTTAGGACACTCATTCTTCGTGTGGCCCCGCTCCTCGCAATAAAAACACCGGCCCTCTTTCTTGAGCCTGAGAGTGCGAAGGAAACGGGCCTTACCATTCTTCGCAGGAGTTAAGCTTTTCCTGGAGGCGTTGTCCGTAGACTTCGTCTCCCCAATACCAGTCGCATGCTGAAAGAACTTGCGTTTGTTCTTTCCGCTGGTCTCGGTAACTGTGGTTGCCTTGGTTCCGGCCATGGTATCATCATATATGCGCGCATATGTCATGGCCTCCTGCAATGTTGTGCACTTGTTATTCTTAATCTGTAACTTATAGGAGTCTAGCAAACCATCCACGAAAAAACCTAACAAGGTTACAGGATCCATTTTGGTGGCCCTGGTTTGCAGATCCCTAAATCTCTGAAGATAAACTTCAAAAGTTAAATTCAATTTTGACATATCGAGGGCTTTGAGCTTGCCGACGATATCATAGTCATCTTCCTTCTTCAGGAACTCCTTCCTGAAGATACCCTCAAATTCTGTCCGAGTGTCAAGCTTAGGCTGGAGTTCTTTCCACCAAAGCAAGGCTTTACCTGACATAAACCCTGCTGCTAGCTGAATCTTTTTCTCGTCTGGATAGGGGTGAAATTGGAAGTGTACTTGCCACTTGTGCAACCAAGTGTCAACCACCTCCTTTGTTCTTGATTTCTGGTCACCTGGAAAGGGATCCGGAGTGATATTCGGGCCTAGCACGGAGGCCATGGCATCCACATGCGTGAGTGCCTGAACCGTGCTAGCCAGAAGAGTCAAAGTAGCTTGTATCCCTTGGAGTTGCTGTGTCAACCCCGATTGATTAGCGTTGACCTGCTCAAATTTACCATCCAGAGCAGTCGTGAACTCACTGAAGGCTTTCTTAGTGATCAGGTCGTCATAGAGACCCTGATCATCCTCTCCCACTGGAGTGTAGTCTAATTCCTGCTCCCCCATAGTGAACTCGGGATTCGGAGCATCAGACATGGCTGAATACTGATTCGATTACAAACGGAGAAAAATAAATAACTGAAACGGAGCACGGAGGGAGATGGAGTAGAAGAAAACCGTCCCAGATAAATCTGACAGAAAAGATGCTGAAATCTGGAAGACCACGAGCCCTGGTGCCTCCCCGAATCTGCAACCGGATGCGCAGTCAACAATAGAGGCTGTACGGACTGCTGACGTGGCCTGTACGGCTGCTGCAGAAGCTGGCGCAGTCGCTGTACGGAGCAGCAGCAGGTACAGGAGCAGGCGAAACAGTCCGTACAGGCTGTACGGCTGTCGCTGTAACTGTACGGACTGGTACGGAAGCTTTGAGAGTTGCGCAGGGCTATCGCAGGCAGGGCGGATGCAGGGAAACTGTTCGAACAGGGCGCTGCTGAAGGGCGAGGCTGGCTGGCACAGATCTCGAGGTAACGTCTCGAATCTTGGGCTGCTGGTGGGTTGTCTAGCACCCAGCCCCCCATCTATATAGGGTGCAGGGCTGCCTGATTTGGAAGCTAGGCTTCCAAAGAAGGCTAAGCCCCTCCAGCTTTGGAGGGGTGCTTTTTTTGGAAAAAACACCTGAGCCCCTCCAACTTTGGAGGGGTGCTTTTTCGGAAAAAGCACCCTGCTTCAGCGCAGGCTGCTCGCGCTACGCTGGCTGGGGACAGCCTTCTACACAGGCTGTCCCGCCACACTACCTCGCCTTCAACGCCCCTTCCTACGCTCCGCATCCCCTACTCCCTGGCTGTGTATTTCCTGCCCTACTCTCCTTCCTTTCTGCTCTCCTTCTCCTCCCTCAAAACTTCTCTCTGTAGCCTTCAGAAATTTCGATTCTATTTCACTCCTCTTCTTCTTCCTTTCCCAGATATTTCTTCACCCCTTCTACCCCAGGTAGACAGCAAAAACGCAGCAGGTAATCTCAAATTTTAGGGCATACCTGGAAGAGAAATCCGTCAAATTTCTCGCATCAGAAGTTCCTACCTCAGGAGTTGGCTCTGATACCAACTGACACATCCCAGCACTCCTGAAACTCTTGATCTGCAAAATAACCACACACAACATCAGAACTGAGCAGGCTGCTCACCACCCAACCGTGACATCTACGGGATAAGATCCCGAATCAGAAGATGTCCCCTCCGAGCCACGAGCTGAGCTACCGGCACGAACTCCCAATCAGATCCAAACCAGCCTGGTGTCCCATACCACCAGGTGGCGCTGTGAAGCCCTGGATCTGCCACTGGGCCTTGGGCTACGCTAAGATGCAGGCGCGCGTCCGCGACACAATCCAGGATCAGACCTAGCACCTGGGAACGAGACTTGCTCCCAACTGCACACTGAGAACTGAACCCCCTGGGCCTCTTTTATAGACTCGGGCCCTGGCGCCAAAAATAGCGAAGACCTATAAATAGTTCGTACCCTTGCCACTCAACCCGAGAATCAAGCCTGCCTAGCTCTAAGCCTCCCCAGGCTAACCTGAGCTAGTTCTGTGTACCTAGTACACGTCAGATACCGATCCGTGCACATGACACCAATACACATGGATTATAATCCAAGTGCAAGAGGAAGAGAGGAGACTCCTGTTGATAAGCTGGTTTTCCAGCTTAGCAATATGATTGAGCAGTCCATTATGATAAGATTAGGGACTAAGAGGACTTTAAACTTCGGGGATGAAGAGTTGAGTAACCCTTCTAAGAGGTCCAAATTCCAACCGCAAGAGAGAATTGAGTTCCCCAAATATGATGGGGCAAGGGAGGCTGACAAAATCCTCAATTGGATTCGTCATTTTGAGCTATACTTTGCCCATCAAGACAAGACCAAGCAAGAGAAGCTTGCTCTTGCCACATTGCATCTGCAGAAGGATGCTCTAATGTGGTGGTCCATGTCACAAACAGGAAAAGAGCCTATTCATGAATGGACTAAATTCGTGGAGCAACTGAAAGCCACTTTCATGCCACCGAGGCATGAAGAGAACCTAACCTTTCGTTGGGAGAGGTTTAGGCAGTTCGATAATGAGAGTAATGCAAATTTTACAGCCAGATTTTGGAAACTCTCTCTAGAGTTACCCGAAAAGAGTAAGGAAGATAGGAGAAAGAAGTATTTAGCAGCTTTAAGCCCAAAAGTAAGGTACGAGGTTGAAATGTTTAATCCGACCACGCTTAAGGACCTCACTAAGCTGGCTGAAATAGCCGAGAGAAAATTGAATCCTCGTAAACCCTTCAATAAGGAGTATGGGTCATCATCTAAGACCAATAATATACCCACTTTTAGGAAACCAAACTGGTTTAAGAATAATAAAGGGAAGGGTAAAGCTCTTGTAAGGAATGTGAACAGCCAATCACGTCCTGGATGGGTGCCATTTCCTTCTATGACTGACGAAGAGAAGAGGAAGTTGATTAAGGAAGGAAAATGTTTCGGGTGTAAGAAACATAAGCCAGGGCACGTATGGCATAAGTGTCCCGTTCTCTTGGCTAAGATTGCCAAGACGAATTCAGTAAAAGGGAAAGCCAAGGCATCCAAGCAGGAGGGTGAGGCTTCTACCTTGTCACCCTCGAAATCTACTGTGACTATTGAGCCAATAGTAAATGCTGTCCATTCAACCAATACCTTTGGGCCTCATGATCTTTTTAAGGTGTATGGATTCGTGAATGGACAGAGAATAGTGGTTCTCCTAGATGATGGATGTGATTATGACTTAGTAAGTGATAGATTGGCAAAATTACTCCATCTTAAACCAGAACCTATAAAAAACATGTCGCTTTCAGGAGCTTTTAGGGAACACAATGAAGAAGACACATCCATAGTACGGAATATTCCTTTTCGTATACAAAATAATAGAGATCGAAGGGATTTTCTAGTAGCTCCTTTACAAGACGTTGACATGATTCTAGGTAAACCATGGCGGTATGATTTTAACCCTGCTATTCATCCTCATACTCATCATTGTTGCTTTGTACATAAGGATGAAAACAGAAGGATCGTAGGGGATCGGGACGTGTATACAATTCCATTGATTACTCCTGAGTCCTACCCAAGCGAAAAGATTGGTAAAAAGAGGGGTAGATTGTAATCTTGTGTATATACGGGATTCACGAGATCTTCATATCTCAAAAGAAGATCGGAAGAGAAATGAGTTCCTTAAAGCTTATGAGGATCGATTTTCAAGAGATGACTCATTCGAATTGCCTATGGAGAGAGAAGATGATCATGCCATAGACTTAGAGCCAGGAGCTTCTCCTCCATGTAGAGCCCCATATAGGATGAACAGGATAGAAATGGAGGAGGTAGAAAAACAAATTGACGATCTGTTGCAAAAAGGCCTGATTCGACCAAGCAGTTCTCCATTTGGAGCACCTGTATTATTGGTTAAGAAGAAGGATGAATCATATCGTATGTATATGGATTACCGTGCTTTGAATAAACTTACGATTAAGAACCGGTATCCGATTCCAAGAGTGGATGATTTATTGGATATGCTTAAAGGTGCAAGTTTTTAGCAAATTGGATTTGAAATCTGGTTATCATAAACTTCGTATGAAAGCTGGGGATGAACATATGACTGCTTTTCGCACTCTCACTGGACATTATGAGTTTTTGGTCATGCCTTTTGGCCTAACTAATGCTCCAGCCACTTTTAGTAGGCTGATGAGAAGGGTTTTGCGACCCTACTTGGGAAAATTTGTCATAGTCTTTTTTTATGACATTTTAGTGTTCAGCCAGAATGAGGAAGAGCATAAGGATCACCTTGCTAAGGTGATGGAGCTCCCAAGGAAGGATCGATTGTTCCTAAATACCAAGAAGAGTGAGTTCTTCAAGACAGAAATAAAGTATTTGGGACACATAGTGTCTGCCGAGGGAATTCGGGTTGACCCTAAAAAGGTCAAGGCCATAATTGAATGGCCAATACCCAAAAACATACATGAGCTGAGATCCTTCCTAGGGATGTGTAGTTATTATCGCAGATTCATTAAGAATTTTGCACATCTTGCTTCCCCACTAACAGATTTGTTGAAGAAGCATTCCTTGTATGAGTGGGGAGAGGTTCACCAAGTAGCTTTTGAGGAGCTTAAGAGAACATTGGTGACTGCACCAGTGTTAACACTTCCGGACATGGACAAAGAGTTCTTTGTTGTGTGTACGGATGCAAGTGGTACCTCGATTGGGGCAGTGTTGATGCAAGGAGGGCATCCCATTGCTTATGAGAGTAGAAAACTTCAAGGGGCTGAATTGAAATATATCACGTATGAGAAGGAGTTATTGGCAGTCATTCGTTTCTAAAGTTATGGAAGCATTATTTATATGGTTCTGCTTTCAAGATTAAGATTGACCATCAAAGTATCAAGCACTTGTTTCCCATTGTCTCTTCAAGGCAAATCAAATGGGCTGAATATATTCAATCCTTTGGGAAACCAAATATCGAATATCAGCCAGGAAAGGAGAATTTAGTAGCTGATGCTTTGAGTAGACGGCCCCAAGTTAATCACGTTTCTGTGATTAAGGAGAAATCATTAGGAGCAATGGTTGAAGCTTATCCTTTAGATGAGGACTTCGCTGACATTTATGGGAAGATTCAGCGTAATGAGGTCGGGGATTTAGAGGCTTATTCCATCGTGGATGGATACTTATTTTAGGGACGTGCCATATGTGTACCCAAAACATTTCAGTATCTAGTCATGAGTGAGTTACATGCGAGTCCATATTCTGGACATAGGCATTAGAGGGACCATTGACAATATTGAGAGATAATTCCATTGGCCTAAACTTCGCAAAGAAGTTTCGACCTTTGTTCAACAATGTGACGTATGTCAGCGCATTAAATCTGACACAAGTAAGATTGCTGGTCTTTTGCAGCCTTTGCCTATTCCTTCGGAAATGTGGGAACACATTACAATGGATTTTGTGTCTGGTTTCCCCAAGGTTGGTCAGTTTGAGCAGATTTTCACTGTTATAGATAGGCTGAGTAAACAAGCTCATTTTATTCCCTGTAAAAAAGAGTTGTCTGCTCCTGAAACAGCAAGGTTATTCATTAGGGAAATCTTCAGGTTACATGGGTTACCAAAATCCATTGTATCCGATAATGATGGCCGTTTCATTAGCAACTTTTGGACAGCCCTATTAGAGAATCTTGGAACCAAACTGAAATTTACTACAGCCTTCCATCCTCAAGGAGATGGACAAAGTGAGAATGCCAATCAAACCATAATTACTTTACTTCGAGCTTATGTCCATGGCCAGCCTAGAAGGTGGCCAAAGTTCTTACCCATGTTAGAGTTTGCTTATAATAACACTGTACATACTTCCACCAAAAAAGCCCCATTTGAAATCATCTGTTACCCACTCCAATAACACACTTGGGGGAGCGAATTTTGAAGGGGACAGAAGGGGGAAGAAGAGCAAGAGGGAGAGAGTGTGAGAGAGAGAAGACTCAAGTGTGCGGGTGTGAAGTGATGAGCCACACCACAAACTCATTAGTTTTATGAGGATTAGGTTTTATCCTATGACTGTCTTAAGACAGTCATAGATGTCTTATCTTTAATAAAGGGGTGGCAATGTGCCTTTACCCCAACAACCTCCCACCTAAAGGCCAATGTGCCTAAAGGGGAGAAAAGAATAAAAATTACAGCAATATACAGTTACTGTATACAAGACCATAAAATAAGAATGGTCTCATCCTAATCCCATGATGTGGCGGCAATGTGCAAACCACTCAGTAGGCAAGCTCTTAGTGAGCAAATCTGCAGGATTATCATCAGTATGCACCTTCACAAGCTCAAGTCGCTTGTCTTCCAGTACCTCCCTGATGAAATGATATTTCACATCTATGTGCTTGGTCTTCTGATGAAAGACCGGATTCTTTGCCAACATGATAGCACTCTGACTATCACAATGCAAAACTGGCATATCTCCTGTAATGCCCAAGTCTCCCACCAGCCGAGTAAGCCATATTGCTTCCTTGCAAGCCTCAGTGGCTGCAACATATTCAGCTTCAATAGTTGACAGTGCAATGCATTTCTGCAACCGAGACACCCATGATATAGCACCTCCTGCAAATGTGAAAATATAACCGGTAGTAGACTTCCGGTTATCTGCATTCCCTGCATAGCCTGAATCTGTAAAACCATGCACCAATGCATCCTGCCTACCATAGCATATGCACAAGTCTTTGGTACCCTTGAGATACCTCAAGACACCTTTCACTGCTTCCCAGTGCCGCTTGCCTGGATTTGCCATATACCTGCTGATGACTCCCACCGCAAAAGCAATATCCGGACGAGTGGCAACCATGGCATACATCAAAGATCCAACTGCAGATGCATACGGAACCTTGGCCATTTCAGCCTTATCATCATCTGATCTGGGGCTGTCCTTACTGCTGAGTTTTAAATGTGGAGGCAACGGGGTACTAATAGACTTCCCCCCCTCCATTTTAAAGCACTGCAGTACTTTGTCAATGTACTCTTTCTGTGACAGAAACAAAAGTCCCTTGGACTTGTCACGAGTAATCCGCATGCCAAGAATATGATTTGCATCACCCAAGTCTTTCATGTCAAAAGACTTATGCAGTTGTTTCTTCAAAGCACTAATCTCATGCTGAGATTTACTGGCAATAAGCATGTCATCCACATATAGAATGAGTAGCATCAAACTGCCATCCTTTGCCCGTTTGGTGTACAAGCAATGATCGGTCTCACACCTATGATACCCTTGGGACTGCATGAAGGCATCAAACTTCTTGTACCATTCTCTTGGCGCCTGCTTGAGTCCATACAAGCTCCTCTTGAGCTTACACACAAGCTGCTCTTTCCCTTTAACAGCATATCCCTCTGGCTGACTCATATAGATCTCATCATGGAGATCTCCGTGAAGAAAGGCTGTCTTCACATCCATCTGACATAAATCCATGTCGTCATGAGCAACAAGAACACTGCTCTCAAAGTAGTCATCTTGACTACAGGGGAAAAGATCTCATCAAAGTCAATGCCCTTCTCCTGCTTAAATCCCTTGGCAACCAATCTGGCCTTATACCTCAGTAAAGCATTTGAATCCACTTTGACTTTGTAAACCCACTTGCATGGCAAAACCTTTCTGCCTGCAGGTAGCTGCACCAAGTCCCATGTATCATTTTGAAGTAGGGAGTCCATTTCTGACTGCATGGCTTTCTCCCACTTCTTTTTCTCTGTTCTTCCCATAGCTTCCTTGAAGCTGGAAGGCTCACCACAATCTGTCAGCATGATAAAATCAGCCACATTATTGGCTCCTGGAACAAACCTGGCAGGAGGCCGTTGTACACGGGTGCTCCTCCTAACAAAATGTTCCGGATTAGGCTGCTGTCCAGCCTGTTCGTCATGCATGACGGGTGGCTGTACCACCATATCTGGCTGTTCTACAGCCCCATCTGCTGGCATATCCAGTGGTGCATCATTGGCAAAATTATCTGGCTGATTTTCAGCCTGTATACCCTCTTGAACAGGGTTATCTGCAGCAGCCTGCTGCTGCATATAAATGGGCATTCTTTGCTGTCCAACATCAACATAAATAACCCTCCTGTATTCCACAGGTTGCACGGGTTCCTTGTGTACACTATCCTCTTTAAAGATGACATCATTGCTGCGTATAATCTTCCGTTTAACGGGATCCCATAACCTGTACCCCATTTCACCTTCGTCACCATAACCCATAAAGATGCATCTGATAGACTTTGGCTCCAGTTTGGTGCACAGTTCTTTGCGTACATGAGCAAAGCACTCGCAGCCAAATACACGTAAGTGCTTATATGAAGGTGGCTTGCCAGACCACACCTCCTCTGGCACTTTCAACTCCAAAGCCTTGTTTGGCGATCTGTTAATAATGTGAACTGCTGTTTGCACGGCTTCTGCCCAAAAGCCATGGGGTAATGCAGCATAAGACAACATACATCGAACCTTCTCCTGAATAGTTCGATTCATCCGCTCACTTGCACCATTTTGAGATGCATTATGAGGGGCTGTGAGTTCCTGTTTGATGCCCTTAGCTTCGCAAAACTGCACAAAGGCATGTGACACATACTCACCCCCATTATCGGATCTGAGGCATTTCAGCCTGCGACCTGTCCGATTCTCAACCTGAGCGACAAACTTCTTGAAAGCATCTAAGGCATCGCCCTTATGCTTCAAGAAATAGACCCACACTTTGCGTGTGGCATCATCAATGAAAGTAATAAAATATTTTGCACCCCCTAGTGATAACTGTGGCATCTCACACAAATCAGTGTGCACTAGATCAAGTGGTGCTCTATTCTGGGGAGTTCTCCTCTTATGAGGAGTCACAGAATGCTTGCCAAATATACAATGATCACAAGTAGGCAAATCTGAAAAAGAAAGAGACGGCAGATAACCCAAACGTGATAGTTCTTGCATTCCTTTAACAGACATGTGTCCCAACCGGCTATGCCACAATGAAACCTTTGGCAGCTCGGTTATGGCAACAACATGATTACCCACACTGGAAACATAAAGAGGGTACAAGGTATCACTCTTAAAACCCTCAGCCACTACAGCCTGGCCATCAGTAATCACCCATTTGGAATCCCCAAATGTGGTGTGGTAACCACTGTCATCCAATAAGCCAGTGCTAATCAGATTTTTCTTGATTTGTGGCACATGGCGGACACCATCAAGCATAAATATGCGTCCATCAGGGAATACTATCTGTATACTGCCAATCCCTGCAATCTGACATGCATAGTTGTTCCCAAGATGAACAACTCCATAAGTACCTGTGTAGGAAGTAAACCACTCCCTATGAGGAGTAACATGAAAAGAAGCACCTGAGTCCAAGAGCCAGGTGTGCATGTCATGGCCATCAATAACCAAAGCATGTGCTATTACAGCAGAAGAGCATAAAACATCATGTATGTCACTGTCACTGTCCTCTGCTGCAACATTCACTGCATCCAAGTCATCTGCCTTGGCCTTGCCTTTGCCTTTGCTTCCATTGCCTGAATCCTTTGTTTCAGCCTTCTTGGCTTTCTGATCCCGTATGAACTTGAAGCACTTAGACTTTACATGTCCCTTCTTGCCACAATAAAAGCATTCAATATCCTTTTTGCCACGGGACTGACTGCGGGATTTGGACTTACTAGCAGATCTCCCCTTCTGCTGAGTCCTGCCTCTATCCTGTACCTGCAAGGCATTTGAAGACTTGCTGCTCGCATTATTCTTCCTGCTCATCTCCTCCATAAGGAGAGAGCTCTCTACATCAGCATAAATAAGAGTGACATTCGAATTTGACAGGGTGGTCTTGAAAGTGTCCCAACTCTCAGGGAGGGTACACAGCAAGAAAGTAGCCTTGAACTCCTCATCAACTGCCAGGCAAAAGCCCTATGATCTGCTCACCCGGAAACTGAGATTCAAGCCCAGTAAAAGCATAAAAGTCCTCTGCAAAATCAAGGCATTTCCTTCACAAAAACAGATAACTGTGCAATCAACCACACACTGTGGTTCTCTTCACCTCAAGCACGAGGTAAATGAAGGTACTTGCTGTACTTTCAAGAAAACACAGTTTTTGTGAACTGAAGGATGATCCTGAGTGAAGAGCAGAGAGCTCTTTCTCCTTTTTCTTCCCAAAAAAAAAATTCTGCCTGCTGTACTTCCTGTACCTGCACACGTGTGCAGGGTACGGAATGCCAGAAAAAAAAGTTTTCGAATGTTCTCCCTGATGCAGCTCCCTGCAGGTACGGCGACGTCCGTATTGTACGGAGTCCGTACGACAGTACGGACGGCCGTACGGTCGTGTACCTGCACGAACCTGTGCGCCGCCCGGAAGAAGCCCGAGGGCTCAACAGCTAGCAGCTGCTATACAGCTGCTGGCGTGACACGGCGCCGCCCTGCTCATGCTGCCCGCGCCCGCGCCTTGCTCCCGCGCCCGTGCCCGCGCCCTGCTCACGCTGCCCGCGCCCGCGCCCGCGCTGTCGCCTTTTGGCCTGCGCTGCAGCCTGCTGTGGCCCGTTGGCCCTTGCAGAGACTAGGTAGAGGTCGAAGGGGGTGGGTAGGCAAGGGTAGAGGGAGAAGAGGCTCTGATACCAGTTGAAGGGGACAGAAGGGGGAAGAAGAGCAAGAGGGAGAGAGTGTGAGAGAGAGAAGACTCAAGTGTGCGGGTGTGAAGTGATGAGCCACACCACAAACTCATTAGTTTTATTAGGATTAGGTTTTATCCTATGACTGTCTTAAGACAGTCATAGATGTCTTATCTTTAATAAAGGGGTGGCAATGTGCCTTTACCCCAACAAATTTTTACTGCTGACCAGTTTGCTGAGGATATGTCACAGGTTATTGAGCAGGTAAAAGAACATATTAAGAAGGCCCAGGTTCAACAATCCAAGGCAGCCAATAAAAAAAAGAAATGAAGTTTATTACAAGGAGGATGATCGGGTTTTATTGAAGATTGATAAAAGAAGAATCAAGTCAGTGAGAGGAAGTACCAAACATGTCAAGCTAGCACCGAAGTTTTATGGTCCATTTCAGATTTCAGCAGCTTTATATGCAAAAGAAGGATCCAGAGCGTATGAGCTGAAGTTACCAGCCCACTGGCGTATGAAGAACATCTTTCATGTGAGCAATTTGAAGAGATACCATGGTGATACTTCTGCGTTTTTGGATACTCAGCATCAAGAAGAACCTGAACTTGAAGATGGGACTGAAGTTCTTACTCCGGAACAGATCGTGTACCATAAAGAGAAGAGTACTCGTGGAAAGAAGAGATATATGTATTTACTGAAGTTTAAAAACCAGCCAGCTAGTGATGCACAATGGATGGAAGACGAGTTCTTTACAAATTTTCCACAGATACTCGCAGATTACAAAGAGGCGATGCAATGGCAGAAGTAACAAGAGAAAGTGCACGTAAGAGGAAGAGACAAGCAATAATCTAGAAGAGGACTTCTGCTCATTCAAGCAGGAGGGAGTGTCATGACAAGAGAAATGATTATTTAGTTAATTAATAGTCATTAGAACTTTATTATTGTTAGGCACCAATTTGATGGTGCGGTTATATCTTTGTATTTATGATCGATCAAGCGGTGTAAATAGTACCACCAAAACTATGTAACATTGGCCAATGATTAGTAATAAAGATGTGCACACACGTGTCTAGGTCCTAGGGGCAATAGGAAAGGGAAAGGGTGCATTAGAGTGCATTGAATGGTAGGTGCATGGGTCATAGGCTAAGGGTAGGTGTAAATGGGAAGATGGAACTTGAGTGATCTCAAGGGACATTAATGAAAGGGTATCACCCTTTCATTGTGAATCTCACGTTGCATTCTCTCTACCACATGGCATTCATCCGTCATCTCTCTCCCACCTTGCATGTAGGTCGAAAAAAGAAACAAGTACTCTCACGAGGGCGCTCTTCCCCATTGGAGGGCCAATTGGCATTCAAATTCTGCATGCATTGCACACATTTGCATTTTCGAAAAGTGTGGATCTTCACAAGGCCTGTTTACAAATTTCCAATCAACATTTATTAGCCTTGTCACATATTAAACCACTGCATTTCATTTACATATGTCTTGATCAAAATGCACCCTCTGATTGAAAGTTACAAACCATACCTCAACACCTTTGAGATTAATACGAATCAGTTCACGTCGGCTCTCCTCATTTGGAAGAGGTATGTAAATCCTCTTCTCTAGTCTTCGCCTGTGAAGCCATAAATAACCCCCACACAACACACACACAAAAATTTTGAAAAAGCGCACCAATCAGTTTCAGGTTGTTACTATGGTTCTTAACCAAAATTGAAGCTCACCATGACAATACGACAAAGCAGCAAGAACGCTGAAAAACTAGACACGAAAAATGAAAATCATGTATCAAAACCTACTCTCCTGGTATCTTATGAATTACTTCTTACTGCCTTTGCTGGAATACTTACATAATCCAAATTCTTTAAACAGCAAAACACCCTCACCTAAGTGCTTCATCAATATCCCAAGGAAAGTTTGTTGCTGCCAGGACCATGACTATTTTCTTTTCTCCATCTTCACTACCACTGGTACTATTATTGACACCATCGACTTGGATAAGCAACTCTGACTTTACACGCCTTGAAGACTCATGCTCTCCTGAAGCCCTGCATGTATTGAAGCTTGCAAATCAAGCTCATGCACACCACTCTTTGCAAACTTTACTGAGTACAGGTAAAGTACTGTCTAAAAGAGGTGACTACATGAACAACATTGCAGAATCACAGAAATTTTATTCCAGGACAATGTGTGAAATCTATTAATGCAGTGAATGTCCACATCGTCTGTGATTTCACAGCAAAGACTAGCACCTATTCATCCAATTCAAACCTAGGTAAAAAGTATATAAATTTGAGGGTAAGCACCACCACGGTCCACCCAAACATCGAAGAAAATGCTTATAATTCATCTACATTGGTCAATGATATATAGCAGCTCTTTGTACTGATCACATACCCCCGTGCATTGCATAGGGAATCAATCTCATCAATAAATATTGTGCTTGGAGCATATGCTCTTGCCAGATCAAACAAGCAACGAACCATACGTTCACTCTCGCCCCGCCATTTTGAAGCCAATGTTGCCGAAGAGACATTGAAAAAAGTAGTTCCACACTCTGTTGCCACAGCTTTGGCCAGGAGTGTTTTGCCAGTCCCCGGAGGGCCAAACATCAAAACTCCTTTCCAAGGTCGACGTATGCCCTGAAAGAGAATAGGCAATATTGAATTCTAACATCCAGTAAAACAATATAGCTTCAACCCATAGATTGAGACTTCCATGGACCATGACATAGCCTCAAACAGCAAGTAGAGTTTCAGACGACTTTAAACCATACACATAAATATATAGAGCAATTGCCAACCTTTACAATAGAGAGCTTCATTGATTCATTCAAAAGAATAAATAACTTCCCAATCTAGTCTGTGGTTGTGAGTTATGTACATGTTCACTCATTTCAATTTGTGTAAGAGTACTCTCTCTCTCTCTCTCTCTCTCTCTCTCTCTCTCTCAACCTCCCCCTGTCCCCCTTCAGCCTGTTGCGGTGCGTGAGCTGCCTGTCATGGGTTTCCTGCCGCATTTGCAGCTGCTGGAGCTGTCACAACCCTGCTGCTGATGCTGCGTTTGGAATTGCTGGGATCCGCTGCTGTCCATGTCAAGAACACCAGGCCCCTCTAGGGCTGCTGGCTGCTGGTCTCGCCATTCTTGAAGGGCAAGGGCTGCTGCACCACTGCCATAGGCAGCCTTGCTGACTGTACCAAAGCTGCCTGCGCCATAGCTACCTCAGCCCCTAGGCTGCCCCGGCTCACCTTGCTAGCTGCGCTGTGGACCACCCGGGCCTCTCAAAGGCCTCAAAAGCTGCCGCATTTGACACCGCCTGCAACCCGAACCACTCAAGAAAATCAAGAAGCTTACCAGCTGCTGCCCTTCGAACCAGAAAAAGACCTGCAAACCAAAGGAAAGCATCCAAGAACCAACCAAGGTCAAAGACACTGTCAGAATACACCAAGAAACTGCCAAACATGTGAAAGGTTCAAGGAATTTTAAGATGCTTGATATGCTCTGAAAAAAAAGGACTGTCAAAGTTCAGATTTATTTTGCATAATGCTTTTACAAGGATGTGTAGAGGGTACATGGCGGAAGCAAGCTTTGGAAAGTGCTGTAACAGCATATCTAGCAGGGACACCACCTAAGGACAGCTCTGATGTCATCACCCACCTTAACAAAATATGTTTGGTCACGCGTTTCAACATAGCTATGATTTCAAAAGATCTAACACTGTTGAATTTGCTACTTCACTTTGATCATCCGTCTGGGGATTGAAAGGAGAAAAATTCAGATTCATCCCCATATTATCAAATAAGCCTCTCCAGATTAGGCTGGTCATTCTAGGGTCTCGGTCACTAACAATGGACTTCAGTAAACCATGGTGCTTAAAGCTCTATGCTATAAAAACCTTGACATATGATCTGCCTTCATGGTTGATCTGCCTTCATGGTTTTGCATACCGGAATGAGTGGCCTGCTTGCTGAATCCATCAATGATAATCCATATCCCATCATTCCCATACTTTGATCATGGCAAATAAAAAAGGAAGTCCATTAGTTCGCTAAGTGCCTTCCATCTGTCATGTTTGGCCTTCTGACAACAAGTAAGGCATTCCATAACAAACTGGTGTATATCTTTACACATAGCTGGCCAATAAAAAAACCTCTCTCAAGCCTAAGGGGTAGCTGCAATTCCTTTATGCCCGCATATTGAGGTGCATGGCATTCCTCTAGAATCTTTTGCCTCATGTTTCGTGTGATGCATAGGCAATCATCCTTCATTTAATAACCATCCTTCATGGAAAACTGACTTGTCGACTGTCCCTCTTGTTTGAATTATTATCATATTCTAGGCAGTGGCCAATGTAATGTAATAAGTGGGTTAGGGGCACTTTTCACTCTTAGAGGTTTTTCCCCCTAACCATAGTCGAATCCCTAACGACGGTTAGTGGATAAGATAGGGTTTTGTCACTTAGACAAACCCCTCACTTCTCTTTTGTACTCACTTCATTTCAGTCCACTATTCAATAGACCTACGTTCAGCTCACTCTCTTGCTCACTCATGTACCACACTTTCATGCCACAAGTGTTGACTATTCAAAGGACACTCTCTATATAAAAGGCCTATCATGTATTGTTGACATAGCACATTTGGAATAGATTGAGTGTTTCATAATTCCTGTCTCTCTCCCCATGGCTTTCAGTATTTGGTTTGATCCTCCGTGATCTTTATGCTCATTAAGTGATAGATTAGGCTAGTACGATCCGCACTTTGTCATGGTATTAGAGCATAGGTTTAGCTCTCCTAGCTTAGCTCATTAGTGGTTCACTAGGATTGCTCCCATTCCTAGATTAGTTTTAGAATGTAAGACTAGTTTTTTACCTTGAGAGTTCTTCATTTTAGAAAAGTTCAGTTCATTGTTAGCTTGGGTGTTCCTTGCTGAGAGAGGGAGAGAGATACATTTTCCGTCCCCATTATTCTTGTGAGAAAAATATAAGGGATCAGAAATCTGATTTTGAGAGAAAGGTAGGCTTTAGACCTCATTTGTGTGAGAGTTGATTACTTCTTGGGCCTCCATAGCCCTACTCCTAAATGGGACTGCTCTGATCATAGAGGCGACTCCTGCAAAGGCCAGTACCGCCTCCTACAACAACCAGTGCCTCCATCAAGCACGGCTTCTTCGATCAGGAGAGGCTCTACAGACCGCCAAACAAGAAGTGTCCAACGACTTCACGTCAATGCTGGGCTGCTTAAAACAACCCGAAACCAACCTTATCCCTTTGGGGCATAGCACCTACAACCAAACGTAGGACAAACTTTCCTAGTCTTTTGAGCTTTGTGCATATGATATGCGCTTAGCTATGTTCCCAGTAGATTGCCAGGGATCAGCAAAATGTTTGGCAAGAAATTCATTTACACCTATGCAAATGTTGTCCAAGTAAGAGCGAAAATTTTCCCAATGTAGTGTTCTACAATAGTGTATTAGCCTCGAGTTTTCTATCAGAACCCAGTCTAAGTAGAGTTATGTCATGTGCAAGGAAGAATTTCGAATTGTGTGTTTGCTACGAACCATGCCTTCACGGTGGCTTCTCTCTGCTAGTGCTCCATTGACCTCCACGACGAAGGGGCAGCTCCAATGACCTTACTGCACAAAGTCCCGCAAGAGCCGCTCCATGAAATGCCAACGCCTTGCAATAACTGACAAGCCTCCCCTGACGGACAGCCATAGCTCCAGCAGCAGCTAGGGGCCTTCAACGCTTCGCATGTAGCGTCTCTGCAACAGCGGCGACGCCCAACCACACAAGCTGCACCAAGCTCCATCTTACGGCTCAGCACACAGAGCAGTCCAATGTCCAAAGCATCACGGCCAGCCTACAAGCACTACCTCTCCATGCACAAACGAACAAACGACCTATCTCTTCAATGACTCAGCGTTTGCAGATCTATATGACTGTGTGGAGCCTCCAAGCACTCGTCCTAGCGGCTCCATAGTTGAGAGCAAGCTCATCCTCTCCAACTCATTGTCACCAACGACTACATCAACCACGACCTACTGCAATCCACGACCAGTCGCTGCTGCAATCAACCACGACAGCTCCAAGCTCCCATCTGCAAAACAGCCAAAAGATTCACAAAAAGCTTCCAGCAATCCAGCCGTATCAAACGCTGCAACAGCGTGCCTCTGTTCTTCCACACCGTCGTCGCCCAAGATCTATGCACCTTCAAAGGTTTCTTTGTAAGGTTTCCAAGGTCTCAGAAAAATGCCACATGGCATGGGATAAGATGTAACTCTGGTTGAGTTTGTAGTCACTAGGGTTAGTTCAACCTTGGTCCATGGTCAAGCAATCCGAAAGAAACCATGGTTTAGTTAACTCACCAACAATAACCATGGTTAGGGTAAGATCAAGCACATAGCCCCTGCCAAGCACAATTTGGAATTCAGCATGTGAATCCCTGTGCCACATCATCAAGGCCCCCTCTTCTTCACAAAAACTTCGACAAGGCGTAACTTGCAATCCAAGAGGAATTTGCAACGCTCCAAAAAGGAAAAGCGATCTTCTTTTCGAATGCTACGCGCCTATTAGATCAGAATCATTGTTAGCAATTAGACACTACCATTGAAGCAAAAGCACTCATGGTAAGACCTTTGCAACAAATGGAAAAGCGACGCATGAATACAAAAAGCATGCCAAAAGCACAAGTGCATGAGATGACCATAGCACAAAGCATGGCATCCACACATAAAGCATCAAGGCACATGGAAGAACAGAGCATCATGCATCAAGCTACATCATGCGAAGAAGACAACAACATCGACAACATGCATTGAGAAGCAACAACCTTGCCACCTTCAGCCCATATGTTTGTAAATCAAACCTGACCACCTGAGAGTAACCATGTAAGAACCCAGGGGAGGATTTGATCTTGTAATGCACATCTGACCACCTTGTAGTAGCCAAAGGATCATGGCACCAAGGGGAGGTGTTGAGAGTTGTGGTGTCATGAGCACATGAATTAGAGGCTAAGGTAGGGTATAGGAAAGGATTAAAGTAGCCACCATAGGATGTGGACTACATGGTGTGGAGATGTGGATTGAGGATATCCACAAGGAGAGATGTGGATGAGAGGATCCCACAAATGTTGACTATTCGAAAGGCACTCTCTATATAAGAGGCCTATCATGTATTGTTGACATAGCACATTTGGAATAGATTGAGTGTTTCATACTTCCTATCTCTCTCCCCATGGGTTTCAGTATTTGGTTTGATCCTCTGTGATCTTTATGCTCATTAAGTGATAGAATAGTCAACAATTGTGGGATCCAGTGCTCATGTTTCCGGACTCAATCCCACACTTTCATGCCACAGTCACCACAGTTTCAGCATAGACATGGGTGGACTGATACACCAGCGGCCCGTGAGACCTTGCTCATGGAGATACATAGTTTCCGTGAGTGTGAGATGGAGCTGACTCGCTTCGCACCGGAGTAGGTCCGCTTCAACCAGGAGCAGAGCCGCATCATACAGGAGCAAGCTAGGGCCATTCGGGAGCAAGCGGGTCTTATTCAGGGACTCAGACACGATATCATGCAGCTCCGACAGGAGGTCACAGCCATACACACTCTCCCGGGGAGTACCCCGATGATCGAGGCACAGATTGCGAGCATGCAATCTGCTATTAAGGAGACTTCCAGATGGGTTGACATGGCCAAACGGGAACCCGCAATGGTAACCGTTTCAACTACCCTCATGGAGCAACAGCAGAGAGCCAGTAAGGCTCTCAACATCAGAGTACGCGGGATCCCACGCACTGAGGCTACACTGATGGTAGATGTGACTCCATTCGTGGCCGCTACCCTGGGTGTGGCTGAGCACAGGATAGAGAGGGCATGGCGGGAGGGGAGAGATCCCAACCGAGAGCAACCCCTGATCATACGGTTCCATGACACTCAGGCACGACTTTCAGCTCTACGACGCAGGTCAATCCTTCGAGATCAGCCAGCGATCTTTATGGATGAGGACCTCACACCTCTACAGGTTGAGGAGAGGCGCTCTTTGCTGCAGCACCCGGAAGGAGGGAAAGTGGACAATGGTACGAGAGGAACGACTTCTTATAGGCCCCCGTAGGGCACCTGCCCCTCCCCTACATAGGGAAGCGGGGTCTATGAGACTCAGATTTCCGAGACCTTGTCCTGCACCATTTGAAACTGTAATGGTACCTTATGGTCAGAACCAGGGAACTTCTTGGAATCCTATACAGGCCACGACATAGTCTTTTATACAGAGACACATCAGAGTCCAGAGCGCCCTCTTCCAATAGTCAGCGGATATACATGGGAGTCTGCCTGCAAAGATGAGATGAGGGATACACGAGGAGTTCGAGATTCGGGTGGAGTTGCAGTCCTTTTCAAATCCACACTTCGGGGGACCATTTCACTAGAGCAGAGAGATACACATTCCAGATTTCTTTAGATCCGGATTCGACACATGGACAACCGGGATCTGTTTGACGCAGTTTGCTACTTCCCCCCTAAGACCTCCCACTTTGCCAGAGATATCCGAGGTGATGATGAGACATCCCCATTTGCTGCCCTTTATCAATCCATTGTTGACTTCTCTAGTCGCGGAGAAGTCCTCCTAGTGGGGGACTTCAACGCGAGGACAAGGACCCGTCAGGTACCACTTCTTGACTTCAAAGATGATTCCACTCCACTGCCAGATATTGACCTTGAGGAGGCAGGTGTGCTACGGGTTTCGGCTGATAGGCGAGGTCCATTCTCATCTTATGGGCAGGCCCTATTAGACCTCAATAAGATACATGATCTCATTATCTATAATGGTCTTGACAGATTGCCTGCTTCAGGTGGTTTCACATGCCTTCCACATGGGAGGGGCTCCAGTGTTGTTGATTACATCATGGGATCCCCTATCTTCACATCTCACATTATTGACTTCACTGTAGCACCTCTCCCCCCAGGGACTGATCATACATACCTTTTCTTTAGTACCTCCATCTCCCTTCGCATAGCACCTTTCACCCCACTCAATGCTTACTCCACCTACCACGATATATGCTTTGATCGAGATCACTCACCTTCTTACTCTGGCCGTCTATACATACTTCTCGCTTATATTGACTTCATACCCCTTTTAGAGGATCGTGCTGCCCTTGTCACCTGCTCACTACACGAGGCTGCCATTCACGCTTTCCCTCACACCACCCGCCCACCACCCCCTAGAACCGTACTCTGTAATAGTTGGTACGATGATGACTGTAAGGCTTTACGCCGTCAACTCAGATTCGAAACCAAAAACAGTCTTCCAAGCGCACCATATACACTACGCGAATACCGTAGACTCGTACGCAGGAAGAAACTAGACTTCGTTCGTCAAAACGAGGAGGAGCTACTGAACATTTTATTTAGTAACTCCTCTAAGGACTTCTGGCGGAGATTTCTAGAAGAATGGTCCCCTCCGCCACTCACTGTGACACTCAGATCTGGTTTGATTATGCACGCACACTTTATGACATCCCAAATCAGCCAGTCCCTAACCTCTCACACATGCCTCGTCTCACATCCTACACCCTCTTCACTAGAGGAGGGGTAAAGGATGCCGTAATGAAACTTCATAATGGCCGAGCAAAGGATCATGAGGGGCTATGCACTGAGTTCATTGCATATGGGATTAACCTCCTAGCCCTGATCTTAGCAAAGCTTTTTAATGAAGCTGTTTGTTTGGGATTTCCACACACTTGGACCATGAACACTATCTCACCCATCCACAAGGCAGGGGATCCCATGAGCCCGAAGAACTACAAGACCATTATGATTGGACATCTCTGTTAGAATTATTATTGTTATAATTTAGCAGTGACCAATGTAATGTAATAAGTAGGTTAGGGGCACTTTTCCCTCACTTAGAGGTTTTTCCCCCTAACCACAGTTAGTTCACTAACTACGGTTAGTGAAGGATAAGGTTTTGTCACTTAGACAAAACCTATCCCACTATTCAGTTGTAACACACTCTTCTATTGCAACTGTTGTTTTCAGCTCTCACTCTCACACTCTGCTCTCTCTCTCCCTCTGCAACTCACATTTGGTATCAGAGTGGATTGACCCTGCTCCCTGCTCCTTGCCCAAAAGCTCCTTGCTCCAAGCTCAACAGCTCGCTGCCCGTCCATACAAGCCTGTCATCCGTACAGTCTTCCATACAGCCGTACAGCTCCCGAGATCGCCGTACAGCTCCGTCCATACGTCGCCCTACAGCCCCAACCAGTACAGCTCGTCGTCAGCCCGTACAACTCCCGTACATTCCGTCAGCCCGTACAACCCTCGTACATTCCGTACCGTCGTGCCAGCCCGTACAGCTCGCCATAAGTGCTAGTACAGACTGTTTCATACAACCGTACAGTCGCCATACGGATTTCGTACAACCCGTACATGTGTCGTATTGTGCCGTACATCCGTACACAGGTGTCCGTACTTGACTGCTCTGGGTACGTACTCCATACAAATATCATCTGTACAAGAGCTGAACATGTCCGTACACAAGAGAGTACCCGTCCGTACAGCCTGATTGTACATTCCGTACAGTTTCGTACTTTTGTACGGAGTGTGTCATCAGCTGTCTCCTCAAGCCTCCATGTGCATACAAGGTCTTCTTGAAGGAGCATTTTGCAGGCATTTGGAAGCCATTCAAATTCGAGGCAGAAATTTGCTTTGCAGGCCATTTTGTGGGCAGATTTGGACACTTTGTGTATTGGGAATTTTGTCAAATTTGGGGCTTTTGCATTTGTTGCAGAGATTGCAAAAATTTGGGGCTTTTGCAATCACACTGCAATTTTGCAGTGAAATTCGGAGCTTTTGCAGGCAGAGAGCAATTTGTGCAACATTTGGGGCTTTTAGACCATTTGCCCCTTTCTGGTTGCATTTTCAAGCCACAAATTGAGGCTTTTGTGTTGGGAGAGCAATTTTGCAGGTTTCAGTTCACACTGCCTTTCTGTAAGTGTTTTGAAGAAATTTTGGTAGGTTTTGGGAGAGATTGGATGCTCTGGCAGATTTCTGACAGAGACATTACAGAGATTTGAGTTGCATTTTTAGCCAGTGTTTGGCTGTATTTTTTGGGAATTGCGCACTCCATTCCCAGCAAGGGAATTCAGATTTGCATTTGATGTATTTTCTTTCTCAAACATGGCCCAGCAAAATCAGAATGATTTCCAGTTCAGTTGTCTCTCACAAGAGGATAAGTTGGATGGTACCAACTACTCCCTCTGGAGTTTTATGGTACGCAATATTCTGATTTCCCGTAATTTGTGGGACTATGTAAATGGGAATGAGATCCGGCCAGCAAATGTGGCACCTAATACCCCTCCCCAGCAAGGAGGAGGCAGAGCTCGTGCATAGGGTACAACTGCAGCACAAGTTATTGGTGCAATTATACCTACCACTCCAGAGCAAAAGAGATGGGATTCACGTGATGCTTTAGCTTTGTCGTGTATTTCTCTTTCAGTAAAAAATTCATCATTCCGCATATCCGGTCGTGTAAGACCTCAAAGGCAGCATGGGATATTTTGGAGAGCATGTATGCAGCTCAGAATGATGCCAGGGTGTCTTTTTTGAAAAGAGAATTGTCTCATACACATATGGAAGAGGGTGACTCCATGTCAGTGCACCTCACAAAGCTACAGGATTCGAGAGCAATTGCTGAATATTGATGAGATCATTCCTGATTCAGAGATGATTACCACTACTCTGAATTCTCTTCATGAGTCTTATCTCAGCTTTCATACCTCGCTGAATTTGTCATTGAGGGGGGGTGCAAATCCTCTCAATTTTCATGAGTTGATAGGACTTCTGTTGCAGGAAGAGCAGACCAGGAAAAACATGGCTTCACGAGCAGGTGAACATGCTATGCTTTCAAAATTCACGCCTAAAGTAAAGGGACAAGCAAAGACATCAGCAAGTCAGCCTTCCAGTGGTTCAGGACAGCCTTCTCAAAAGGCTAAGGGTGATGCAGGTAAGCCCAAGAAGAAGGGAATATGTCATTACTGCAAAAAGCCAGGTCACTACATTGGAGAATGCAAGAAGAGGCTTGCAAAAGAAAAGAAAAACAGCTCCGGTATGGCTGTTTCAGATTCAGCTCCTCATGCATCTGACAATGAGCAAGCTACAGCCAACTTTGTGGAGCACGACTATGCCTTCTTGTCTTGCATTTCAGACTCTCAGTTGGCTGCTCCGGATAGTACAGCCACTTGTAATGATGACTCTTATGCTTTTTTGACATGCAGTTATGATTCTTCCAAGGATGCATCAGCTTTCAGTGTCAATGAGACACAAAATACATGGTATTTTGATAGCGGTGCCTCAAAACATATCACTTCTAGGAAGTGTCTTTCCACATCTCTGCATCCACCACCCGTTGGTAAAAAGGTCACATGTGCCAACAACTCCTCCTATTCAGTTCGTGGTACAGGAGAAGTTGAACTTACAGCCATTGATGGCTCAACATTCAAAATTTCTGATGTCTTGTATGTGCCTGGTATCACAAAAAATCTACTTTCAGTGTCCACTCTTAACAGAGCTGGATTTCAGGTCATTTTTGAAGATGACAAGTGTGCAGTCCATGACAGAGAGCATGACTAGGCCTTGAGATTGTCTGGCACTTTGTTACGTGGTCTTTTTCAGCTTGACACATATGAGAAAAGACCAGCACATGCTCTTGCAGTTTCCACTCCTACTACTGCTATGCAGAATGCGGAGTTATGGCATGCCAGATATGGACACATGCATTATGGCAGCTTGATGACGCTTCAAAAACATGCTATGGTTGATGCATTGCCTCTTCTTGAAACACCTCCTCCACATGCCTGTGAAGGGTGCATTCTTGGTAAAATGCATAGATTTCCTTTCAAGAAGGATGGATCAATAAAAGCTGTTCGAAAATTACAGCTTATTCATAGTGATGTCTGTGGTCCCATGAGGACTCCATCATTGGGTGGTCATCTTTACTTTGTCACTTTTATAGATGACTACTCCAACTACACTTGGGTTTATGGGCTGAAACGCAAATCAGAAGTGTTTATGGTTTTCAAACACTTTGCAGCCATGGTTGAGAATGAATCAGGACTCAAGATACGGACATTACGCACAGAGAGAGGAGGGGAGTATTTGTCTGCAGATTTTGATGCATTTTTGAAAGACAAGGGCATTGCACATCAGCTTACAGTGAGGCTAACACCTCAGCAAAATGGCAAAGCTGAGAGGAAAAATCGTACTCTTATGGAGATGGATAGATGCATGCTAAAAAGCAAAAAATTGCCTCACAAATTTTGGCTTGAAGGTCTCTAGTTCTGCAAGAAGCTCACTCGGGTCCATCTGATGACATTCCCTGGGAGAATTGACCACCAGAAAACTTTTGCGCGCAAGTCTATGGTGGGAAACCTTGTTTAAGTACACTCAGACTAAGTGTATGCAGTGTGATGTGTGCCAACATATTGGACATCTATTGCCAAATCAATCAATGTCATTACTGTTGAAGGTGGTGGCCTTCACCCCTCACACGTGCATGGTATATAGTTCAATTGGAGCTCAATTCAAAGGGGAGCCACATTGCTGACACGTGTAATATGGGGGAGATTAATCCCATATAGTAATGTAGGTTCTTGGGGCTCTACCACAGCCCAAGTTTGAGGCTTTTCGACATGCCTTACACTCGGCACCATTTGTTACGTGATTTGATCTCCCTGTATTGTCATAGGTTGTTATATCCATCTTGGACAAATATGTGCAACCATGATATGGTTTCTAGGTATACCTGAGATGTATCCAAGATACTTCAGCCATACCATGGAGGGGGTTTGTTAGCACTTAGCTCTTGTATGGCCTTGTAGGCTAGTCTTAGGACTCCGTCAACCCTTAGGTCGACTTCACCGGTTAACCATATGGTTGACTTTGGGGCCATATAGGCCACCTCTTTGTACTTTTCCATTATTTATTTGCAAGTACTCACATTTGCTTCAGCTTGTTGCTCGCTCCCTTACATTCCACTCCGTTTCCATTGCTTCCCACACCCAACAATTACAACCTACTCGTCCTTGAAAAGCCTTCCAAAGATCGGGTTTGGATTTTGTTGGTCCTTTCAAATCTACCAGATTCACACAGAATAAGTATATCATAGTAGCTTCTGATTATGCTACTAAATGGGCTGAAGCTAAGGCACTTCGTGATAACTCAGCTCAGAGCACTGCTAAGTTTGTCTTTGAGAATATAATTTGCAGATATGATGCCCCATATAGCTTATTAGTGATCAAGGCTCATATTTTCTCAATGAAGTTATGCAGTTGCTGAAGGATGAATTCAAGATTATGCATATAGTTTCAACCACTTTATTATGCTCGTGGTAATGGTGAAGTAATCAAACACTCAAGTTAATTTTGACTAAGACAGTGCAATCTCATAAGAGCGATTAGGATGCTAAACTTCATGCTGAGCTTTGGGCTTACCGAGCTACTTATAAGGTCACTACTAAGCTTACACCTTTTCGTATGTCTTTTGGATTGGAAACTGTGGTTCCCTTGGAGTTTATTGTTCCTAGTCCCCGTGTGGCAACCAAATATCACTTAGATGAATCCGACGCAATCAAAGGATGATTGCATCAGCTAAGCCACCTGGATGAACTAGGCCTCCGAGGAGCCTAGTCACAACAAGTGATTCAGTGCAAAAGGAAAGCATGGCATGATAGGCATATTGTGCCTAAGCACTTAACAAAAGGTATGCTCGTAATAATGTACACTGCTAGCTCGTATTACTATACACTGCTAAGTTGGGACCCCTTAAAACAAATTTCAAGCTTGGATGGAATGGGTTGTACAGGTTGACTGAAGTCTTTCCCACTGGGATGGTACACCTTGAGGATTTGCCAGGACATGTGTTCCCCGAGTTGTATAACGGGAGCAAAGTAAAGCTGTACCGAGCAACGGGTTCCTCGGTCACCAAACTCGAGTACAGGTCAGCCTTGGTTGATTGTGTGCCAACACGAATGCCAATCAACTGTTTGGTAACAGCAGAAGGGATGCACTGCATGTAGCCACGTGGCAGTTTGAACATTCTGGGGGCATTAATTCAGATTCATCATATCTACGCAGGGGGTGTTCTACTGAATCATGCAATCATTCAAGTGACGGGACGTCCATTTTTAGCTCATGGCCTACACTTAACTCTGGCTTCCCGTCGTCTTCGTCACTTACTCTTACACTCTGTATCGTCTGCTTGCTCTCTGCGTATCCGTTTCCAATTGCCTTCTGACCACTTCCATCCGTTACGACCTATACCGGGTTAGTTATTATGGAGTAATGTGAGGCACGTAATGACCATCAAAAAAGGCGCACATTACATTCCCGTGTCTTGCCTCCGCACCCGATCACAGATTTCAGCAACGACATTGTCAAAGGGATTCTGAGGAGCACCAAGCCACCGAAGTTCGCATAGCTACCATGGGAGCAGGTTTGGAACAAAACCTTGGCAGAAGAGATTCTCAACTCCTACAACAATGAAGATCACAGCGTGATCATTCAGGACATTCATGTCCGTCTAGGATCTGCTCTGTTGAAGGAGTTGTTCCAGATAAGGATGCTAGCTTCCCCAGACCGTTAGCAGCTACTAAACGCTGTGATACTTACTTTGATAACGGCAACTGCTCCTCTTCACAAGGGTGCCTGATCAGCAAGGCGGTTGACCAAGGCCTCCGAGTAGTCTGCAAGTTTCTTTTAAAGTTTGTCGGGTTGAAGAAGAACATGAGATACGTGCCACAACAATATGTGGCTCGGATTGTCACAGCAGTAGAAGGTAGCCAGGAAGTAGACTGGTTCTCCATCTTTGAAAAGACCTTCGAACCGCAGTTGAAGGCTATCAACAAAGGCTAGACCCACTGCAAGCTTAGGTCCCATTTGTGCACGTTGTGCCACAGACTCACGTCCGATGAGGTACAATGGCCAAACTCCATTCACGTGCCCATTGGAGGAGCTGGAACATCTGGAGCCAAGGACCACGAGCAATATTCTGAGGAACAAGGCTCCAAGGCGCACGTTGACCATAGCATCCAAAGGACTTCGATGGAAAACAGCAGCGAGGGCACCTCCCAAGAACAATCTAAGTCAAGGACAGAGAGTGACAAGGCAACCACAGGCGAAGTAGGCACTGAGCCAAACGGGCTGGAGGTGCCTACAGGTGATAGGCCAAAACCAAGCAACCCCAGGAGACAAAGGCCAAGCAACACAAGAAGCCCATGCCAAAGAGAGCAGAAAACTCGCGAGTAACAGTAGCAGCTCCAACTAGCACGATCACATTGCATGTGCCTCCTACAGCTCTTCATACCCTACCCCCTCTTGAGCCATTATCACTCGATCCTTTGCTGATGCAAGATGATCATCAAAATTCGAATGTCACCGAGTCACAATGGCGGCTTCCTCCCCAAGTATTGGATCATAATGTATTCCTTCAAACACAGTACCGGAAGGAACTGACTCGATTTTTTGAGGCACACACGGCGAGCTTGAGGCAGGCACAGGCTGACCTCACTGAGGAGCGAGACAATTTACAGGAGCGGCTCGACATTAGGATGTTTAAGATGAATTGGTAAAGAGTGACTCCTTGCTATGCCAGAATCATACTAAGCTACACACGCGAACCATGGCAATCTCAAGTGTGAAGTGGACAGATTGTGTTCTCTTAATGCCAGGTCCAAAGATGAGAAGATTAATCTAGCAACAGCAAACCTACAACTGCAAATTGCTCTAGAGAACGTGTAGAAGACGAAAGCAGATCCAAAGGTTCTCCAGGCAGCATACAAGGAGGTCGAGACTCTACGAGCGGAGAATGCCAGGCTCCGTCAAGTAGTAGAACAAGCTGAAAGCCTAAGGGGGAAAAATGCTCGCCTTAAGGGGAAGCTAGAGAATTACACCCAACTCCAATCCTTCATTCGTCTACTCCAGGCACCTAATGAGCACCCACCCAAATTGCCCCGAAGACAGAAATCGGCAGACCACGATGATTCGGGTGCAGGTAATACTGGTGTATGCCACCTATCGCAAACTACTTCCCAAGCAAATCTCTTGGAGCAGCAGCCTATGGAAAATTCTAACACTTCAAGCACTTCCAAGGTAGCTGAAGTCACAACTGCACAGGCCCTTTGATTGCCGGATCCAATGGGCCAAGCAACATTCGAGTCAATAATTGGAAACACAGACCCACACTAGCTTTGCATAGGCGGGAGTTTAAGTAGCCGAACACGGTTATCAGGTGGGGAACCAAATGTCGCCCAAGCAGGTTCTCGAAGCCGAGCCCATTTTATCGAGACTGGATCTCCCAGTCGCCGTGCTAGTTCTCGAGGTTCTACGCAATGTAGGTTGTGGGCGCAAGCTCTTACCTGCCCGCTACAAGGCTTGGCGACAGATTGAAGAAATTGAGATCAATCCTCCTACTCCATCACAACCTCTTCACCAGGACATATTAAGGCCGGTCCAACCCGAAATCTCAATATACGACCGTGCCATATGTACCTTTAATCTTTTTGTTGAGGACCGAGCAACACGCTGCCACAATGTTCTCAAGGCTGAGCAACGCCTTATCGTTGCATGGATCCACGAGCTCCCTAAGCCCTCTATGCCGAAGTTACCACACTATTATGCAAAGATACTCTAAGACTTGGAAAAACTCATTAGTGGCCACACCACCGAGGTAGTAGCTATGCAGAACAACATACGTGATCTATGTAAGGATCCGCTTACAAAGTGGCAGGAAAGAGGCACACCCGTCCTGCAGTATGTGACTCATTTTGATAATGTGTTGGGTATTTCCAACCCTGCCGAGGACCCCATCGTCGAGTTGTGGTTAGTGGATTGGCTAACTCATCTGGATAGGCAACCACTAGACATCAGCTCGCTCTACACGTGACCTCCCCTTGAACAATGGCGAAGGTTCAATCTCGTCGACCCCCCATCTCTGGGTTCATCATCCTCCCGAGCTCCTACCCCCGACAAGGCTAGGCCCTCATCTGCACCAAGTCCATCTACTGCCCCTCCTCGACGTCGCCGCAATCCCGTGCGACAACCCCGCGGCTTCAACCCCGAGCATTAGCCTTTGAGCAACAGTTGGTCCTGAACCATGAGGACTTGGTTGAAGAAAGCCGAGGCGAAATATTGGCCCTCGAGCACGGTACCCGTAGGTGGTGGTGAGGCATCTCATTAGCTAACTCTCGTAGCAAGCAATCGCGGGCAATGAGACCTTGGTAAATTATTGAATGGCGAGAACCAGTAGTAGAAAGCGGTGACCCCGTCTAAGCAGATGATTTAAGAGCGGCCGACCAATGGTGAGTAATGGTGTAGCGAGCCGAGCACGCCAACTTTAGAAGGCGGTTTTGCAATAGCTTAGAAAAACGTTGTAACATGGAGAAGAGAAAGAGAGAGTGGCATTGTGTATTCACGCTCTCCCTCTCAACCGGCTTGCTAGGTTAGGACGTTTGTCACTGACTGTGCATTGCAAGCCGAGGCGGCTTGGTTGTAACAGTTTTTTTCAATACAAGTGTAATTTTTCCTTTCTATCTATGATGTGTATACTCAGTATGGTGTTACGTTCCTAGCTGTTAGTGACTCGATTCTCCCATTATCACCACACGGTTTCTCCTTCAACAACAACCCCGACCTCCGTGTTTTCTTGGTGACAATTGCTTCGTCACCCCGAGCACGCACATATTGCACTTAACGCTCTGCAAGAGCGAGCAGTAGAAAAAGGTCAGCACGCAGGCTGAGATACAAATTCATATGAGAGTAATTTTTTCAAAGAGCTCATGGCTCTCAATCTTGGCAACATGCCACTTGTCAAATGCCTAACTCGATTCTAGTTACATGCCACAAAAGGGAAAACTCTAGGGTCTTCGTAGCCCGCAGTCACATGGACACCTCATGGCTGCTTGCTAGGCTCCATAGAACTTGGGTATTAAACCACTCTCTTGTACTTTCAACAATTAATCAAATGCACATAGCCATTGCACCCATTAACCCCGTTAGTGCTTTGCATGCAAAATTAAACTCTAGACTATTCCTAGTCACTATGGGTGTCCCAACCAAGCAAACATGTGCACACAACATAGGAAAATACTCTGGTTGACCGATGTCAACCCTCTTGACTGCAATTAAGGGGCTTTGACCACAGGTCAAGGCCCCTTAGTTATAGCCAAAGCTCTCCGACCAAAGTAGGGAATAACTTGGTTGACCATAGTCAACCCTCCTTGGCTACAGCCAAGTCTTGTTGGCCGAAAACCACCACTCTCTGACCGAAGTCAGCTCTAAAATGACTTTGACCGTAATTAAATAAATGAAAAGCTATGTAATTATGATCAAATGAATGGTCAACTAAAACTTTGATTTGGAGTATTTACAACTTGGTGACATCTGGGGGGGTGATGAGCCTATACGAGTCCGTCAAAGGGAGAGTTTGGGTTGAGAGCACGATCGGGGTGAAACAGTTATGCCCCTTTCACTGACTCTCTTTGGGCTCTACATTGATGAGATCACATCCTTTATTGACTGCCTAGGAGGTGAGGGACTGATATAGCTATATGTGACATAGTCCTCATATCATCTTCAGCAAAGGGACTACAGAGACATCTCGAGGCTTTGGAGGGCGTTTTGCAAAGAGAGACTTGGCACCTAACCTTGGGAAGACAAGGTTATGATCTTCAACACCTCACGCGTAGTACTCCACCGTCATAGCTTCACTTACCGAGGTGAGCCATTGGAGATAGTGCAGTCTTACACATATCTCGGGGCAGTCTTCATAGGGCCAACTTTCACGATGACCCATGCAGCCAGGGCACGACTCACACAAGGACAGGGAGCCTTAGCCAGAGTAAAGAGACAGTGCTTTCAAGCACACTTTCAGGATCCGCTAACGAAGGGCTGGCTTTTCGAGACCCTAGTAAGACCAGGGGAGTGATCTCTCGATGACAAAGTGGCAGAGTGGAAGAGATTTGAGCAGCTACAGTTGATTATGGGGTCTATGACGATTCAGAGTAAGCTCTCAGTCTGCCATCAGATAGTATAGGCAAAGTTCGCCATGATACCTCTCCAGCTTGATGCCATTTTTCAAGCAATGGCATTCCTCCATAAGAGTTTGGGCGGCAAGCCTTACCCCACAGGCGATTGCCAAGGCTGACACTATTCAGACAACTAGCAGAGAGCAAGGTCGGTACAGTATGGTATGCAAGTGTTTCCACATGGTTTGCCCATCATGGTACTGGCTTCCCATCAAAATCCATATGGATTTGCATAGGCTGAACAATACCCAACCACTAGTTTAAATAATAAGGGCCTTTCTTTAGCAACATCCATGGCCTCCCAAAAGATCAAAAGGTTATATATACCTTTGTAAGACTAGAATAAGTCCAATCATACAAATTTTTGTTGTTCTAAAGATCAAAAATCTACAAAGAAAATAAAAGAGAAAATGAAAGAGAAGAAAAAACAGGTAAACAAAAACTTTTATGAAAAACAAAAGGAAGACATACTTAGCAAGCAAAGCAACACTTATGTCGTCATCAGTGCCCAAGCATAAGCAGCTATACTGGGTTTCTAAAGACCCGCGGAGTCTCTTGGGACAAAACATGTCTACATGTCAAAGATGACATCAAGGAGGATTGGCCCAACGTGACGGGCAAAGGCCTTTAGCTACGAGAAACACTTGTGGTGCATCTTAACAAACTGTAGGATTTGTTGAAGCAACTCAATGATGTTGACACCAAGGTCGGTGATGATGATGAGAAGGCAATATTACCATCAGGCATACCAACCCAATATGAAGATATGGTAGAAGTCTCAGGTTTGAGAATGAATACAACTCAGTTTATGGCTTCTTCACTTTTGGATGAGTGCAGGTTCCAAAGAAAAAGGGATTTCTATCTCTTGATTTGACCTTTAAGGCAAACTGCATTTATCTTTTACACCTTGGGCCGCTTGTGCAGCTAAGGCTAGACTGAACTTTGAAGTGCCATATTTTGGCATCCATAAAGAAATAACTCTCTCCCAACCAAAAAGAACAAGAAACTGATTCAAAATCTACAACATAGAACCTATATACGCTTCTAATGGCAAGGTAGCTCAAAGAGCTGAAAATGTGTATTAATGTGATTTTCCAAGCAAAGCGCACACTATCATTCAAGGACGCCCAGTCTACAAGTGGCAAGATTGTCTCCTTCACTTTGTATCTTAGAGATTACATGTAAGGAGGTAAAATGCCCTAGAATGTCCAAACAGATGCTGTGAAGGAAAAGGAATCATGCAACGAGGAGGAAGAATATGAAAGGTGTCTTTTATCAGCTCATTTAGTGCCTCACTTGGTGAGAGGCAGCCACATACTTGGGAAAAGCACAGGCTAGTTCACTAGGCCTGGGAGTCGCCATACAGCAGGGCAGGTTTGAGCATATACAAAGTAATTCTTGGGATTCCAGTAATCTCTACAAACAGTAAAACTTGAACGACATTTTGAAAAAACTCTCTGTGTATGCCTTCTTTTCTGCCAGCACAGGTGCCGTAATGACTTCTTGTTTACCTTGGTTCTTTTAAACCGTGTAGCAAATGATACTTTAACCTGAACTTAACTGCAAAACGTGGATGTACCTGAAAATATTCTGGCATCCATAAAGGAAGCACGACAGCCTCTTCCAACAGCCTTTTTGCCTCTGCAAGACCAGCAATATCATCCCATCTTACTCCTGGACTTGTTTCCAGCACATCCCTTTCAAGCATAGCTGCCAATTCTTGATCAGGACCCTCATAACGTCCTTTTCTTTGTTTTCCATCATCGTCATCAACAGCCCCCCCCTACACATACCCACAAAAGAAAAGGTTAGAGAATATGAGGAAAATTATAGATAGAGCAAGAATATTTCTGGATTCAGGATTAACACTTATTGCAGCCCCCCACATGTTTTCACATCCACAATGACCAAATCCATTGGCTTTATGCCAACAATATTTGCAATACTTGGCATCCGCCAAGAAAATAGTAAAGTCTTGCTTCAAGCTTTCACAGATCACTGTAAGAGCTGTCCAACTTCCCTTCCCCAAGGATTTTGTGCTTGCCATTTGGTGGTGTCTTAACACTTTCAATGTCTAAACAGCCCAGAACAATACTATAAAACAGCAGCACAGAATCACCCTCACCCCTCAAGTTTCCGCCATTGTAATTGATGAATCAGCACACTTGCTAAACAGGATCTCATGTGGAATGGAGGCTTTCCCCTTATAATCAAGGGGAAATGGGATCTGCGATCACTCAAATGTGCAAACCGTCCATGTCACTATGGTCTGGTTCCCACATGCCAGTCACATACATAGATGCTGACTTCAGAAGCATGTTATGGATGAGGGACATCACCTTGACTCTGACTAGGAGAGATGGGAAAGCTAATATGGCTGAACTCAACAGGCTTCTTTTGGTCAGGTATGAATTGGATGAGTAGTTGGCAAGGCCAGTGCTCGTGCAGGTAGTACCATAGGGGTACAAGAGGCACTTGTAATTTCCAGTTTCATCGCTTACCAAGGCATGAGTTGAAAAAATTGGTCAAAACCACCAGAAGCGTGCTAACATGGGGATCTACGTCTGGATAGAGGAGGTTTAGAGCCACAAAAAGCGTGCCAACATGGGGATCTAGGTCTGGATTGAGGAGATTCAGAATGGGACCTTAGAGTTAATGAAGATAATGATACAATTATGTGGCAGAATGCACAGGGAGATCTCATGACTAAGAAACAGAAAACTCATCATTGTGTTAAAGTGATGGCAATACCACCTCTTTGAAGAAATTGGTGGAGGATCTACAAAGGCACTTGGGAGCAATAGAAGTTTCTTCATTTGGCATTAGTTCTCAAATGGACATTGAGAAGACGACATGCCGAGGTAGTGCTCTTTGGCAAGATACGCAATTCTGCAAGCCCTTAAATGACGTGGCAGATTGAGGCATATGATAATGATATCATTCTAGGAAGAACCATCATCATCTAGCCACTCATTGATCCATGGGTGATCATTTTGGACTTTAAGGGGGTTATGGAGAAACCACATCTCTCAGCCTGTCTTGGGCTAATTAGCTGGTCATGGGCTGCCTGTTGTGTTAGGATTGACCCAACTAGATAAGTTGGGTGATGAGCTAATTGTCCAACATGGTCAGTTGGTTGGCCACTAGCTATGTGCCAAACAGTCAGCCTATATAGATTGGCTAGTTGGACTGGTTTAGGCTGTAGTCTGCAACCCCAGTTGGCCCATTCAGGCCTGCTTAGCGTGCCCATTCAGGAGCAGGCAGCCTTTCCATCATGGATCACGTACCTTACTAGCTCAGAATTGAAGCTAAATCTCACTTCAGGGCAACCTAGTGAAGCGTATCAAGGGATTCTGTGGAAGGTTGGAATGCCTTTGTATATTGACGATTTTGGTGCAGTAATGCTGTCATGGCAAGGAAAATGGCCATTTTGTTAATTATAGGCATTAGAACAATATTACCATGATGCGCCAATTTGATGGCGCAACATGTTTTTTATTTATGATGGACACCGACCGAACTGTTATGGCGGTGGATCATCTAAGTAGATAGGTCCCGTCAAGCTAGAGCCACTACTTCAGACAGCAACAAATTTGGCACTTATTTTATTAAAAAATATGGGCACACACGTGTCTAGGTCGTAGGAGTAATAGAAAAGGGAAGGGTGTATTAGAGTGCATTGAATGGTAGATGCATGGGTCATAGGCTAAGGGTAGGTCTAAATGGGAAGATGAAACTTGAGTGGTCTCAAGGGACATGAATGAAAGGGTATTCCCCTTAATTGTGAATCTCACATTGCATTCTCTTTATCACCTTGCATTCATCCGCCATCTCTCTCCCACCTTGCATATAGGCCGAACATGAAAAAAATGCTCTCATGAGGGCACTCTTCCCCCATTGCAGGGCCCAATAAGCATCAAAATTATGCATACATTGCACCCATTTGCATTCTTGGAAGTCTGGCACATTGGATATCAAAGCAGCGACGCTCCACTCTCGGGATGGGAAGAGGACACTCTTATGATGAGACGAGGACACTCTCAGAACGGGAAGAGCAAGAGAAGGTTTGGCAATGCACAGGCTGGACGGTCAGTGTGCGCGACAGGCGATAAGGAGAGGCTTGGCAAGGAGCAGAGAAGTGATAGAGGGTGTGGCGCCAACACCGCAAAGGCATCAAGAGGCCCACCAAGAACCCACCAAACGACGAGGAGCAGCCTGCGTTCTAACAAAGAGGTTTTCTATGCACAAAAATTTGCATTCCATTTTTGAAATCCACAAGCATTACATTGAAATTTCGGAAATCTAATCACACCTTGATATTTTGAAGTTGCCAAGGAGGGCATTTCTCAGGAGTTTTTTGGTTTGGATGCGAGAACGAGATGTCCTAATGGGGTGACTCCTCCCCCCATATGAATGGACCCTTAAAACCCTTACACCGTGAAGAAAAGAGGGATCCTCCCCCCCCCGCCCAGGGGTTCTCCCTAATAGAAAGTCAGATCGGAACAAGGTTTTAAGGGGGTGATCTACCCAGCAAGTTCCTCCTATAACAGTGTTCGAGACCTCCAATTGACTAAAATTAAGCAGCCCAAATCGAGTGCACCAGTTTACAGCAAAAGACAAGGAAGAAGTGCTCAGAAAAGAAGAAAGAAGAGCTCATTTCAGGTTGTTTTTCGACACAAACACATTTGACTTTTGTTGTAGAATAAACCTCTGTTTTGAAATTACAGCAAGTCATTTCCTCTCTTTTATTAGTAAAAGGAAAGAGTGGAAGGGGAAGGGGGGTATAATAATGAACTTGTCCTATTTTCCCCATTCTTGGAAGGAGAGGGAAAAAACACCATCACCTCCTCCTAAAGAGGATAGATTAGGTGAGACTTATACACATCTTAATTACGATAACCCATGAATAGAATTACCTTCGTCTTTCCTACTAGAACGCTCAAATCCCTCACATGGATTATAATCCAAATGCGAGGAGAAGAGAAGTAGAGTCTCCGGTTGATAAGCTTCTTTCTCAGCTTAGCGACATGATTGAGCAGTGCATAATGACAAAACTAGGGACTAAGGGAGTTCTTAAGTTTGGAGATGAAGATTTGAATACTCCTTCAAAAAGAATCAAGTTCTAACCAGGAGAGAGAATTGAATTCCCTAAATATGATGGAGCAAGGGAGGCTAATAAAATCCTTAATTGGATTCGCCGTTTTGAGCTGTATTTTGCCCATCAAGATAATACCGATCAAGAAAAGTTTGCTCTTACCACATTGCATCTACAAACAGATGCTTTGATGTGGTAGCCTTTGTTATTAATGGGAAGAGAGCCTATCTTTGAATGGGCTAAGTTTGTGGAGCAGCTGAAAGCCACTTTCAAGCCACCAAGGCATGAAGAGGACTTTACCTTCCGTTGGAAAAGGTTTAGACAGTGAGAGTAATGCTGAATTTACAGCTAGGTTTTGAAAACTCTCTTTAGAATTACCCAAAAAGAGTAATAAAGATAGAAGAAAGAGATATTTAGCAGCACTAAGCCCAAAAGTAAGGTATGAGGTTGAAATGTTCAAGCCATTGTACAAAATGTAAACAGCCAATAACGTCCTAGATGGGTGCCATTTCCTTCCATGACTGATGAAGGAAAGAAGAGACTGATTAAAGAAGGTAAATGTTTCGGATGTAAGAAACATAAGCCTAGGCATGCATGGCATAAATATCCTATTCTATTGGCTAAAATTGCCAAGGCCAATTATGTGAAAGGGAAAGCTAAAGCATTCAAGCAAGAGGGTGAGGCTTCTACATCATCATCCTAGAAATCTACGGTGACTATCAAACCAAGAGTAAATGCTATCCATTGAGCCAACACAATGAGTAGGGATATAGATTTGTGAAATGGATAGAGAATAGGTATATTCATTGTAGAGAATGGATAAAGAATGAAGGATTTTCTCGTCCATGTAGAGCTTCCTGTAGGATGGATAGGACCAAAATAGAAGAGTTAGAAAAATAGATTAATGATCTATAAAACGAAAGATTAAATAGACTCAGCAATTATCCATTTGAAAATCATATATTGCCAATGTTTATCTACTTCAATAACACATTTGGGTGAGAGAATATTTTTAATTACTAACTAGTTTGTTACAGGTTGTTGAGCAAGTTATTAAAAAGATGTTTCAGCAGCATGATATTCAAAAGAGGGATTCCAAGCATAAGAGTTGAGATCACCAGTTAACTCGCACATGAAGAATATCGTTCATGCGAGCATAAAGAGATATTGAAGAGATACTGAATAGATACTTCTGCATTTTTGAAGATTCAGCACCAAGAGGAACCGGAAGATGATGAGATTTAATTCTGAAGAGATTGTGTACTATCAAGAGAAGAATACTTGCAGATTATAAAGAGGCGATGCAAATGCAGAAGTAAAAGAGAAAGCGTACGCAAGAGAATTCTTCTCATTCAAGCAAGAGGGAGTGTCATAACAAGGAAACTAGCCAGTTTGTTAATTATAGGCATTAGAACAATATTACATGATGCGCCAATTTGATGGGGCAACTGTATTTATTTTTATGATGGACACCAACCGAATTGTTATGGCGGTAGATCATCTGGTAGATCGGGCATGTCGAGCTAGAGTCATTTCTTCAGACTGCACCAAATTTGGTCATGTAACACTTATTTTATTAATACAAATATGCACACATGTATCTAAGTCCTATGGGTAATAGAAATGGGAAGGGTTGATTAGAGTGCATTGAATGGTAGATGCATGGGTCATAGGTTAAGGGTAGGTCTAAACGAGAAGATGGAACTTGCGTGATCTCAAGGGACATGCATGAAAGGGTATTCCCCTTCATTGTGAATCTCACGTTGCATTCTCTCTATCACCCTGCATTCATCCGCCATCTCTCCCCCACCTTGCATATAGGTCAAACATAGAAACAAGTACTTTCACAAGGGCGCTCTTCCAAATTGGAGGGCCTAATAAGCGTCAAAATTATGCATGCATTGCACCCATTCGCATTCTTGTAAGTTTGGTTCTTCAAAAATGCACCTTTGGTGCACTCCCTACATGGAGCAGTTTTGAGCTATCCCCGAGTCTCTCTAGTGCATGCAATTGTTATCTTCTGTGTTCATCTTGTGGCATATCGTATATGTTTATGAGCTGTTTATGGACTTATGAACATGGCTTTTAATCATTTTTTACAAGAGATATATTGGTATTAGTGAGATTAGGAGGAAGGATGGGGGAAAATCTAGTCACCCAATGGCCTATTAACGGCACTACCACCCACCACATCACATTCCTCACTTTGAGGTTCAGATGTGCCCTATCTACCCATTATCTCCAAGCCCCCTAGCTCCTCTCTAAGATTCAAGCTTTTCTCTTGGTTGTTCTCCCCACAATTGCCAATTCATTTCTACACCTTGACAAAGGCTGACACACATTTTCAGCAAGAGGGGAACATAGAGAGCATGATCGAGAAGCTAGATGCTTGTGAAAGTGAAGACGAGGCTGACCCCTCAGCAAAATGGCAAAGCTGAGCGAAAGAATAGAACTCTTATGGAGATGGATAGATGCATACTCACGAGCAAAAAGGTGCCTCACAAGTTTTGGCTTTAGGGTCTCATGTGTGCCAACTATGTTTTTGAATCGGACTCCTACTAAGGCTTTGAAGACAATAACTCCCTATGAAGTTTGGCATGGGAGAAAGCCTTCAGTGGAGCATTTCCGTGCCATTGGATGTGTTGCATATGCCCATGTGCATGTTGAGTTTCGACATAAGCTGTCAGACAAGGCACTTAAATGCATATTTGTTGGGTCTAGTGTAGAGAGCAAACGTTACCGTCCCTACAATCCTGCAACATGCAAGATTTTTGTCAATAGAGATGTAATCTTTTCAGAAAATTCAGCACATACACATGCTGAATTTAATATGCCAGCTCCTTCCACATCAAATGATGTTTTTGAGGGATTACTACCCATTGCTTTGGGTTCCGCATCTGAAATCTCTGCTGAAAATCAGCATCTACAGCAAGCTCCTCCTGTTCCACATGCCCCGATTCAGCCACCAGCTCCTTTAGTTCCTCCACAGGCAATGGAAGATGCTGTCACGCAAAAGATTACAGAAATACACGCAGCCAAAACTGTTCCGAATTGTCAAGTTTGCAAGCTGAATAAAGCTTTGTATGGACTAAAACAAGCCCCACGTGCATGGTACTCCAAAATTGATGCCTTTTTAACCAGCAAAGGGCTTCATAATAGTCCAACTGAAAGCAACCTCTACATCAAGAAGGATGGGGGGGATATTTTGGTCATCATTCTTTATGTAGATGACATGGTGCTCACAGGGTAAAATGAAGAGAAAATTGCAGATTTCAAAAGCCATATTTGACATGTCAGATTTGGGCATGTTACATTTTTATTTGGGGATCCAGTTCTTACCAGAGAGTCGTGGCATCATTATGTCTCAATCCAAGTATGTACAAAAGCTCTTTGATAGGTTCAACATGCAAGATTGCAAGCCTACAGCCACTCCCACGGAGCCAGGGCTGAAGCTTACTATGAATGATGCAGGTGAATCAGTAGATGCCACACTCTCCAGCCAGGCTGTTGGATGCCTCATTTATTTGTGCAATACACAGCCCAATATTCAGTTTGCAGTATCTCAGATGAGTAGATATATGCACAACCCAAAGACAACACATTGACAGACTGTGAAACGCATCTTCCGTTACTTGCAAGGCACAAAGTCTTATGGCTTGATGTTTCCCAAGGGGGGTCACTTGCAGATGCATGCTTACAGTGACTCAAATTGAGCTGGAGATTATGACACTAGGCAGTCCACAAGTGGTAATTGTTTCTTTTTAGGACATGCTTGCATTTCTTGGCCAAGCAATTAACAATCTACTGTGGCTACTTCCTCATCTTAAGCTGAGTACAGGGCAGCTTTCACAACAATAGTTGAATGTGTGTGGCTACGCTGCTTATTTGTTGATCTTCATCTTTCATTGGAGGGGCCTTCTCCAATTCTCACTGATAGTCAGAGTGCTATAGCAGTTGCAAAGAATCATGTGTTTCATGCTCGCATGAAGCACATTGAGGTTCATTATCATGATGTCAGAGAGAAGTTGCATGCAGGGGAGTTCAGTATGATCCATGTGTCAACACATCACAATGTTGCAGACATCTTCACCAAAGCACTTCCACGTGAGAAGTTTGAGGCATTTTGCAATGCCCTGAACTTATCTCCTTTTGGTGATTGATCATTTCCTTGTATATCACCACATTGGCACTGCAGGGGGGTGTTAGAATTATTACCATATTCTAGGCAGTGAGCAATGTAATGTACTAAGTGGGTTCGGGGCACTCTTTCCTCTTTAGAGGTTTTCCCCCCTAACCACAGTTAGGATTCCTAACTACAATTAGTGGTTAGGATAAGGTTTTGTCACTTAGACAAAACCTTCTCTCCTTTGTAAGTTATATACTCACTCTATTCAACTTACGCTTTGCTCCAACTCTCTTGCTTCATGCATTTCCTTCATTATTGCCATATTCTAGGGAGTGACCAATGTAATGTAATAAGTGGGTTAGGGGCACTTTTCCCTCTTTAGAGGTTTTTCTCCCTAACCAAAGTTAGGATCCCTAACTACAGTTAGTGGTTCGGATAAGGTTTTGTCACTTAGATAAAACCTTCTCTTCTTTGTAAGTTATATACTCCTACTCTATTCAACTTACGTTTTGCTCCAGCTCTCTTGCTTCCTGCATTTTCTTCATTGAGCCTGCGGCGAATTGGCTGGGCCTTGAGCCCTGTAAAAGGACGCCATTTGGCCCTCATAACACATCACTTGGAGCATCCAAGAGTACGAAGGAGCAGCAACATGACCAAAATTGGGCCTACACACAGGAGGTGAAGGTGACCTACAGAGGGTTGCAAACTTAGCTCAAGGAGCTGCCCACCTAGGCTGACTTTTTGGACAGCAAGGTGGAAGGGATCCTTTCGACGGAGGGTCTACATAAGCTCCTCAGAGATCTAGAGGTGCCAGGCATATAGTAGGAGAACCTATTTGGTATTGTATCTTGTCCAGTTTATGGAGGGACGGAAATATATAAGAGTTGCTTCTATGTTGTCTCTAAGCACAGTCTATTTGCTAGTCTCCTCACACATGAATAGTTGTTAAGTACACACATGGTTATGAAGCTTGATTCCATAGTGAAACACTTCCGCGTGTAATTCTTGGGCCAATCTATCACTCTAGTGATACCCTCTAGTGGGATTTCATTTTCTAACAAAGCACATATAGTTCACAAGAGATCATTTTCAGTACATCTTAGAGCTCTTTTTTAAGGCAATTTGTAGCCCATTTTCTTAGCTTTTGGTTTAGTAAACTTTTAGTTTTGTTACTGTTTGCATTGGGAGTTCTTTTCCCTTTCAATTGCTTGCATTTGTTGGTCGTCGTGCCTCTAGGGTTTACCTTTGCAAGTACAATCAAGCATTCAAATGGTTTTATGCCGTGTTGAGCGCTGGTTTTTAGGAAAATTTATGAGATTGGATTACATATCCCAGCACGGGATCTTTCTGGTCTATTTAAGGGGCATCCTTAAGGCTAGTATAAGCTTTGGCAGTGATATTTGTTACTTGAGCAGGGTGTACAGCAAGTGAACTTTGTTGAGATTTATTTGCCTCTTTTTGTTTGCTCAAATGGCACAACAAAATCCAAATAATTTCTTTTAGTTACTTGCCCAGGAAGATCGGTTGGATGGCACCAACTACCCTCTTTGGACTTTTTTGATTCGCAATATGTTGGTTGCTAACAGCATGGGATTATGTTACAGGTGATGAGGCACGTCCCGATCCTATAGCACGAGGTACTCCTCCACAGCAAGGTGGGGGTCGTGGTGGTGGTGCACGTCGTGGGCAAAAGGGACGACATGCTGCCCTGGTTGGGTAAGCACTTGCAGATATTACTCCTGAGCAAAGGAGTTGGGATACAAGTAATGCTCAAGCCTTGTCTTTGATTTCACTGAATATCAAGAGGTTCATTGTCCCCCATATCAGGTCCTGCTGGACTGCTAAAAATGCCTAGGATAATTTGGAACATATGTATCAAGCTCGTAATGGTGAGAGTCTCATATTTGCACAGAGAGCTTGATAGTTTGCGCATGGATGAGGGTCACTCTATGTAGGAACATGTCATCAGGATTCAAGATTTGCAAGAACAACTCTTTAACATTGATGAGGTCATTTCCAGACTCACAGCTTGATACCATTACTTTGAACTCCTTGCCGAATTCTTATCTTTCTTTTCATACGTCTCTCCACCTTTCAATGCAAGGGAATTAGAATCGCCTCACTTTTCATGACTCGGTAGCACTCTCATTGCAAGAGAAGTAGGCACGGAAGAATATGGCTTCACGTTCTCGTGGTGGGGAGCATGCTTTTTCAGCAAAGGATAAGGTGAAAAAGAAAGTTCAGCCAAGTCATGCCTCCATTTGGACATGCATATGCAGGTGGAAAATATAAAAAGGATGACTCAAAGCCTTTTTCAAGAAAGGCAAGTGCCATTATTGCAAAAAACCTGATTATCACATCAATGAATGCCCTAAGAGACTAGCAAAGCAAAAAAAGAGAGCCTGGTATAGCAGTTTCAGGCTGAGCTCATAATGCAGTTTTTAATGATAGTTCTGCCCATTTTGTTGAGCATGATTAGGCCTTCTTTACTTGCAGCTATGATGTTTCTTGGGAGTCACGTAATTTCAGCATGAATGAGATGGCTAAGACATGGTGCTTTGATAGCCGTGCTGATAAGTTATTCAGTGCACCGGTTGGTGGGTCAATTTCGTGTGCAAACGATTCTTCTTATCCAGATAAAGGGATTGGAGAACTTTCACTCACAACCGTGGATGGTTCAGATCTTTGCATCTAGGATGTTTTGTATGTCATTGGGATTAAGATATCGTCTTTCTCTCAAAGTTACCAGGTCATCTCTCAGGATGATGGATGTACAGTCCGTGGCAGGGAGAGACATTATGCCTTGGTTTTCACAGGTACATTATGTCACGGGTTATTTCATCTTGATGCCTATGAGACAAGCATATTCATCTTTTGTGGCTTCTACCTCTGTCATGCAAGATGCACAGTTATGGCATGCCAGGTTTGGGCTTGTAAATTATGGCAACCACATGTTATTGCAAAAGCTTAATATGGTTGATGCCTTGCCTCGTTTGGAGACTCCTCCAAACAAAAGATGTGTGGGCTGTATTTTGGATAAAGTGCATCGTTTTCCTTTCCCAAGGATGGTGCAGTCCCGGCTACACGAAAATTACAGCTCATCCACACTGATGTTTGTGGATCCATGCACACTCCATCTCTTGGAGGTCATCTTTATTATGTTACATTCATAGATAACTTCACATGTTTTACTTGGGTCTTTGCTCTTAAGCAGAAGTTTGAAGTTTGCAATGTTGTCAAACATTTTGTTGCCTTGGTTGAAAATCAATCTAAATGCCGGTTGCAAACCCTCCATTCAGATCAAGGGGGGGAAATACATGTCCAAGGCATTGCAACAAATTTTTTGCTAAGAAGGGCATTACACATCAGTTTATGGTGAGGTATACTCCTTAACAAAATGGGAAGAGTGAAAGGAAAAATCGGTCACTTTCGGAGATGGGGAGATGCATGCTAAAAGCAAAAGCGTTGCCACACAAATTTTGGATGGCAGCCACTCAGCCACTCGAATCTTATTTTGAACAGGTGTCCCACGAAGGCTCTTAAGGTCATGACACCTTATCAAGCATGGATTTGGTCGTAAGCCTGATGTGGGCTATTTCTGTACATTTGGTTGTGTAGCATATGCACATGTGCCTCAAGAATTGCGTGGCAAACTTGATGACAAGACATACAAGTGCATCTTTATTGGTGAAAGCAAGAGGTTACACTTTATAATCCGTGACCGAGAAGGTTATCACTAGTCGGGATGTTATCTTTGCTGAAAATGCAGATCTGCCCTTTGCTGGTTTTGACAGAAATCAGGGTCCTTCTGAAGACTAAGAAGAAGAAGAAAACTCACAGGCAACAGCCTGGCGATACGCCATCAATTATGCATCATGCACAGGATGTTCCTGTGCCACAGTTCCTTATTGCTCATCCGAAGCATAAGAAGAAGAAGAAAATTCACGGGCAGCAGCCTGGTGATACGCCATCAGTAATGCATCATGCACAGGATGTTCATGTGCCACAGTCTGCTTTTGGCCCTAGTGCGGGTTTGAACGGTCAAGGATATAATTTCCAGTTTATGAATAAGGTAAGAAATTATGGGAAGCATTGTTATCTATCAGTTCTTATAGGCATGTGCCACTGTCTGAGCAAGTTAAAATTATGCCACTGTCTAAGCAAGTTGAAATTATTGTTGTGGGCTGCAAAAAGAAATCCGGGACTATTGCGATAAAACTAAGGTGACTAATATGTCACAGCTGATCGGGAATGCCAACACAGCACATGCTCTTTTGTAGAGCAGGACCAGTGGCTTCAAAGGCAATATGAAGGATGAATTTAGAAAGAAAGAAAATTTCAACAAGCCTTCCAAGGCTGTTTTTGTTGGAGGTCAGAGGTGTAATAAACCAAGTATTAAATGGCTGTCTGCTGAACACAACAAACCCTTGATGGAAGCTCATACATGTTTTCTTTGCAAAAAATAAGGCCATCAAGACAGAGAATGCCCAAACTGTAAGAGAAAGGATCCTATTGATGATACGGGTAAGCAAAGGGGTGAGAAGTCCAAGCCCACTGCTGGATTGATGCCAGATGTGATTAGCAAACAAGCAAATGTGGATGCCACAGAGCTATGCCAAGCATGGGCCAAAGTGTGTGATTAGATGGCTTTGATTTTCTTTGAACCAGGCTCGAGATAATTTTATTTCCCCAAAGTTGGCATGTAAACTTGAAATCCGTGCCCTGACATTCCCTTTGCAGTTTCTTACTGCTCTGACCTGTCCTGAGCTACTGCACAGCCCCGATCAGTCTGCTGTACTGACTGACTGCTCTGCTGTCAACCCGGACCAGCTGTTATACCTTGTACCTGCCCCATCTGTAGGCCCTGCTGCCCACCATCTAGGGCATATCAGCAGCCTAGTGTTGCCCTCTAACAGCAGCTTGTTCTTGCTGCCCCATCTGTAGGCCCTTCTGCCCACCATCTAGGGCATAGCAGCAGATTAGCATAGCCCTCTAACAGCAGCCTATTCTTGCTGCCCATTTGGCAGCCTGCATGCAGCCCTCCCATTTCTCTTAGATTCCTATCTTTCTGCTGGTTTACCTCCCCCATGTCCTCATCATATTGGGGCTCACAAGTGGGGAGGTGACCATGACAATCCCAACATCCCCTCTCACCAACCCACAGTGGTCAGTACCCACACATTGATGCAGATGCCCCATCAGCTCCCGCTGAGGAGCTCTCAGGAGCAAGTTACAGATGTCCTCGATCATCGGCCTTTGAACCCACAGCTCTTGCTCCTCCAGGTCCAGTCCTGCACAAGCAAACCATCCTAGAACACATGTACAATCCAAGTAGCACCAAAGGTTTATGCCATTCTCAATCATGGACCCACCAGTGTTCTCAAGCAATACTGGGCACAAACATCAGGCCTATCCAGCTGTCCCCTCAAAATCCAAGGACAGCCTTGATCCTACCAAGCACTATGCTCCCAAGGTATGTTTCAGCCTTGATCCTACCAAGCACTATGCTCCCAAGGTATGTTTCAACCTGTCTCCATGCTGACAACATCCGCAACCAATTGTTCCACCTAGACAATGAAGTCCCTAACAATATACTCTTTAGACCTGTGGATGTCCCCGTCTCTACCATGAAGGCTTCAATAGGTTCACCTTGTTCTGCTTCCAGTATCCTGCAATTGAGCTTAAAGCAATCATTAAGCCTCCAAACCTCCTGTCCCTATCAGCATGTCATGCTCATTACAGCAATCATCATCTGCCTTTGACAAAATTCATGCAGCAGGCATTGATGTCCTCTGCCTACCAAGAAGGCTTTGACCCTCCTCTTCCTCAGCACCTGAGAAACTCAAGGCAAACACGTTGCCCAAAGCATGCTACTGAAGTCTGAATGTAAACACAAAGAGTATACATACTGTTGGATCCACCCATACAAATGCTTACTTTTAAACCAAGCTAAGCACCTCCCGGAGGACCACACCATCCATGTGTAACCTAGCACTGCCATCTTGAGAGTCGCTGCACCCCTCCGACTGTAATCCTAGTCTCCACAGAGACACCTCCCTTATGCAAGTGGTATCAGCTTCATTCGCAGAATATCCTAAGCAAACATTGCTGTCCTCAACCTTCACAAAGGCTGCTCGGAGTTGTCACAAAGAAAAGCTCTTCTGATTATGTTACCACATTAGCTGCTGGCTTTGACTCCTCTAAATTCCTTTCTTCATTTTCTGATCAGCCTTCTTCTTTCAAGTAAATCTGTGGAATTGCTCATGTGCCTGACACTTTTTCTTTTATTTTGTAAGATGCTTGAAAAGGCCTCAGGTCAGCCAGCCATCCTCTTGAATCCATTTCCTTGTATTAAATGCTTCCAAAAATGTAAGGGGTGCTTAAACTTTGGCATTATGAACTCAAATGTTCGTTCATCTTAGCAGACCAAATGTGTCCATTTTGTTACTTTTCAATATATGAGCAAAATTGTCTAGATGACATCAGCATATTAGAATATTTGAGGAATGGGTGCAGAGGTAAATGCTTATCACCACAAAAGACAATGTGATCTCATTGCTTTAGATGGCCTTGAGCACACATTTAGGCTTCAATAATCTTCAAGGATCATCATGAGACCATGAACCTAACGGGATTTTTTCTATTCAAAATCAAAATTGGTGATGTTGACAAGCAGTTTCAGATGAAAGCAATTGCATGGATAGTGCTTAACATGAAGTCATTGAATTTTGTGGCAACACTCCCCACAGGCAGTCCACTAGACTGGAGGCCTTGAGCATACATTTAGGCTTCGATAATCTTCAAGGATCATCATGAGGCCATGAACCTAATGGGATTTTCTTCTTCAAAATCACACTTGCTAATGTTGATGAGCAGTTTCAGATGAAAGAGATTGCATGGATGGTGCTCAACATAAATTGATTAAATTTTACGACAGCACCCCCCACAGGCTGTTCACTAGACTGGAGAAGTTGGGACTGGACATTATTAGTAATTGAGACCATAGAGATAGTGGTTTTTCCACACTTAATTCAATTCAAATTCTGTACACTAGACCGACAGGAAAGCCAGCTACATATGCGGCCCCAAGGAGGCCATGCAATGGATCTACATCCTGAAACAGTGTCACAACTGAACAGCAAATTGCAATTTGCATATGCACCCTGTACACAAAACCTTACACAAGCGAACAGTAATTGTATATTTGCCAGCACAAAACATATTTTTCCAACATACCAGTGAGTCCCTCTTATTAGGAGTTGACTTGCCCGTAGTTCTTTTGCCCCCTGGACCGGAATTCCCTGTTCGCCCACCTGCACTGGTTGGTCTGCCAGGAGGACCAGAAGAATTACTTCTGGAACCCCGGCCAGATCCTGTTGCACCACTCCTCGACGAGCCACGAACCCACGGAGGTCCTTTGCTATCGCCATCCTGAGTACCACGCCTTGCCGTATTCATTTGCCCTGCTTTAGTCGGCCTTCGACTGCCATACTGTTGCTGTAGATCTCTGCCAGGAGCTCTCCACACATCAGGATCATCAGATATTGCACCAGAAGATGGATACTCATCCACTGGTGTGAACATGAACGATTTAGATGAGGCACGAGGGGAGACAGGACGGAAGGAACCAGGACCATCCTTAAAAGCTTGCCTTTCAGCATCTAGCTGTTTTACAACCTCTACCTCTTCTCCAAGGTCCTTCTTAAATTTAAGCCATTTTGTACGTAATAAAGAATCTTCCACTGTACTCAAATGCCTGTATGCAATAATGACAGTGTAAGAACCTTATTTTTGCATAAAAGCATCAGCAAGAAACTTTTGGACAACAATAAAAATTGCGAAATATTGTGACAAGAACACCTAGAAAAATAATTGTGTCTCGGAGCATGTCATCGCAAGATAAGATTGTCAAAAGAAAATTCATTTACCTTTTGAATGACAGAATAACTCCAAATATAGGGCAGTTTAACAATAGAATAAAATTTTTAGAAAAAATTTATGAATCTACAACAATAACAGGGCTAGTTAAAGAGGATGACTCCAAAAATAGGGCAGTTTAAGAATAGGAATATATATATATATATATATATATATATGAATCTACAAGAATAACAGGGCTAGTTAAAGAGGATAAAGTTCAAATAAAGAGCACCAGGATGTAAGTACAAGAAACCAACAGGCTGCTTCAAAATCAAAATCAAATTAGAGCTGGAAGGTGCTTCTTGACTCTTGCCTTCTTTTGCTGTCCTTGCTCCTCATTGCCTCCCCTTGCTTCCCTCAGTGCATCCCACCAGCACCCTTTCACACCATCCATTTTTTCTTACGGTCTACCCTCTTCCCCTCTGCTTAAATTTGTGTCAGCTTACGCCACCTAGCTGCACGTCAGCTTCACTTCACAGGTTCACGCACAAGAATACACTCAATTACACACCCACCTAGTACACTTTCCTCTGCTCCTTTATCTTCAAGTAATTTCTTAAGCACGCTTTGTTTGTTTCATCAATGTGCAGCTTTGACTTTCTTACATTGTGACCTTTGTTCCATATTTCGACCTAAGTTCTCTATGCAATCCTCTTGCCACTGTTTGAAAAACTTCTTTTGCAATATATCTCTGGTGTTCGTTTCTTCTGTCTTTAGTACCCCTATCCCAGTTTCCTTGTTTGCAGAACTAGCCTATGGCTCTAATAGTTAAACCATGCTTGCTTTCCCTTGACCCTGCTATTTAGACGTGAAGGGAGTAGCATTGCCTACCATAGACAAGAACCATTACTTAAAGATGAGAAAGGTTAGAGGTGTTTTTAGAAATTATATATACCTTTGTAAGACTAGAATAAGTCCAATCATACAAATTTAGATATTTTGTTGTTCTAAAGATCAAAAATCTACACACAAAATAAAAGAGAAAATGAAAGAGAAGGAAAAAGAGGTAAACAAAAACTTTTATGAAAAACAAAAGGAAGACATACTTAGCAAGCAAAGCAACACTTATGCCGTCATCAGTGCCCAAGCATAAGCAGCTATATTGGGTTTCTAAAGACCCGCGGAGTCTCTTGGGCAAACCCAGTGCTTATTAAAATACGTCAAATAAACAAAACAAGAAAAAAAAAAAGAAGAAGAAAGGAAGCAGGTGACTAAGCAAAAATAAACAAGCAAGTCAAGAAACAAAATCTTCCAAAAACTGGAATAACTCTCTCTCTCTCTCTCTCTCTCTCTCTCTCATGTAAAACATAAAAAGCTAAATGGCCCTTTACACTTATGTATCGTTTCCTACAAAGAGGCAAAAATACATTTCTAACTTAGAAAGCACAAGCATACTCAAACAAACTCTCTTTTGAAACTAAAAGAAAAACGGGCTATTCAGCTCCCCGCTTTTTGTTTTCAGCTTATGTTCAATCATTCTAAACATACCTAAGGCCGATACACCATAGATAAAAGACTTCATATCTAAGATTGTGCGTACTTTTTTCATTATTTTTCTTGGATTATACCTCTTGTGTAATAGTAAAGTGATCAAGTTACTACACTGAGTGATAAAAGACTCCTTAGTTGTACAAAGGTGGGAAAATCTATGGAATTGGGAAGAAATGCTCCATATTTTGCCAAATCAAAAATGTTTGAGTCAATGTGAGGCATTTTTATAATGTGTAAACCACTATATTCAGGTTGTTCACGTTTATCGTATATATCAACCTCTAATCCTATGGTAGATTGAGAAAGTCTAAGATCTAAGAAAATACAAGAATCCCTTCTTGAAGTGCAGTTCAGTTCACAAGAGTCACGAGGATAGATTCCTTCTCCAAAAGCACTAGCGTCTTTATACATAAAGTCTTGAAAGTTAGGAACATCTAGTACAAATAAATCATCTATAAAACGCCTCACTTGGCTAAGCTTATGTAAAATGATAGGGCAGGTATTGATAGAAATAAGACGTTGCATAAACTCAAATTCATAAGTGAAAAGATAAAAGTTTGCTAAAAAGACGGCACAATTAGTGCCCATGGGGATTCCTATAATTTGTTGAAACAAAGAATCACCTATTGTGATGTAAAGATTATGTAAAAGAAAATCTATCCAAGAGCAAACATCTTCCAGAGTGGTGTTTTTAGAAATTATATTTAAATTGAAGGTATCTCATTCCTTTTGTGCATAAATAAGAAGATGCTTAAGATAAGCTGTGCATGTCACAGTGGTGTCAAGGCATTGTTACTAACTAAGGTTTGGCTTTGTTGTACGTGTGACCGATCAAGAGTAGCCATTTTTAAAAAGACCTGGGTCCATTCTCATTTTCACAGTAAAACACATACGCCTTATAGAGAGTAACCATGCTTGAAAACCACTGCCTGTATGTGAACGATCTCCTCAAGGAACCAAAAAGTATGTTTCTACACGAAACAAGATACATGCCAAAAACTTTGGCAATATTAACCCATGCATCAGCCGTGCTGGGCTTTGCTTTCATCACTCCAAGAAATAGGCATCTAAAATCTGTCCTAGAAAGCTTGCAATGAGCCTGGAACTCTTCCTAGCAATCCATACTAGATCCGATAGTTCGCTTGACTGCCACAAGTGCCCACTTGACCTTTAGTGTGTTGCTGACGATGATAAAAAGCATAAAAGAGCAGCCCGCATCTTTGGAGTTTGCACCAAGAATAGAACCATTAACCATGGGCTACCCTGCACAACAAGGGCTTTCCAAAGCAACTCACAAAGGGAGCCAAGTTCCAACTATATGTGACCATCCAAGAACAGCTCATGTACTTATTCAAAGTCTGCATCCAAACCTATGAGCTGTCCATAAACGGAAACAAGAACCCATGTGAGCACGGGAGCTACCCAGCCAGCTGGCCGTCAATGTGAACCTGTACAGCCCCGTACACACGGTTCTCTAAATGACTGTACAGCCATACACACCCATGAAATCTGTACTCAAAACAGCCCGTACATAGTTGTACTCGCAGCTGTGCCTATAGGCCATACCCTTGCCCGACGACCGTACACATCGTACGGTTGACCACCAGCCCGTATGTAACCTTTACATTGTACAGCTGTTCCATACAACTGCACGGACAACAACCATACAGCCACAAAATGAATTTCTTGCTCCAGTCAGGTTCTGTGCAGTCCGTCCAGCCCGTGAAATCGCTCATCAATCCACCGTACAACCATACTACCCGTACACAATCCCGTGCATAGCATTTACACAGCTCCTGAGATGCCTAACAGCCCTCTGCTACCAGCCAAAAGCTCCCACGAGCCGCCGTACATGATCTCACGCGGGCGTGAAATTCTAAGTACTTCAATGTACTACAAGACCGTGACAACTTTGGTTTTAAAAGTCCAAGCATGGGCTTAATAATGTGTAATTAAATGTGTAATTAAACACGGCATGGTGCCTAGCACATAAGCATAATTAATCCCTAGGCCCAAAGGCATTCCAAGGAATTAAAAGAGTGGTTGTTGGGAAATGATGATGTGGCATTTTTAATGGGCCCCCTAAAGGGCCATGTACCTTCAATGGTCCCCCTAGAGTTCCAGGTGGCTCTAGTGCCTTCTACATGCTCCTTTGCCATTCCTGAACCCTCCTGGGCCTTCTACACTTCACATGTGTGGTTTTCTCTCTCATCTTCTCCCTTTGTTGAGATTTTGGACTGATTTTTCAGCCTCCTTCAGCTGAATTCCGTTTTTCTTTAAAACTCCTCACCCATTTGGATTCCTCGACTTCCGTTTTGCCCAATGGCTTCCCCTCTGCCTCCCCTTCGTAGTGATATGCTTTTCCCTCCGTGCATTGTGTGGATAAAAATGAAAAAATGTTTTTCACTTGTTGCATGTTGATGGGTGAGTGCATAGCTATGTGCATAGCTAGTTGGTTGTGCCTAAGGTTGGAATAAAGGCACCTTGGTCTAAGGTTGAAGGATTGGGAGAGTGGTGAAAAGGCAAAGGTGACGTGCCTATAATAAAAAAGCATGCATGCATGCTACGTAAATGAGGAAAGGATGCTTCTGGTCGACGAGCTGGACGTAGATGAAGGTGACAACCTGCAGGAGAATTCCAGAAGGAGATCGTGGGCACCTGGAGGATCATCGCGCAAAAAGGACGTGCTGGAGAGTTCGAAGGGGGCTGGGCAATCACACAGGAGGGTGTGGCAAGGAGGAGGAGAACCAGAAGCAGGGGAGCTCGTGGAGGGATTCCGAGCTGGAGGTGTCGCCACTACAGGAGAGGAGGATTTTGGAAGAGGCAGAAGCTCTGGAATGCTGTAGAAGCAGCTGTGAGAGGTTCCAAGGTTGTTGATCGTTGATTGTACGTGACAAATGCATTACGGGCTGTTTGCTTTTGCTGGAGTCTTGTAGAGACTTGGCTGTGGTGTCTCTATTATGCAGGCCGGGAGTACTTTGGACGGGGGGAGAGAGATTCTTGAGATGGTGATCGCTACTGTACGGTCTGGAGGATCGTGGGCAACAGAGACAAGAGCTCTCTGATGTAAGGGAGAAGCTCCAAGGACGCAATTACTGTGTGAAGGCAGAGAAAGACTACTATGTGGGCGGAGAGAGCTTTGGAAGAGCTCTGTGTGCGCTATGAGGAGAAGAACTTAGAAGCTGTGAGCAGCTATTATCATGAAGAGTTGAGGAGACGAATGTGTGAGCTTGGGCCACAGAGAAGGTGAGCTAATAGCGACAAGCTGGGAGCTTGGTTGGAGAGCGTGTGCACTAGTTCCAGAGGAGAAGCCGCGACACTGGAGTTTCTTGATGCAAGGCTGTGATCGTCGTGAAGGAGAGGCCGTGGCTCTTGCTAGGAGGTGCTGAAGGGAGGTGGCTTGATAGATGGCTGTGTGTAAATTAGGTAGTGGACTGTTTACTCTTGGAGGGAGCTACTTGGCTAGCATGGCTTCCGTGCAGATGGAAGCTTCTCAGACGGAGGAGGTTGTGATCTCCGTGAGCTCTGGGATGCGTAAGAGCGGCTGAGGGAGGCGACTATGCAATTGGTGGTTGCATTGGTCATGAGCTTTGGGTCAGAGGTGCTGCAGCATGCTCATAGGCTGGCTGGTTGTCAATTGCATGGGCTGAGAGCAGAGAGGCCTTGGCCAGGTGGGTGTCGAGTGCTTGCCTTAGAGACTTGGCTGTGAGAGAAAACGAGGATGGCGAGCTCCATCAAAGAAGCCTAACTCATCTCAATACACTCATGACTCAATGGGAGCTTGTGGATGGTGGATTTTCAAAAGAGAGATTATGGGTTGTAAAAGGCTTGTAGTTGCAGTCCAAAGGTGCAGTGCTTGTGTGTCTATCAGTGTGGGTTCTCTTAGAGGGTGGAAGTTTGAGCATACAAGGCAGTTAGCTACTTGAGGTCAAAGAGATCCGGGGTTGTTCTTCATGGACTTTGTCAGGGACAATGTGAGCATGGTTGTTATGCAATCCTGAAGTTGTCATTTTCTGGAGTTTTATGGTTCATGGGTCATCTATGTTCCTGAGCTTGAGCTCAGTTGGTAGCAGTTTGTGTTGGGCTGTGTGGTCCACTGGGTTTTTTTTAGGTTGTCTGGCTTCCGGGGAGATGTAGCCAGTGTATGAATTGAATGTGTAGAGACAATGATGTTGAATGAATGCCTTTTGCCTTCTGATGGTGTTGTTCTGTTGTTTTAAACGTGGATGAGGGTGGCTATGAAGGCGGATTGGGCTCTACTACTTTTGTCCATCCAGCGTTTGGTAGAACGGGCACAGTTGAGCACTTCTTTTGCTGGTCGAATTTGCAAAAGTGGCTTTTTCTGGACCTTTTTGCTTCTACCGCCTCCTGGGCCTCTCCTCTTGCAAAGCTACAGCTTTCTGTTGAATTTCGAATGATCCCACGCGCTGGTTGACTAGTTTTTCTCAGTTTTGGAGGACTTTCCGGCGATGAAACTTCTCCAATGCATTCCTCTCTGAAGCACGCTTCTTTTGAGCCCAAGAACTCCCATTTCTTCGCGACAGAAGTGCTTCTTTTTGCATTTTTCAGTGAAATTATTGCAGGTCGGCTCTTGTAAATGCTCTTTCTTCATGCTTTTGCACTCCTCTTTGGCTGAGAATGCAATTGGGCATTGGCTACTATGTCCTCCTGGCGATTGAGGACTTGGTTCGAGTTTTCAGGTCTTGGTGAGTTGTGATTTTGCTTCTCCAATTTCTTTTTGCCATAAGCTATTGGTTGGCCTCGTGTGCCGCCTCTTTCTTGGCTCACATGTGCCCACGCAGTGCTACATGAGTCATTCTTTGGTTGGGTACTTTGCTGATTTTATTTTGGAGCTTTGAAAAGCTCTGTGAATGCCATCTGGAAACCACTCAAAGAGAGTGCAGCTGGGGTGCAGTGTGATTGCATCTGGACAGCCAATGGAATTGCACTCCGAAAAGAGAATGCCTTTGGATTGAACCTATGGGTTAAGTGCACTTATGTGATGGTGTTCTATGCTTGAAAGCCTTGCGAAGGCTTAGTGAATTGGGGCTGCGTGCTCAATTGCAGGGAAGGTCTTCCAGATGCAACTTGTAATCATTTCACTGTGAAATATAAAGAAATACCGAAAGGGGCGCCACGGTGTTTGGGGCCAATCGGGTGCACTTGTCTATGTTTGTTGAGCAGGGGCATTCTAGCCTCCATCCCTTTTTCAGTGGGTTTGTTTGTGAACAAATGGGTAAATGCCAAATGGTGATCATGCAATGGTTAATGGTTGTGATATATGCTTTGTGAGCTGTAAATAAGTGTTGAAGTGATTAAAGGTTTAGTTCCACTGCCCTCTGAGTGATTAGAGGCCAGTTTCATTGGTTCCATTGCTGGGATACCACACACTCTTTCTCAAGAGGTGGGCCTCGGTCGTTTGGTGGAAGGATATCTTTGCTGCACTTTTTGACAGCTGAATATTACAACCATAAACATGGTGAGTACCCATGAGCAAGAGAGCTCCACAACTCCTCAAAGGAGAAGGCAGGAAAGCCTTAATGATCCAGCTAGTGTACGGCTGCAGGGAGCACAACAAATGCCTTTTGAGCAGGCCACACATGAAGCTACAACTGAGCTCAACGGTGATACTAGTTCTAGCAGTGAGTCAGATGATGCTACTATGTTGAATGCACAGCTTGCAAGTGCAGTGACTGCTTTGACTCAGCTGGCTCAAAATTTGGCTCAGATTGTGCAAACAAATGCCAAGAAGAAGAAGAAATCAAGAAAGCACAAGCACGAAAAGAGTGAGTACACACATGCATCAGCTTCTCATGGCGGACCGCACACTCATGCATCAGTTTCCCATGAAGGACAGCCATCACAAATGACTCAGAAAGTGACTTCCAAGAGAGAGAAATCACCCAAAAGAGCACTTGAGAAAGAGGTACAAAAGGTACAGCCAGTGCAACAGTATGAGCAGCCAGCACAAGGCCTTGGTTTGGGTACTTCTACTCCTCAAAATAATAATGTGCAGTCCATAAATGTGGCTCAACCACCTCAGCCATATTTGAGGCAGCAACCTGAATATTTTGGTACAAATTCTATCTTTGATGCTATGTTGATTTCACCGCCAATTGGGCATAGAAAGCAAGCCATGTATGACAATGTGGGAATGCAGCCAGGCATGCAAGCCACAGCATATGCTCCCATGCCTAATGTTCAGCCAAGCATGGCTCTCCCTAGTGAAGGGAATGCTGCAAAAATACAGCCATCTTTGGGACAGCCAATATCAAATGTATATAAAGAATTTAAGGATGGTGGTTCTCATGTCAAGTTTGAGACATATAATGGAGTACAGGACAGGTACAAAGCCCTCACATTCCTTCAACAGTTTGATGCTGCATTTCTTGGGGGTTTGTTTACAGAAGCATCCAAGATGAGGAAGGTTGCCACATTTTTGAAAGGCAATGCACTTAAGTGGTACACCAACCTTATGCTTCATGGAGATGCACCTGCTACTTGGCTGGAATTTAAGCAAGTGTTCTCTTCTCCTTGGCTTACTCCAACTTTTGAAGTTGAAGTACTTTCACACTGGCATGACTTGTCATACAAACTTCGCAAGAATCTTGATGATTACACCCAGAGGTTTTGGGATGTTTTGCTGCCATTGAGCTCTTACAAGATGTTTCTTTGAAAGAGCAAATAGAGAGGTACTGTTGTGGATTGCCTAGTGAGCTACGTGATTATTGCATCAAAACCAAGGTGGGTTCTATGACTCAATTAATTGAGAATGCAAGGACAGCATATGCATGGATGCATGAGAAGAATTTGGGCTTTATGGACAGCAAGAAAGAAGACAACAAACGGGCTGCCAAACACCAGGATAAGGACATCAAATCTGAAATAAAAATTATGGCAAACGACCGTTTCAAAAGGGAGGAAAAGCCCAATTCAAAGCTGGTCAAAGGCGTGGACAGCCTAATAAACAGCCCCGTACCAAGTTATCTGATGAAGAGAAAAAGTCACTCATGGAGCAAAACAAATGTTTTATATGCAAAGGAGAGGGACACCGCTCTTATGATTGCCCATCCAAGAAAAGAGACAGGTCAGATGATGATAAGAATGGTGATAAATAGGCTGATCGGAAGGGCAAAAGGCCTAAACCTTCCATAGGACTTCTTCCAGATGTGATTGGGAGTTTGCCACATGCACATGATGAAGAGGAAACGAAAAAGGCTGAGATGTGCAGAGCATGGGGAAAATTCAAAAATCAGAATTGTTTGTTTTTCTTTGATTTTGGGGCAAAGGCGAATTTCATAACTCCTGATATGGCAGGAAGGCTTGGCATCAAGCCTGAGGAAATGGGGCCATCCAGCATGTGTGATATGGCCAACCCTAAACTCAACACACCTGTCACTCCTATCATTGGCAAGTTGAGGATGCATATCCAGGGATATCAGGATGCAGAGGACTTCTACATTATGCCTTTGCCAAAGTGTGATGCTTTGCTTGGGATGCCTTAGATGTACAGGGTGGGGGCTGATGTGCAGATGAGAAACAAGAAGATTTCTTTAACTCATAGAGGCAAAAAATCATGTACTTGATGTAAAGTTGAAAGGGGAGTCCATCCCTTTAGTTTCAGCTTCTTGTATTTCCAATGTAATAAAGCGTCATATTTCAGCGTACTTGATTTTTGTCAAAGAGGGCTTACAAGAAGATCAAATATGCCTTGCAAAGAAGTCAAGACAAGCAGAAAAGAGCAGCAGATAAGCACCGCAGGGAATTGGTATTCACAGAAGGTGATTGGGTTTTGCTACCCTTTCAAAAGGCAAGGCTGAAAAATAAGAAAGGCAAGGAAAGGTTGTACACAAAGCCAAACATGCGTTACTATGGTCCTTTCCAGGTTTCTGAAAAGATAAACGAGGTAGCTTACAGGCTGAAGTTGCCTCCGCATTGGAAGATACATAATGCCTTTCATGTGAGCTTATTAAAGCAATATCATGGAAATATTCCCCAGGATTTACCTCATGAGGTGCAGCCTGAAGTGGAAGAACAGGATGAACTTCTGGTCCCAGAGCAAATTCTAGCACACACAGATAGAAAGCTCAAGGGTAAAGTTATCCGTCGCTACTTGGTAAATTTTCAAAATTACCCATCACTTGATGCGAAATGGATGGAGGAAGGTAAACTGGCAAATTCACCTAGGATATTGCAGCTTTACCTTGATGCTTTCCAGTTAGAGCCAACTGCGGTCCGGGCTCCTACAGGTAGTTCAGCAAAGCGAGCGTCTGGAGCATTACCTGGTGTTCAAGAGGGGGGTAGCACCTCCACTCCCTCAGTACAGACGGGCTCACCGTGATTTCATGAGGTCGCTTGATAACACTGTATGTTTCATCCGAGATACTGAGCTGACAGTATTTCTACTGTGAGACTTCATGATATTGATGCATCTTGACTATTGATTGCCGAGGATCACATAGATTTTGAGCAGTGTATATGGATGGATGCATGCCTCTCCTAGCCATATTTTCACTGTCTCTGTATACTATAGTTGCGGCTTTCTTGTATACTCTTTCATGCTATATTTCATGCTCACTCCTGTGTTTTGGGGTAGCAAACTGTGGTTTGCTGTTTCAAGAGAGGGGTATGTCACGGGGGCATGAAATTCTAAGTATTCTAATGTACTACAAGACCGTGACAACTTTGGTTTTAAAAGTCCAAGCATGGGCTTAATAATGTGTAATCAAACGCGGCATGGTGCCTAGCACATAAGCGTAATTAATCCCTAGGCCCAAAGGCATTCCAAGGAATTAAAAGAGTGGTTGTTGGGAAATGATGATGTGGCATTTTTAATGGGCCCCCTAAAGGGCCATGTACCTTCAGTGGCCCCCCTAGAGTTCCAGGTAGCTCTAGTGCCTTCTACATGCTCCTTTGCCATTCCTGGACCTTCCTGGGCCTGCTAAACTTCACATGTGTGGTTTTCTCTCTCATCTTCTCCCTTTGTTGAGATTTTGGACTGGTTTTTCAGCCTCCTTCAGCTGAATTCCGTTTTTCTTCATAACTCCTCACCCGTTTGGATTCCTCGACTTCCGTTTGGCCCGATGGCTTCCCCTCTGCCTCCCCTTCGTAGTGATATGCTTTTCCCTCCGTGCATTTGGTAGAACGGGCAAAGCTGAGCACTTCTTTTGCTGGTTGAATTTGCAAAAGTGGCTTTTTCTGGACCTTTTTGCTTCTACCGCCTCCTGGGCCTCTCCTCTTGCAAAGCTACAGCTTTCTGTTGAATTTCGAATGATCCCACACGCTGGTTGACTGGTTTTTCGCAGTTTTGGAGGACTTTCCGGCGATGAAACTTCTCCAAAACCTTCTCAATGCATTCCTCTCTGAAGCACGCTTTTTTGAGCCCAAGAACTCCCATTTCTTCGCGACAGAAGTGCTTCTTTTCGCATTTTTCAGTGGAATTCTTGCAGGTCGGCTCTTGTAAATGCTCTTTCTTCATGCTTTTGCACTCCTCTTTGGCTGAGAATGCAACTGGGCATTGGCTACTATGTCCTCTTGGCGATTGAGGACTTAGTTGGAGTTTTCAGGGCTTGGTGGGTTGTGATTTTGCTGCTCCAATTTCTTTTTGCCATAAGCTATTGGTTGGCCTCGTGTGCCGCCTCTTTCTTGGCTCACAGGTGCCCAAGCAGTGCTACATGAGTCATTCTTTGGTTGGGTACTTTGCTGATTTTATTTTGGAGCTTTGAAAAGCTTTGTGAATGCCATCTGGAAACCACTCAAAGAGAGTGCAGCTGGGGTGCAGTGTAATTGCATCTAGACAGCCAATGGAATTGCACTCGGAAAAGAGAATGCCTTTGGATTGAGCCTATGGGTTAAGTGCACTTATGTGATGGTGTTCTATGCTTGAAAGCCTTGCGAAGGCTTAGTGAATTGGGGCTGCGTGCCCAATTGCAGGGAAAGTCTCCCTGATGCAACTTGTAATCACTTCACTGTGAAATATAAAGAAATACCGAAAGGGGTGCCACGGTGTTTGGGGCCAATCGGGTGCACTTGTCTATGTTTGTTGAGCAGGAGCATTCTAGCCTCCATCCGTTTTTCAGTGGTTTTGTTTGTGAACAAATGGGTAAATGCCAAATGGTGATCATGCAATGGTTAATGGTTGTGATATATGCTTTGTGAGCTGTAAATAAGTGTTGAAGTGATTAAAGGTTTAGTTCCACTACCCTCTGAGTGATTAGAGGCTGGTTTCACATGATCTCATTAATCGCCTCTTCCTCCTACGTCTGTGTTGACCCTCTTTTTTCCTTCGTGATTCTTCTTGGGAGCTTCCATGGGTAACCTTACCAAAAGCATCTGGGCATGGGGAAATGCCACGTGGCATTCCCCCCCTTCATTTGACCCTAGCCCCCTTTAGTGGGGCTCTTTTTGGAAGCCCCTAGCATGAAAACTAAGGGTGTTTAACCCCCTTCTTGTTCCAAACCACCCCCAAGGCACAATTTCTAGGGATTCTAACGCATCAAGCAACCCATGACCTCGCTCTTTGTTTTTCCAGGGTTTTGCCCACATGCAGGCCAACACGCATGCGCCAAAAATCACACCCTCGTGACAGTGGAGACCTCCTAGTTCTCACCCTAAGTCCATAATGTATAAAGCTGGAGTAGATCCAACCGTACGATACAGTTGATCTCATCTCGCGGGATCTGGAGGAGCGGGTATCCAAGCTGCACTACGTTTGGATGACACTAATGCCAACATCGGTAGCCTCCAACGAGGCAAGGCCCATACCCTGTGAAGATATGTCACCATCTAAAAGATGGCATTAGTCTAACGCTGTCTCATAGCTAACTCTGCCTGTATGATCTGATGAGGAATCGAGGGCTTAATCGAAATCATCCCGGATCCAATAGTAACGCGTAGCCTCTCGAATCTGCGCCACTCGATCACCAATAGGTCACTCCCTCAGAAGGGTGCTACATACATTGCTATCGGCCTCACCCGTGTATCAAAAACCATCCCTTCGTCAAGGGGTCCTAAAAGTGTGCCTGGAAGCACGGTCTCTTTAGTCAAGCTAGAACTTCCTGCCCTCATGTGAATCGTGCCAACCACGTCAGTCATCGTGAAGACTGGCCCTACAAAGACTGCCTCAAGATAGGTATATGATTGTACAATCCCCACAAGCTCTCTTTAGAAGTGAAGCTATGTAGATGAATTATTGCACGTGAAGTGTTGAAGATCATAACCTTGGTCTTGCCAAGTTGATCGTCAGGTCTCTCTCCTTGCAAAACACCTCTAGGGCCTCTAGATGTCTCTATAGACTTGCTACTAAAGAGGAGATGAGAACTAAGTCATCTACATACAGCAATATCCATATCATCTGATCCCCCCTCCTAGGCGATCAATGAAAGTCATAATCTCATCAATGTAGAGCCCGACGTGTTCAATGAAAGTCATAATCTCATCAATGAGAGGGGACATCCTTGCTTCCCTCCGATCGTGCTCTCAATCCAACCTGATAGACCTCTCGAGGCACATACGCTCCCTCTGTCTAACTCATATGGGCTCATCACTCCCAAATCATGACTCCCAATATCTGCATCTCTTGGAGTCTCCAAATCATACGGGCTCATGGAGCTGTGTCAAAGGCCTTCCGAAAGTCTACAAAGCAAGAGTAGACTTTCTAGGATCTCGGTCTTGCATTCTCGATGACAGCCCAGAGGTCAAGATGTGGTCAAGGGTGCAATGCTGCTACCAAAAATCAGCATGTCCCAATGCCCACTGTCCATGTGCCTCTGTGTATGAGCTGATCTCTCTTTTAGCATCGACCCATAGATCTAGGAAAGTGTGTGGCCTATCATGAGTGTGTGGTAGTTCCCCCTATCAATGGGATCCCCTGCCTTGTGTATTGGCACAATGGTTGTGGTACCCCAAGCAGGGGAAGTTGTGGCATACCACATGATTAAACATATGTGCTAAGATTGGGGCCAAAACCTCCTGCCCATGTGCAAAGTACTATGTCTGCAGCCGCTCATGGTCATGGGCTTTGTAGGTGTGGAGCCGACGCAATGCATTCTGTGCAACAAACAAGATAGACGTGATAGGCCTAGGCAAGGAAGACATATCTGGTAGTGCCTATATGGGACGTCATAGAGCGAGGTCACGCACTTGTGCCAAACACCCAGATCAGTAGGGGATGGGTTATCCCTCAGAGAGAAGCGCCCATGCAAAAGTGGGATCCCCTCCTCAAAAAGATCTAATCATCTCATCCATCCTATGTGAGAGGAAAGCTCGTCTCTTTCAGCATGTCAAGCAACTGCGTGCCATGTGTCTACCACATGTGCAAACCTTTTTAACCCTCTTGGGTGTCCACATTAATTTCTAGTCACTTCTTTGCCCCTACGTGCATGACTAACAAACCACCCCAAACAAAATATGCGAGGTCCATTAAACCTTCCAGTCATCTCGGAACCCATCAGCAAGGATCTTGACAAATAGATACATAATTATCTCAACAACCATCTCTCTAAGGACTTTATGTCACTAGTCAGTCCAAGGTCCTGTTACATTCAAACTGGGGGTAGTAATAGGCTTCCATATGGAGAAGTTGGAATGGCTATTGGTGATCGATCTTTTCGTCATTGGCTAAGACAAAGTGGATACGACAGCGAGACCCTACTCTTCACGGTTTCTTGTTGTATGTTGTTACATTGCTACTGCCACAATGCCACCCAATGTTGACCATTGGTTTGGAAATGACTCCTACGAGTTGCAATCTCTCTTTGCCTACATAGATTGAGTAGATCTCTCTTTCATTGGCTCCATAGTTACCACGCGTTCCGACATCCAGAACACCATTCCAGAAGCAAGCCGGAACCGGAACGGCCCCGGAACACCCCCAAAAAAAAAATTTGCTCTATGAAAGTTTCAAATAGGTGTTTTAGAGCTTATATAGAATATTTAAAGTTGTAAACTGTTAGTTTCTTTCATTTCTAACATAGTTTTATCATATGATGATGTGGCGTGTATGACGTGGCATTCCGGTTCCCGTTCCCCTGTTCCCCCTTCTCGTAACGCTCCTGTTCTGACACCAGAACGTTCCCGTTCCCCGGTAACTATGAGTAGCTCACGTGCTTAAGTACAAAGTTTCTTTCTTAAAAATCGTTACAAGAGAGCTTCATTCAAGCCTCCATGGTGCCTGGCCTGCTCCTTTCATGTTGTTGTTCTTGCATGTGCACAATTGATTTGATGTCTAGGGGAGTGAGGGGCAAAGGTTCAATTTTATAGGCTGGGAAGAGAAGCTGCAACAACCTGATCCCTTGTAGTTGAGGCTGCTGGCTGACCGACCCATGGTTTGCTCAAACCAGATCGTTGAACCAGCTGGTACCAGGTTGGTTGCTGGCCGATCAGGCCCACCACCAGCCAAAGTGGCTGATGTGGCTGATTGCCCAGCTTAGGTCTCTTGAGCAAGGTATTAGGTGGCCCACACAGTCCCATTATTGTGGCTACCCCATGGGCATACATGCATGTCCTACATGGTCTCATAAGTCCCCCTACTAAAGGTATACCTTTGTAAGACTAGAATATATCCAATCATACAAATTTAGATTTTTGGCCTGCCCTGGGGGGTAGGGTTATGTAAAGTGTCACACTCCTAGAGAAACGAAAAACATGTGGTTCTGATTGGTTATTTTTGTTGTGCCCTCATTGGTGGCTTCGATTTTCTATTTTTGTTCATCCCCCTTTCTCTCTTGTTGATATTTTGGTCCCATCATTTTCTCCCCCCCCTCTCTCTCTCTCACCTCTCATCCCTCTCTCTCTCTCTCTCTCTCTCTCTCTCCTTCTTTTGCTGCTTCTTATTCTCTCTCTTCTTCTTCTTCTTCTTCTCTCTCTCAGCTTCCAGGGCAGGCCTTTTGAATGTATTCAACTTGTTTGTTGTTCTAAAGTCCAAAAATCTACACAGAAAATAAAAGAGAAAACGAAAGAGAAGAAAAAGCAACAAAAACTTTTTTGAAAAACAAAAGGAAGACATACTTAGCAAGCAAAGCAACACTTATGTCGTCATCAGTGCCCAAGCATAAGCAGCTATACTGGGTTTCTAAAGAGCTCACATATTAATGCAAATGCACACATGCACAGAGGGTAGATGCATAAGTAGTTCTGGCCCTTTAGGGTCAACCCATAGTCAGCTTAGCATTTCCGTAAGGACAGCCCCAATCCTTGGGAATATTCAAAAAGATTTTCTTAGCTCCCACACCATGCCCATGTCAAGCTTGCTTCCTTTGAACATCAGTATAGGTTCAATCGGCAGTCTACGAGGAGCCCCAGTTAGGGCGATTAGTGGGGAAAATGTTGCAGTCGAACAAGCTAACGGTAGGTACGTTAATAAACGCCCAGTATTTCCAAGGAAACACACCAATGTGATGACTAATTCTGTATATTCAGGCAAGTCCTCTAGTCTACACAACGTCCGCAAAAGGGTGCAGCAGACGCATTCGCAGTGGGTTCCGGTACAGAAATCCAAGTCCAGGTAATTTGCAGCAGGAGATCCAGAAAGGCTAAGTGCCTCGTCCTGTATGATGCGTGTGGTTACTCGAATATTCAATCAATGCTCTAATACCAACTGCAAGGTAGTTTCTGTCTTGGTACAGCTGTAGGTCAATGCAAAGTAGATACTACTTGGAGCTTTGAACACCGGTTTTGAACAGAGTGAGCCTCGTAAAAGCGTGGCCCAAACAAAGTCTTAGAATCCTGCTACACAAGTCAGTTCACAATCAGTTGCCGTGTCAAGGTTTCAATCAATTCGCAAGAATCTCTTCAGGTCAAATCTATGGGACGAATTTGGTCAACTGTTGGGTGACAGTCCGCATTTCCAACTGGTGTGTAGGCTTGCGGACTAGAAACATGGACATCCACGGCCATATCTGCCAAGATCATAACATCTGTAGAGAGTAGAGGATCATAATGCTGTACTCTCAGAATCTGGGAAAATGGAAAAATTGAACCGCGATTTTCAAAAATGAACAAACAAAACACAGGCTGAAGCTAAGAGAAAAGGGGGGGAAAACGTGAATTTTCATACTTGTTGATCTGCGCAATGGCACCATCGAAAAAGATAACGGAGGTATCATATTGCCCTTCCAAAGCGTACTCGCGAGCCAACTTGAGGTGCTCCTGAAGCCCAGCGATGGCGCCAACCATCCTCCTGCTGTGGGTCTGATATTCTGAGAGTGAAGGATGTGAGCAAAAGCAGGAAAGGGGATCATACCAAAAGGCGAATGGTGAGGGTGGAGAATGCGGGAATGGGAGAAGGGAAGAGAAAAGAGGTCATGGAGTGGGAGGCAACAAAGGGATGGTGAATTTTGGGAGCAATGGCAAAATGTGGAGAGGAAGAAGGAATTGCAAACTTCAAAGGGCAAATGCAGGTGCAAGGAAGCTCAACCAGTGTGGAGATCATACATACATGAGATTCAGCTCTCCACTTCCTCTTTGATTTTATGCAATGCAATGCCATCTTATTTGATTGATTCTCATGCACATTTCACTTTTGCAACACTCCCAAGAACACTCTCTTGACAGCCACATCCCAACCACATCCAATTAAAATTCTCTCATACTCATTGAGTAATTATATTGGTGACTCCAAATGCAGGTGGGACTCACAGAGTGTGGAAATCGAAAAATGAATGTAAAGAAAAATCGAAAAATGGATGTAAAGTAAACAAACTGTAGAGGAAGAGCTTTAGAGATGGTGACTGATGGGATGCATGGATCTCAACAAACAAAAAAGATTGATGGGATGCTTGGAGTGATTCGATTTCGATGCATTTCACTTTGCTTTTCAAAGACACCAAGAACACTACCCCGCCACATTCCAACTAACATTAGTTAAGTAACATACGAGGAAGCCACAATAGCAGCAGTAGCAAAGTGGTAGGGCTGCGTGCTTACCTAGGCAGTAGCCCTCATAGGGGCGTTGAGGCAAGGCGAGTGCCCCTAGATAGATGGATGAAAAGAAAACAAACTCCAGAGAATGAGCTCTTGAGATCCTGATTGATGTGAGATGCGTGTATTGATTGATTTGATGCACATTTCACTGTGCAAAATTCCAAGAACACTATTGAAAGCCACATCCCAACCACATCCAATTAAAATTCAATTAAGTGATATACAAAATGAGTAGTCATTGGCATTTACACCAAAAGCCCCGCTCGGCTCTCGATGCTTATACGTCGCCATGGTGAATCTTGGGCATGTAGCTAGAAGTTGTGGGTTCAAGCCCAAGAGGTCTTGGCTGCCCAAGTTTTGGGCAGGCGGCATGATGTTATGGCCTCCCCATGTGGCTAAACATCACTGCATTTTTGGCTAGCGGGTGAGCAAGCTGGCGGTGTGTAAAGAGCGTCATACTCAACACCAGCGCTCCCAAAATTTGGCTTGAAGTGTATTTTTCCAACGGCTGAAATTGAAAAGTCCTGAGAAAATACGGTTTAGCATATAAAACTCCCACTTGAAATCGGTTGGAATCGAAGGTTGCCTATATTTTTAAAGGATAGGATTTGCATAATTTAGTTGCAAATCCCACTAAGAGTATAATTTTTAGAGACTTTTATGATTCGATCCTAGTTAAATCTTGATATTACCTTTACTTTTCAATGCTCCAAAAAAAAATTTCCCAAGCACCAGTCCCAATTTAAATTTGAGGTTGCCTTTAATTTTAAGGGATAGAATGTAACGTTCCTATGCAGGTAATGATTGATTCATTTTTCAATCAATGGATCAAAAACACTAGGAATAATACCAAGCTCAATGCGACTTGAAAGCCACATTCGAACCACATCTAATTAAAGTTTGTTAATTGACATACAAATTGAGTAATCACATTTAGTTTCCCTTGCCATCATAGACAAACCCCAAAAACCTTTATCCTCTAATTCCTTGGCACTATTTTCAATTGATGTGAACTAATATCACAACTTTTTGCTACATCAGTTAGTCCATTAACAAACATGGATCCCACAACAAGCTGTTAAGAAGACAATGGAAATTGATTTGATAGATGAAGAGACAAGCACCTAAAAACTGAGCACAAATAACCATCTTCTAACCTTTGAAGAATTGCAAAAAGGGCTTTATAGAAGAAAGGTCATGTGTCTTCGATTTGATAGATGAGCATACAACTTGGTCTTTGATTGGAAGAATAACGAATCGAAGACTCAATCAAATACAACTTTTAGAAAAAAGACAACAATGGAGCCAAAACTTAAGCTGTTCACAAGCTATTAAGTTCCTAGCCTATGTTAAAGCATTCATGATTAAATCTATTGTAAGTTTCTAGGCAATTAATGTATGCTAGCTATCATGAAGCATGTTGCAAATATATGGTGGCTAATGAAACCAATGTAGAAAGTTTTTGGCAAAACTACGTGAACCAAAAATCCCACATGATAGAGTCTAAACAAAGGGAGACCCAACAAGTAATTCCATTGAATTTTGGGGGTATAACAAGGTACCCTTATATCTTTCATTACAAATTGAGCAATAACAGTGCATAAAGGGTCTCAAATGAAGTTTAAGTCTAAATGATAGCCATATAACACAATAACAAATACATAATGTTTCACAATTGAACCAGCTCAAATCAAATTGATAGATTCTTTTGTCTACTTTACCATTGGTTGAAGGTTTACTAGGTCCCCACAATTGAAAAAATTCAAACACGTATTGATTAGTGAAAAAATGAGGAGGGGAGGGTGGAAAGGCAAAGGGAGAGGTAAAAAGGAGAGTGATTAATGAGGGTTTCCCTCTATTTATGAGGGGAGGGGCCCCCTCCTCTCTTATCGGACCTAGTATACTATGCTTCTTTCACAATACCTTTATTTATCCTAGTGGTAAGATTTTCAAAGTACATAGTAGATATTTTGAGTGCAAGTTCCCCCTTTACACAAAGTTTTGAAGCGATCCCTCTAACTAAAAAAATAAAGGCCTTTTCAATTGTCTTTCACCTTAAGTAAGTCATATGCACGAAATAATTTGTTGACACTAAGGGCCTTTGGAATAGGGAGGTGGAATAAAGGCCTTTTCAATTTCCTTTTGCCTTAGGTTACATTGTATGTATAGAATAATTTGTTGAGATTAAGGTACTTTAGAAAAGCTAGATGGAAAATATGGATGAGCAAACTAATGGAGGATTTAGGTGAGAGATCTTAGGGGGAATGTCTATTAGTATGAGCATTTCACCCCTTCCAAATCAAATGGTATTACATGTTTCATTTAAAACATTTTTGAATGCAATTGGATGCCTAGACTTTATGGTCTCCTACATCTTATTCTGATCTCCTCTTTCTTCAAAGACTGTTGCCTCTAAGGTGCTCTATTGAAGTGAGTGGATAATGTTTCTTATCTCCTCTTCCTTCAAAGACTTTTACCTCTAAGGTGCTCTATTGAAGTGAGTGGACAATGTTACAAGGTCATGTGCTTCGATGAGAGCATCACTAAAACAAACTCTTAGTAATGGCATCATCATGACTTGCACCTTCAAGGAGGGACATGTGTCAAAGTTTTAGTAATTTCACCATATTCAAGAATTGTGTGCATGCGCGCACATGTGTGTGTGTGTGTGTGTGTGTGTGTGTGTGTGTGTGTAACAGGATTTGAGGACTTTTAAGAAAGAGGAGCTTGAAGGAATTTCAAAGATATTTAAAGAAAACATTTTAATAATTTTAAAGAAGAAGAAAATTAAAGACAGAAGTTTAAAGGAAGAATTTAAAGAAATAATTTTAAAGAAGGAAAATTAGAAAATTTGGGAAGAATTAGGGAAAATAGAAAGGACTTGAAGGAATTAGGAAAAATACTAAGCAATATGGAGAAATAGAGAAAAAGTAAGATAAGAATTAAAGAAAAAAGGGGGGAAATTGGGACAATAGCAAAAAAAAGGGGGGGAAATCTAGAAAAAAATAGAGGAAAAAAGGAAGAAATAGGGAGAAATAGGGAACAATTAGGGGGAAATAGGAAATTAGGATAAAATTAAATAAATTATGAAAAAATGGGGAAAAAGAGGAAAAGCAAAACTTAGGGAAAATAGGGAGAGGAGAAGTCTGCGAGAATTGGACTTAGGAAATTTAGGAAAAAGAGAGAGGAGTGGATTAGTGAGAGGAGAAAATAGGGAAATTGGAAGAATTAAGGGGAAGTTGAGAGAGAGAGAGAGAGAGAGAGAGAGAGAGAGGAAACATAGAGAAATATATAAAAAAAGGAAATTAGACAAAATAGAGAGAAAAAATAATAGGAAATTTTAGAAAAAATAGGGAATTTTTAGAAAAATAGAAAAATATTAGGACAAAAATATTTTTATTTAAAAATACTTTTTAGATTAGGAAAAAGGGGGGGGGGGGGAGTTGAGAAAGGGTGTGAGGGAAATTAGAAGAAAGAGAGGGGAAGGGTAGAGAGTGTGGGAGGAAGTTTTATTTAAAGAGAGAGAGAGGGGAGAGGTACTTTAAAAAGTTTTACCAAAGGGGTAACAAGGGAAAGAATGTAAGTTGCATGGAAAAAAGGAAGAAAAGGATTGTGTGTGTGTGTGTGTCATATGAGTTCTCCCTGCCTAGAAGATCACGCATAAGGGAAGAGAAATTTTGTCATACAACAGAGTCTACAAAGAATACATGGGTCGAGGTGACACCAAACTGGAAGGCACAAGCATAATTTGAGGTTCAATCATAGAAGCTCTCAACTGCTATTGAAATAATATTTCAAAACATGGTAATTGAATTGGTTGTAAAAGATAGCATACAGGTTGACGTGAGAGAATTTCGCGCAACTATGAAATAGACGAGGGGATTGTCATGTTAGTTGTTATGACATTGGCTGAGAATTTAGTCTTATGGGCTAGAGTTCTTTGACAAAGCTATGGAAGTAAGCAAGTTGTAGGGTAAGAGGCAGAGAGATCCAAGTCCTGACATAGACAAAAAGTCCTCCTGTGACGTCAACCTGCCAAAACAAAAACACAAAGCCACATCATCAGAGAATATTCAAGAACTTTTTTAAAAAGCCAATTCATTAGCTTTTTTTACCCCCCTCTCTCTTTTGAAAGGTCCAAGGTCCTTCTCACCCCTCTTTCTCTCAAAGCTTCATTACCCACAAACTTTCAAACTCTTAGCCTCACCTATTTCAAAGGAAAGGACTGGAAAGTGAAAGGGACTCCTAAGGGACTTTGGAGTCGAGAACGTGGAAAGCAAAAGAGTGGGATCAAAAGGTGAGACATGGATCAATAGAACGATATAACTTCAAAGATGAATCCAATGCCTCAAACAAATAACAAGGAAGTGGGCATCATATTTTCTCTTTGTTATAAAACCTTTTTCTTTATAATTTCTAGAAAACTCTTATTTCAAAATGACAAGTCCAGAAAGAGATGAAATGATTAGGGAGAGTGAGGAAAGGGTGAGAAAAGGAGAGGCTATAGTTGAAGAGGAAATAGATGAGGGGACTCATAATGATACTATGGAAATTCTAGATATAGATAACGGCGATTATGGAACTCCATTTTTGGATTTCATGAAATTAGAAAATCAAACACAAAGCATAAAATGATACATTGAAGACCTAATTGAAGCCACATCTAAGCTACCTGATTCTCAATCATAATGCCTATGGCAAAGTCACCGACTGCTCCAAGTCAAGTTGAGAGGTCTACCTCGGCTTAAGGAAACCTTGAACATTCTTAAGGATTTAAAACCACCAATTCTTAATGGGAAAGATAAAGAACAAAACAAGGATGCCATAAACATGTTCTTGCAAAAGGGGCAAGATTTCCATCGACTTAGGAACACTCCTCTTGAAAATCAAGTTGTGGAAGCGAGTCTTTCCCTCAAAAATAAGGCCTATAAATGGTGGATGAGCCTTAGCAAAAATGATAGGATTCCTAGGTACTGGGTTGAGTTTGAACAAGCTTTCTTAAAAGAACTTTTACCTGAAAATGAGCTGGAAAGGGCTTGGAAGCTTAGGGAAATTGTAGCACAGGCAAGAATACTTTAGTCCAATACATAGCAAAGTATAGGGATGTAGTCCTTAAGTTGAAGGGAATCATTAAATTCCAAATATAAGGAGTTTCGTGAGAGGTCTGAAAGACACCTACAAGGTTGAGGTGGAAGAAATTCTCCCCAGACCTTTGAGGAATATGCCCAAATCTATGATGACACTACCGGGAAATCAAAAGCTAGAACTTTGGAACAAACTAGTTTTGTTCCTAGGTTCAATAAATTTCCCAATCTTAAAAGGAAGGGGTACCTCAAGAAGGAGGTTTCTCAAGCACTATCCAAGAAACCTCAAACAAAAAGATATCCTTTCTTGAAGAAAGAGGATTATGAAAAGGCCAAGCATGTAAATCTTTGCTTTAAATATTTGGGCAAGAATCATGCTACTTGGAGCTACCCTAGAAACAAATAAGCAGGAGCTAAAGCCCCAAATAGACCTCCACAAAAACAAATTCATGCGGTGTAGGTGTTATAGCTTAAAGATACTGAAAAATACATAGAGGTAGAGGTTTATCGTGAGGATAGCACCTATATGTGTCATTTATTGTTACTCCTCATGACTTAATGAGGATGCATGAAAAAATTAAGGGGCAAAAGGTTAGAATTATGGTCGATGATAGTGCCACACACAATTTCTTAAACTATTCATTAGTTTAGAAATTGAAGTTGTCTGAGAGTCCAAGTGCCCACAAATATATGGTCTCTCTGGCAAAGGATAGTGATAAGAAGGTTTGGGACACCATGATTCATGGTGTAGAGTTGGACATTCAAGGCTGTCAAGATGCCTTGGATTTCCAAATAATGCATCTCGATAGAACAAATGTTGTTCTTGGAAAACCCATTATAATTAAGAAGTATGGCCATTTTACCTAAAACTTAAGAAAACAACTTGAAATTTTGGTGTTAGTTTGACCTTAAACCTTTAGGTAGAACTCAAAGATATGGCTGGCACAAAAGGGGTGGTTCCGTCTGTTATAAAAGACCTTGTAGAGATTAGTGCTGCAACTAAGGGCAAGGCCATGAAGGAGCTGACGGAGACACTGAGATCGCTAGTGACATGGCCTACGATGACAGCAGTGCAGTATGCAAAAGCCAAGGAGCTGAAGGAGTCCAGAGTGGAGGAGCTGTTGGTGCTGGAGGATGTGAAGGTGTCGATGGATGCAATAAGTTAGGTAGCTGTATTCATCAACCTGTCAGATGTGAATGCCAAGACAAAACTCTACATGTAAATCATTGTATATGGCTAGATAAACTAGCCTCTCAGTCTTGTATCCTTGTCCATTGGCGTATTCACTAGTGTGTAGATGTTTACTGTTTACATATTCTTACTTTCACGTGAAGGCTGATCATAAAAACAATGTTGTTTTGGTTTCATAATTTCCAAGGTTTCCAATTTTAAGCATTTGCCTTAATTGTGGAAGGAGATCCAAAGGAGACTCCATCCTGGCTGATAATTATGATCTAACATATGATCTGACATATGGTCTGACATCTGCCTATTGTGACCTTAGCCCAAGGGAGGTCTAATTCAAGGATAAACAAAGAGATGGTAGCATGCCATCTCTTAATGAATGCATGCTTCTAGTCCTTTGGTGATTGCATAAAGCATTGGATAGCTTTCAGTGAGATACAATTGGTTGCCATGTTTGGTTACGGCCTTGGATTAATGGCAAACTATTAGGCATGATGCTATGAGTTCCCATTATCATCAGTCTTTGCACAACTTCGACCCATCTTTCGCTGATGAGAAAGTGATGTCATTACAGTTTGTCACAAGTTGAACTAAAAGGTGTGATAAGTCTTAGTGCCAATCTGACATGGTACGAGCAGGACCTTTGATTATTTATTATGTCTTTATTTATTCCTTTATTTATTTTTTCCTTTGACACAACACAAAAATGCAGTGTTACAAATATTGATACTGGTTTTGCCTATTGGCATGATATCATATTATACGCTTGGAACAGATGAAAAATGTTTTGATTAGAAAGTTGTTACCAATGATGAAGAATTGAAAAGTAATATTATAGATACAGATACTATTACAAATGATGAAGTATTGAAAGATATTGTTATGGATACATAAACTATTACAAATGATGAAGTATTGAAAGATACTGTCATAGATACAAATATTGTTACAAATAAAACACAAAAATACATTGTTACAAATATTGATACTGGCTTTGCCTATTAACAATATTAGCTAGTTATAGATTCTAGCCACCTTGAGTGAATATATATAGAGCAGAGGAGGGAGATGAGATGGAGACTCAAGGGAAAGAGGGAGAAGGGGGTGTTGAGTGGAGGGGGAGGCGAGGGAAATGGGGAAGAGGGAATTGAGTAGGAGGGTTGAGAGGGGGACGGCTAGAGAAAGAGGGGAGGGGAAGGAGAGGCATAGAGAGTAGGAGCTGAGCAGAGGGAGAGGAGGGTAGGATAGCTAGACAAAGGGAGGTGACAAGGGCAGAGGGTTACCTAGATGAAAGCTTAGGTTAATTGAAAAAATGAGGGAAGGGAGATACAACTAATTAATTCAATAGCATAGGAGCGGTTAGGAGATAAAATTTGATAACATTAACTCTAGTAGTAATAAATACAAAGATAATTGTACATGCCCTAATGAACTAGGAGGCATTGCATTCAAGCATTCATGCTCTCTTGTTACAGTTTCAGCATTTGATCCAGATTCAGAGTTGGATGACCAAGGTTGCCCAATTTAGGTAGAAAACGTTGCTAAAATGGCAAGAGAGGACAATGGAATTCCCATAACATTCACAGCTTTATGGCATGTATTGAAGTTGTCAAAAAGTCTCCCAAAAAGACATACAATAAAACAACTCTATGAGGGTTGCTTGTAGAAGAAATGTGAATGGGATCCAAATAAATAATGCTTAATAGAGGTGGAGGTGAGTAAAATTATTAATTGTTGGAAATCAAGAACTTGAAGTGTAAAAAAGAAGCATTGTTATGATGCTGGAAAAGGTATCGCAATCCTTGAAATAAAAGATAAAATAAATCAAGATAAAGCATATGAATTATATTCATTGGGCCTGCTAAGGAGAGGTCATTTGAACTCAAAGTGTAGTGTAGAGCAAGGAGTGGTCAGACCAAGATATGTAGTTTGTTCTTGCTACTCTATTCTTGATGAGTGTGTTTGTTTAGACATGATCAAGAGTGGAGCCATGGTTGTTGGTGTGTTGATGAGTTTCTCCATTTTGTAGGGTTGGATGTTGTGCAGTTTTGTCATGTTCATTGTTATTTTGTTGTAGTCAATGTTGAAGTCTAGCAAGATATAAGTCAAAGTGTTACCCTTATTGTGGGGTCAATGCATGATCGGGTGTAGCCAATCCCAAAACTATTTTAGGGCATTTTGTGGGCTACAACACAATGCATTAGTGGGTGATATTTTGAATACTCGCGCTGTTGCACTAATTTTTTTGGGCGTAATGGCTGCCTTACTGGCATAATAATGAAACAAAGTCTATCAATTTTTTTCTCTTTGAATACCACATAGCTCGACACATGTGACTACACAAGTAGTTCTGCCCTCCTTCATGCATTCTCTATGGTGCATCTTTGTATATCACACTGTCCACAGCCTGTCCTGTCATCTACTCTCGCAGCTCGCCACTTGTCATCTATGTGCAACTCTCCCACCCTTATCTAGATTCATACCCACCATGCTGACGTTGGCTTTTGGTGTGACCACCATGTTGGTTCTTGGAGGTGGCTTTAGCTACTCCTAATTAAACCAAAGAAAATGTATTTATGTTAATTGGCTAGGTCATGTGAGACTCGTGTTGGAGTCCCACAATTGTTCATATATTTTGGATTGAGTTTAAAACAGCAACCACTGCACTTGTTCTATTTGTTGTTTATCCTGAACTAGGTAAAATGTATTTCCTTGCAACAACCACAACGGTTCTATTTTAGTGTGGTCATTGCACAAAGTTAAACATTCTTCTTAATCCTAAACAAAGGAAATACATTTTCTTTAAATTTAAGCCTAAACCAAATGGAAATTTGTTTCCTTGTGTAACCACCGCACTAGTGCTATTTTAGTGTGTGTTGTAGTTAATCCTAAACAAAAGAAAATATTTTTCCTTGCAATCACCATGCTAGTTCTTGGAACGATTTTAGTGTTTCTTGTAGTTAGTCCTAAAACCAAGGAAAATGTATTTCCTTGTGCACCACTTGCTTGTACAATGACTACAACTAGCAATGACCACCACTAGCAATGGCTGCAATAATAATATTATTTATATTAAAGTTGAAACTTAAAAGAGATTACAACTAATGAGTATAGCAACTTGACCATTGATGAGAGCAAAAGTTGAACAAAGAGATTACATCCAAAGACAATTTATATTAACTTAGCAATTGCTGAGAGCCTCATCGAGAAAAAATTCAACAAAAGAGAATACATCTACATCCAAAGAAAATTTATAAAAACTAATGACTCATCAATTGTTAAGAGCCTCACGCAATAAAAATTGAACAAAAGAATCCAAAATATTACATTACGAGTAAAAATTAAACAAAATAGATTTTATCTACATCTAAAGATCACTTATGGGGAGCAATGACCTCCTTTAGTGATGGAAGAGGAGATAGGGTTGCCACCACCTCCAAAGCTTCTCAGCCTGAAGCTGCCAAAGATGGTGACTCCACTAATAGAGATCTAGGGACAAGACCCAATCATGAGACAAACAATACCAGAGAGCAAGATGTAGACATGTAGAAAATGATAAGACAAAAGAGAGTGGATCTAACCAATGTATCGAGCTTCACCCTATACCTGATGGATAAAGACATGCAAGAACTGCAGAAAGGGACAATCGACAAGGGTTTCAAGAGACTACTAGTGGACTTCAGGTTCGCACTAGACACTTCTCACTTTTTCAAAGTGACACAAAGAGAATACAAAATGCGAAAGCTATTTCTTTTACTGCTCAAGCTCAGAAACGTCCTTGTCATGGAGCCCCTCCCCAACATATGATGCAACAGATCAAGAAAGAGCGAGCCTTGTTGGAGGTGTCGAAAGGAACCCATGTGGGAGGTCTCTAAGGAGGTAGCCAAAGCCTATTTAAAGCTCTCGCAACCTTAAAGCAATCAGTGTGGGAGCAACTCTCACCGAGAGTAAAGAGAATCTTCAACGATCCACCCGTCACCACCACCTCCTCAAAAGGAGATCATGAAAAACTCAACCAAATCCTGGCTCTATCAAAGGTAAGCTTCCTATGGTGAAAGTTCACAATGGAATGCTTAATGAAACCACAAAATGGCTTTGTTCCTGCATGGTAGTAGGATATATCCACAGTCCCCGACCAGTTGCACTGTTCCTAGAAGGATGGGTGAGGAATTTTTTGTCGTGAAAAGGGTTGAACATTACTAGCCTTCGCTTCCTAAAGAATAGATACATTGTTTTTCTTTTTAAAAAACCTAAAATGGCATCAGAAGTAGTGCAGAAGGGCTCATGGACCATTAGGATTCAGCCTCTGTTTGTTCAGATGTGAGAACCTACCTTTAACCCTGATACACCTTCGCCCTCCAAAGCACCAATTTGGGTAGAAATCTCTGACGTCCTGCTCTTTAGCTTCCTGTAATTTGAGGCTCTATGCACCCCCCTAGGTCAATTCTTCACCCTTGAAATGGAAAGGTTTATGTGTCCTCATGGACATAGCAACAGACCTAACAAATGCCATTTGAGTTCTAGATGGGGACAGAGTGGAGTTGATACAAAAATTCTTCTACAAGAACACCCCCAACTTCTATTTTCTCTATTCATTAAGGACTGCCCAACTAGGAACAAGTGTAGGAAAGAATACACATAGATACCTACGCCTCACCCATAGGATGTTCATGAAGAAGAAGAATGCCCCCCAACTCACCCCAAAACCAAGAACCATGGGAAGGATAAAGATCAGTGGAGGGAAGTTAGAAAAGAACAACAAGTAGATCAAGTAGATTCAAGAGTGATCACTAACAAAAAACCTTCAGATAGCTCAGAGGAAGAAGAATTCATAGAAAACAATAAGGACTTTGAAGCCCAACTTGAATGAGCAGAACACGAAGCCCTAGATAGAGATGACCCCCCATTTACTCTAGTGAAAGGTAGAAAAACTCTAAAGGTTGAAAGGTAAAGTCTTCAATCAACCCCTCCAAACGAGAAGCCTAAGGATCCAAGCTCCATACAGTGAGAGAAGAGAAGGCTATCAAAAGGCTTCAACCTAGTGCCACAGGTTAATTTCAAGAAGAAAAGAAACAAAAGCAATACCCAATGATGCAAAAACAAGATTTATTCACTTTCCTTAGTATCAATGTCCAAGGATTATCAAATGATCTTAGACAAAAAATTCTCAGAAGATGGATCCATGACAGAGGTCTCAACCCTAACTTTATAGCACTAAAGAAATTCAAGGTCGGGGGATCAAAGCTAAGGTGGCAACTTAGCTAGATTGATGATGAAAGAGAGTGGTTTTGCACTGATCACAAAGAAGGTAGAGGGGGGACAATGCTAGGAGTTGCCAAGCACCTTTCCCAGGTGGTAAGAGGGTTCTTAATCACCTTGAGTCACAATGGAATAGGGTTTGACTTCACGCACCCCAACCTAGGGTGTCAGGTGTTCTTGATCTACACCAGCTAACACTATCCTCCTGGGAGATTTCAATATGGTCGAAAGCACAAGAGATAGATGGAATGGGCTTGGCAACGTTCTAAGAGGGAGTGAGTTGGTAGCCTAGAATAACCTAAAAGATCAAGCTTTCTTGATCGATGCCTGAGAAGACACTGCTTTCACCGAGACTAATAATAAGATAGGATAGAATCATAGAAAAGCTTGACTGGATAGAGCCTACTTCTCTAGAGGACTTTTGGATGACGCTCTTTGTCATAAGGCCAGTGCTCTTCTTTGTCCCTCCCTTTCTTTGACCATAATCACTCTAATATTAATGAACCACCTTAAATTAATCAAAATTCTAGCCACCGTGGTGACTGGAGGTCCGATGGTGCCATCCAAATAATCACAAGCCATCTTAAATAATCAAAATCCAAGCCAATGCGGTGACTAGAGGCCCAATGATGCCATCCAAATAACCATGAGCAATCTGCTAAACCAAAGAGAGAACATGTTCATGCATCAACCAAGTATCTCTACAAGTGACTTATCAAGAGCTCTTGGCTACCATAGGTGATGACACTCAAGAATATTCCACCTAGTTTTGAATGTCGAAGAGATGCTAGATTTGCTTTTTGTTGGGATTATACAGCCAAAAAATGTTGTTTGGAGTCTTCAAAATAACGTGACCTTTTTAAAAACCTTCTCCACCTAGGAAAAGTTGTCTAATGTAATTGTTCTTGGTGATGGAATAGATATAGATATCTCCCCATACTATTTTTGTCCAAAGTTTCATTCAATGGTGTTACTTAGAAAATTTAGTGCAAAAAGATCTTCACAATATAATTTTGTACCTACAGTCTACAAAAAGCTCGCACTCAAAGCTCACAAATAAATATCCCCCAGATAAAGGCATCCAAGATTATGTATTGAAGTTCTTAAAATGCAGTGTCAATATAGCTGAATGCCTTAAGGTAGGAGGTTTCCTACATTGGAGATTCCATCTGGCAAATGGGAAAGCATCTCCATGGATTTTATTGTTGGGTTATCTAGGACATAGAGGGGGCACGACTCGGTGTGAGTAATTGTCGATTGACTGACCATGATGGTTCACTTTATTCCAACCAATGAAAAGGGTAAAAATATGGAGAATATTTATAAATTTTATCGGCTACCAAGCTGATAATGTTAGTGACTAGGATAGCAAATTCAATAGCCATTTTTGGAGGGCTATGTCTTATGAGGTTGGAAACTTCTTTGAATATGAGCACCATGGGCCATCCACAAAGTGATGGTCAAACTGAAAGGGTCAATCAAGTCATTGAGGATATGCTTATAGTTTAAGTAAATGGCAAATTAATTGAAAACATTACTTGCCCATATTAGAATTTGCATATAATAGTGCCAAACACTAGGTTTTAGTCCATTTATGATGATGTATGGATTTTAACCTAGAGCCCCAGTTGCAGTGAGACGCAAAAAGACGAAGGTTCAAGTGGTCAAAGACTTTCTTGAGGATATGAATCAAATGCTTAAATTAGCTAAAGATAGCATTAGAAATGCTCAAGATAGAGCAAGAAGATTTGTAAATCCCCACCGTACATGTGGGGAAATATGGACCAAAAGAGGGCCTCTTCCATTAGGGGACTAAAAAATTGGATTAAGCACTTGAATGACCAAGGTAAAGGAGGTTTCTAACCCTTTGGAGGCCTTGTGGCTTAGTGTGTGTCATTGGATTACATATGATCCAATATACAAAGAGGGCTCCCTAGCATTAAAGGAGATGGCAAAAACAATGAGGACCATTATATCTACAGTAGATCTAATAGCTCATGAGTGGTGTTGTGAGATGGGGAAGCGTGATCATGCGATCAAGCTCTTAATCGGATGGAGGAGAATTGGTGCACTGCACACACTATTAGATCCTCCTTGCTGCATGTCCTTCTATCCTGCGGGTCAGACATACATTAAATACTTTGGCACGGTCGCCAACTTGCTCTCCATGTTTGATTCAGGCCATCGGATTCAATAGTGATCTAAGGGACCTCATCTCCTAGCAATGAGATCCATTGGATCTCACATGATCCAAGGGCCACAACAATTGTGCCTGCTATGCACTAGCAGTCATGTCGATGCTCGCTACTTAGACTGGCAGTCGTACTGGCACTATTGGCACTTGCTTCTATGGCCTTTATATAGAGTCAAAATCCCATGGTTGACATTGGAGATTATTATGGACCATTAGATCTCCCCTTAGATCTACATATGATAGGGATACACTTTTGAGTTTTGAAAACACGTATAAAATTAGAACCATAGCTATTAATGAGTTTGAGCACTGTGAAACCCTCCCTTTACCATGCTATTTTCCCCTAGATTAATGATGGGGATTAGGAAATTCATCTATTTCATAATCCTCTCCTTATAAGGCCCTTTTTGAGTCCATATTTCTCCTAATTTGGAAGGTTGGAATTTGAAGAAATTGAGAAAGTATATCTCAACATACATGTATCTTTAGAGTCCTTAAAAATAAGTAAATGTCCAAAGTTGTCTCCTAGGGATTGGGGACCATTCATAATACTTAAGAGATTGGAGAACTTGCTTACAAATTAGCCTTACGAGAGGGATGTTAAGTACATCCAATTTTTCATGTAAGTAGGCTAAAAAGAAAGCTAGGAGATTATGAAAATCTTATTGGAAATGAAGTCCTCGTTCAACTTAGTGAGCGTGCTACTTTATCACACAAACCAAAAAGAATTTTAGATAGACAAGAAAAAAGAATGAACAATCTCTAGAGGAGGTCTCCCAATTTTGTTTTCGAGGACATAAACCATTATTAAGGGGAAGGGAATGTTATGTCATTCATAATAGGGCCCTGTGGCTTCGTTGTGGCGAAGTGGGAAACCAAAGGCCTTGATGGTGCTTGGCATATTATGGGCCTATAGGGCTTGGTCTAGGACTGTGCACCTAGGCATAGGCATTTATTAAGAGATGCTAGGGTAGCCCTAGAGAGCGCTTAATGAATGGGGTCCCCTGTGGGACACTTGGCACCACGAGATGAGGCCACTTGTCAAGCACTGGGCTAGGGGGATAGTTCTTGAGAGAAATCCAAGATGAAACAAGGGAGGGAACATCTCTCAGACGAAGGGCTTCCTCACATGCTCATGGTTGGGTGGAATTAAGGTATAGAGCCCTCTTTCGTTGTAGTTGATTTTTCAATAGGTTTCCCAAGAAAAAGATGAGGTTTGAGTCCAATAACAGTGGGAGATGATGCCAAGACAAATCAAGAGTGGACTCTCAAAGGGTGGAAACAATATCATGGAGAGTAGTGCTAATGCAAGCACACCAATCAAAAAAAGTAAGTGGGGAAAAGATGTTGTTGTCTAAGTCAAGTTTCCAAAACAAAATACATTCTAGCATGCTTTGATAGAATCAATCTGAAGTTTTTGTAACCACCTCCAATTGTCCCTTCTTTGTAGAATGATGATGATCATGATGCCCATTTCAGAGTCCAATTTGAACATATCATTTTGCAACGTGGGAATACATATTTAAATTGTATGCTCCTTCATGGTCACAGACACCAACTTTGAGGGGGAAGTGTGATTGCTGATAATCATGATTGAGACCTTCAAGAGTCAAGACGTCTACACTCATAGATTATGATAGATCATTTGTAATCGACATGATGAGAAAAACTTAGGTCTACATTGTAACATTGAGCAAAAACTCAATTTGACAACTACATATACACCCTTAGATTATGAGCAAAAGATGGAGCACATGTTGACTCAACCCATGGGATGCAAGCAAGCTCACGCTCTACCCTTGTATAAAGGAGGAATATCTAAAAAGATCCCATTGGATATTTAGATTGATAGAGAATGTGTGCTTGCAGGTCTATATCCAAGGCAACTTGGTTAACGGAAAAATAAGGAACTATTGCATGAACATTGTCTTTGTAGACTAACTTTCATTAAAGTATATTGCTAGAAGGTGTGAGTGGAAGATCCCTACTAGCCTTAAATCATGCAAATGGCATTATAGTCCTTGATGATGATGGGTATCTAAGTAGCTTGCATAAATTATATCCGAGTACACAAATTGATGACTTTAGGAGTATGAAATTGCGACAAGGTGCTATTGTGCTATATTGTGGGTCTATTGTATCCCACCATTCATGAAGGTAGGGTTTCTAAACCATAATGTGTTAAAATTTATGATAACTAGGATTTCTCATGTGGCTAACCATTTGTCCCTTATGCTTGCCACCTTATTTGAGGTAGATTGCAAGGATCTGAACTCGAACTTCAAAAAGGAGTAGATTATAACAAAATTTAGGCAATGTACTTTACCCCAATTGTGTCATTTTAAGGGATGTATAAGTGTACTTAAATGTTCTTACTTGCCTCTTGCTTGCACTTGATTTCAAATGGTTGTATTGTTTGCATGTTCTTGATAATACAAAGTGGGTTTAAGCTATATGGACATTTTTGTGTCCTTTTCAAGGCATATTTGCCAAGCTCAAACATATCATGAAATTTGCTAGCTTTCAATTTTTGTGTACAACTTTGAAGACCTTATGGGAGGTATATAATTTTTTGTAGTTATATGGAGCCTTGACTCAAGATAAGGCCTAGTGAATAGTTATGAGATATGCTCATGGCCTTGTAAAGTAAAATTTGTAAAGTTCATGTTTTTTATGTATGCCTTTGAATTAGCTATGATGCAATTGATTTGCAATGGATCATGTGTAAAATAGTATCCTAACAAGCAAAAGCACAAGAAACTTGAATGGAATGTGGGTTGCTATTGTAGCCTTGATGATTTTGGTAAGTGGGAACACAAACAAGCATGCAAGCATTAGCAGCTTGATTTTAGATTTTAGGTAATTTGTAGTTGCCCCATATATGCCCTATCAAGTGAATTTGTTTGGGGGATTTGAGTGTAAGTTGCTAGTGTAGGAGATAAGGGACATTATGGGGCTAAATTAGTGGGGAGTTGGTTGAGGGGTAGAGAGTAAGATCAATTACAAGGGAAAGATAGACACAAGTCTAGGTAAGGAGATGACTAAATGTGTAAGTGAGGATGTTAGCAATCTTGTTATCATGCAATAGTTCTTTCTCAGCTTGTCATGACATCACTTTGTAATGGTTTTATAGCCATTATTAGTTCATGACTATTTGCACAACTAACAACAAGTTCACAACCTTTCATAATTCCACAAGAAAACAATGGAATGTGTCATCCAAGCCATGTTGGACATGACTAAGTATGGCCATTACTTGGAGGTAAGGTGGTGCAATATTTTTCTTGAAAAACAATAAAAACAATTATGAATAGTTTGAAAGTTTCACATGGGGGTGATATGAGCGAGATTTGGTGGTGAAATTACTCAGCAAAAGACTTCTAAGCTATAATGTTTTTGTCCTACTATGGAGGCATGATGGGGTAGAAAGGCGTGGGGTATGGTTGTCCTCTCAAATTGGTCTATTTTGTTGAAGAAAATGGATATTGGAGTGCAAATTTTGCATTGTTTTTTTGGGCCGAAAAAGATATATTTATGTAGTTGTAAAGAAATATTTTACATTAGGTTTGTGCAATACATTCTTTTCCTAGCTTAGCTACCAATAGATATATCCTATCATGTAACATTTATACTCTATGCATTCAATTCTAGAGTAAGTTTTATTAAACGTTCTAAGAGCTGTAATGAATTATGCATGGCAATGTGGGTATAAGTTGTGGTTTTGAAACTCACTTATCTATAAAGCCCTAAAATGAGAAGATGGAAAGAGATATTAACAAAAATTTTCAAGTTGATGAAATGTAGAAGAAAAGTCCCTTAAGCTTCTTTGGCTTATACCTTTTAGAAAACACAAGCATTTGGTCTTGCAACTAAATTTGGATCAAGGAAAAAATGTACTGGCTTTCACTACTTGTACCCAATGGAATTGAAAGCTCACCAATTGTTACTAGTTCTACTCAATGAAGTTTCCATTAAGGAATATTTCACATCTCATTTCTCTTTATCATATGGCATAGTTTATGATTTAAAGTTAAGATCCTCAAACTTAATCCCAATCTACCCCTATAGACACAAATCTACCACAATTGGCTACCAATTTTGGCCCTAAGTGATGTTGGTTCATAGTGAAAGAGTTCTTCATGAGGAGTCTTGTCTAATGCATGTGAGAGATCTCAAATCACTATCATATCTTATCATGCTACATAGATACATTTTTATGTTTTCCTATCCAAACATGTTTAATATTCAAAAGACAACATCCCATCGCCTATTCTCATACAATCATCCTACTTCTCTTTTCTCTTGAATCTACTTCAACATCCTTATAATAAGTAGTCCTCCCAAAAGGACCACATAACCAATTTGATACATTAACATCCTCATAGATAGGCCTCCAAAAGTGATCTCACCTTCTCCACAAAGGCTTTTTCATGGCTAGAGCAGAAAATTCCTTTCAAAAGGTTGCATGTGTGAATCGATGCTTGTACATTAATGTCTACTCTAAAACAGTGCATTGCACGCATGTGCATTTTTGTTCCTATTATAGGAAGTGGTATTAATTTTATGATAGATTCACTTGCTTTGTGCTTACATAACCGTGAGAGAAATCCACTATACAAGAAAATTACCCATTCTACTTTATTTTTCATGCTGTCATAGCTACAATTTTTCATGCTGCCACAGTTACAATTTTTTCATGCTGTCACAGTTACAATTTTTTGTAGAGGCATGCATTTTTATTGCTATTACCATTGGTATAACTATCAAAATAAAGCATCAACATTACTATTGATATTACCATTTGAAGAGCATCAAAGTAAGTGTTAGTATAGTTCCAAAAAACGTATAGATGCTTATGTCAGCGTTATGTTTCCCCCCAAAAAATATGGTTAGATTGGGGCAAGGCCTTAATTTTCTCTACTTTTATAAATCATGACAAGTGTATATTGCCTATACAATATGTAGGGACAAGTTTATATTGCCTATACAATATGTAGGGAGTCATTTGGACACCCTATAAAAGTTCCCTATGAAAATTCCACAAAACTTAATGTCCTTTCTCCCCAAAAAGGTCTAAAAGAGAGGAAAAATTATATATGTTACTTACAAGCGATGAGAAAGGATATATTACATATATGAAACCTAGTCCAAATCAGACTCATCACTCTTGTCATCATCATCCTCATCATCACACACTTTGTGACTATCTTTGACCTCTGTGCCTCGGGTCACTCTCAGTGTTCCCGCCTCGCTACTCACGTTGTCACGTCCCACTCAGCTTCATTGACATGGACTCTCAAGTCCTTAGTAATTTATTACTTGTTAATATAACTCCCCCCCCCTTCCCTTTCTTTTCATTCATGCACTGAACCCTCCCCCCTTACATTTTTTGTCTCGATATTTCTTCTCTACGTATTTATTTCCTTTCCCCTTCTCTAGTTATATTTTTAAATAAATTTCCCCCCATCCCTTTTTCCCTTGTTTTCACTATACTCTTTCCCCCTTACAATTTCTCCCTTATTATAGTAGTCTCTTTCCACTTCTTGCTCCCCTCCCTCCTCTCTAGTTAGTCTTACCTTTCCCCCTTCTCCACTTACATTATCCCCCTTACTTTTCCCCCAATTTCTCCCTTCTATCTTCCCTTTTAATATCCCTTAATTTTCACTTACCCCCCCCCCCTTTTTTTAACTAATTCCTTTCAATTTTTTAAACCCTCCTTCATTTAAATTTCCCATGTTCAAAGTAGTTCTATTCATAAACCCTTTTTTATATATATGTGCTCTCTTGTTCATCTTAGAGTAATTAAATGTTCACATTAATCTCCTTTTTGTATTTTCTCCCAGTATTTTCCTAATGTTTACTTTAAATCACTTTACATCCACATGTTCTCACTAGCTTGATTAGTCTAAGGCTAAGCATTAATTTTTATTGTGACCTCGATAACAGGGGAGGAGTGTTTATGACACTTGTCTTTCCAACTAAAGCTAAAGCTGCTTCTTACCATTTTTCTTGGTGGAAGGTGGCAGGTGTGCAGACTCTCCTCCTCCATACCTTCAGATTTGTTGACGACATCCTCTTCATAAATAATCCTTCCATTACCAAGTTTCTTGACCCTTCCAAACCACTCCATGAAGAAGACCACTTTACCATTTATCCACTACATATTATTTCCCTTAAATGTAGTCTTTCCGCTTCCTTTGTCGACTCTAATCAAAATCTCATTGGCCTCTCTACCACTTTTCTTAACACGCACATCACCCTTTCTCCTCCTTTCCTAGGAGCATTCTTTACCACATTCGTTTAGAAGAAAAAACTTCTCAAATTTCCCAGTCTCTCCATTATCAGTTGTCAGAGTAACCAACACATCTCTCCTCCTCGTACAAAGTCTACCTAACCTTTATCCTTCCCATCCTCTATTCTTGTTCAAACATCTTCGAAGCTTTCCTTCACCTGTCCATTCTCATTAACATTTGCAAGCACAATGGCTTCCAACCTGAGAGAATCAGAAAAATTATCCACAATTACATCTCTTCCAATACCTTTCCTCAATTTAAGCTTGATTTATTTACACTTCTATCTCTTTTAGGTAGATAGTAGGTCATCACACTAGGTGATGACCTACTCTCTCACCTAGTAAGATGTCCTCTACTGGGCAAATGCGGGGACACAGACACACACACACACACACACACACGCATTTCTCCCTCGATATAGGTTGCTCATGGCTTGGATTCTTTGTTGAGGCTGTTCTGACTTGAGAAGAGACAATGCTTTTGACGACCAATGATAGAGCAAAACGATGAAAGAGAAATGCATCAAGCCGAGACTTATCTCAGTCAATACTTGAATTACTGAAAGCAGTTTGTGCTGCTCTTGTTGATTCATGCTTGGACCTCACTTCAAAAACCTTTTGCTAACAAGCTATTGATAGTACAAAGGTTGTAGCCTTCCTTCTCGGTCTACCCATTGCTAGCTTGATCGATGCCTCTTTTCTGGTGCCTTAGAGTGAGCTACTCTTTGTCCATTATAGGAGGGCATATGCTTGCTTTCTATGATTCCATGGCCGCACCACTACTGTATCTCTTTCTTGCGATCACAGGCAGTTGCTAATGTCCTGGTGCTGTTTCTTCCTCTGGTTTTACTTGTTTTTGAGGGTCTTCAAGTTCTCTTCTTCTTTCGCTGTGACCTTGTCCTCTCTTTCCACCCTCCTTGCTCTTTTTTGAGCGTGCAATCGAAATAACATCATGCACACAGTTTGCTTGCTGCCTCTTAGGAAGCTATGGCTCGCTTCTTGCTCTCTATGGGACTTTTCATAAGCCCAAATCCCATGAAACCTCAATTCGAGCACAATTACCGATTGTATATATGTTTTTTGCACCCTTTCACATGAAGCCACTCATTCATTGCCAAAGCACGACTGTCAGTCTGTGAACGAGCGCGGGGATATTCCGATGGTAGACTCATCTTCTTCCAATCTAAAGCAGTTGAAGAGTGGCTCTGTTGCAGATGCAACTTCTACGAAGAAGAAACCCCAAAACCGGAAGGTCTGCAAGGTTCGAGGTGCCTTTCACCCATATTTGACTCTGGGAGGCTCATTGAAGACTGTCACAGTATGTGCTCCGATGGAAAAGTGAATGCTCACTCAGAATCGATTTCCCATAGTAGATCAACCACACGCACTCCCAGAGATTCTATGCCGAGTGAAGTTTCTCCAACAAAATCTGTGTCATTCACATCTACATACTACAGTAGTGATACTACCGAGGAAGCGTCGTCTGGTGAAGGGTTTTCAGAAAGGACCTAGTGCAACAGCTCCTCGTTAGAAGGGGGCGACGGATCCTGCTTTGACACTTCAGCTCCCCAATCTTACTCTTCAGGGACAATTGAGGAAATTGCAATCCCTTCCCATGAGCTCAACTCAATGAGAAAGGCACGCTATTGTCAACTTTGGAGGCAGGCCTATGAGCAACACGGGCAACTTGTGCAAATTGCTCTGCTAGCGCATATGGCTGATCCTGATATGCTCATCGAAAAGCTCTCGAAAAGACCCCCCTCAAGCTCTCTGAATCACTGGCCACTCTTGAAACTGATGGGAGGGGATTACTATTGCCCTAACATTCAAGGCTAAGAAGCAAACCAGCGTCTTCGGTGCTAACTCCTGTAGAGAATCGATCCCAATGGAACCAGCTCAAGGTGAGGAACGACAATCCAGCAATGCAGCATATCCTTGAATGCAGCTCCTCCTCCTCAGTCACGAAATCATACCCTCCCACCTGCTGTCATATCTAAAAACGAGCTGTGCTCTTCAATTCATCACATTTCCTCTTGGACTGTATCTGCTGCATCAACACTTTATCAACAATGCAATCCTCATGAACTCTGCGCCTGCTTGAAATGATTCTCCCTTAAGGAGATGATTTGAACAACTTCTTCAAGAATATGAAGCACGAATTTCATTGAAGTTATCCCCATAGCAACAACTCTTTGTTCCTTCGCATAGCACAGCAGTAGTCCTTCCATCTTGAGCAGCATATCTTCATGCTGGAACAATAGCTCCTTTTCTTTGCAACACTTAGCAACTCAACATCTTAAACAACTACCATTCTCTTCACATTCTTCCATTTGCCTCAATGCCAATAGCTGTTGGCCAACAAGTAATGCATGAACTTCTTAACTGCGTAGACCATGGCGAGGCCTTCCCTCTCTGTTGTCGTAAAATTAACCTCGGCATCATTTAATTGCTAGCTAGCAAAATACACCAGGTAATCCAAGTTGTACTCCCCTCGTTGTGCTAACATACATCCGATGGCAAAGTTTGAGGCATCTATGTGGACGTGGAATATTAGATTCTAGTATGAGGCCTGTAATACCGGTGTTGTTGGCTAGAACTAGCTTGAGAGTTTCAAAGGATTTCTAACATTCCTTGGTCCACTCAAAGACTACTAATAGCATGTACAATGGTCAGGATATGTCTACATAAAACAAGATGAATATTTGATAGTAGCCCGTATCGCCCGGAAACCATTGCACTCCCTTGGCATTTGTGGGAGGAGGTAACTCTAGAATGAGCTTGATCTTATTGTAATCCGTGGAGATACCATTCTTGGACACTGTGTGACCAAGAATCACACCATGTTTGACCCAGAATCGACACTTGAGGGGATTCAAGGATATTCAGTATAGCTTGCACTGCTCAAGACTAGTTTTAGGTATCTCAGGTGATCATCCCATGTCGAGTTCACACACACGTCATCCAAGAAGACTTCTACAAAGTCCCTTAGGTACTCCTTGAAGACGGTGATCATGAACCGCGTTGAAATGTGGCGGGTGCATTGGTAAGCCCAGATATCATTACTTTGGCTGCATACACACCCCACTCAGTTGCGAAGGCAGTTTTATGTTGATCCTATGGGGCGATCGATACCTGATTATATCCCGAGAATCCATCTAGGAAGCTATAAGCTTCCTTCCCTGCTACTCTTTCTAGAACATGTTCTGTGAAAGGCAAGGGATAGTGGTGTTGTGTTGTAGCGGCATTGACTTTCTTCAGATCCACGCATACTTGAATCTTCCCATTCTTCTTTAGAACTATTACAATGGCTGACACCGAGTCTATATGCTCTATCTCATAGATGAATCCCACATCTATGAGTTTTTGGATCTCCACACTCATTATGAGCACATATTTGGGATTCATAGGATAGGGACGCTAATGCACTGGCCTGACATCGCCTAACATGGGTATGTTGTGTTGCACGACTTCAGCGGGCACACCCTTCATGTTTGTGTACTTCCAGGCCATGCAGGGAAATTAAAGCACGCTCCTCGTTGGGGGTGAGGTCATCTGCTATGAATACTGGTTGTGGGTCCTACCCTTTCGATGCCAGGTTTACTTCCTTAACCTTAGCGAGAACTTAGCTGGGCCATCGTGTCCTTGGAAGCACCCTTATTCCTAGGTTGTCTTGGCCTGCTAGTATAAGATTTTGCGATCCTCGATCGTGTGGGCCTTGTAATGGGAAGGTACCCATTGTAGGTCATCCTTTTCTTCATCCTCCTCGTCCACTCCTCTTGGGGTGGTGCCCCTCTTGGCCCTTGTGGGACCCTTTAGGCTTTTGGAACTTAGGAGCTTTGGACCTAAGGAGGGCTCGTTCATGGCACTTATGGAGTCGATGGGAGAGGTAACTTTACTAAACCAAGATCCCCAATTGGAGGAGAACTCATGGTGAGCAGTAGTGGCACTCACATTTGTTAGCCACTGATTTGACCCTTATTGTCCCCTTGCTCACCTCACAGGGTTTGAAATTGTCAAACATTCTGAGGGGCACCATCATACTCAACTCTTCATGCTGAGGGGTTGTTATTTGGAATCCTATTCTTTTGGGACATCGATGTTTGCCAGAATGTGCATCCAATTCTGAGAGAACTATGGCTTAGGGAGAGGGGCATGCCAAAATTCATTTGCCTCCTTCTCATCATCTTCTCTTTCATAAGTTTGGAATAGTTTCAAGAATGCGGTTCTATCGGTGGTGTTAGATTCCATGGCAAATAGTTGTCTAGGTAGTGGGTGGGCTGTGTATGTACACAAGTCCCACTCGCACGATTTGCTCCTCATGCCATAAATAGATGTTGTCGGTGCACCAATCATGTACGAGTCTAGACATTTGTAGGAAGGGCCTCCTAGGATTGAGGCTGCTGGGTAAAGTCCATGACTACAAATCTAATGGGGTACATGAAGCCAAATACCTTAATGTTAATACTCGTGAGGACTCCCAGGGCTTCGGTAGTTTCGCGGTGGGCTAGCTTCACTACTAGGTGGGTGTGCTTGAGGGAAGGTTTTCCCCACCTCTCCCAACATTCCTTGGTGCCAACACTCACACCTGCACCCCCATCTAGGATGGTGTCAACCTTTTGGTTCTGGTAGGTTATGGGGATAGTTGCATTAGTATCATCACCTTCAAAGTATTGGCCTAACTTATTGGTGGGGACCTTGGGTAGGTTGTGGCTTTCCTCATGCAGTTAGTTGACTTTAGGGCTGGTAGGACCTTGGGGCAGGAATTGCCCACTCATCCAGTTTGAGAGGTCCCGCCAGAGGGTATGGTTCCCTCTTAACAATGATGCAATTGGCATCTTAACCTCTGTGGAGAGGAAGGCTGCTAACCCGGCACTATCGCATGGTTCCTGACAGGTCTCCCTACCCACTGATAGCGAATCCTCCAAACCATAGCTCTCTCCTTCCTCTCTTAGCTTCTATAGCACTGGGTCCTCTTGGGGCCTCTGATTTAATGGACTCGGTGGATAGTTCCTCTTCTTCCACCCTCTCTGGCGCCCTAAGTGCCTTTGCCCCTTTGTTAACCTTGATCCTATGCTCGAATTTCTTATGGCATTCCTGTACCAAGTTTTAAGCATCTATTAAGTGTTGTTTTTCCAAGGCTGGGTCTGGATATGTTTCTTTATATGATGATGGGGTATGAGGCCTTTGGAGGCGCATTGGCTTGTTTACATTTGGGTACGGGGGCATACTCGGGTCATCCTAGACAGGGCTCATCCGGAGGTAGACGAGGTGGCAAGGGTCTCCTAATCTAAACCATCTTGGATGAGCACTTGGTTCATTCCTTTGCCCACCCTAGTAACCTTCTTGGACCTGGTTTGCGGGGGTTGGTGCACCTTGGGGTTTTGCGGCATAGACGTTTTGTCCTTCCTTGCCTGCTTCTTCGTTTCCTTGCCTATGGCCCTAGCCCGCATCCTTCTGATGACCTTCAAGGGTACTACCGCTACTTGAACCTATTCAGCAAATTGATGCTAGTACTCTTGGGCGGGGTGGCTAGAGTTGCTGGTCTCTACTCAGGGGGAAATCCTTGAATAAATGCTCCACTCCGCACCCAACACACAAGGGCATGGGGCTTGTTGTGGGTGGAACCACCAAGGTAAGATCCCTATATGGGTAGTCCTTTAGAAAATGGCCCTTGGCATTTAAAGCATGACATGAGGGGGTTGACTGAGCCCTTATATGGGCATTCACTTGCCCTGTGTGGAACTTGGCAAGTATAGCATTGGATCGGGGGCCTTCATGCCACAAAGTTCATGTCTCTTGCCTTTGCAGCCTCTGGCACTGTTTGGAACACTGGGACATGTTGATCTCATGTAGGAGGTACTGACTTATGATGCCACTTCCCTCCTCATAAGGGTAATATTCAGGGTGTTCGTGCCCATGATTTGGCTCCTCCCAATCATTGGGTAGTTCCTCCACCAACACTTGATCGACTAGGGTTATACAAGGTAGGGGCAGTTGCGGGCCTAGTATAGGTGGTGGTAAAGGAGCCTATTGTGCCCAATATTGCCTTGGATTGGCTAGAGGGACACCTTGTGCATTCATCGGGTTGGGTGGGGCTATCAAGGCTAATGTGGGTCTCGTTTGATAGATCGGTTGGGGAAGGACCTTTGGAAATCAGCATTGGGAGGTGTCGTGATTTCCCCATCTATAGCCATGTGCATAGTAGAGTGCTTGCCTTGCCCTAAGGTGGGGGCACTCATTAGAGGGGTGATTGCCGTTGCATACCCCACACCGAAAATTGTCCCTCCTAGGAAAGAAGTGGGGGTTACTTGGTGTTTCCTTGTTGGTTCTTGACTTCCACTACTGGCCCAACTGATTCAATAGGTTGGAGGCCAACTCGCTCATACGCAAACCTTTAGGCTCGTTGTTCTCCTTCTTTTGGTAGGCTCTGTACTAGAAGACCTTACCGATTGTGATACCTCAGAGGGAGTTGTAGTTTTGTCTTGGACAACCTTATCCATCATATTATCACTTATACGGATGACGACTTTGCTACAAAGTTTGAAGGAAGTGGGATTCATAACCCTTAAGTGGTCATGCAGCTTCGAGTCTGCTAATTCGATGAGGAAGCGTGGCAATAGTCATTTGTCGCTCATCCTCTCATGTGGTTCGCAATGAGAATTGAGGTATTTGATCCTAGCGATGTAATCATCGAGGGATTCCTTGTCATTCTGTTTCACCTCATAAAATTGATTAATCGGGCTCCACTTATCACCACTGGGGGTGAACCCTATGATGAAATATTTTCGTAATGCCTCATAGTTGACTTGCTCTTTTGGGATGAGGTCCCTATACCATTGGCCTACCTTGCGCATCTAGACTAAGGCCAAAAGCATTAACCATGTCCAGATCTCCGAGAGCACCAAATGCTTCACATATTTGCTCAAATCGCTCCACGTGGGAGACCGAATCTCCTTCCCCAAGATATTTAGTTATCAATTTGGATATGGCTATGGGTCGACTCCTAGAGGGGTTGGTGATCCCTGTTGGAAATACGGGTGCGGCGGGGGTGGGGCAACCCCCCTTCCTAGTGCATTCACTAAGATGTGCATCGCCTCATTCGATAGTGCCGTTTGGGAAGCTCGTGGAGGCAGTGCTATTATGAGCCTAATGGGTTGTAGAGGCGGCCTCAAGCCTTGCCCTAGGGACGGTATCCATTGGGTTGCTATACCGATGTTGGGGCGTTGGTCCCTTGTACATCGTGGCTGCAACTACGGGAGCTATTGGCCTCTAGGAGAAAGTGGGTCACTAGGCATCTGCATGGATGTTCCTTACATCGGTCTATAAGGTGGAACTTACAGGACCACGTAGCCGACATATGTGGGGGGCACCTGAAAGGTCAGAAGTTCATTATAGTTTCCCACTTGGAAGTCTCATGCACTTCCTTGGCCAGAGTTTCACCCTGCAAAGTCCCTCATCCCATGGGTCTTTGTCCTCCATGTCCTCAGAGTCAGGATGCTCTATGAAGACTATGGGTCTTGAGTCCACAAAGGTGGCCTCAGCCCCTACCTACTGCGAAAGAGCTGGTTGTTGCTGGCCTCCCCTTTTAGCGGACATACTAGCAGAAGGGTTCTCCATATCTGTTGAATCTATTTGGCCCAACCATTCGAACATGTTGGATATCATACCTCTTAACTTGGAGGCTATGGGAGGTGCAAGAGAATTAGGTAGAGCTAAGCTGGTGTAGGGGGCTTCAGAAGCCCTCAGGCCCGTGAGGTCTTGCATTTCCTCATTCATACTCTTTGTCTCGTCGGAGCTAGAGAGGTCCTCATGTTGAGGCCCTAACACTGAGTGAGAGCTAGGAATGGAGTTCTCGGTTGGAACCAATCCCAAACTAGGACAAAAAGTGGGCTGAGCATAGTTTGAAACACTATCCTTGTGCTCAGGATCCTTGGACACCTCAATTGCATGTATAAGATCTCCATACAGGGACACTCTGCCTCAAATTTAATTCTGTATTTTTGACAGTGGGTCTATTCCCAGAGCTATCCCCATGGTCGTAGGGTTCACTGTAAGGTGACAGGCATAGGGATAGACCTATAGCATCGAGCGTAGGGATAGAAGTATGGCAACATGCATAGGGATAGACTGTTAACATGTTTTGGCGGGTTGGGGGTGAGGATGGTATGCCCACGGTCATGGGGTTAGCACTAAAGCAACAGGCGTCAGGATGATCAGGTCGGCGGGATGTGAGTACGGCGATGGTCGCGGGCTGTAAGCCGAGGGGGAATGGGGATAGACTTAAGGCGACGATTGGCGAGTTAGATACCTCAGAGGGATGTGGGTATGGTAATGGTCGTAGGGTTGACAGTAAGTTCGTGGGTCATGGTGGGCATAGGCTCAAGGCCATGGATCAACGCCTGTCAGACCGACAGGATAGTAGATTCTGATAGGTATTAATTAAGGCGGTGACTTAGTCAGTGGACAGTTGTTAGGTTGTGGGGTTAAGCCTAATTCACAGGTCAATGCATGTTTGTTTGGTAGGATAGAGCTAAGGCGATGGGTCATGGGGATAGGGGCTAAGGTGGCGACCCATGGGGGTAGGAATACGCAGTGTTGCCGACTGGTTTTTGATGATTCTTAACAAATTTAGAGTTTCTATTCAAGCTTTTTTGTGATGGGGGAATGCCAAACTACCTAACCTACCTACCCAATGAAAAAAACAACAAAAAAGAACAACATTTGAATGACAAAAGGGGTAGTTTGCAAAAGGTGACAATTTTTTTTTCCCAACCAACCTCAAAATTCACTCAAAGCATCACTTTTGGGTGTTTTTGTTGGAGTTGTGCTAAACACACCTTTGCAATCCTCTAAAATATCTTCCTACCAATTCAAAACACTAAACAACATAATAAACAAGCTCACATGATAAAAATGCTTTCCAACAAGAAAATGACAGTTTCATCTGTTTTTTGTCCAAACAGACACTTCATCACTCATTCCAATCCTACAAATCCACTATCAAAGCTCCAAGTTAAGCTTGAAACAATGAGCAATGGGTAAATGACAAGAGAAAGCAAGTGCAATGTAAAAGCATACCTTGAACTCCCCGAAAATGGCGCCAAAGATGTGTTGTCTCAATGGTGACTTACATGTCATGGGGATCTTGAAGGAATGCTGATGGAGCCCCCACTCCAAGCTACTCCTTATGAGAGCAATTCAAGGCACGAGCCATCCGCGAGTGTCACTCAAGCAGCTCCCGGATTGTTGCAATGTGTTTCCACGAGAGGAAGAGGGAAGGGGGAGAAGGGAGAAGAGAGGGAGAAGGGGAGATGGGAAAATAGAGGGAGAGGGAGAGGGAGAGGGGAAGGGGAGAATGAAGGGGGATAGAGTGGCAAACACAAAGCCACTACAAGGGAAACAAGAGAACACCTAAAGACACTCTTGAAAGAGAAGAGGGAGCTTGTATTCCAACTTGTGCATACAACAATGAAGACCAAAGTCAACCGTTTGGCCTTTTATACAAGTCACCTTTTGAAGGGAGGGCCAACCTTTCCTTATACCACTCTCTCTCATCTCTCTTTTGTTACAAACACTTGGGCCCATATGGTGCCAAGGCATTCTCTCAACCTCCTCTTGTCTTCAAATGGCCTTGTGTTATCCATATATGGGATCCAAATTGCTCTTGTGTTATCCTTGCCAATTCGGATGCGCCTGCCTCTGTCCTAAGCCATTTGAGGCTCAAAACACATAGGACTAGAATGATGTTGAGCCATTTGTGGTGGCTCAAACCCCATTGGGCCAGCTTGATGTTGAGCCATTTGTAATTCAAAACTTATATGGCTAGATCCATCACCATGCTCCATGGCTGTGGTTGTTAACATCGATCAATGTGCTTAATTGTATGACAAGTATCATCTCCTATCTCAACAAAGCCAAGCTTCTCAAGCTATTTCAACATATGTTGCATTACAAATAGATTTTTCTCTCTCTTCATTTTGCCTATTAAATGATGCATAATTGCCCTGCTAAAATCTGCGATTCTTTGCATCTTCTTGTTTCTTCTAACAAAACTTTTCAATGTGACCTAGTTTGCGATAATAATAGTAGGCACTTTGATTTCCACTCTATCGATTGTTCTACCATCCACCTCGGCCTCTTTTTCTCCCCTTGCCTCTAGAGTTTCTTCTTCCTTAGCCTTGGGATCTCTCACTAGATATTGTTGACTTTTGTAGTTTTTTTGGTGTCCAACACTTTGAACTCTTCCAGCACCTTGTCCTCTCTGTGATCTTCCCCTTACTTTACCAAAGTTTGAATAGAGGCACTAGCACATTCTCCTCATCAATGCTTACTCTACCTTGAACTAACTCCACTAATCATGAGAGATATCACTTCTTTAAAATCAGGGAGATTTTCTCATACATAAACTGAATTTGCAAATGACTTCCACTTCTCTTCTTTATTTAAACCATTCAAGGATGCAGACACTAAATCACCATCATCTTGTTCTACTCCAATAGATCCCAAGGCATGAACAATCTCTTTTATTCTCAACACATAGTCATTCATGGACACATTTTTCTTCTTGACATTATTTAGCTCATTCTTCAGTTGTATCTTCCTAGTCCTTATATTGCTATTGTAAAGATTTCCCAAAGTGTCCCATGCATCTTGTGTAGTCTCCAAGTCTTGTATATGTCCACTCATGCCATGTGTTACATTTGTAAAAATCAAATACATACATTCCTTACCCTTTTAATTCTAGTCTTCCCAAGCCTTGAGTTGATCTACAGAAACTTATCCTTTGGGGAGCGCTTGAGGGGGGGGGTCACTAAGAAATATGTAAGATAGCACATGTGATCAATGGAAGGGGTTTTATAATTTTATGGAGATACAACGAATATACATACATAAGGGGTCCTTTAATTCAAAAAGTGGAAAATTTGATACATAAGGATACTTTAATCATCTCAAAATTTACAGAAGGGGTGTATATAGGTTATAAAAATCCGTAGGTAGGGGTGTTTTTTAATACCCCTTGATACCCCTTGATCGCACAAGCTATATGGGTTTTTACATATGAGTTACATATTGGCCTCCCTGTGAGGGAGGGAAGGTTGTTCTATATCTCCGCTTACATAATCCCAAAGGCCTTTTCCAGTCATGTAATTGTGCATTCTAATCTTCCATGGCTGATAGTTGGTCTTAGTCAACTTCTCCATGCCAATTTTCTCACCCATTTTCCAACCCAAAAAACTTTAAGCAACAAGCACCAAAAAACACCGATGCATCAATATGTGCATTGTTATAAAATGCATAACCATGAAAATATGGGAAAAACTAAAACAAATCTAGTCAAACTGGGTTGAAGACATCACAATGCGATCTGGGACCCCTTCATGCCAATATGGACACCTCTCTTTGCGTTATAGTGACTTGCTTGTGTTCTTCTCAAATACTACTCTTTTGTGCTTAAAACTGCATATCAAACACTAATAGTATATATTAGGCATTAAAAATGAATAGGGAGCTCAAAAAATGAATAAGCTGCCCAAATCATCACGACGTGATACAGGCCCTTGGGACAAATCAGGGAATCATTATAGTGTTTTTTGAAGAACTTCTTCTAGAGAATATAACTTTTGCTCTCAACCTTGGATTGAGGTGATGTAAAAACAAAAATGTAGCTGTCAATCTCCTCTACAAATTTTCTTTTAAGAACTTATCCAAGATTCAACATGTATCTTTAGATATTTTGCCAAACTTCTTGTAGGTCTCAAGAGGCTATACCTTCCTTCTACCTTTTGTTGTAGAGTAGCCTTCAACCTTAAAAAATGCAATAGAGAGCAATTTTCTAGCCTTGACAATGCAACCCAAACTTCTTATGAGGGAATGAAACTACTGGCAACATAAAAATCCTTTCAATACTCCATATTGTTTGTGGATCTGAGCTTTCAAACACTCCATATATTGATTGTAAGGACCTTTAAATTGGCAGTGGATGAAATACTAATCTTAATAACAACTCTGGGTAAAATTTGACCTCTTCAATCATTGAGGAAGATGCATAGCATTCACTTATGCTAGACCTTTGTCCGTGTAGGCTCTAATACCATGTCAAAATCAAAAAGCTTTAATACCATGTGAAAAGATGCATGGAGATCTAATACCATGAAACAAAACAAGATAACAATAATGATGCAATGGAAGAGGGGGAAGCTTGAGTTCTACAATCACACAAGTATACACACAAGAGAGGAGTTCTTCATTTGTAAGAGAGGTAGAGGCAGACAGATATCTTTGGCCACAATACAAATGCTCAATAATGGCTCTTCTACACACACAATAGCTGCATAACAATAACTGCCTCAACACAATTAGTAGTTCCCCCAACACACCAAACAATGGTGAAAAACTAAGTACGTGACTAGCAATTAGGTTTAGGGCTTCTATCAATCATGCTATAGCCACCTAACCTGTCACGCTAATGGCTATAGGTCCCACTACAAAGGTGGGGGATCATGTGATGAGCTTGCTATTTCAACAACATCATGCATGAGTGGAAAAAAACATGCATCACAGTGCATATTTTGTATGTGCATGTCTATGAGGGAATTTCGGGAACTTTGGACTCAAAAAGGGACTCATAAGAAGTCTCTAAGGAGTGAACTAACAAGGCCTATGGAGGGCCCCATCACTGCTATATAGGGACAAGAGGGTGCATCTCCTTATGCCCTTGGGGGTCCTAAAAAGTGCACTCCCTCTCCCACATGGAGGGGCTCCCTATTTTTTGTTGACTCTCTTTACACTCTTGTGGTGGTCCCCATCCCCAAAACGTGACTCGCGGGTACCCTTCCCCCCAAAAAGTTGATTTTTCTCAAAAGCTCCAAAACCAATTCAAAACCCCTCCAAACTTCCCCCCAACCGAAACCTTGCACCCAAATCACTTTCCAACAACTATGCAAGGAAAAAAGCATTGCAAAACACATTTAGCCCAAGTAGTTTGTTGGACCCAAATGAGTAAAAAGAGGAGTTTGTGGAAATCTTCACAAGCTTCCCAAAAACACAAAAGGTGGTTAGCAACTAGAAGTCATGTACGGAAGTGTTGGATTGCCAAATAAACTTACATTGATTTTAATCTGAACCTTAATTTAATATTTATTGTAGTGTTTTGAGAACACATTTGATTCATTGGCTCATTTTTTTCTTTACACAAGCATTACATTCAACCAATAATGTTTGATTCATGCATCAATATCCTAGTGGTGGAGGTGGAGGTGGAGGTGGAGGTGGAGATGGAGGTGCAAGAGGTGGAGGACCCCCTAGAGGGAGGCGCTGAAGAAATCTTGGCATGAAGGCTTTATTCAAAATTAGGAAGTATCAAAAGAGCATGGATCCTTTGATTAAGAGACCTCCATTTGCTCAATTAGTAAAGGAGATCATACAAGAGTATAAAGATAACCAACAGATTTAGTCTCTTGCATTGTCAGCTCTATAGGAGGCATGTGAAATGGCTCTAGTATCCCTTCTTGATTGACACCAACTTGTGTGCCGTCCATGCCAAGAGGGTTACGATCATGACCAAAGATATGTAGTTGGCTAGGTGGATCAAAGGAGATCCACCCTCTGGGCTAGAAATGGTTTTGAAAACCATCTTTTAATATTTGAGGTTGTACCCAGTTTTTTGGCAATCTAATATATTTGGACACCAAAGTTGGTGGTACCAGTTTTGTAGTTGTTTTGAGTAAATGATGAATTGTGATCTTTATTTCTCATTAATAATTTTGGTTATTTATAGTTTGTCCTAATTTTCTCACTAAGATTTTTATTAATTCAAAAAGTAGTAAAGGGTTGGCAAGGTGTACATGACTTGACATAGAGCCCCAATAACCATAACCATAAGAAAAAAGCTAAGATCTTTTTTGACTGATAACAAACACATTATGCACCCAAATTGTTCACAAAAATGTAAATATGATTCTATCACAATAAAATTTAATGTCATTGCAAATTAACATCACCATGGAAAAAAAACATATATTAGATTTCCATTTGCATTTACAATGTTTTTGGTAAATTGAAGTCATCACAACATGATTTCATGATTTTCTCTACAAGATATTTGCTTGCTTTGCATCTTCCACTTTGTCCAAGATTGTAGCTCTCTGTTGGAGTGCCACACAATCGAAAGTTTTTTGAATCATAAACACCTATTGACGCAGGGATAGTAGCAGAGCTGCCAAAAACCTTCCTGCTAGTCTTTCCACAAAAGTTTCAAGAGCAAGATCTTGCTTGACCAAAATGCACTTATGAATTGATGGAGGTAAGGGCACAATGGAAACCAACTTTGAAAGTGCCCATTTGACCAACTCCTCCTTTCCATGAGGCGAGTACAGGGAATGCATGCAAACAAGACTCTAACACTTGAACATCCCCATGTAATGTCTAAGTGTAGAGTCTACACCGATGCTACCACCTCAATGCACATTTCACAATGCAAAATCATCATTTTTAATAACATCATGAAAGCTATAATAATTTGATCAGTAAGCTTTTTTGAAAATATTTAAATTAAAAACATTATATAATAAATATTGACAATGTTAGAGCAATGTCATCAACAAACATTTTGTTCTACATCTCTTTTCTTGTAACCTTTTGCACAAATATTGATGGAGCTTTTGCTCTCATCAATCTCTATAGGGTGTCAGTGATGATGAGGCCGCAACACTTCTCTCAATCCTCGAATGTTTGTTCTAATGCTCCATCTACATTCTTGCTAGGACAACATGGAACTCTGTCTGTGTGACTCCTGCATGAGCTAAGACATGCATTTCCTCCCATACACTTAAGATCGAATGTTCCAATGTGTTGGCGGTAGCCAAGCCATGCATCTATCAAGCCCCTCTTTTGGAGAGCCCAGGTCAATATTACTCTCCCAATTGGAGAGTGTCCCTAATGCTTCATCCTTCCTTAGCTTCTTCACATACTGAATATCAATTAAAAACAAATATTCTCAGTTTTCCGTCAAAACATATGGGAGGGTTTGTAGTAAAACATCTTCTATCATAGGTCCTACTTCAACTCGTCCTCTCCTTCCTCTTCTTCCTCTTCTTCCTCTTCTTCTCCTTCCACCATGATAGGCTATCCCATGGAAGATGTACCACCTGCTTCTTGAACCACAGTCAACTCTACCTCTACAGTGTGCTTCCCTTTTTCAAGAGTTTTTGTGGACCACTCCAAGGTGAGGCTAGCTTCGGCAATCACATTTAGATTTTCATCAACAACCAGTTATTGCTATGCTACAAGAAGAGTAGGTACTTCTAGTATGAATGGAGATGCAAGCATGTCCTCCATTTCTAGCATGATTATACAATATGTTAAAACTAGGATCACCTTTGTGACACTCTAAAAGAAGATTGACCGGAACCCATTTTACTTTATCGATGTCTGATTGGATCACAAGAGGACTAACTTTCTTAATGATGTAATAAATGATATCTTTGAAAACGTCTATGCTTATGGACCGTTGCTACCACAACCTACCACATCGATCTCAAACATCTCATACAAGTCCACTTCTCTACTCAAATAATGAGTAAAAGCCATGAACTGGCAGTATGCATCACAAGGTGTGGCCATTGGAGGCCTGTAGAAGCTGGTTTGAGACAATTTAGGATTAAAATATTGGGCAATAAAATACATATCTCATTTTTATAAAATCTTGGAGCCAATATTGAAATCTATCACCATGATTGCATATTGTAAGCATGAGAATAATTTACCATGACACTTTTCCAAAAAGCATTCAAGGTTTTAACAGATTAAAACTACTAAATTATTAACAATCAACATTTTAAAAGATTTTGAAAAATAATATAGACTATTTTAAAAGGAAGTCCTAATGGGTCAATGTTTGCTTGGGTGTAGCCAATCGCAGAACTATTTTCAGGGCCATTTTGGGGCCGCAACGTGATGCGCTTCTAGGTGAATATTTGAATTTTGCACGGACCCGTGCTCTCATCAAAAATTATCCCGACGTCATGAAGGCACACTAGCATAATAATGAGACACAATCTATTTGTTCTGAACACCACATAAATCGACACACGACATCTCTACACTGCTTTGCATAGCAGAGTCTCTGGCCTACACCACTTGATCACTTATCATCGCGCAGCCCTTTGCTGCATCTTTGCCACTTGTCACTGGGCACTGCACCCATGCAGATCATCAAAATTGAAGGTTGGCTTAGAGAGACCACCGTGCTAGTTCTTGGCATAATAATTAGATGCAATCTATCATTCTGAACACCACCGCAGCAGCCTGACCACCTATCATTGTGCAACCTTTTGCCACATCTTTGCTCATAGCCCATGCAAATCATAAGTTGGCTTGGAGAGACCACCGCACTAGCTTTTGGTGTAATAATGAGATGCAATCTATCATTTTGAGCATCACCTCAGTGTAGTCTCTAGCCTGACGACTTGTCATCGCCCATAATTCAAGGTTGTCTTGGAGAGACGACTGCATTGGTTCTTGGAGTTATAGCTCCGTTACCTATTTTTACGTATTATAGGAGGAGGTCCATGATGACCAGCATGCTGGCAAATAGAAGGAGATCTATGAAAGTCATCACGCTGGTTCTTGGAGTTATATATTTGTGTACCAAGGAAAATGTATTCCATTGTGCAACCAAGCAAAATGCACTTGACGATATGGCCCTAAGGGGTCCCCTTTAGGGGAAAGGGCCATATCTACATGCCATTTTTGTCTAGTGGCATCTTGGATATTGTGTGATGCATGTCGATATGGCCCTTGCCCCTAGAGGGGACCTCTCAAGGGCCATATCATCAATTGCATTATCTGAAAGTTTAATTGTATTTTTCTAGATGTATCTCCATGCAACCACAATGGTGGATCGTTGGAGATATTTTAGCGCTATTTTGGTCATAAACCAAGGAAATTGTAGTCCTTCTCCTTGTATTTTAGTCCTTGTTGTAGTAAATATAAATGAGGCCAAAACTATAATTTAGGAAGTGAAAATTGAGCAAAAGAAATTACAATGTACATCTACATCCAATAAGAGGTTATATAAAAAGTATCAACTTATACTAAGCAAAAATTGAACAGAGGATATTACATTTATAAAAACTCGGCAATTGCTGAGAGCCTTAAAGGCCAAAAGATTACAGCGGCCATAACCATTCAAATATAAAAGTTAACAACAGTGCATACTGAGAGTCTCAAATTGAACAAAAAGAGATTACATAAATGTAATAAAAACTCAGCAATTGCTGAGAGCCTTAGAGACCAAAACATTACATCCAATGAGCCAAAAGATCGTTGAGAGCCTTAGGGGCCAAAAGATTACATCCAACCATTGTTAAGAGCTTCGTGTGAGCAAGAGGGAATTTGTACAACTCAGTTTTCCACTAGTCTAGCTTGTTGCATTAAAAATTTTTAGGGAGCCAAAGGAGGATACGATGGAGAGGCCGAAGACCATGCACATTGACTCAGATTACACCCCCTCCAACAAGTCGAGAGTACTCTGCTTTGAAAACAGTGAGGCCTTCATCGACATCTAGGGGGAACCCATACAGCACAGCTATAAAGAAGCCCTTTGTGAGCATGTCATCTAAGGTGGTGACATGCATATGTGTGGGGAATTGATTGTGGGACTAGTGCTAGCATTTCTACTCCAGGTGAGTGCAACACAATCACCTTATATGAGAAGGTAGTGAGCATCGAGGGGGGGTGGTAGTAGGCATGCTAAAGATGAGTGGTGGGTGAGTAGCAAATGAGTAGATGAGTGACGAGAGTTGGAGGAGGAAGCGCAGAGCAAAGTAGAGCAAAGGCGAAAAAGAGCTAGAGGAGGGGTGTGGAGCAAAGTAGCAGAGCCGGGGCATATGAGAGCAATGTAGTAAAATGCCAAATGCCACGGATCTTATATATATTATAAAGTTCGAGCAACCATGGTGGCTAGAGCCTGGGGTTCCATCCATAGTAATTGCAGGCCACTGTGGTGGAATCTTAGGTGCCGCCCCATATGGGCCGGTAATCATGAAGAAGATGCCATGTGGTGCCACTCTAGTGGCTAGTAATTAAGTGCCAGCCTGGTGAAATCTTAGCCATGACAGACGTGGGTGATGAGAGCCACCACCATCGGGTAGTAATTCCCACAAAGGTAAATCATGAAGCTCTAATCACTAATTACCATGCACTCTAGTTCTCTACTGAGCATGCGAGCCCAGTGACTGGTAATTTTCACTACACTCATAGGAAATGGAATAGTGGAGGCTTGAGTTTGTAGTCCAATTGCAAGGGAGAAAGAAATGGTCGAGAGGGATAGAAGATGAAATAGTGAAGGAAATGGAATAGTGGAGGCTTGAGATTGCAAGGGAGAATGAAACGATCGAGAGGGATATAAGACAAAACAATTAAGGGAATGGAATAGCGGTTTGTAGCCCGACTACACTATCAAGGTAAGAGCCACCACAGTGGTTGGCCCGAATTTTGATTAATTCAAGGCAACAGTAATGACTTGCATGGTAATGAATGATTAGAGGTGGTGGCATCTAAGATTTCCAGCCACGTTTGTGGTGGCGTTTAAGACCCACCAGGCTGGCATTTCATTACTAGCCACCACAGTGGCCTGCAATTACTCATCTTCTAGTTACCACCACCGAGCTTGCATGCACGATTACTACAAGTGTAGTAAATTACCAGTCACTGGGCTTGCATGCTCAGGAGAGTACTAGAGTGCATGGTAATGAGGGATTAGAGGTGATTAGGCTTCATGATTTACTTTTGTGGGAATTACTGCCTGATGGTGGTGGGTGTCATCAGCCATGTCTATCATGGCTATAATTCCACCATGCTGGCAATTAAAATTACCAGCCACCACTCACCCACCACCAGGCTTAAGCATGCATGATCACTACGAGTGTAGTAAAATTACTAGTCACTAGGATCACATGCTTAGTAGAGTACTAGAGTTCATGGTAAGGAGCGATTACAGTCACGTCTGTTGTGGCTACAATTCCATCGGGCTGGCAATTAAAATTACCAGCCACCGCTCATCCACCACCGAACTTATCAATGTTTCATCTTCTATCTCTCTCGACCATTTCTATCTCCCTTGCACTCTTCCTGCAACTTCTATCCCCTCTCGTAATGGACCCTGCATAGTCCGGGAGCGCCTCACACATCTTTCCTCCCCCTCTACAGCACAATGTAAGAGCCGGGCTCCTCCCCTGATCTTGAAATCTTGACATATGTGAGCTCCTCTCTCGCTCTTCAAAAGCCCAATTTGGATGCTCTCCAAAACTTCATTAGGTTGGTACAGGAGGTGAACATGAAGGAGGGGCAACTAGTCTGTCAAGGTTAGAAGATTACCATCTATGAAAGTGTTAGTAAAAATGCTCTAGGAATTTCTGGAGGCGATTTGCAAGCACACTTTTTTGAGAAGCAGTGGAAGAGACAGGATATTCTAGACGTATACCCCAACGCTCAGGTTAGTAAAGATGGTGGAGTCAAGATTTCAGTCTTGCCAATAGACCTCCAAGATGTGCTGAACAAGACCATTTACTTCTTTCCTGATACGAGAGGAACTTGCAAGTTCTGGCAGGTTCAAGAGGCAGTAGAGCAATTGAAAGGACGTGATGTATCTTTCTCAAGGGCGATCTTCAAGAGCATGTTAACCAACCTAAAGAATTGCATGGATGGCAAATCCCAATTGTCATCTCAGTTCGTTGGAGTTGCAATGCACCTGATGGCATCTACCCTCAAAGGGATTTTTGAGCAATATGATAAGCAAATTCAGAAGGTGACTTTTCTACAAGAGAAAGCCGCCGATGCAGTAAAGGCAACGCAACTTGAGAAAAGTCTCAGGGAAGGTACAGAAGCCAAGGTAGAGGAGGCACAAGTGAGGGCCTTGCAGGCACAATAGCAAGCTAAGGCCGCTACAAAAATGGTCGACATGGAACGTCATAGAAGAGAAGATGTAGAGAAGCGCATGAAGGAGCTTTGAGATAGGCTCGAAGCAGTGAGAGATGATGGGGACATGGTAGACAAGGAGCTAGAAAAGATGCGAAAGGACCTTGAAGATTAGAGAGCCAAAAAGGAGGGTCTTTACAAAAGGCTCTACAACATGCAGAACGCATTGAACATTGAAAAAGACCAGATGATGGAGGAGCTGAAAAGGGAGAATGTAGAAACCAGAAATGTGATGCAAGAACTGCGAGAGAGCCTCAAGGCCAGGAAGGATGGGACAGAGAGTAGCTGGGGTGGAGAAGACAACAAGGCAGCTCCCTAGGCCAAGAAGGATGTAGAGAGCAGCCATAGTGGACCAAGTCACAGTAGCCATGGTTAGGGTTATATTTTCGAAACAATGTTGGAAGTCCAAAAAGTAAGCTACAAGACCTTGCAAGAAGATCACAATAGATATGTGCACGAGCTTGCCGTGGCATTGGACAATTATGAAAAGCAACCCGTCGTCTTGAGAGATTTCCAAACCAGTGTGGAAGTCTTGGAAATGGCCCATGAAGATGTTTTTGGGCGATTTATGTAGCTTTAATAGATGCCAAGGGATTCAGATGAAGCTATTGCATAGAGTGAGCAAAAGGTGGATAAGATGAAGGAGAACATCTGTAGCCTTAGGATGAGGGAGGAAGGAATCAAGAACAACTTCATCATGTACAGAGCAAGACTGTGATATTGATGACCGCAATAGTTAAATTAGATGCCTATCTTGCTATGTAGCAGGGTCCAAAATGCATGGTCTGCCATACCCCCATCATCGATGACTGCTGTATTTGATGGCTTGCATGCTACCACCCTGTGCACTCTTTTTGCTTTGGGGTGTTTGTGCATACAAAATCTCAATGTAGAGAATGCCATTTGCCATTGCCCAAGTCATGGATAGATCAAATGGCCTACTTGCTATAGCTATCTATGACGAGAAAGTAGATGTTGCAGCTCAAGTTGCCATTTGGGCAAAAGATCTTAAAGACAAGGAGCTCAAATTGAAAGGCCAAGACCGAGCTTGATTGCGAGGAAAAGGAGCCTAAAGGGAGGAGCCAGCCCCCTTCAAGAAAGGAGCAAGAAGGCCCGATCCTACAACCAAGAAGCTCAAATCAAGGAAAGAGGAAGCGGCATGAAGGGAGGGGCCAGGCCCTTGCAGGGGCCCCATTCTAGAAAGGAGCAAGGAGGGCCAAGCCTGCAATTAGGGAGCTCAACAAAGAGTCCTTGAGATGTAATATGAAGTAAAGGAGTCTTTGAGATTGTGATCTATGTAATCTATGTGTAATTTATTGAATTGTTAATCTTCTCCAGAGTTTACTTGGGTAATGTTTTCTTAGCTATGTGACTAGATAGTGTCCTTTGATCCATGCTAGCGTGGTGATAATAAGAGACGAATGATTTTGATCGACAAGTAATGTGAGACGAAAAATTTCAATTAGATCACTAATGTGAGACTGAAAGATTTCTATTTGTGAACTAATGTGATACGAAAGATTTTGATTAGACAACTAATGTGAGATGAAAGATTTCGAGTAGACAACTAACATCAGACTGAATAATGAGAAGGCCATGCTCAATGAACTCAAAGATTTCGATTACCAAACTAACATGAGACTGAAGATTGAGAAGGTTGGGCTGAATTTCACAATCTCTTCACAATTTAACAGTGGTATGTGACCCAAATAGCAGGAAATTAAATTTAACAAATTTAAGTACTAAGAAACATAATAATTTCAACCACCGAGCTGGTCAATAACTAATGTCTGTTCAACCACCCTGGTTCAAGACAATCACATAACTGGTGATTAAGTTGAAGCAGTCATAGTTGCATGATGTTCCAACCACTGGGCTGGTTTTGTATAATAACAATAGATTGCAAAATATATTGCTGTTAATTTCTGCTCAACCATGCCATCGAGCTGGACAACAACTAATGTTTGTTCAACCACATTGGTTCAGAACAATCACATAACTGGTGATTGAGCTGAACTAGCCTACGATTGCATGATGTTCCAACCGTCGGGCTAGTTTAGGACAATCACATTTAGTCCTAGCCTGGTTTAAGAAATGAAACAAGTAAACTATCACAAAGCTTAATCACAAACAACCACCAGGCTGGTTTAGGCACCACTGACCTATGTTGTATCTAGCATGTGTATGATGTGCTCCTCAAACACCTTGCATCCTGTCCGCTTCGTACAAATGTCCTTTCTATTTGGAGAAACTCTTGTATTTTCATGCCAAAACATCGTAACTGTAGCAATTACTTCCACACTTAGGCTGCCTCTGCTTTTCTTGCATTTCGTTGAAGCCCACAGACTTCTCGGATCGAGATGATCGTGCATTGCTTCTGCTCTACATTCAACCGCTGGAGCCACGTTGGTCCTTCTGATTTACAACATCTTCGACATTGTGCACCCAAGCCATTTCTCCTTTGTTTGAGGGGACACCGACATAGCTAATGTTCCCCTCTTTGTAGCTAGTTGATCTAAGCTGTGCACCCCTTTCACTTTCTGTAGGCCATTTCTTAGGTTGGAGAGCATTGCCTCTTGTGCGTGCATCTCTCGAGGTGTTGGTAGGGTTGTTACTCTACGAACTTTAGGGTGCAAGCTAAAACTTGTGAAGACTCGAGACTGGTAATTGCTTGAATGGCCTGATGTTGCTACCTCAAATGCTCCCACCAATTGTGACACCACAACTCATGTTCTTTGCTTCGATGGCAATGATCGAATGCGTGCATCTGCAACTAGTTCTTGCTACTGCTCTGCAAGGAGTCTTCTTTCTTCTCGTTGTTTCTTCCTTTGCAGATGTTGTAAAAGTGTCTTCCATTGCCGATTCAATATCATGCCAGTGCTTTCCTCGACCCGCACTCTGTTCCTTATGCCTTGACCTGGCTTTTTAGCTTTCTTGTCTCGTAGCCACTGTCTTCTTCTCTTGCAAGCCATGGCAAGCTACATCTTGCCATTAACACCATGGCCACGATTAGTCCATAATAGACCCAGAGAACCTTGCTGGTGAGGCAAACAAAGAGTAGAAGACAACTTACCCGAAAGAAGATAATGGCAAACCAAAGTCTACACAAGGTCACGTCGAGGTGCGTGCGGGTTGCAGGGTGTTTGCAGGACGGGGGTAGGTTGCAGGTACTTAATCTTCCAAGATTTGATGGGTGGGAGGTGTGAAAATTCAAAATTCTTGGGAGTAGCAAATTTCAGCCGCCGGTTTTTCCCCCTCTGAGGATACATGTTAGCAGAATTGGATATCCCAAATAAGTGCAATGTGGCCTAAAATGCTTCAAAACACAAATAGGCCAAAGGACACACTATCGGGTTTGATGCTGTGTATTATCAAATGCAATGACCTTTGGCATGCTTATGAGCCATATAGCAAGCAAGTGCATGGAAAAAGAAACAATTCAAAATTGTAAATAGTGTTGGATTTATTAAAATATATTTTCACATGTGCAAATTGCACTTTTCCAACTTCTTCCATTTTAGGGTGAATCTAGATACCAATACCAACAACTATCAATGTTTTAAAACCACCATGCATTAGTCCCACTAGTTTAGATTCAAAATTTCAATCCATTTTGGTTTTCAATAAATCAAAAAAACATTATGGAGCGTGTCCTCAAATGGGTATGCATCACTTTAGCATAACATTGGAGGCCCGTTAACCCATGCCTAATATTCTCATTTAGGTGTGTCCTTGGGTTGAGGAGAAGCTCACGTAGTGCTCACGTAGTGTACTTTTGAATGATTACTTGGTTGCATGTATGTATAGAATAAAATTTTGATTTTTTTGAATAAATTGCTATATCCTATAGTCTTTAGGATCCATGCTTCACATGCAACATAGCACTTGTAATGCTTTAATGGTCTCGTTCCAAATCCTTATTTCATAATTTTTTGCTCTCATGTTAGAGTTTGGAATGTGTACTACAACACAAAGTTTGTCGAGTTCCGTTGAGCAATGCATAAGTTATGGGTCATGCAAGATACCTATATATAGAAAAGTCCTTGAACCTCACCAAAAATGGCTACACCCAAGCAAACAATGACCCTAACACGTTCACAACTTTGTGGTACGAATCGAAGCCTTTGAAAATCCTCAAAATAAAATATACAACAAAACATCTTTATGAGAATTGCTTGCAAAAGCGATGTGAATGCGTTCCAAACTAAGAACATTTGAAATAGATGGAAGTGAGTACCATTATTCATGATTGGAAATTAAGGATTCAAGTTCTTTAAAAGAAGCTATGATGTGGATAAAATTAAAATGTACCACAATTTGGACAGTAGCTGCACACAAATTAAATATCATACAAGTAGATTCAATTCATCAAATTAGAATGTGACTCTAAATGAGATTCAACAACATATTATCATATAATGTTTATGCCTTGTTCCCAAAAAAATGATGTATCCTTATACAAGGTGTATGCCCCAAATTAATGTCATATCTTTAAAACTATTACACCTTTATATATTGGATTCAACAGTACTATAGTGGATTTAAGTCATGACTTAAAACCTATGCAATGTGTTATCATTTTTACTTTCAAACACTAAAGAAACATGCGGAGGTGACTTCCATAGTGTTGCACTTGAACCAAATTTTGAAATTTCCCAGAGCATTATTAAGTAGAAGTCGCCACTTTCTCAAGTGGGTATATTGCATGTGTTCAAGGGGTATTATTAAAATCCCTTATCTATAAAGCATAAGGCTTTCAAGCGACCCCTTTTTCTATGCAAACTTATGAATCTTTTTAATGCTACAATTAAAAAACTACTCAGTTAAGTTATTTCTATAAAATAATTTGTAGATTTTCGCTATTTAGAAACCCCTTCTGTTGAACCCATGTGCTATATTTACACATGATGAGTGACCCACCTAAATCAACAATACAACTTTACAACATTACCTTTTTTTGGTTTTAGTGTGGCATTATTGTGTGCATACCATTTCTACAATTTAGATGACAAGAAACACTGACACTTTCTCTGTTTAGTATCCTTTTCTGTTGCACTGGGATTGGCCAACGAAAGGTGATCCTCATGTATAGAGAATAGCATTAGTTGTGGCTAGATGGTGCTTCCTCTCAAGTCACTACCCTTCATCAAAATAATATGGCTTATAGTTAAACTCTCTACAAGGGTGCAATTGACATATAGTGAGCACACCCTCAACATTTGTCTAGTGTACAAATTGTTTCATGAGGAGAAAATGGAGGAAGTAGAAAGGGGAAAAACATATGATTGTGACACCATTGATGAAACTCAGAGTTTGCACAACATATGGGGCATCTAAAGAAACCACGTTTTACTCAAACCACAATGGGATTTTGAGTTTCCGTAGTATGTACATCACAGAGTAGAAGACATTACATCAACAAAGCAATGGGATTTCTGTTATATTTTCCCTCTATATGCCTTTAAGATACCTAAGCTCTAGGATGTTTCTCTACTACCACTTGAATGTACCTATACTTCATGGTTCCATGCATTTGGCATAAACATAGAGGTTACAAAGAAAATCCTAAAAGAGAGCTTTATATTGTAATTATACCCAATAAATAGAGAGTGATCCTTTCAATATGTTTTATAAAAATATGTACTTTTTAACATGATATTTTGAGACCACTTTGCCCTTATTTCTCTTTCAATTGTTAGTTATGCAAAAATTGCCTATTTTTGGGCCTCTTTTTTAATGTTAAAGTCATTAAAGTATGTCAATTTATTTACCAAATATATATATAATTTTTTCATGGCTTCTTCCTTTCTTAATGTACGTTTGTACAAAGTATGATGCACGTTTGATAACTTTTTTATGTACGTCTTGGTGATTAATATCTTGTCTTCTAGAATATTATTAAAAGCCTTGTGCATAATTAGGCTTGATGGCCTTGTTTAAGAAAATTATTGAATGTGGGAAAAACTCGTCATGAAATAGATGTCCCCAGTCATGCTTCAACCTAGGTGCATGCATGGAGCAAGGTGGTAGAATGGAAGCCCAAATGGAGGATTAGGAAGCCATGTTGGGTGTAATGAAATACAGGTTTCGTCATGAAACATAACCCCTCAGTAATGCTTCAATCTAGTTGCATGCATGGAGAGGAGGGGGTAGTATGGAAGCCTAAAGTGATGATTAGGAAGCCATCTTGGGTGTTAAGGTATGAGGCAAAATACCTACCTAAGATTATGTTTGGAAACTCAAGGTCAACCTAGAATCCACTTTGAAGATGATATAGGACCTGACTCAAGGCTATTTGACCAAGATCAATAAGACTAGCTTGTTTAAGATTAGAAACTACATGTAGTCTAATAACTGTTAGCAAAGGCTTGTAACCATAACCATAAGGTTCTTCTAATTTTACCTAAACTTAAGTTCAATCCCAAAATCACCATGAGGTTTATGTGTGCCCATCCTCAATGTGGAGGCTATGATCACAACTAAAGTTGAACTAAAGTAGTAAGTAACAAAGTTTCGTGAAACTACTATGAGCCTTGAAACAATTAAAAAGTGTGCAGTTTGAAATCCAGGGAGCTCTTGTCTAGCAACCATTTAATATATGGCTTCGACAACACAAGTGTATGTGTTTGTCATGGAATATACCTTGCAAAACATAGCCTAGAAATAGAAAGTACGGAGCTTACTATTCTCCTTATGAGGATTAACCTCTATCATAAGAGGCAGAGAAGTATAAGGGAAAAGCCCAAGGGAGGCTTTTTCCATGCGTCAAGGGCCCCGCGAGAGGCCTTAAAAGTGACAAGCGCATGTACTTCCATCATCTTCAAAGGTGATAGTGACTTGAGAATGTATTTCCAGTAGCCAACGAAGCAAGTCATGAATTCGCTTTCGATTTTGACGTGAGTGTCCATGGATTGAGTCTTCCTCGAAGGAAGTGCCAACGATTGGACGACTGGAAATAAATTCCAATTGACCGTGGACTTTGACGTGTTCCATAAACTTCTACCCTCAACTTATCTTTTCAAATGTGCACCATTTTAAAATGTGGGTCAATGCAAATTGAAACTTGTACATAGTGTCACAAGTATATCACATATTTTGGAATGACAAATTAGGTTAAAAAGAGTGAGGCTCTTCTTACCAACTTAAAGAGAATACATCTTAATGTTTAAACGTTTAGTACATATACATGAAATATAACTACGAAAAAGAAGAATCCATGGTTTAGGGTTTGTAGCTAGCATCATATCTAAAGCAATAAGTAAAAATTTCAAGAAATTTGATAACTTGTTATTTATGCTAGAATTCTCATGCTATTCAATTCAATTCTCATGCTATTTAATTCAATGATGACTACTAATGAGGGCTCACCCTTTGTGTTTAGACTACAACTTGTGTGCATGCACGCATTATTAGACAATAGGTAGGTGCCCATAGAGGCGAGAGAGAGAGAGAGAGAGAGAGAGAGAGAGAAAGAGAGAGAGAGAGGTGGCCACAACTCCTCCTAACTATTCAAGTATAATTAATATGAAGAGGTCAAGAAGAAAATTCCATGGAAAGGTGTGAGGGCATTAAAAAAAAAAGGTGTGTGCACGAAAAGATATGAAAAGGTGTGGCAATGAAAAGAGGGGAACTCCAAGTAGCTAGGATCGGAAAGGTAAGGGTAACGATGAGGAGGGGGTGAGCATGGAGGTCAAAGACTCTGTGTGTGTGTTTTTTCCTTTTTTTTGAAACGGATGCACTCTCACCCACGCTATCAAGGGGCACATGCGCTGCGCCTATACAACATGCGATAGGGCTTGGATGAGGGCGGCTGCCCTAGTAGAGAGGCAAGGAGGCCCACCATTGGGGGGTGGTGTAACATCTGGAAAGATTGTGTGTGTGTTGGGTGAGGGAGTCACATACAAAGCGTTAGGATAAGACTAAGGTGAGTAGAGGCAAGAAATGAAGGGGAGGGGGGGAGGGGTGGGGACAAGGGGAGGTACACGTGGACTGTTAAAAGCAGAAAAGCACTGTATAAAAGATACAAAAGGTGTGTAATACAAAAAGTCAGAATAGATCGGACCTCCAGTCGCGCGGATCGGTATTAAGCACACACACTGGCAATACAACATGATGATGATTTTGATGGATGGCCGACGTGGCAGCCGAGTCGGGTTGCCGCGCTGGCGGGGCGGATCCAGCGGCGACGATGCCCACGTGGACGCCGCCATGCTGGCGAGCGGGAAGATAATCCAAGCGCGGTCGGCTGGATTTGGCGCCGCCGCCGCCGTCGACAGCAGCGCCGCCGGCGGCGCCGCCGCTGGGAGCCGGGCGCTCGGCGATCTCGTGGAGGGACTTGAAGCAGCGCTTCCGTTTTTTCAAGCGGCGGCGGCGGAGATGCCAGCATGTGGCCAATGCGGAGGCGCCCTCCGCCACCGCCGGCGCCTCCTCAGCTCCTTCTCTCTTCCTGCACTTGGCGAGCTTCTGTGCACTCCTCGCATGGTTCGCCTTGATCTTCACCAAATGATACTCGCAATACGTCCACCCCTCCTTCACCCTCCTCCCGCATTGCCACCCCCTCCCATCCTTTCTATTGCATTGCTGCTGCTGCTTCTTCATCTTCACCACCTCCTCCTCCTCCTCCCGCCGCCGCCGCCGCTCCTCCTCCTCCTCCTGCCTCTTCCCTCCTACCGATCCATCTCTATCCCCCATATTCCTTCCTTCCATCGCCACCTCTGTCAGCTTCCTCGCCCTCTTCGCTTCCCTCCCGTCCTCCTCCTCTGACCACGACCCGTTACCTCCCGTGCCTGACGACGAATATCGCTTGCTGCAGTCATCGCTCCCCACAACCTCGTCGCTCCGCCCTTTCTCCATCACCTCGACCTTCCCGTTCCTCGGACGCCCCGGATCACTCACATCTCCGCTTGACGCACCACCCACTTCAACGGGTCGTGGAAGATGATCGCCGTCCGCCGGCGCTGAACGGATCGCTTCGCTACCCGGCTCGACTAGCTTGTCGTCCGTCTTAGACACGGTAAGCGCTCGACCTCCTGCCTGATCAGACACCACAACCCTTAGACCCCAAGATGGCGACTCCTTCGGTCCGCAACTTCCAATGCGGGTCGCCTCTCCTGGGACAGATCGCGCTCTTCTGGGCCCTGAGTCGGAGTACGAAAAAGTTATGATAGTAAATCGCTGCAAAAAAACCATTTAAGTTCATCGAAAAGCTTCAGACAAGTCCCGGGTCTCTCTGACAGATCGATGCATACCTTTGAGATTTGAGGTCGAGGATAACACCGCTTTACGCCTGTTACAGCCCAAGATTAATTGCTAGTTAGTAATGTTGAGAGAAATTTCGTGGCGATTTCAACAGCATGTAGCTGGAAGATCATACTGGACATATTGTGCTGCGAGATCTAAAAAAGAGGGCTGATCAGAAACCCACTATCAAAAAGGTGATTTTTCTGACACCAACATAAAACCGGAAGATAAAACCTAAGAGCCTGGAAAGACACGAGCAAATATGGAAGCGGAGAACCTCAGACGATCACGCAAGTTGACAAAAGAGCAATTATACATGCGGATGACTGAGGACATAACATGCACCAAAAAAGCCTAACAACCAAACAGAATCGAGAAAAGGAGCCCTAGCTCAAGACTTGAAGAATCAGACTCAGACTCTTCTCTTCGAACCAAACTTGCGCAAAGGCCTGAAGACCAGCATCGAACAATGAGAGACACATATTGAATCCGAAACGTCTAGGTAAAATATCCGTACGGATAACATTAGCATCCATTCGAGTCATCCACGTGATAACTATAGGGTACAAGACGCAGACCTGAGACGGCAAGTGGTGTGCTTATATCTTTCCTGGTACATAAATAAAGCATGGATAGATCTGCCAAATGGACATCTAAAGGAACACGCGAATTCAAACAGGAAACAACAGCAGATTGTCTGGAAAAAGATTTCAATCTGCTGCTAAGATTTGATGAAAACTCCTGCTTTCTAGAATCCTGCAGTGGTGAGGACTGTCTCGATTTGGAGTTGCGTTTATAAGGACTCCTAAGCAGCTAAGGCAGTTCACGGCAAGAGCTTTAGGTGCTGAGCTATGCGATGCTCTTCGAATCTAAACTCCCACACGAAATGAAGTTTGGTTTCAACTATATATTTCATTCCTTCTTGCCAGGTACTGGTAAAGATGCAACCGTACTAGGCAAATAGTTATAGAACTTAACTTGATGCATATTTCCAGTCCTAAAGACACTGATGGGTTATTAGGGGCACCCAAATGCGTCGAAAAGCCCTAATATCAAGTGTTTCTTATATGTTACCTGCTACAGATGCCCTCCTTTTCCATCCGTTCAGCTTCCTGTAGATGTAGAGTGTGTCTCTGCAAAGCCCAAGACGTATTGTCAGAGAGGATAGCTAGAATGTAAAAGCATGCAACAGTAAGTGAGACGAATCCATGTGAAACCCTCCGTATTGCACCGTTATGTCATGTTATATACGCTCTACCGCAGTTGTTCGGATTTAGAGATATGACTCTCGCTCGCATTCCTTCTTGTGTTCTCTTTGACGCAGGCAAGGCCACTATTAACGACCTCAGTTAAGGGACATTGTCATCAACAAGACCGAGAGATATAGCATGAGCATCCTCATATAAGTAACAGTACTATCCAAACAAGGCTGTTTCTTTCCATGCGCTATAGCAGGCAGCTTGTCTCAGATTATTTTCGAACAACCTTGTGGCAGCATGGCCGGAACATTTTGTGATCAGCTTCATACAAAGATATATGATAAGTTATATCGCATAAACGCTATCATGCGGCTCCCTCTCTCTCTCTCTCTCTCTCAGAACTCCTGCATATTATTGGAGGGGTGCGCGCAAATCATTTTTACCAGTCCTTCGAAGATATCATGGCTCTTGCCTCATGCAATAGCTGGGATAAGTGAACTCTTGAACCCAACGCGCTTTTGATGCATCCAAGCACTGATCAATGGCCCTATCTGAGCAGAAAATGGAAGAAAAGAGAAGCAAAGAGGAACGAATCCTTCAAAATACTCGGCTAATAAGGTTGTGAAGGGGAAAGTTCACTGTTGACATGACAATTGGTAGTCTGCTGATGGCCTCGTTCCTATTGTCTGTGTGACCGTACTCAATTAAAGCTGATAACTTGATCGGATGCCGAATCTACAGCTCTTAATCAGCGCTGCAAAATTGTGGACGTCTGCAGCGGTTTGTATGGCGACCGTGTAGCTGAAGAAGTATGGGGCCAGCGGCAAATCCATGTTAATCGAGAAGCTCATAGTGTTGGGTCCTCGGGTGTGTGGATGCGAGCCTGTGCGCTGGCACTGCTAGAAGGAAACAATCGAATAAAGCGTCGAGTGATTGCATGTCTGCAAAAACGTCCAAAGGAGACAATCGAAGGGCAAAAGATGGATCTGCCGAGCTCCAGCTGAACGCGATCGATATGATCAAAACTAAGAGCCCAGAAGGTCTATGTTGAGGCCTAGGAATACACTATAGCGCCCTTATGAGACAACCAGACGCAAAGCTTTGCCGGAGGGCGAGATACAACACCGCAATAATTAAGATGGCAAAGTGAGCAGACGAGCGGAGGAGGTGAAGAAACACTGAAGCTAGCATTCGAGAGCACGCCATGCGTATATGAATGAAGCGCAAACAGGTTTGCGAGCGGAAAGTTGCTGTTATCAGATATTCGTTATCCGTGAAGACTGAGTTTCGACCTAACCCTAGCTTTGAAAGTAGAAACAAAGATGTTTTCGTTGATTTGGTAGCGCGTGATCCTACCTGAAAACTGCGTCCATGAGTAGCGATGCCCTCCAACGATCTTCCCACTGCCTTAAATGCCTTGCTGCGCGTCTCCTCAGACGCCCGAGCGCTGTCCTCCACTTCCTCGTGCTTTGCTCTTTGCATCGTCTCGCCTTCACGCTCTTGCACTGCAGCTGCTGTTGATTTGCAAACCCTGCGTGCTTGCAGCTCAGTCCCCAGAATCCTCTGTAGGGGTAGCAGTTTGCGCTCGCTCATCAACACCCTCCTCCCCAAATTCGAATCGCATGCTACCCCATTTGGCCCCGCTTCTTCACTCCGAGAATCGCCCAAATCCGCCGATGCATCCGCAACTGCAGTGATGCTCCAGCTGTTGCAGCCACTGTACCGTACGCATTCAGTTTGGAGTGGCATACCCGAAACATTCCTCCCATTCTTTGCCCTTTCCCGCGTGCCCGACGTCTCAATCCTTCCCTGCACAGCAGCAGCTGGGCTCCCAGTCGCGGCGGCCACCACAGGTTCTTCCAGTTTCGACTCCACCTGCAGGTCGAGGAGCTGCTTCCTACCAGCTGAACAAGAAGCAGGACGGCTGTCGCTACCTTCGGAGGGAGAACCTGAGAGGGCATGGGATCTTGGGCGAGTGAGGTGGAAAGGAGGGAGGTGTGAAGTAGGGACGTGGGGCTGGGGAAGTGGAGTAGGGGGAGGGTGGAGGGAGGGGGGCGGGGGAGGAGGGGGGCGTTTTCTGATACGCATGGCGGGAGGGGGAGGGGAAGGATGACTGAACGAGGAGGAGGAGGAGGAGGAGGTAGAGAAGGTGGAGGAGGAGGAGATCTATGGAGGAGGAGCAACTAGGAGTGGGAGGAGGAAGGTGAGACGATAGCTGGGGGAGGAGGAAAGAGGGAGGAGGAGGGGGGAGGAAGAAGAGAGGAGAAGCCATGAGGTGTGAGTTTGAGGTTGAGCGCCATAGCTATGGTGCAAGCAACTGAGGAGGAGGAAGATGAAGATGAAGATGAAGAAGAAGAAGAAACCATGAAAAGCAGAAGAAGAAGAAGACGACGACGACGAAGACGACGAAGACGCAAAAAGAAAACTGAACCTAAGTAGCAAAAAATTTCACATGAACATCCCCAACAAAAAAAAAAAAAAAAAAGTGCCCCCACACAAAATAAAGTTCGCCCTTTTTTTTAATTTATAAAAAATTAGACGCCGTATTTTTTTATGTGTCGCCTTCCCGTATCTAAAACCTTGTGTTCTTTACACCTGAGCCTTACGCCTGGGTCCCACCCTTTTGACGCGTCCCGAGCTATGTTCCGCAAATGTTAGCACGCTCGTCCGCCTCGCTGGCAGACACGTGGGCGCTTTGTCGCCGATCATAAGCCCACATGGCACAACCTCGGCCCTCTGATTTACTGCCACGTTTCCGCCACGTAGCCACGCGCCCCTGCACCCCTCACCTGCCATCCCATCCCATCATTTAGGTCATGTGGGTTGCCGCCACCCCCACTACCCAAAAGGAAACAACACACAAAAATTAAAACCTACCCTCCCCCCCCCTCCCCCGGCCTTCTTCTCTCACAAGGTTTCCTCGATTTTTGTTCCCTACTTTTTTATATTTACCCTCACCTATTTTTATTATTTCACACGGACTAGAACAAAACAGACCAAGAGTGACTCAAAGATAGCCACCATCCATAGTTGTTGGCGACATGCATCCCCAATCATTCATCACACGAGGGGCTAGAATATAACATCTTAATATCTTTTTCACAATGTCTCTCTTCTACCATGTGGTGTTTTTGTTCCCCATTTCGTCCATGGTTCTTTTTCGACTTATATTTATGAAATGCATGAGTTACCACAATACTTTCTCGACTTATATTTCTGAAATGCATGAGTTACCACAATATCCTCGGAATCCAATGATGCTGATACAATTTGCTCCTTTTCTATAAAGTACATATAGCGAGTAAATTCCCTCATTGAGACCACTTTTATGTATTACCTTTCCCAACAACAAATGCAATAACAATTAAGAACAATAAGTGACCCCTTCTCCAAGGCAATGGCAATGAAGCAAGGAATGAAAAATTTATAAAGGTTACAAATGAAATGCTTAATTCCCTTCATTTTACAATGACCTTAACAATATTAAGAGGGTGGATTAAAGGAAAGTCCACCTTCTTTTGTCTGGAAATGTCACTAGCTTTAGGAAGATTTATGAAAATTTATACTCACACCTCAAGGAGAGGACTTGATGCTAGTTAGCTTGTAGACATTAAGTGTACATTTGAAGGAAAAGATAATTCTCAAGAGAAGGATATGTTTTACTCATACTCAAAGCTACATGGAACTCCTTGCTTTATGGCCAACTAGTACATGTATATGTACATGTATAGTGAATTGTGCAATCACCTATGCCTCACAATATATTTATTATCCAATGTTATTCCTCTCCTTCAAAATAAAAACCTTGGCTGAATGTAAGCAAGGGTGGTGGAGGTTTCTGAAAGCTAACATATAATTAATTAACTTGTTGCATCCTCGATGATGCAAGCACCAATCCTAGGCTAGAGTAATCTTAAATGCAATATTCTGTACCTACCTTGGTAGGTGCAATAGACATAATTTCATATTGGATTGTATGTCTTGATTTAAAAGTAAGTCCATGTGAGCAAGAGACATAATGATGGTGTACATGCAAATGTTGCAATGCTTTTGTAGTTGGGGAGGTTATACGTTAGCCCATTTAGTGAAGTGTTTTTTTAAAGGTGAATGTAGAAAATTAGGCACTCATTCGGGTTTGGGACAAAAAGTTAGGTAACCATAAAGTTCGATTTTGTTTTGAAAAATCTATTTTGATAGCAAAAAATAGCCAAACTTTGATAACCTATATGTTTTGATTGGCAAATCCAAATTGGGTCATGTAGCATATCGAATTAAATAGCAAGACATGATTTAACCACTTATCATGTTTTTTACAACATTTAGTAAAGTTATACGCAACAAAATAAGTAGTTATGGCTAACTTTGTCCACCAAGTTTAAAGAATGATCACCCATTTTAGACTATCAATGAGGATGGTTAGGAGATCCCACTTATGTGCTCTAAGTTTCAAGGCGGGTCTAAAAACATTGATCTAGTGATTCAATATATGTGAGCACTTTAAGATAGTGATTGCCTTGGTGTGTCTACTCATTGTGTGTCAGTGTGTGTCATTATGTGTGTGTGTGTGTGTGTGTGTGTGCACATAGTAAGGCATTTGGGTTATCCAATTGGTTGGAAAATCAGCACAATAAGTAGCAGATGTCTTGGGTATTCAACAAAATTCAGGACAAATTAGAATATTGGAAGATCTCCACTTGGCCTTTGCATGTCCGACTTCGAATTGTCTAGTCCATTGTTTTGGCTTATGTCCAATTTTACTTGCCTTTACTCCATTGGTCATCTCGAGATCCCTCTTCTTTTATGTCTCAGGCCATGGAGATTTTTTGGAAAACTAAGCTCCATAAAAAAGATTTGAGGTTGCTCAAAATGGACCTGCTGTGAAGATAGTGGGAGCGAGGGAAGGAGTCTCACTTGAGGCTTTCTCACAATCACAATGGGGGAATACACACAAAGGTGGAGGCTGAAAACAATTTTCCTCTTCTTAGTTGTAAAAGCCAAAAGAACTCTAGTACAAAGAAATAGAAGAACCCTATATGTGGGTCTCAAACCAAACTCAACTAACTAAGGTGGCATACTAACTGAGCCACAAACTAGAGTAGATAAGGATAGCTGTCATCCAGCTATTATTCGTGGGCGGTGTACCAACCGCATCTCCAGCTAACAAGTCGGTGACATAAATGCACAACAGTCACCCTGGCATATCGCGAGTGGAGCTCGATATCTCAACACTCCCCCTCGAGCTCAATCCCAATTCCTGCACACCAAGCAGGTCTCTGAACTTGCGCAGCTTCTCTGCGCCCAATGCTTTCGTGAATATGTCAGCTACCTGATCCTCTGTGCTGACATAAACTAGATCAATAAGACCTAGTAAAACCTTCTCCCGCACATAGTGATAATGCACCTCAATGTGCTTTGTTCTGGCATGAAAGACTGGGTTCTTTGCCAAGTGTATGCTGCTCATGTTGTCACAATAAATGACAACTGGCCCATCTGTAGACTGATGCATATCATAGAGTAGCTTATGCAACCAAGCTACCTCACATGCAGCCATTGCTGCACCCCTGTACTCAGCCTCTGTGCTCGACAAGGCAACTGTAGGCTGTTTCTTGCTGCTCCAAGTGACTGCAGCACTCCCAAAAGAGAACACATATCCACTGGTAGATCGTCTATCAAAAATACTACCAGCCCAATCAGCATAAGTGTATCCATGCAACTGTATCTGAATCCCAGCCTCATAAAAAAGTCCATACTGCAATGTGGACTTCACATACCTGAGTATGTGTCTAGCCGCATCCAAATGCGGTTTCCTTGGAGCCTGCATAAATTGACTTACCAACCCAACAGCATAGCTCAAATCTGGCCTGGTAATAGTCATGTAAATCAAACTTCCTACTATGCGTTTGTACATAGTAGGGTCCTCCAGAAGCTCACCTGCATCTGCGCTCAGCTTCACATTCTGCTCCAAAGGAACTGAAATAGGCTTACATCCTGTCATCCCATATTTGGACAGCATGTCCAATCCATACTGCCTCTGCAAGAGCTGTATCCCACTTGGTGATCTAATCACCTCAATGCCCAAGAAATAACGCAGCTCTCCCAAATCCTTCATCTCAAACTTCTGCCTCAGTAGCATTTTCACATGAAGGATATCTTCATCACTATCACCTGTGATGATCAAATCATCAACATAAATGACCAGCATCATAATCCCTTTCTCTGTTTTTCTCACATAGAGTGAGAAATCTGCCTTGGAAATCTGAAAGCCAATAGTGACAAGATACTGTCCTATCTTGTCAGACCATGCTCTAGGTGCTTGCTTCAAGCCATACAAGGCTTTCTTCAACCTGCAAACAAACTCAGGATGAATAGCATGAACATAACCTGCTGGCTGCTCCATAAAGACCTCTTCTTGCAAATCACCATGCAAGAAGGCATTCTTTACATCCATCTGATGTAAAGACCATCCCTTTGATGCAGCCATAGCAATGGCTGCTCTTACGGTTGCCATCCTTGCAACCGGGCTGAAAGTTTCTTCATAATCAATGCCATATGTCTGTGCATACCCCTTGACAACTAATCTTGCCTTGTATCTATTCATAGAACCATCTGCATTGTGCTTGATCTTATACACCCACTTACAGCCAATTGCATTCTTGCCTTTAGGTAACGGCACCAATTCCCATGTAGCATTAGCATCCAAGGCATCCATTTCTTCATCCATGGCTTTCTCCCATTTTTCATTTCCCATGGCTTGCTCAAAAGAAGTGGGTTCTGGTTCCTGTATCACTTTGACCATATAGGCATAGTGAATGGCTGTAAATCCATCATATTTCAGCCTATCCACAGGATACCTGACCCTGGTAGACCTGCGCAAAATAGGCTCACTTCCAGGTGCTCTCAAAACATCCCTGGTCTTCCTTACTCGAGGTGTAACAACAGAAGGAATACCCAACTCATCATCAATGCTCTGTTCTGAGCCACTGGAACATGGGCTGATCTACCTTCTCTTTTCCTTTTCGTGATACCTGCGTACCACTCTCTGCATTGCTTTGAGGGGATTCTCCTGATCTCAATCTGCCTGTCCATGGCGAAGCATGTGAACCACTGGTAGAGGACACTCCAAGTCCACTGATATTTTGTGATTGCTGCTGTGCATTCTGTGCAGCATTACCATTTTGTGCATCTACATCAATCATCACATTTACTGGTTTATACCAGCTGCTCATCTCATCAAAAATAACATCTCTGCTCACTGTGAACTTACGTGTAGAAGGGTTATAGCATCTATACCCTTTCTGCTGCAGAGAATAACCAATAAAAATGCACTTCTCAGCTTTTGGATCCAACTTGGACCTCAACTCATCTGGCACATGGACATAGGCAATGCAACCAAAAATCTTCAAATGAGAAATATCTGGTTTCCTACCAGTATACATCTCCTCTGGCGTCATGCCATGTATTGCTGCAGTGGGAGTCCTGTTCATTATATAGACTGCTGTAGCAACTGCTTCAGCCCAATAATAATCTGGTAGATCTTTTTCATTTAGCATAGCCCGAGATACCTCTCCAATATGCCTGTTTTTTCTTTCTGCAATTCCATTTTGCTGTGGGGTATGACTGCATGAATATTGTTGCTTTATACCATGCTCCTGCAAGAACCTTGCAAACTTATTTGAGAGGTACTCTCCCCCTCCATCTAACCTTAGGCATTTTATTTGCAGGCCTGTTTCTTTTTCAACCATAGCTTTGAAAGCTTTGAAGTGCCCAAACACTTCACTTTTCCTTTTCATAAAATACATCCACAGTTTTCTGCTGAAGTCATTAATAAATGTGACAAAATAGTGACAGCCTCCAATAGATGCAGCTTTTGTAGTCCACACATCAGAGTGGATTAATTCCAATGGCTTTTTACTCTCTTGAACATGCCTAGGAAAAGGTTTTCTTGCATGTTTCCCAAATTGACAGGCTTCACAAACCTTGTGCATTTCTGCAACCTTGAATTTAGGCAATCCTGCAACAATATTTTGGGCTTGCATTGATTTAAGTCGCTGTATATTAACATGACCAATGCGTTTGTGCCAGATATCAATATCTGCAACTACACCGGTCCCATGTGCAAACATTGCTGCACTCAATTCAGGCATGTCTGCATCCAACGTAAACATCCTGCCCTTCTTCTTTCCTTTTGCTATCAAGCGACCATTATTTTTCATATCCTCAACAAAGCATCCATGAGGATTAAATCTGACCTGCAAGCCCTGCTCAACCATCTGACCAACAGAAACCAGGTTCTTGGTGATGTTCGGGACATGAAATACATCAAACAAGTATTTCTTTTTCCCATCCTGCATAGACAATGGAATTTTGCCAATCTGCACAATAGGATGTGCAGTATCATCACCAGTCTCCACAAATCCTGGTTTTTCCATTTTCCTTGCATCTTGCATCCATTCTGCATGACCTGTCATGTGGTTTGACGCACCTAAGTCAACATACCACACATCATTTCGTTCTTCTGCACTTGTCACAGAATTGGTCATATGCTGCACCATAAATAGATGCTCATTTCTGTCATCACCCTGCCTACTAGAAGATGCATAATTGCCTTGCTGCAATTTTCCAGTCATAATGTCATTCTGCTTTTTATAGCAGTCCTTAGCCATATGACCCATTTTGCCACAATAGTAGCATTCAACATTGCTGTTTGCATTTTGGCCTCTCTGCCATCCACCACGGCCTCTTTGGCTCCCCCTGCCTCTAGAGTTACCACGTCCTCCTGCATAGGACTGGTTTTCTTGCGTTTGCTGCATATTCTGATTTCTACCACGGCCTGCAGATCGGCCTCCTCTACCTCTGCCTCTACCTCTGCCAGCATTTGAGTAGAAGACAGTTTCTTTTGAAGTTCCTGCTAAAGAAGATGCACCCCCATTTCTTTGCTCTTCGGAAATTAGAAGAGCAATCAACTCCTCAAAATCAGGAAATTTTTCACAGACGGCAATGGATGTCCGGAACTGTGCATAATCCTTTCCTAGACCATTCAAGGTCACAGAGACCAAATCGTCATCATCCACCGGCGACCCAATGGAAGCAAGTGCATCTGCAATTTTCTTCACTTTCATGTGGTAGTCATTTATGCTCAAATTTTCTCTCTGCACATTGTGCAACTCCTGTTTGAGTTGCATTTTCCTGGCTTGCGTATTTGTGCTGTACATTTTTGCCAAAGTATCCCATGCCTCCTTTGGCGTATTTGCATCTTGAATATGCACAATCATGGAGTCCGAAATACTGATAGACAGCCAGTACATAACTTTCCTGGCTCTCTCATGCCATTCTTTAAATGCCTGCATTTCCTATTGACTGGGAACATTAGGAAGAACAGGTTCTTCTTCATTTCCTGTAATGAATTCCCAATAGGCTTTTCCCATCAAGAAATTCGTCATTCTAAACTTCCATGCCTGGAAGTTGTTCTTGTCAAGCTTTTCAGTGACAATCTGTGAAAGAGAATCAGATGCCATTACAGAACACTGCAAAATATTCTGTCACTGCAAAGAACACAGCTTATGCCTCACACGGGCAGATCTGCAAAACTGACGAAAGTGGTATTTCACCACACAGTCACTTCCTAGTGACGATTTTGCATCAGCAGGCAATAGGCATGAATCTGCAACCCCCAATATCTCTGCACACAGGCATACGATGCAATTTCTGCGGCAACTCTCCACCGACTACCCGCGCAGTGGTCGCACAGCAAAAACAGGGCCTTTTTTTGAGTGCCTGCGAAGAACTTCCGCCTTCAAAACGGGCCCCGAAACGGCCTCAATTCAGAAAAATAAAGTCACTGAGGGCTTTGCCCAATCCGGCAGCATATACTACGCTCTCGCCACACCACGAAGGGCGTCTCAATCTGAGACAGTGCACTCTTGCACTTCTGGCTGTGCTACCTGCAGAGATTTGCTCCCAAACTCGAAATAGGAAAGCAACACTGGTCCTCTTACCAGGACACCACGAACTTGGCTTGCTTTCTTGAGCTCCTTACCACGAACAAGGCTCTGATACCATGTGAAGATAGTGGGAGAGAGGGAAGGAGTCTCACTTGAGGCTTTCTCACAATCACAATGGGGGAATACACACAAAGGTGGAGGCTGAAAACAGTTTTCCTCTTCTTAGTTGTAAAAGCCAAAAGAACTCTAGTACAAAGAAATAGAAGAACCCTATATGTGGGTCTCAAACCAAACTCAACTAACTAAGGTGGCATACTAACTGAGCCACAAACTAGAGTAGATAAGGATAGCTGTCATCCAGCTATTATTCGCGTGGGTGGTGTACCAACCGCATCTCCAGCTAACAAGTCGGTGACATAAATGCACAACAGTCACCCTAGCATATCGCGAGTGGAGCTCGATATCTCAACACCTGCGTTGCTCTCCAAAGATGCACGGAGGTTTGAATATTCTAAACATCAAATTTCATGTCTTGACAAGAAAGGTCACTATGCTCATGACTTTTTTTCAGCAAGAGCAGCCATGGTCTATTATGTTGGCAGTTATGTGTGGACAGATGCGTACAAATGCTTATGGGCATTGGATCACTGATCCATGGGAAGTAGTACTTGGCAAGTTTCAAGGCAAAATACTTGGCTGTCCATTTTCTACTTATACCTCAGGATTGGAAGCAGGTGCTCGAGCTCTCACATCAAATGGTCTCCCCATCCTTCTTCTATAGCTTCATCTCTTTGACTGGAAAGCCTTCATTGGAGTGTTGTTTTTTACTCTCCTCTTGCTATGCAACAACCAATCAGGGCTTACAATCTCATGAAGTTGGGAATTCAGTTCGGTGGATATTCAAAGGCATATTCTCTCTTTTTCAGTGGCTTGTCAACAATACAATCTTGGGATGCATCATAGACCCATATGGAAAGTTATTGCAGCTCTCTTACTCCCTTTTGTTCCGATTCGACCATTGGCAGTAAGAGACAGGCTTCAAGATTAGCATTCCAGGCTTATCATCTCAACCTTTGCATTTACTAACTTCCATACAGGCTTATAGATTGATTTTACCTCCTCCATGGATTGCTCATCATGCTAATTCTCTTTGGCATCTGAATAAGTCTTTATCTTGGTGGAAAGCAAACTTGAAATTAATATGGAAGGTGAAAATGCCATTAAAGTAGAGACTCTTTTTTTGGAGATGCATTGTTGGTATTTTTGTAGTGGGAGTGAAATTGGCTCAAAGAAGGATTGCCTCTCCTCTTTGTCCAAGATGTCATCATGCTCCTGAGAGTATTCAACACTTATATATTGTGGTTTTGTTCATATTCCAGGGACCTTCTGGTCAGGATCACCTATTTTTTATCCCTTAGATTTCTGGCACACAAGTTCTCAACGTTTTTTTGGATGTTTGGCAGATTACCAGCACCTTTGTCCCACTACTCTCTTTTCTTCCATTGGATCAGATACTGATCGTTGTGGACCCTTTGGCTTTAGCGAAATCATGCATTTCTGGCTTCATCTCTTCAGCATCCTTATGAGTTCTTTCGGGCCTCATTGACAGCCCTTACATGATGCCTTGCATGAGGAGGATTTGGATGTCTCTTGCATTGAGCTTTTCTTTTACTGTTTTTGATAGATAGGGTTTCGCTCTTTTCTATAGCCCTGCCCTGTTGTAAAATGGTTATTTTATAATATAATGCTCATAGTTTCACGAAAAAAAAAGTGTGTGTGTGTGTGTGTATGTGTGCGTGTGTCACGGGGTTTATTAATTCACATTTGAGAAAATGATAAATTACACCAATTAGAAAATCTAGCATAAAACTAAAATAAGTTATGTTATCAATTTGCATGATCACACATCCCAAACATTACTCAATCGAAGAAACATTGCTACATGCTATATTTTTACCTAGTAGTATTCAAATCAAATATTTTTAGCTTCCCAAATATCAGTAACCATGGTTCTAGGTAAACCCCTAGCATACTATTAAATTCGCCAATGTAGACATATAGAACAACAAAGGGCCCCACCCACAAGCAATGGACAATGGTAAAAGGAGAGTAGCTCACACTATTTGCTCTTCAAAATTGTAGGAAAAACATAGACTTTAATTCCAATTCTTTTAAACTCTCTCATGCCATGTTTAAATGTTGAGCTGTAATTAAACTTCCCCAACCAAATCTCTCGACCTAGATTTAAACCATTTTCCTGAAATAAGATAATCTTGTCCCACCTTCCATTTACACATTTTTTGACACCCTTTACCTTCCTTCCATCCCAAACCCTAATCTCAAACGTTACATCTTTTTTGAAAATTGATTCAAGCTCATTTCTTTATCCTCCCTCATCATCTTTGGATGGCCTTTCACACCATGACCTTGCCAATCGCTTTTTCTAGTAAGAGTTCCCTATTTACCCTTTTACCTCACTTCCATCCCAAACCCTAATCTCAAATATTCCCATGTCTTTTTTCAAAACTGAAGCTCATTTCTTTATCATCCCTCATCTTTGGATAGCCTTTCACATCATTAAGTTGGTAATCCCTTTTCTACTAAGAGTTTCCTCTTTGCTCTCCTCCTTTTTCATGAGTTTTTCATAGAAAGCTCAAAATTTTTAAGTAGGCTCTTCCTACTTGAGTTGAATCCTTTTCTTTGAAAATCTCGAAGTCATTTGTCTCTTATCTAAGTTTCCCTCTCCATTTCAACATGATGTTGTAATATTCATCGATTTTTGTTGTAATCTATGATGCACAATGATAGCTTAGAACGAGCAATGGAATAAGAGATTTAGAGAAGAAAGAAAGAAAATTCATTCTTGCTAGTGCATGAGAATCTATCCATCTTCTATACAAATATTTATCTTGGATAAGCTTTCATTCGATTTCCCTCCTTCTATCTTGGTTTTGTATGATCTTGAATGTTTTGTGGTGTCTCATCTCTTTACAAGAAGCATTCATGGAGAAAGAGGTAATACTAGTCTTTTTAGTAGTGGTGTACTATGAGGGTAATAAGATCTAAGAATCACACTTGATAGGTGCATGATATCTTTTATCCTTATCTCAATGTTGGATGAGATTTAATCATGTTCCCTTTTCAAGCCTCTTTCTATCCCTACGAGATCCTAGTTTTGTATGATCTTAAATGTTTTAAAGCATTTCATGTCTTTACAAGAAACATTCATGAGCCTCTTTAATGTTACAATGTATACTAGCTGAGGGCAACAAGATCTTTAAGTGTTTATATTGCAAGTTCAGTGAACCTTGCTAGGTGAAATACTAAGATTGCTAAGTGCTACATGATAGCAATGCTAAGTCCTTCATGATAGCAATGCTAAGTGCTAAATGACAGCATTGCTAAGTGCTAGCATTGGTAATTACGGATATTGCAAAGTGCTAATTACTAAGTTCTAACATTGCTCAGTGCTAGGTTCTATCATTGCTAAGAGCTAAATGATAGTATTGCGAAGTGCTAATTGCAAGTCGTAGCATTGCTTAGAGCCCAATGCTAGAATTGCTAAGTTCTAAGTGCTAAATGCTAGTATTGCAAAGTGCTAAGTGGTACTATTGCTAACTGCTAAGTGCTTAGCATTGCTAAGTGTTATGTGCTAGCATTGTTGAGTGGTGAGTGCTATGCTAAGTGCTAGTAGTGCTAAGTACTAAGTGCTGAGCGGTGAGTGCTATGCTAAGTGCTAAGCTCCCTCTCGCCTCCCCCTCTACTTCGCTATCTCTCCCCATCCCCCTCCCCCTCCCCCTCCCTCCCCTCTCTCCCTCCTCCTTCCTCCTGCCTCTCTCCCTCTCCCTCCCCTCCCCTCCCCCATTGTAGGTTCTAACTAGCATTATAGGTGCCAATTAGCATCGCATTTACTAACCAGTATTGTAGGTGCTAACCAGGATTGTAGGTGCTAACTAGTATAGCATTGCATGTGCTAATCAGCATTGTAGGTTGTAATCATCATCGTATTGTAGCTGCTAACCAACATAGCATTGTAGGTGCTAAGCAACATAGCATTGTAGGTGCTATCCAGCATTACAAGTGCTAAGGAGCATAGCATTATAGGTGCTAGCCAGCATTGCAAGTGCTAGCCAGCATTGCAAGTGCTAACAAGTATAGCATTGTAGATGCTAGCCTGAGTGTGAGAGTGGGAGCTAGCACTATATCTACTCACTAACATATGATAGTGCATCTCTTGTGCTATCTGGCATATGATAGTGGTAACCAATAATGCAATTGCTAGCAAGCTACTAAGCATTTTGTGTGCCAACTGCCATATGACAGGGGTAAATAGATAGAATTGAGAGTAGTACAACTAGCATATGATAGTTGTAACCATCATACAACAGTTAGTAGCATATGTCAATCTCATGTCATGGTAACCAGTAAACTAGGTGCTATTAATGTCTACATTTGTTAACTAGCATAAGATAGTGGGCACACTACAAGGCATAGGCCATTTTCCGATGAAAATACCGATGCTTTTTACATTAAATTTTTTTTTTTCCACAGGCGCAAACGTCGCTATAAAAGTCACTAAAAGTGTCAGAAAAGAACTGTCGCTATAAATCGTTGCTATATAGCGACGATGACAAATGTCGCTACATAGCGACACTGTTAATCGTCGCTATATAGCGACACTGGTAAACGTCGCTATATAGCGACGTTTAATAGAACTAAAAAAAAGGGTTAGTGGGGCTAAATAGGGCTTGCTATGGCCCTGTTTAGCCCCACTAATCCTTTTTCTTTTTGTAATTACAAAACAAAGTTTTTTAATAATAAAATTTCCCTTGCGAAAAGGGTGATACAAAATCGCTCTTGTGGAATGATGAGCAACAAAAGCATATACATGTCGGACATATACAACATTGTTTATAACAAAATTACCCTTTCGAAAGGGCGATACAAAATTGCTCAAATGAGTAGATATACAAAATGACATACAAGGCGAAGAAAATGCTACTACCACTGCTACCACTACTACTCATCCGAATCCGAATCGTCCTCATCTTGTTGGCCTGTTCCTTGGTCCTCGCCAATTGCGTCTTCTCCCTCATCCTCGTCACGTGCGTCTGATCCTTGGCCCTGTTGATCGCTCGTCTCCGATGATGGGATGCTTAAGCTTTGACCCTAAGAGTGAACCATATAAATTGAAAATTATATTGGAACTTAAAGAATAAAACAATTTAAAAAGTGAGATTACAACTCGATTATAAGTAGGAGTAAACTTATACCGTGCGAGCAGCCACCTCAGCCCAATCGACCGTCGCTCCCATTGCCTCTTGCTCAATAAACCACGGCTTTGTTCCTATCCAAAATGCACGTCGCATCTCTGCATCTGTAGGAAGACGACCCATCGCAGCTTGCTGTGGATCCAATTTACAAGAGTTAGAGTTAGCTAAAGTGCATGTAATATGTAGCAAAACAAATAGAACAATACATTAAATGAGAAGAAGTAGACTTACCACGGTTGCCTCGAACGCCAACCATCCGCCTGCACCAAAGTGCGAAGTACCTACGACATCCAGCCGTCTCTTTGCAGCCCTCCTCTGACCCTCGAACAATTCGGGATGGTCCCTATTTTGTTTCTTAAAGAACTTCCAATCAGCTTTGTCTGCCCAGATGGGTTTAGCCAACCCCTTTGTGATGGAAGTACGCAAGGTTGATCTACGATGCTTCAAGACCAAACCCATGTGCTCTCGCATATAATCGTCATTAAACTCCCAATTTGGCGGGTTAGGGTATCTTCGTTTTAACTCATCGATGACCGCCTGCTTCTTTTGGCCATCTTGATACCGCCAATCGGTAGCAATGCCGCTCTTGAAGTGATGACTCATCAACCTCCTCATGGTGGCCATCACTTCTTTGCCCTTTCTATCTTCTATTATCTCTCCGACAGCTGTGATTTGATAGGAGAGATCCCCTGATGAGTAAGGAGGACTGATGGTAGCAAAGTCAGAAGGAGTGGAAGCTGGGCGAGTGCTTCCCGAGCGAGGAGTAGTAGTGGGAGTAGGAGAGGAAAATGGACCTGACTGATACTGTGTCTCTAGACCAAGTGGAGACCTGTAGGAACGTGAGTGTGCTGACTCGTCTACATCTCTCGAGTCAGCACAACATGAGCCGCCCTTCCTACTCTTCTTTCCCTTACGAGAGGCATGCACAGGTGATGACCCTGCGGTCGAAGCGGCATGAGGGGACGGTTGGGCAATATGCCCACTCGTCAGTGTAGGGGAGGGAATTACTGAGGTCCTCTGAGATAGCAGAGACAAGAATCTCACTGCCTCCTCATCGCTCATCTGTGCTACAAACTTGTCGGGACTCTCGACAAAGCCATGCACGGCTAGCAAAGGAGTTCCCCGAGGGGTAGTCGCAGTGCTACGTGGAAGAGGAGTCGCGGACCAGGGGTAGTCGTAGTGCTAGGTCCGAGAGGAGTCGGACCAGGGGTAGTCCTCGGGGTAGTCGCCTGAGAGGAATCAAAGTCCTCTAGAGCATAAAGATCATGAGCTCTTCTCCTGCGAGGCTGTCCATACTCATCGGATGAGCGACGTGATCCCACGTCTAACATAGACACAAACCTCACACAAACACGAAAACAAAAAACAAAAAAACAAACATAAGCATAGGCATAGGCATAGGCATAGGCAAAGAGAAAGAAGAGGGAAATGAAAGAAGAGGGAAAGGAAAGAGGGAAAGAAGAGGATTTTACAGGGAAAAGAGAAGGGGGAAAAGAGAAGGGGGAGGAGAAGAGGAAGAAGAGGGAAATAGAGAATAAGAGAGAGAGAATAAGAGTTAGAGAGAATAAGAGAATAAGAGAAGGGGGAAAGAGAGAAGCATAAGCATGAGCTTAAGCTCATGCTCATGCTTATGCTTATGCAGGAATAGAGAATAAGAGTTAGAGGAAATAGAGAAGGGGGAAAGAGAGAAGCATAAGCATGAGCATAAGCTCATGCTTATGCTTATGCATGAGCTTATGCGGAAATAGAGAATAAAAGTTAGAGGAATGAGAGAAGGGGGAAAGAGAGAAGCATAAGCATGAGCATAAGCATAAGCATAAGCTCATGCTTATGCTTATGCGGAAATAGAGAATAAGAGTTAGAGGAAATAGAGAAGGGGGAAAGAGAGAAGCATAAGCATGAGCATAAGCTCATGCTCATGCTTATGCTTATGTGGAAATAGAGAATAAGAGTTAGAGGAAATAGAGAAGGGGGAAAGAGAGAAGCATAAGCATGAGCATAAGATCATGCTTATGCTTATGCATGAGCTTATGTGGAAATAGAGAATAAGAGTTAGAGGAATGAGAGAAGAGGGAAAGAGAGAAGCATAAGCATGAGCATGAGCATGAGCTTATGCATAAGCATAAGCATGAGCTCATGCTTATGCTTATGCAGAAATAGAGAATAAGAGTTAGAGGAAAGAGAAGGGGGAAATAGAGAGAAGGGGGAAAGAGAGAATGAGAGAAGGGGGAAAGAGAGAAGCATAAGCATGAGCATAAGCTCATGCTCATGCATAAGCATAAGCATGAGCTTATGCTTATGCGGAAATAGAGAATAAGAGTTAGAGGAAATAGAGAAGGGGGAAATAGAGAAGCATAAGCATGAGCATAAGCTCATGCTTATGCTTATGCATGAGCTTATGCTGAAATAGAGAATGAGAGAAGGGGGAAATAGAGAAGGGGGAAACAGAGAAGCATAAGCATGAGCATAAGCTCATGCTCATGCATGAGCATAAGCAAGAGCTTATGCTTATGCGTGAGCATGAGCTTATGCGGAAATAGAGAATGAGAGAAGGGGGAAAGAGAGAAGCATAAGCATAAGCATAAGCTCATGCTTATGCTTATGCAGAAATAGAGAATAAGAGTTAGAGGAAATAGAGAAGGGGGAAAGAGAGAAGCATAAGCATGAGCATAAGCTCATGCTCATGCATGAGCATAAGCATGAGCTTATGCTCATGCTTATGCTTAAGCATAAGCATAAGCTCATGCTTATGCTTATGCTTATGCATGAGCTTATGCGGAAATAGAGAATGAGAGAAGGGGGAAAGAGACAAGCATAAGCTCATGCTCATGCATAAGCATAAGCATAAGCTCATGCTTATGCTCATGCATGAGCATGAGCTTATGCGGAAATAGAGAATGAGAGAAGGGGAAAATAGAGAAGGGGGAAAGAGAGAAGCATAAGCATGAGCATAAGCTCATCCTCATGCATGAGCATAAGCATGAGCTTATGCTTATGCATGAGCATGAGCTTATGCGGAAATAGAGAATGAGAGAAGGGGGAAAGAGAGAATAAGAGGGAAAGGAAAGAGAGAAGGGGGAAAGAGAGAAGGGGGAAATAGAGAAGGGGGAAAGAGAGAATAAGAGAAGAGGGAAAAAAGAGAAAGGGGAAAAAAGAGAATAAGAGAAGGGGGAAGAAGGAAAGAGTTTGAGGGGAAGAGAGGGTTCCTACACCCATCACTGCAGCTAGCACTTAAGGCACAAGCTGCAGGCCAATGCAAATAACAAAAATAATAAATGGAAAAAAGAGGAAGCACTTACTTGAAATAGTATGTCCCGCTCGGTGTAGTGGACTGGCCCTACAAAAGAGAGAAAACAACCCATTTTTTCAAATAAGATGTTAGAGGAAGGAGGAGATTATAAAAGCAACTTCTTGAAAGGAGGAGATTGAGACAAGGAAAGGAGGAGATTGAGGAGACAAGGAGAAAGAGAAGGAAGAGAAATACAGAAAAAGAGGTGAGTCTTCTTTCTTTCTTGAAATCTCATTTTTTGTAATTTCAATCCTTTCAAAACAAGCATGAAAACTAGTTTATAGGTTTAGCAATACAAGAAGAAGCACTCACAAAACTAAAGCTAACAAACAAACAACCTACATTGTTGAAACAAACTCATCTCTTGAAGAACTTCCTTTCAAGAAACCAAAGAGGAAAAAGGGTAGAGAGGGAGTACAAGAGCTAGGAGAAGGGTGAGGAGTGGAAAATAGAGTGGGAGGGTGCTTGAAATAGGTAGGAGGTCATCAAAAATAGGTGGGAGGAGATATTGGCTTGCCATCTTGAGAGATTAGAGAATAGTATAGAGAAAACACCGCGCGACAAGAGTTTCGGGTTTTAACCCACAGCGTCGCTATATAGCGACGGTTTTAATTAAAAACGTCGCTATATAGCGACGGAACAGAGCAAAAAGGTCGCTATATAGCGACGCTTACAGTCACTTTTTGTTGTAACATGAAAAGAAGCTCATACATGCTATTTTATAACTGTTAATATCTCTTCTTCATGCTTATGTTGTGATTTTATAAGTGTAGATGGAAGGGACGAGTGGAAGATCATCCGATGATGTGCCAAGGCCCGGGAGCATGAAGTGGCTTACAGAGAGGTTATACTGTCATTGCACTCATTGCAAGCAAGAAGTACGACATCAACGTCATATTATCATGCGCCACTTGCAGATGTATGGGGAGGAGCCGGAACCAGTATCCACCGTTGGTGTTGCACATGTTGATGGACCATCGGTAAGTCAAAGCTATTTAAGTTTGCAGTCTTATTGTATACCAAGAAATAGAAGATCTTATATTTACACGAAATCTTAAAATAGGATGAGGAGGGTGACGAGGGTACGCATATACCTTCTCACTTTCAGCAAGACTATAGTCTCCCGGATGATGACGAGGGTATGGTCGACATGATGGATTCCATTTTTAGGGGCACTACATCCCACGTACACGTGATGTCAGAGTCTGAGGTCAAAATGCAAGAGTTGCAATCAACACAATTGTACGAGGGTGCTAGGATGTCTAAACTACGTGCTTGTCTCTCAATCTTGAATCTACAAGTAAAGTATGGGTGGTCGGATACAAGTGTCTCGGCCTTAATGAGGTTAGCTCTTGCATTAATTTGACTCATTATTTGGATATTTTCTGTTTTGAGAATCATCATTTGGATAGTGTCTTTGTCATAGGTTGCTCCAGAAGATGTTCCCTGCACCAAATACTATGCCCGCATCAAGAGATGAAGCGAAAAAGATGCTAACAATGGTGGGTATGGATTATGATGCCATCCATGCTTGCCATAATGATTGTATTCTCTTTCGTCGTGAGCATGGAGATTTGGCTAGTTGTCCAAAGTGTGGGGAACAATGATATAGAGATGACTTGCAGGGTGAGCGGATACCGGTAAAGGTCTTGAGACACTTTCCCATCATTGCAAGAATACAACACATGTTCCGATGCAAATCCATAGCGGAGTTGATGACATGGCATGCATCTCATCGGTCCACTGATGACACATTGAGGATTCCTGTAGATTGTGTAGCATGGAAGCACATAGATAATCAGTGACTGGACTTTGCGAGGGAGCCACGCAACTTACATCTTGGGCTAGACATGGATGGCATGAATCCTTTCAGGTTATGCTTGACATCTTGGTCGACATGGCCCATAGTCATGGTGAATTACAATATACCACCATGGCTAACAATAAAAAAGGGACACCTCATGCTTGCACTTCTTGTGCCAGGAAAGTACAAGGCAAAAAACATGGACGTGTACATGGCACCTTTGATAGAGGAGTTACAGATATTATGGAGAGGAATGTAGGTCTTTGATATTTCCGGAGCCCCTAGACATACCAATGATATTTTGGTCAGGGGTATCTTGATGTGGACCATGCATGACTACCTAGGATATGGAGAGTGCGCAGGTACGTGGTGGTGTCTTTACATGTACAATGAGGGATTATGCTTTTTTGACTCTCTTTTGCACGCATGTCTTGTACTAACACATTCATGCACGCATGCAGGACTTGTTACAAGTGGGTACCATGCTTGTCCTGTTTGTGGACTGGCTCTGAAATCGCTTGCGGTCATCGAGTACTTGCACTTGAGGATGTTGAAGGAATGCATTAAAAAGTTCACATCTAAGTTATGTACCCATGTTGGGTGTCCTATCATTAAAGAATCTCCTGGTATCATCTATCATTCTTCGCTGCTATACTTCATCAAGCTCATGTCGCCACCCTTCCTCTTGTTCTTGTCTCATCCCCGTCCCTCTATTTTCTTTGCAGACACATGATTCCTTATAATGCTATTCCAATGTGTTGCATCATTGCATCTTTCCATGTTGTATTGCATTGATTCACTTGTTTGGTTGCTCAATATGATCTACAAACTTGCAATTAAGTAAAAGGTGAAAGTAGTTAATGCTTTGAATCACAAACAATATCAACAAGGAATCCATGGATGATTTACATTAGCAAACACACTATACATAATGACAAGTCTAAAAATAAAAGCATATATAAGTGGTAGCATCAAGTCTGCATTATGCACATAATTTTTCTAATTTAGAATCTATTACATTGCCCAAATTTTCTCAAAACTCTATCAATGAACAAAAGCATGCAATTGTGGTGAGCATGGTGTATGATCAATCACAAGTAAAGATATCTATACCAAAGATTAAACTTCTTATCTATGGCAATTGATTGGCTAGTGCAATAGTACTTAGCTCAATACCTATCCACCAATCTCTATGATTGTCCCTCCCCTCTCTCCCTCCTCCTCCCTCTCTCCTCTCTCCCTCTCCCTCCATTCCCCCTCCCTCTCCCTCTCCCCTCCCCTTCCATTCCCCTCCCTTCTCGCCCTCCCCCTTCCCTCCCTTTCGTTCCCCTCCCCTCCATTCCATAAATTCCCTACCCTCTCGCAATCGTGGTCACTTTTTTTAAAGTTTATTTTTCCAAAAAAAATAAAATAAATCATTTTGCTGACATGGGTCACAACCTTGCTTTTCTACCCCCTTTGTTGTGGATTACATGTAAGGCATGGTCATGAAACTTTGCAAATGTCTTTACCATGCTTAAATCCTAAATTCCACCCTAAATCGTAAACCTTGAGCCCTAAATCCTATATCCTAAACCCTAGACCCTAGACACGAGACCCTAAATTCTAAACCTTAAACCCTAGACACTAGACTTTAATCTTGACCTTAAACCATATAAGCTAAACCCAAAATGCTATACCTTAGACCCTATACCCTAGACCCTAGACTTTATACCCTATACCCTATACCCTAGAGCTTATTCCCAAGTTAATTGTTAAACCCCAAACCCTAGACCCTAAACACTATACCCTAAAACCTAAACCCTAAACTCTATGATATATACCCTACACCCCATACCCTCACCCCATACAGATGATGTTCAACTCATATTAAAATTTATAAGAACAAGGATCTTACTCATTAAGGCTTGTGCAAATGTCATATCCATTGAGAACACACATACAAATATGCTAGATGCACATTGATGCATATATGATATTTTTAACACACATGGATGATGCATGGTAATAAATGTGGAAATATGTATGTCCAAACATACACATGATGTTCAATGCACATAAAACTTTGCACATTATATATAAATCTACTTATTAATAAAAATATTAACATCTTTCTTTATGAAAATTATCATGCTCATCAGATCTAATTTTCATGGTCAAGGATGCATTTTTCTTTTCCCACCACCCGTCATGCACGAGGGTCAAAAAACATGCATCGCGGCATGCCATTCGAACATGCATGTCTCTGATGTACATGGTGCTTCACAAGGACCTTAATCTCACCCTCTTGAAGACCTATGCAAAGTCTCATTCTCATATGTTATCATTTTCATTGTCGAGGACTTTCTTTTTTTTGTTTTTCACAACCCGTCATGCATGAGCATCAATGGGGCATCAACAAACACACATCGAGATGCCTCATGCGAATAGATGCGAGTATCTAATGGGCATGGTACTTTGAACAAGAATTCATCTCAGCCACGTTAAGGCATGTGTAAACTATGCTCCCATCAGATATCATTTGCATGATCGAGGATGCCTTTTTCTAGTTTCTCACCACCTACCATGAGGGTCAAAAAAGGTGCATCAAGGTGTCTCATTGAGTAGGGGGAGTGAGACATGTGGGGGGGGAGAGAGAGAGAGAGAGAGAGAGAGAGAGAGAGAGAGGCAAGGAGGGATGGAGGGGTGTGTGTGTGTGTGTGAGAGAGAGAGAGAGAGAGTTTAAAAAGAAAGTGTTTAATAAATAAATAAATAAATATAGATAGATAGATAGATAGATGGATGGTTCTGTTTCATGATGACGAAACTTGTATTTCATCACACCCAACATGGCTTCCTAATCCTCCCTTTGGGCTTCCATACTACCACCTCGCTCCACGCATGCACCTAGGTTGAAGCATGACTAGGGAGGTCGATTTCATGACGAGTTTTTCCCATATTCAATAATTTTCTTTAACAAGGCCATCAAGCCTAATTATACACAAGTCTTTTAATAATATTCTAGAAGAAAAGATATTCATTACCAAGACGCACATAAAAACATTATCAAATGTGCATCATACTTTGTACAAATGTACATCAAGAATGGAAGAAGCCATGAAAAAATTATATATATATCTTGTAAATAAATTGAAATACTTTAATGGATTTACCATTGAAAAAGAGACCCAAAAATTGGCAATTTTTTGCATAATTAATAATTGAAAGAGAAATAAGGGCAAAGTGGTCTCAAAATATCATGTTAAAAAGTACATATCTTTACAAAACAGATTAAAAGGGTCACTCTCTATTTATTGGGTATATTTACAATATAGAGCTATCTTTTAGGATTTTCTTCATAACCCCTATGTTTATGCCAAATGGGTAGCAACAAACAAGCTACTAAACATACTATTCTTTGATGATACTCATGGAACCATCAAGTACAGAACATTCAAGTGGTAGTAGAGAAAAATTAAAAATGATAACACATTGCACAGGTTTTAACTCATTACTTAAATCCAGTATAGTACTGTTGAATTCAATATATATAGGTGTAATAGTTGTAAAGATACGACATTCATTTGGGGCATACACCTTGTATAAGGATACATCATTTTTTTGGGAACAAGGCATAAACATTAATATAATATGTTTTTGAATCTTATTTAGAGTCACATTCTAATTTGATGAATTGAATCTACTTAAATGATATTTAATATGTGTGGCTACTGTCAAGGATTGTGGTACATTTTATTGTTTTCCACATCATATCATGCTTCTTTTAAAGAACTTGAATCCTTCATTTCCTAATGATGAATAATGCTACTCACTTCCACCTATTTCAAATGTTCTTAGTTTGGGATGCATTCACATCGCTTTTGCAAGAAATTCTCATAAAGATGTTTTGTTGTATATTTTATTTTGGGGATTTTCAAAGGCTTTGATTTGTACCACAAAGTTGTGAACGTGTTAGGGCTTCCTTTTAAAACCCTCCTCATCATCATCATCCCCTCTGCCTAGGGAAGAGCTTGGAAGGGGAAGAGAGGAAGGGGAAAGATGGAGGAAGGGGGAGAGAGGGAAAAGGGAGAGAAAGGTGAGAGGGAGGGAATTTCGTTTTCTATCCCAAGCCCCTCTCTTCCCCATGCGCTCCTCCTCCCCTTCCTTTCCTCTTGCACGTAGAAAACAAGGAAAAAACCCACAAAAGACAAGATTTGAAAGGAGGAAAGAAAACAAGTACAGTCATACCTGGAACTAGAAATGTAGGTCCTTTGAAGAGTCTCCTACCTTTCTCCTTGCTACCTGTAGTGCCTCTAATGTAAGAATTGGAAGGGAGGTGGTTGCAAAGTATGAAGGGGAGAGAGTGTGAGGAAAGCTTGGTATTTGAGGGAGAAAAGTGATGCAGAATAGGGGGAGTAGGTGTTTTTGGCCCTGTCAGCATCAATAAAAGCATTGAAAATACAAATTACATTAAAAAAATAAAATCTACCATAACCTTTAAAAAAAAATATATATTTGTGTTTGATTTAGTTGCAGTTCATGAGAAAGAGGTAAATGGGATAATCAAACATGGGTCAAATTTGGGACGTAGGAGGCCTTCAAATATGGGCATAGCTTATACCTTAAATGAATCTAAATTATTGTGCAGTTTGGGTCAATGCCCCATCATGGAAAAGTTGGGCACTGATGGTTGTCATGGGATCAAACTTGACAAGACTTTACATAATGATGGTGCAAATATTCTAGCAAGGTGTTATTTTTGTGATGCCTTCTTGTAGGGTGTGTGCCAATGTGAAAATAGTTAGGTGTGCACAAGGGTCTAGGGTTTAGGGTTGGAGAAAACGATGCTGCATGGCTATGATACTTTGCATGGGCCACAAAATAGGTGGGTTTAAGGCTTGCACAAAGTATCATGTCTATCCAACATCATTTCCCCCATTTGCAAACCACAAAACCTCATTTTTATATGTGTGTAATGCTCCTTAGACTAAAAAACAAGGAGTTAGGCTTTGCAAATGGGGCAAATGATGTTGGATGGCCATGATACTTTTCACAAGCCTCACAATAGGTGAGTTTAAGTCCCATGCAAATTACCATGGCCATTGGTTCCCATTTGCATTGTCAAGAATGAATGTTTCCATGTTTTTGCCCATGCTTCCGCTATGAGGGTACAAAAACTTGCCTTAAGGTCGTCTCACCATGCAATTGGGACCTGATGGCCATGATACATCGAAAGTGCCTTAAAATCACCTATTTAGAGGACTGTACGTCATAGACATACAACATTATTTTCACCCTTTGCAAACCCCAAACCCTTGTTTTTGCACCATCATAGAGGAAGCATGGGCAAAAACATGGAAATGTCCATTCTTGACCATGAAAACGGGACTCGATGGCCATGATACTTTGTGTGAGACTCAAAATAGGTGAGTTCAAGCCCCGTGATAAGTATCATGGCCATCAAGTCCCATTTGCATGGTGAGAATACCTTCAAAGCATGTTTTTGTACCATCATAGAGGAAGCATGTTCTTGACCATGCAAACAGGACCCAATGGCCAGGAAACTTTGGATGGGCCTCAAAATAGGTGCATTTAAGGCCGCTACAAAGTATCATGGCCATTGGGTCCCATTTACATGGTCTAGAATGAACATTTTCATGTTTTTGCCCATGCTTCCTCTATGATGGTACAAAAACATGCCTTGAAGGTATTCTCACCATGTAAAGGGGACCCGATGGCCATGATACTTTGCATGGGCCTTAAACTCACCTATTTTGAGGCTAGTGAAAAGTATCATGGCCATCCAACATCATTTTTCCCATTTGCAAATCCCAAAGCCTTGTTTTTGTACCATCATAGCGGAAGCATGGGCAAAAGCATGGAAATGTCCATAGGCTCACTACAAGGCATAGGCCCTTTTTCAATGAAAATACCGATGTATTTTACACTAATTAAAAAAAAAAAAAACGGGTGCAAACGTCATTATTAATGTCGTTATAAGCGTCAAAAAAGAATGGTCGCTATAAAGTGTCACTATATAGCGATGCTAATAAGCATCGCTATATAGCGACACTGGTAAACGTCATTATATAGCGACACTGGTAAATGTCGCTATATAACGACACTGGTAAACGTTGCTATATAGCGACGATTAATAGAATAGCATTAGTGGGGCTAAACAGGGCCATAGCAAGCCCTGTTTTGCCCCACTAATGTTTTATTTTTGTAATTACAAAAAAAAGTTTTTTATTACAAAATTTTTCTTGTGAAAAGGGTGATACAAAATCGCTCAAATGAAATGATCGAGCAACAAAAGCATATACATGTCGAAGATATACAACATTGTTTGTTACAAAATTACCCTTTCAAAAAGGGTGATACAAAATCGTTCAAACGAGCCGATATACAAAATGATATACATGGCGAAGTATATGCAAACTACTACTACTACTACTACTCATTCGAATCGTCATCGTCGTCCTCCTTGTCCTCATCTTGCTGGCATGATCTTTGGTCCTCATGAGTTGCGCCTGCTCCTTGACCCTCGTTAGGTGCACTTGATCCCTGACCCTCGTGATCGCTCGCCTCTGGTGATGGGACACTCGAGTTTTGACCCTAAGAGTGAAACCATATTAATTGAAAATTAGATTGGACATTAAAGAACAAAACAATTTAAAAAGTGAGATTATAAGTAGGAGTAGACTTATATCGTGCGAACAGCCACCTCAACCCCATCGACCATCGCTCCCATTGCCTCTTGCTCAATAAACCACGGCTTTGTTCCTATGCGAAATGCGCATCGTGTCTCTGCATCTGTAAGAAGACGACCCATCGTAGCTTGCTGTGGATCCAATTTACGAGAGTTAGATAAAGTGCATGTAATATGTAGTAAAACAAATGGAACAATACATTAAATGAGAAGAAGTAGACTTATTACAGTTGCCTTGAATGCCAACCATCCACTTGCACCAAAGAGCAAAGTACCTACAGCATCCAGCTGTCTCCTTGCAGCCCTCCTCTGACCCTCGAACATTTCGGGATGGTCCCTATTCTGCTTCTTGAAGAAACTTCCAATCAGCTTTGTCTACCCAGCTGGGTTTAGCCATCCCCTTTGCGATGAAGTATGCAAGGTTGATCTACGATGCTTCAAGACCAAACCAGTGCACTCTCGCATATAATTCTCATTGAACTCCCAATTTGGCGGGTTAGGGTATTTTTATTTTAATTGATCGATGACCGCCTGCTTCTTTTGGTCATCTTGATACCGCCAATTAGTAGCAATGCCGCTCTTGAAGTGGTGGCTCATCAACCGCCTCATGGTGGCGATCACTGCTTTGATAGTGGCAAAGTAAGAGTGAGTGGAAGTTGTGCGAGCACTTCTGGAGCGAGGAGTAGCAGTGGGAGTAGGAGAGGGCAAGGGACTTGACTGATACTGTGTCTTGGGACCAAGTGGAGACCTATAGGGATGTGAGTGTGCTAACTCGTCTACATCTCCTGAGTCAGCACAATATAAGTGACCCCTCCTACTCTTCCTTCCCTTACGATAGGCACATGCAGGTAGGCATTAGGTCCAGCCATCGGTGTAGGAGAGGAAATTGTTGAGGTCCTGTCAGATAGCAGAGAGAAGAATCTCGCTGCCTCCTCATCGGTCATCTGTGCTACAAACTCATCGGGACTCCTGACAAAGCCATGTTCTGCTAGCAAAGGAGTTTCCCGAGGGGTAGTCGTAGTGCTATGTCCGAGAGGAGTCGGGCCAGTAGTCGCAGGGGTAGGCCTCTGAGGTGTCACCTGAGAGGAATCAAAGTCCTCTAGAGCATAGAGATCGTGATGTCTCCTCCTGCGAGGTTGCTCGTACTCGTCGGATGTACGACGTGATCCCATGTCTAACATAGACACAAACACAAAAATAAAAAACAAAAAAAAACATAAGCATAGGCATAGGCATAGGTATAGGCAAATACATATGCTTATGATCGAAAGAGGGGGAAGAGGGGAAGAAGAGATTGAAAGAAGGAAAGGAGAAGGAGACATATGCTCATGCTTATGCTTATGCATGAGCATAAGAGAAGGAGACATATGCTTATGCTTATGCATAAGAGGAAGAATAGGGAAAGGAACCAAAGCATATGCTTATGCTTATGCATGAGCATATAAGCATAAAAGAAAAAGAGAGAAAGCTTAAGCATAAAAGAAAAAGAGAGAAAAAGAGATTGAAAGAGAGGAAAGAGGGGGGGAAAGAGAGGAAAAGATATTGAAAGAGGGAGACATATGCTCATGCTTATGCTTATACATGAGCATAAGAGAAGGAGACATATGCTCATGCTTATGCTTATGCATGAGCATAAGAGAAGGAGACATATGCTTATGCTCATGCATAAGAGGAAGAAGAGAAGGAGATTGAAAGAGGGAGACATATGCTCATGCTTATGCTTATGCATAAGCATAAGAGAAGGAGACATATGCTCATGCTTATGCTTATCATGAGCATAAGAGAAGGAGACATATGCTTATGCTCATGCATAAGAGGAAGAAGAGAAGAAGATTGAAAGAGGGAGACATATGCTCATGCTTATGCTTATGCATGAGCATAAGAGAAGGAGACATATGCTTATGCTCAGGAGGGAAAAAGAGATTGAAAGAGGGGAAAAAAGAAGAGGGGAAAAGAGATTGGAAGAGGGAAAAAAGAAGAGAAGGAAAGGAGAGAAAAAGAGATTGAAAGAGGGGGAAAAAGAAGAGAAGGAAATGAGGGAAAAAGAGATTGAAAGAGGGGGAAAAAGAAGAGGGGAAAAGAGATTGAAAGAGGGGAAAAAGAAGAGGGAAAAAGAAAAGAAAGAGGAGAAAAGAGGGAAAGAAGAGGGAAGAGAGGGGAAGAGAGGGCTCCTACATCCATCACTGCAGCTAGCACTTAAGGCGCTTGCTGCAGGCCAATGCAAATAAAAAAAATAACAAAAGGAAAAAAGAGAAAGCACTTTCTTACCTGGAATAGTCCCACTCGGTGTTTTGTGGACTAGCCCTACAAAAGAGAGGAAACATACCATTTTTCAAATAACTAGTTAGAGGAAGGAGGAGTTTAAAGAAGTAACTTTTCAAAGGGATTTGATTGAGGAGACAAGGAGAAAGAGGAGGAAGAGAAATACAAAAAAGACTAGAAGAGATGAGTCTTCTTTCTTTCACAAAATCTCGTTTTTTGTCTTTAACCCTTGAAAATCAAGCATGAAAACTAGCACATAGCCCTAGCAATACAAGAAGAAACATGCTTCAATACTCACAAAATGAAATCTCACAAAAAACGAACCTACATTGCTCAAAGAGACTCACCTTCTTGAAAAACTTCTTTTCACACAAGCAAAGAGGGAGAAGGGTGGAGAGGGAGCACAAGTGTTAGGAGAGGGGTGAGTAGTGGTGAGGAGTGGAGAATAGAGAGGAGGAAAGCGAGGTCATCGGATATTGGTGGGAAAAGAGATTGCTTTTCTCATAATAAAGCACCACATCGCGGGGTTTCGGGTTTTAGCCCACACCGTCGCTATATAGCGACACTGGTCAGTCGCTATATAGCAATGTTTATATTTAAAAGCATCGCTATATAGTGATGGAATAGAGCAAATCGTCACTATATGGCGACAGAACAGAGCAAAACATCACTATATAGCGATGCTTCAGGACACTTATTGTTTAAAGTTAAAAAAGAAGCTCATAGATGCTATTTTATTACTGTTAATATATTTCCTTGCAACTTATGTTGTGATTTTATAAGTGTGCAGATGGAAGGAACGAGTGGAAGCTCGTCAGATGATGCAGCAACGCTCGGGAGCACAAAGTCCGCATCAAGAGATGCAGTGAAGAAGATGCTAACAATGGTGGGTATGGATTATCATACCATCCATGCTTGCCATAATGACTGTATTCTCTTTCATCGTGAGCATGGAGATTTGGCTAGTTGTCCAAAATGTGGAGAACAATGATATAGAGATGACTTACAGGGTGAGCAGATACCGATAAAGGTCTTGAGACACTTTTCTATCATTGCAAGAATACATCACATGTTTCGATCCAAATCCATAGCAGAGTTGATGACATGGCATGCATCTCATCGGTCCACTTATGACACATTTAGGATTCCCGTAGATTGTGCAGCTTGGAAGCACATAGACAATCAGTGGCCGGACTTTGCGAGGGAGCCATGCAACTTACATCTTGGGCTCACCATGGACGGTGTGAATCCTTTCGGTTTACGCTCGACATCTTAGTCGACATGGCCCATAGTCATGGTGAATTACAATATCCCACCATGGCTAACAATAAAAAAGGAACACCTCATTGTTGCACTACTTGTGCTAGGGAAGTACAAGGCAAAAAATATGGACATGTACATGGCACCTTTGATAGAGGAGTTACAGATATTATGGAGAGGAGTGCGGGTCTTTGATATTTCTAGAGCTCCTAGACATACCAATGATATTTTGGTCAAGGGTATCTTGATGTGGACCATGCATGACTACCCAGGATATGGAGAGTGCGCAGGTACATAGTTGTGTCTCTACATGTATAATATAGGATTATGCTTTTATGATTCTCTTTCACACGCATGTCTTATACTGACACATTCATGCACACGTGCAGGACTTGTTACAAGTGGGTACCATGCTTGTCTTGTTTGTGGACCGGGCTTAAAATTGCTTGCACAATACTCTAAACATATGAGGAAAAATGTTCATGAAGGTCATGCTCGATAGCTTCTGTTGAACCATCTCGCATGTGGAGGTCAGCTTGATCCACTACCATCATATTTGAAGGCAAGTGACTAGATTCAGGCTTGGAGGGTGAATGGAGAGGAACCTCCTCCTGGTATGAAGAGGCTATCGATCTTTCACGAGCTTCCTTATTTAGGTCAGTTACAAGTCAATTATCTCTTGGATCCCATGCATATCTTCACGAATGTGGGGGCTACTATTTGGGCACACTTGGTGGTTCTAAAGACTTAAGAGGAGTGCGAGAAGACTTGCGTGCTATGAATAGGATGTCTCATTTGTGGCACCAAGTGCATGCTTTGGGAAAAGTTATCCTCCCGAAAGTAACATGGATCCTCTCTACGAGGGAGGAGGTAGCAATCAAGGCAGACGCTACCTCTTTTTGAACACCGCCAGGGTACATGCATTGCTTGAAAGGAGCATTTTCAAAGGACAATAAGCTTAGTGGGCTCAAGTCCCATGATTGGCACAAGGTCTTACAGGTATTCTAAGCTATAGAATTAGTGTACCGATAATCATGATGCGTTAGCGTAATTATGATTATGTTATATTGTTGACATGACTTCTTTGTTGCTTTGATAGTTCATCCTCCCAATTACAATAAAAGGGTGCTTACAAGAAGATGTTAGAAATGCTATATTGAAGATCAGTGGTATTGTGAGGTATGCTTACTATCAAATCACATTGATTGAATTTTCTTCAATTTAAGTTGAATAATCTGTAGATTGATTATGAAAATATCTTACATGGGCATGTGAAATAGGTGGATATCTCAAAAAGAGATCTCCATATCGAGCATCGAGAAGGCTAGGGTGGAATCCATTGAAGTCGTATGCTTGATTGAGAAGTGCTTTCCCTCGAGCATTATGACAACTCAAGTCCACTTGCTCATGCACACAGTTGATGAGGTGGCTATTGCAGGTACTGTTCATAGTTGGTGGATGTTTTTTCTCGAGCAGTTTATGAAAACTTTGAAGGGATTTATAAGTCAAAGAGCAAGACCAGAAGCAAGCATGGCAGAGGGATGGCTTGTGCAAGAGTCATTAGTATATATCATGAAGTTTCTTGCATCCACGGATCCCGATATGCCGCAAGCTTGGCATAACAAGGATGATGATTGCATTGTTGGCAAGGTTTCCCAAGGAAAAGGGATTGAAAGAAAGATGAGCGAAGAGCAAATGGAGAAATTCAATAAGTTTTGTATCCTCAATAGCAAGGAGATACAGAAGTGGATTGAGAGATATGAAGCGGCCAAAGCAGAAAGAATAAATGTAAGGACGAGATTCAGAGTAATTTATAGGTGATCGCAACCATATCCATGAGATCTGGCTCTTCTCCCCACTCACATGTCACTTGATTGGCTACAACTGGCTCTACGTAAAGCTGAATGCGATGAAGAGACAATAAACGAGCGTGAGTGAGAGTTATCATTTGGATGTATGATGCATGTAAGTTTCTTACCTCTTGATGTAATTATTTGTGGCAATATACACTATAAAATAGACGCATCTTCATTGTTTTAATGATGCTCTTTTACAGTACAAAAAGTACAGTGCATTATGGTCATATGGACGATATTTTCACGTGGAATGTATCGATTCAAAGAGAGTCACGTATGACTGTGGAGTCATGGCTAACTTCACACAAGATAGCCAAGCAAGTGTTGATACCAATCTTCTCTCCTCACAATTGGATTATTGTGGAACTATATGCAAAATCTATGAAGTTGATTTCAAACGATTTAGTATTTTCATTCTTGATGTAAAATGGTTTAGAACTATTTACAATAGTCCCCATGCGACAGTGAGAAAAGATAGTAGCGGTGTCTTTGTAATAGACTCCACCAAACTTTGGACCGATGAAAGTGATACTTTTGTTCTTCCCGAGCATTATGAGCATGTGCATACTAATGATTTAATTAATCAAAGCTTTCATTTTTAAAGATCCATTGATACATGTACTTAAGCATAATTTCATATATATAATTGATGACATTTGGCACCCATCTTCAATATAGGTGCTTTTTCATTCGGATCATTCTGATCCAAGATGGTGGTATGTGATCCAAGTTGCACCACGAAGTAAGCAAATTTTTGAAGGTAGAGATGTGAATATGGCAATGCCAGATCCAATTGATCCAGATGAATCTAGCAAAGAAGATAAAGATCACAATATGAGCCCAAAGGAAGATGCGTATAATAACGTCGCATGGGAGGAAGATGGAGATCACAATATTGAGGAAGGAGACAACGATCATCAAGAATCACCACACTTTATTAAAAAAGATGATCAAGTACTTTTAGGTAAACATATGATGCTAGAATACGATGATGATATAGGAGATCAACTCGGTATAGAGTTAGAGATAGACTTATTTGGCGCATTAGACTTGGCTCAAGATGAAACTATTGATGTAAATGCTCTTCATTGATTTTTTTCATCTCAAACTTGGATATGAATATATGAGCTTCAAAGGCTTGATGTACATGCTCTCATACTTTTATTCTCTCAAAAGATCAAACATGTATGAAAATTAAAAAAAAATCGCCATTGGAGAAAACTAACTTTTAAGGTCGATATGAGAAAAAAAGCTCTTTGTAAAACGTCTCTATAAAAAAGTATCTCAGTGTCGCTATATAGCGACACTTACAATACTGATAAACGTCACTATATAGCAACTTTAGAAATTGTCGCTATATGGCAACGTTTTCTTAAAGATGCTATATAGCGATGCTTCACGAGGTGCTCTTTGAATACCAAGGATAAGCACCCTGCACGCGCTAAATGTTGGTACTTAAACGTCACAATAGGATCCGTGTGTAGTATTGGCTTCATCATATGCAAACAGGACCTGATGGCCATACTACTTTTGACGAGACTCAAACTAGGTGAGCTTGAGGCTTGTACAAAGTATCATGGACATCGGGTCCTATTTGCATGGTGAGAATACCTTCTAGGCATGTTTTTGTACCATCATAGAGGAAACATGGGCAAAAACCTACTTTAAGACCCGTGCAAAGTATCATGGCCATCAGGTCCCGTTTCCATGATGAGAATACCTTCGAGGCATATTTTTGTACCATCATAGAGGAAGCTGGGAAAAAACCTAGTTTAAGGCCCGTGCAAAGTCTCATGGCCATTGGGTCCCATTTCCATGGTCAAAGATGAACATTTCCATGTTTTTTTCCATACTTCCTCTATGATGGTACAAAAACATGCGTTGAAGTTATTATCACCATGAAAACAGGACCCAATGGCCATGATACTTTGCATGGGCCTCAAAGTAGGTGAGTTTAAGGCCCGTGCAGAGTATCATGGCCATCGTGTCTTGTTTGCATGATCAAAGATGAACATTTTCATGTTTTTTCACATGCTTCCTCTATGATGGTACAAAAACATGACTCGAAGGTATTCTTACCATGAAAATGGAACCGGATGGCCATGATACTTTGCACAGGCCTCAATCTAGATGAGTTTAAGGCCCATGCAAAGTATCATGGCCATCAAGTCCAATTTGCATGGTCAAGAATGAACATTTCCATGCTTCCTTGATGATGGTACAAAAACATGCTTTGAAGGTATTCTCACCATGCAAACGGGACCTGATGGCCATGATACTTCACAGAGCCTTAAATGCACCTAATTTAAGGCTTGTGTGAAGTATCATTGCCATCAGGTCCCGTTTGCATGGTGAGAATACCTTTAAAGCATGTTTTTGTACCATCATCGAGGAAGCATGGGAAAAAGCATGGAAATGTTCATTCTTGACCATGCAAATGGGACCCAATGGCCATGATACTTTGCATGGGCCTCAAAATAGGTGAGTTTGAGGCCTATACAAAGTATCATGGCCATTAGGTATTATCTCCATGGGTATAATCATGCCCATGCATTTTTTAAAACACCCATGCAGGTTCCATGGTGAAAATCAAGGAGATATCGACTCTGATTCCTATCAAATGGTTTCTGATTTGCATAAAACTCTATTAGTACAAAGTTTATGTTCCTCGTATCAATTTCATGAGGTAGATTAACATTCCTTTAATCATCAAAGCATGCTTACAAGTGTGGTCTGATAAATTTTCATTTTTTCAGCGTTAATATCGATGCTTTAATCAACGGAAATATAGACTCTGTGACATTTTCCAGACAGTTGATCGATGGCAATATCTATAGAATAGAGCTTTGGAAGGACTTTTACCATTATGCATGCCTCTTTTGCAATTGGGACCCGATGGCCATGACACGTTGCAAGGGCCTTAAACTCACCTGTTTTAAGGCCCGTACAAAGTATCATAGCCATCCAACATCATTTTCACCATTTGCAAGCTTCAAACCCTTTTTTTTGTACCATCATAGAGGAAGCATGGGAAAAAACATGGAAATGTCCATTCTTGACCATGAAAACGGGACTCGATGGCCATGATACTTTGCACGGGACTCAAAATAGGTGAGTTTAAAGCCTGTGAAAAGTATCATGGCCATTGGGTCCCATTTGCATGGTGAGAATACCTTCGAGGCATGTTTTTGTACCATAATAGAGAAAGCATGGGCGAAAACATGGAAATGTTCATTCTTGACCATGCAAATGAGACTCGATGGGCAAGACACTTTGCACAAGTATCAAACTAGGCAAGTTTAAGGCTGTCGCAAAGTCTCATGGCCATTGGGTCCCGTTTACATGGTCTAGAATGAAAGGTATTCTCACCATATGCAAACAGGAACCGATGGCCATGATTCCATGTTTTTGCCCTTGCTTTCTCTAGGATAGTACAAAAACATGCCTCAAAGGTATTCTCACCATGAAAATGGGACTTGATGGCCATGATACTTTGCATGGGTCTCAAACTAGGTGCGTTTAAGACTCGTGCAAAGTATCATGGACATCAAGTCCCGTTTACATGGTGAGAATACTTTTGAGGCATGTTTTTGTACCATCATCGAGGAAGCATGGGAAAAAGCTATCCATTCGACCCAATCATCCCCTTCAAACTCCTCAATATATGTCAGTTCATGTCATGTTGAGTTGCAAGAACTTCTTTCAACAATGTATCGCTCTTCTCTTTGGTGCATATCGACTTGCTGAGATTATGGGCTCCACTGATCCTTTCCTTTTCCCTATGCTTGAGTACAACATCACTTGGGATGTTACCATCTTCATTCTCATCTAAGGGAGGAAAGTATGGTGTGGTCTCTTGGTATTAAAACTTCTTTTTAATGTCCCTTTCCCAGCGATAAATATCTCTATCACTCAATTTGAAAGCAGTAGGACATGAAGAGGTGTGTGAAGTTTAATACCCCCAACTTCATGTCTGTTGGGGTAAGTATGATCAAGGGCTTGCTCTATGGTGCATGTGTGCATCTGTTTGTGTGTGTTGTAAAGGCACATCGAGTGCTATGATGTGTCTAATGTGTGACCTAAGTGATGATGTAAGACAAAGCCAATCCCACTGATGTAGGCATTGATTCCCACTGATGTAGGGGCTGATTGCCACTATGTAGGGAAGGTATTACCTTCTCCCCTTTTCTATAAGAGAGAGTCCTCTCTCTCATAATCATAATAGAGATCTACCATCTTTCTTTCATTGTGCTCTCACACCTCTTGCAAGATGCATCTATTCTATCCTACGGGATCCTACAAATGGTATCAGAGCTTTAGGTTCTAGATCTAGCCTAGCCTAGCATTAGATGCTATCTCTAGCATAAACTACAAGTTTCTTCATCTTCTCCATTTTCCTCCTCCTTCCCAAAATTTTTGAGAGCTCTTTTCTTTGCCTACAAATGACCATTGCCCAAACCCTCTGAGCTGCAAACTCCTCTTATATGGGCGAACTTCCAGCTGCAAGCTTTTGGTGAAATTTTGACTGTACGTGAAATGCCAACACTCACACTCTTTGACCAAATTTAGCGCAATGCCGCCTCTGTGCTTATCCTTCTGTCAATTCCTCTGAGCCCGAGCTGCATGATACTAAAGAAACCTGGTGTTGAAATCTGAGCTCATTTGGACAAGGAATGGAGGCACAACAGATGAAAAACCAGTCAGTCTTCTCAAGCTTGGCTATGGCGACCTGACGCAACATTGCGCCTCTCCTTGCTAGTAGCCCTTCTTTGTATAATGCCCTTCTTCCTACATAAAAATCCCCTTGAATAGAGCTATGAGCTATGAGAATTGCACCCTCCAAGTTCAGGTCTCTGTTTTGGATAGTTTTGATAATGTTGTGAGTTTGATACTACATTAGATGCTACTTTAGCATTTCTGATGTTTTAAAGTATTGAATAGCTTCAGTACAACTATGGCTACAGCTTTGCTTTAAGTTGCTACACCTAGATTTGCTTGGGAATGCTCTCATTTAGCCAGCTCTATGAAGCATGCAAGTGAAAACATCATTTCCATTATGTTTTGTAGCATGGAATTTGGTTACAAGCCTTTGCTGAGCCTTTGCTACTCTAAATGCTTGTATTTTGAAGCTCTTCAACTTATAGCCTTGTAAGAGAGTAGACACTGCCCATTTTGGGTTAGACCCTCTCATGGCTACCATCTTGAATATGGATAAGTTCAATGGTAAAGGCTTTCACACATGGTAGATGAAGATTAAGTTTGCATTGATGAGGGAAAACCTTTGGGGGCTTGTCAAACCTGCTTCAACTACTTCTTCAACAGCCTCTAATGTTGGAGAATCCTTAGCTCTAACACATCCGGCAAGAGATCTTGCTAGAGAGGAGCCCTTGGCTTAGGAGATGACTATATTCATCACATTTCTGATTTAGAGTCTCCTTCTGAAGCTTGGCAGAAGCTTGACATTATTTTTGGTGCTAGCTCTCACATCTCAAAATTGTCACTTAAGATTGCTTTCTTTGAATTGAAGATGGCTAGTGGCACTCCTTTGGCTGCCCATGTCAATTATATGCAGAGTCTCATGACTCAACTTGCTTCTATCAACTCTCCAATCACTACAGATGATGCAATGGTAGTATTGCTCAAAAGTATGCCTGAAGATTATAATCATGATGTTACCACTCTGAAAAATCTTCCTAATCCTACTCTTGAAGGTCTTATTACTGCTCTTCAAGAAGAAGAAAGGCACATGGAACTCTGGAGAGGCAATGACATAGCCTACCAGAGAGGCAATGACACAGCCTATTCCATAAAAATTCAAAGGGGCAAGTTTTCACCTTGCAAACATTGTGGGAAGACTAATCACCTCTCAAAAGATTGCTTCAAGATCAATCCATGCAAATATTGTGGCAAAAACAATCACCATGAAAAGTATTGTAAAGCCAAAAAGGAAGAAACTAAAAAGTCAGAAACTGCCAATCTACTTTCATTTGATGAGTCTCCACATGATGAAGACTATGCTTTTGAGGCACTTTGTCTATCATCACTTGGTCAAATTTTGAGGTTCTCTGCCTGGAGTAGTACTCCAAAAAGAATATGTAAATCACCTCTGGTCACCATATGATGTAGACCATGTGATATGTGTTTTGACTATCCCATTTCTGTAAACCTCACACCCTTGGGAACCCTTGCTAGCATGAGATCCTAGCCATAGATTAATCCTTGACCACCATGAGATGGCATGAGAAACTATGAGACTAGATGTATCCTTGACACTGCAAGAGGCAATCCCTTGAGGGGGGTTTGTTGGGGTAAGTATGATTAAGGGCTTGCTCTATGGTGCATGTGTGCATCTAGGGGAGTCACATGTGTGTTTGTGTGTGTTGTAAAGGCACATCAAGTGCTATGATGTGTCTAGTGTGTGACCTAAGTGATGATGTAAGACAAAGGCACTCCCAGGGATTGATTCCCACTAATGTAGGGGCTAATTGCCATTATGTAGGGAAGGTATTACCTTCTCCCCTTTTCTATAAGAGAGATTCCTCTCTCTCACAATCACAATAGAGATCTACCGTCTTTCTTTCATTGTGCTCTCACATCTCTTGCAAGATGCATCTATTCTATCCTATGGGATCCTACAATGTCACACCACAGACTCAATCTCGTGAAGTGGAAGGGACTTGAGAAATTTTCATCTTACTTTGAGGCATTCATTCACTTGGATTGTCCAAACTAGCTCCCTTGGTATAAACAGTGTAACAAAAGATAATTTATGGCTCAATTAGAGAAGCAAAACGAATCTAGTGCTTATATATTCTTTTCAAGAAGATCAATCCCATTAAAAGAAGTCCCTTGAATAAATTTTTCTCAACTTGAGACATTTTATCTACATGAGTTAGCCAAACCAATGAAAAATGGTTCCCTTGGTATAAAAAAGTATGAAAAAATATAAGTTATGCCTCAATAATATGGAGAAGTGGGATCTAGTTTTCTTATTTGATATCTCCACATGACCAATCCCATGAATTGAAGAGCCTTGCACTCTTATTTCTTGGATTAATACATTTTACCTATTATGGTTGGTCAAAGAAGTGATTCTTTGACCCATGACTCACATGAACCCTTGAAGCTCTGATAAACAATTGAATCAATTTTGAAGTAAGTTGCAAGGGCATCCCATGTTTGATGTTGGGGCGAAGGGTGACGTGAGTTGAACTCCTTGATGAGCACTTCTTTCAGGTATCTATCATGCTTAATCTCCATTGCCCATTGAGACATTTCAATGGAGTCCTTGTCTTTGCTTAACTTGACCAAGACTATTTCTTTAGACTCAATCTCTGCTTGAAGTGCACGTACATCTTCGTCTTCCAATCCTAGCAGACACCTCATATATGTTATTGTGGGATTTCGACCCTCAAGATCACCCTGCTTCACCAATGTCAAAATCCTAATCCATTGTTCGTAGATGTCGTCATCGTATGTGACCATGTGTGTGTCCTTGGTAGCAAAGTTTGCACCCATCGATACGCTTGCAACTCCTACAAAATTCTGTATAAAAAAATCAAAATCATCTTAGACATTCTTCTAATCCAAATCATGTAATAGAGATAATAATGACACTAGTGCGATTCTCCCATTACCATGTCAAAAGCATGACTTGGTAACTAGAAGAATGGCACTAGTGCCATTCTCACATCAAGGAATTGACACTACTATCATTTCTTTTACAAAGCCATAAACATTCTTGAAATAAAAAATGCATACAAAACAAAGTTTATTACTTACATCCCAACTTTGTCGATCTTTATGCCCTTTGACAAGGCCTTGGGCTGGTTTCTTTGGTCGCCTGAATGCAATCCACTGTGCCCTTAGGTGTTGTAAGATATCGATATATGGTTGATTTTTCAAAACGGTCTGTGCCTCCATGTTGGCCATTGATGATATCTTACAACTTGCTTCAACTGGTGCGTTGACAACAATTCTCGCCTTCCTCCGTGTATAGAAACCTTTTCGTTGATTGAAGGCTTCTCCATGTGCTTTAGTTATAAATATCCTTGCAGCATAAATTGAATGCTGTCCTGTGAGAATCCAATAATTATACTCCTTTAACTTTTCCACCTTTATCTCTTCCTTGCACATCAGAGTATTTGTGCCTATGTGGTAAGGCATAAGATATGCACATGTTGCAGGAGGTCGTGCATTCATTACAAAACTCTTGACCAAGTCACTGACATAGCTGAGGGTCAACGTCCTGTACACATATTGGCTTGGTGCTCTAAAGCAATTCATCACTGGGATCAACACCTCAAACTCCAAACCAAATGGGAAGTACTCTACATACTCCATCAAGCCTGTCATACTTGTGTCCTTCCTTTCCAATTTCTTTTGTAGTGCCTTAAAGTCAACATCTGGCTGGATTTTCTTATACAGGATGATAGTTGCTTCAGATGATTTCTCACCATGTCCTGTTATATGTGTCTCACCACTCCTCGTTGCATCACCTCCACTTCCAATTCCATCAGTGACTATTCTCGTACCTCCCTGTTTTCCTCCTAAAGTTGTCTCTTTGTCTTTAGCATCCAGTTTATCCCCAATGCTTGTTTTTCCATCTGACCTTATTTCCTTCTCACCTGTTGTTTCCTCCTCACCGGTCTCTCTAGCCTTCTCTTTCAATGTGTTCTGAGACACTTGAGAGCTTGATCCAACAACACCACTTTTCTTGGTTCTTTTCGAAACTTTTCTACTCTTTTTTAAATCTTGCTTTATCCCTTTTATTACCAAATCAAAGCTTTCTGATATCTATTGGTTGGTATAATTTTCTGGCTCATTAATCCAACCCCTAGATATCATCGTGTCCTCCCCAGTAGCATTCATCCTCGCATGATCAAAACAAGCAGGATCCAATTGATACACATTGCCCCCCAATGTATGAATTTGGAGACAAGGAACGTTGTCTTTCTTGGTATCCTCCATCTCTTGAACTTGTCCAACATCTTCAAAAGTTTTTCCTTGGATGTTCACAAAACAATGCACTTTATGAAGTTTTTGGAGTTTGTTATTGTATATATCCAAAAACCATCCTCTTCCAGAACTAACTCCATCATAAACTGACACCTCTCGAACCTTACGCTTTCCCTTGGTAGCCATTCTTGCAATGTTCTGTTAACAAAAGAACCAAGGACACAATGAAATGTATAATAGAAAATCATAACTGTAGTAGGAAATATTACAACCACAATGCAACTTCTATTACCAAAATAACCAAGGCGAAGCAACTTATATATGCATTATGAAAAACTATACCAACACAGCAAGCAAATATACACAATATAAATCTCCACATAGATTGACACAATTCCATATGATCTCTACACAGCGGAGATAGTGAACACTACATAGAAGAATGCACATGTGAGTTTAGCATTCCTTGTGCATGTTTTTAGGTCATGGTATGAGATTGCAACACTGCCATTCTCCACTGGTGGCATTCTCCAGAGAGATTGACACAATTCCATATGATCTCTGCATAGTGGAGACAAAAATCACTACATAGAAGAATGCACATCTGTGTTTAGGCTTCTCAATGCCATTTCTTAGGGCCTAACAAGAGATTGGCACCACTGCCATTCTCCACTTGTACAAATGTCTACCCTACTATTTTAGGAGGGGCATTCCAGTGATCATAGGAGAGTGGTGTCCTATTCCATTCCACATGTGAGTTTGATGAACTCAGAGATTAACACAATTCCATATGATCTCTACACAGCAGAGACAGTGATCACTCCATAGAAGAATGCACATGTGAGTATAGGATTCCTTGTGCATGTTTGCAGGTCATGGTATGAGATTGGCACCACTGCCATTCTCCACTGGTGGCATTCTCCATAACAGAGATAGTGATCACTACATAGAAGAATGCACATGTGAGTTTAGCATTCCTTGTGCATGTTTTCAGGTCATGGTATGAGATTGGCACCACTGCCATTCTCCACTGGTGGCATTCTCCACAGAGATTGACACAAGCTTCTCAATGCCATTTCTTAAGGCCTAATAAGAGATTGGCACCACTGCCATTCTCCACTTGTACAGATGTTTACCCTACTATTCTAGGAGGGGTATTCCAATGACCATGGTGTCTGATTCCGATCCACATGTGAGCGGAGATAGTGATCACTACATAGAAGAATGCACATGTGAGTTCAGGCTTCTCAATGCCATTTCTTAGGGCCAGCATGCATTTGGCATCACTGCCATTCTCCGCTAGTGAATATCTAGCCAAACTAAACCTATAGATTGAAATTCCATATGAACTCTACACAGCGGAGACAGTGATCACTACATAGAAGAATGCACATGTGAGATTGGCACCACTGCCATTCTCCGCTAGTAGTAGTCTAGACAGACTCCACTTGTAGAAGAATCCACATGTGACTCTGATGATCTCAGAGATTGACACAATTCCATATGGTCTCTACAGAGCGGAGACAGTGATCACTACATAGAAGAATGCACATGTGAGTTTAGAATTCCTTGTGCATGTTTTCAGGTCATGGTATGAGATTGGCAACACTGCCATTCTCCACTGGTGGCATTCTCCATAGAGATTGACACAATTCCATATGATCTCTGCACAACGGAGACAAAAATCACTACATAGAAGAATGCACATCTGAGTTTAGTCTTCTCAATGCCATTTCTTAGGGCCTAAAAGGACATTAGCACCACTGCCATTCTCCACTTGTACAAATGTCTACCCTACTATTCTAAGAGGGGCATTCCAGTGATCATAGGAGAGTGGTGTCCTATTCCATTCCACATGTGAGTTTGATGAACTCAGAGATTGACACAATTCCATATGATCTCTACACAATGGAGACAGTGATCACTCCATAGAAGAATGCACATGTGAGTATAGGATTCCTTGTGCAGGTTTGCAAGTCATGGTATGAGATTGGCACCACTGCCATTCTCCACTGGTGGCATTCTCCACAGCGGAGACAGTGATCACTACATAGAAGAATGCACATGTGAGTTTAGCATTCCTTGTGCATGTTTTCAGGTCATGGTATGAGATTGGCACCACTGCGATTCTCCACTGGTGGCATTCTCCAGAGAGATTGACACAAGCTTCTCAATGCCATTTCTTAAGGCCTAATAAGAGATTGGCACCACTGCCATTCTCCACTTGTATAGATGTTTACCCTACTATTCTAGGAGGGGTATTCCAATGATCATGGTGTCTGATTCCGATCCACATGTGAGCGGAGATAGTGATCACTACATAGAAGAATGCACATGTGAGTTTAGGCTTCTCAATGCCATTTCTTAGGGCCAGCATGAGTTTGGCATCACTGCCATTCTCCGCTAGTGAATATCTAGCCAAACTAAACCTATAGATTGAAATTCCATATGAACTCTACACAGCGGAGACAGTGATCACTACATAGAAGAATGCACATGTGAGATTGGCACCACTACAATTCTCCACTAGTAGTAGTCTAGACACACTCCACTTGTAGAAGAATCCACATGTGACTCTGATGATCTCAGAGATTGACACAATTTCATATGGTCTCTACAGAGCGGAGATAGTGATCACTACATAGAAGAATGCACATGTGAGTTTAGGATTCCTTGTGCATGTTTTCACGTCATGGTATGAGATTGGCAACACTGCCATTCTCCACTGGTGGCATTCTCCACAGAGATTGACACAATTCCATATGATCTCTGCACAGCGGAGACAAAAATCACTACATAGAAGAATGCACATCTGAGTTTAGTCTTCTCAATGCCATTTCTTAGGGCCTAAAAGGACATTGGCACCACTGCCATTCTCCACTTGTACAAATGTCTACCCTACTATTCTAGGAGGGGGATTCCAGTGATCATAGGAGAGTGGTGTCCTATTCCATTCCACATGTGAGTTTGATGAACTCAGAGATTGACACAATTCCATATGATCTCTACACAACGGAGATAGTGATCACTCCATAGAAGAATGCACATGTGAGTATAGGATTCCTTGTGCACGTTTGCAGGTCATGGTATGAGATTGGCACCACTGCCATTCTCCACTGGTGGCATTCTCCACAGACATTGACAGAATTCCATATCATCTCTGCACAGCGGAGAGAGTGATCACTAAATAGAAGAATGCACATGTGAGTTTAGGCTTATCAATGCCATTTCTTAGGGCCTAACAAGAGATTGGCACCACTGCCATTCTCCACTTGTACAAATTTCTACCCTACTATTCTAGGAGGGGCATTCTAGTGATCATAGGAGAGTGATGTCCTATTCCATTCCACATGTGAGTTTGATGAACTCAGAGATTGACACAATTCCATATGACCTCTACATAGCAGAGACAGTGGTCACTCCATAGAAGAATGCACATGTGAGTATAGGATTCCTTGTGCATGTTTGCATGTCATGGTATGAGATTGGCACCACTGCCATTCTCCACAGAGTAGACAGTGATCACTACATAGAAGAATGCACATGTGAGTTTAGCATTCCTTGTGCATGTTTTTAGGTCATGGTATGAGATTGGCACCACTGCCATTCTCCACTGGTGGCATTCTCCACAGAGATTGACACAGCCTTCTCAATGCCATTTCTTAAGGCCTAATAAGAGATTGGCACCACTGCCATTCTCCACTTGTACAGACATTTACCCTACTATTCTAGGAGGGGTATTCCAATGATCATGGTGTCTGATTCCGATCCACATGTGAGCGGAGACAGTGATCACTACATAGAAGAATGCACATGTGAGTTTAGGCTTCTCAATGCCATTTCATAGGGCCAGCATGAGTTTGGCATCACTGCCATTCTCCGCTAGTGAATATCTAGCCAAACTAAACCTATAGATTGAAATTCCATATGAACTCTACACAGCGGAAACAGTGATCATACATAGAAGAATGCACATGTGAGATTGGCACCACTGCCATTCTCCGCTAGTAGTAGTCTAGACAGACTCCACTTGTAGAAGAATCCACATGTGACTCTGATGATCTCAGAGATTGACACAATTCCATATGGTCTCTACAAAGCGGAGACAGTGATCACTACATAGAAGAATGCACATGTGAGTTTCGGATTCCTTGTGCATGTTTTTAGGTCATGGTATGAGATTGGCAACACTGCCATTCTCCACTGGTGGCATTCTCCACAGAGATTGACACAATTCCATATGATCTCTGCACAGCGGAGAAAAAAATCACTACATAGAAGAATGCACATCTGAGTTTAGGCTTCTCAATGCCATTTGTTAGGGCCTAACAAGAGATTGGCACCACTGCCATTCTCCACTTGTACAAATGTCTACCCTACTATTCTAGGAGGGGCATTCCAGTGATCATAGGAGAGTGGTGTCCTATTCCATTCCACATGTGAGTTTGATGAACTCAGAGATTGACACAATTCCATATGATCTCTACACAGCAGAGACAGTGATCACTCCATAGAAGAATAAACATGTGAGTATACGATTCCTTGTGCATGTTTGCAGGTCATGGTATGAGATTGGCACCACTGCCATTCTCCACTGGTGGCATTCTCCACAGCGGAGACAGTGATCACTACATAGAAGAATGCACATGTGAGTTTAGCATTCCTTGTGCATGTTTTCAGGTCATGGTATGAGATTGGCAACACTTCCATTCTCCACTGGTGGCATTCTCCACAGAGATTGACACAATTCCATATGATCTCTACATAGCGGAGACAAAAATCACTACATAGAAGAATGCACATCTGAGTTTAGGCTTCTCAATGACATTTCTTGGGGCCTAGCAAGAGATTGGCACCACAGCCATTCTCCACTTGTACAAATGTCTATCCTACTATTCTAGGAGGGGCATTCCAATGATCATAGGAGAGTGGTGTCCTATTCCATTCCACATGTGAGTTTGATGAACTCAGAGATTGACACAATTCCATATGATCTCTACACAGCGGAGACAGTGATCACTCCATAGAAGAATGCACATGGTAGGATTCCTTATGCATGTTTGCAGGTCATGGTATGAGATTGGCACCACTGCCATTCTCCACTGGTGGTTTTCTCCACAGTGGAGACAGTGATCACTACATAGAAGAATGCACATGTGAGTTTAGCATTCCTTATGCATGTTTTCAGGTCATGGTATGAGATTGGCACCACTGCCATTCTCCACTGGTGGCATTCTCCACAGAGATTGACACAGGCTTCTCAATGCCATTTCTTAAGTCCTAATAAGAGATTGGCACCACTGCCATTCTCCACTTGTACAGATGTTTACCCTACTATTCTAGGAGGGGTATTCCAATGATCACAGTGTCTGATTCTGATCCACATGTGAGCGGAGAGAGTGATCACTACATAGGAGAGTGCACATGTGAGTTTAGGCTTCTCAATGCCATTTCTTAGGGCCAGCATGAGTTTGGCATCACTGCCATTCTCCGCTAGTGAATATCTAGCAAAAATAAACCTATAGATTGAAATTCCATATGAACTCTACACAGCGGAGACAGTGATCACTACATAGAAGAATGCACATGTGAGATTGGCACCATTGCCATTCTCCGCTAGTAGTAGTCTAGACAAACTCCACTTCTAGAAGAATCCACATGTGACTCTGATGATCTCAGAGATTGACACAATTCCATATGGTCTCTACATAGTGGAGATAGTGATTACTACATAGAAGAATGCACATGTGAGTTTAGGATTCCTTGTGCATGTTTTCAGGTCATGGTATGAGAATGGCAACACTGCCATTCTCCACTGGTGGCATTCTCCACAGAGATTGACACAATTCCATATGATCTCTGCACAGTGGAGACAAAAATCACTACATAGAAGAATGCACATCTGAGTTTAGGCTTCTCAATGCCATTTCTTAGGGCCTAACAAGAGATTGGCACCACTGCCATTCTCCACTTGTACAAATGTCTACCCTACTATTCTAGGAGGGGCATTCCAGTGATCATAGGTGAGTGGTGTCCTATTCCATTCCACATGTGAGTTTGATGAACTCAGAGATTGACACAATTCCATATGATCTCTACACAGCGGAGACACTGATCACTCCATAGAAGAATGCACATGTGAGTATAGGATTCCTTGTGCATGTTTGCAGGTCATGGTATGAGATTGGCACCACTGCCATTCTCCACTGGTGGCATTTTCCACAGCAGAGACAGTGAGATCACTACATAGAAGAATGCACATGTGAGTTTAGCATTCCTTGTGCATGTTTTCAGGTCATGGTATGAGATTGGCACCACTGCCATTCTCCACTGGTGGCATTCTCCATAGAGATTGACACAGGCTTCTCAATGCCATTTCTTAAGGCCTAATAAGAGATTGGCACCACTGCCATTCTCCACTTGTACAGATGTTTACCCTACTATTCTAGGAGGGGTATTCCAATGATCATAGGAGAGTGGTGTCGGATTCCGATCCACATGGGAGTGGAGACAGTGATCACTACATAGAAGAATGCACATGTGAGTTTAGGCTTCTCAATGCCATTTCTTAGGGCCATCATGAGTTTGGCATCATTGCCACTCTCCGCTAGTGAATATCTAGCCAAATTAAACCTAGAGATTGAAATTCCATATAAACTCTACACAGCAGAGACAGTGATCACTACATAGAAGAATGCACATGTGAGATTGGCACCACTGCCATTCTCCGCTAGTAGTAGTCTAGATAGACTCCACTTGTAGAAGAATCCACATGTGACTCTGATGATCTCAGAGATTGACACAATTCCATATGGTCTCTACACAACGGAGACAGTGATCACTACATAGAAGAATGCACATGTGAGTTTAGGATTCCTTTTGCATGTTTTTAGGTCATGGTATGAGATTGGCAACACTGCCATTCTCCACTGGTGGCATTCTCCACAGAGATTGACACAATTCCATATGATCTCTGTACAGCGGAGACAAAAATCACTACATAGAAGAATGCACATCTGAGTTTAGGCTTCTCAATGCCATTTCTTAGGGCCTAGTAAGAGATTGGCACCACTGCCATTCTTCACTTGTACAAATGTCTACCCTACTAATCTAGGAGGGGTATTCTAGTGATCATAGGAGAGTGGTGTCCTATTCCATTCCACATGTGAGTTTGATGAACTTAGAGATTGACACAATTCCATATGATCTCTACACAGCGGAGACAGTGATCACTCCATAGAAGAATGCACATGTGAGTATAGGATTCCTTGTGCATGTTTGCAGGTCATGGTATGAGATTGGCACCACTACCGTTCTCCATTGGTGGCATTCTCCACAAACATTGACACAATTCCATATGATCTCTGCACAGCGGAGACAAAAATCACTACATAGAAGAATGCACATGTGAGTTTAGGCTTCTCAATGCCATTTCTTAGGGCCTAACAAGAGATTGGCACCACTGCCATTCTCCACTTGTACAAATGTCTACCCTACTATTCTAGGAGGGGCATTCCAGTGATCATAGGAGAGTGGTGTCCGATTCCAATCCACATGTGAGTTTGATGAACTCAGAGATTGACACAATTCCATATCATCTCTACACAGCGGAGACAGTGATCACTCCATAGAAGAATGCACATGTGAGTATAGGATTCCTTGTGCATGTTTGCAAGTCATGGCATGAGATTGGCACCACTGCCATTCTCCACTGTTGGCATTCTCCACAGACATTGACACAATTCCATATGATCTCTGCACATCAGAGACAATGATCACTACATAAAAGAATGCACATGTGAGTTTAGGCTTCTCAATGCCATTTATTATGGCCTAACAAGAGATTGGCACCACTACCATTCTCCACTTGTACAAATGTTTACCCTACTATTCTAGGAGGGGCATTCCAGTGATCATAGGAGAGTGGTGTCCTATTCCATTCCACATGTGAGTTTGATGATCTCAGTGTCATAGTGTAGTTGCAAGCATGAGATTGGCATCACTGCCATTCTCCACTGGTGGCATTCTCCACAGAGATTGGCACAAATCCATATGATCTCTGCACAGCGGAGAGAGTGATCACTACATAGAAGGATGAACATTACCACTAGCAGAGAATGGCAGTAGGATAATGGCAAAAGTGCCAATGCACATGTGAGTTTAGGATTCCTTGTGCATGTTTTCAGGTCATGGTATGAGATTGGCACCACTGCCATTCTCCACTGGTGGCATTCTCCACAGAGATTGGCACAATTCCATATGATTTCTGCACATGTGAGTTTAGGCTTCTCAATGACATTTCTTAGGGCCTAATAAGAGATTGGCACCACTGCCATTCTTCACTTGTACAAATGTTTACCCTACTATACTAGGAGGGGTATTCCAGTGATCATAGGAGAGTGGTGTCCGATTCCAATCCACATGTGAGTTTGATGAACTCAGAGATTGACACAGTTCCATATGATCTCTACATAGCGGAGACAGTGACCACTACATAGAAGAATGCACATGTGAGTTTAGGCTTCTCAATGCCATTTCTTAGGGCCTATGCCATTCTCCACTTGTACAAATGTCTACCCTACTATTCTAGGAGGGGCATTTCAGTGATCATAGGAGAGTGGTGTCCTATTCCATTCCACATGTGAGTGATGATGATCTCAGAGATTGACACAATTCCATTTGATCTCTACACAGCGGAGACAGTCATCACTCCATAGAAGAATGCACAGGTGAGTTTAGGATTCCTTGTGCATGTTTTCAGGTCATGGTATGAGATTGGCACCACTGCCATTCTCCATTGGTGGCATTCCCCACAGAGATTGACACAATTCCATATGATCTCTGCACGGCGGAGACAGTGATCACTACATAGAAGAATGCACATGTGAGTTTAGGCTTCTCAATGACATTTCTTAGGGCCTAACAAGAGATTGGCACCACTGCCATTCTTCACTTGTACAAATATTTACCCTACTATACTAGGAGGGGTATTCCAGTGATCATAGGAGAGTGGTGTCCGATTCCAATCCACATGTTCGTTTGATGAACTCAGAGATTGACACAATTCCATATGATCTCTGCACAGCGGAGACAGTGATCACTACATAGAAGAATGCACATCTGAGTTTAGGCTTCTCAATGCCATTTCTTAGGGCCTAACAAGAGATTGGCACCACTGCCATTCTCCACTTGTACAAATGTCTACCCTACTATTCTAGGAGGGGCATTCCAGTGATCATAGGAGAGTGGTGTCCTATTCCATTCCACATGTGAGTTTGATGAACTCAAAGATTGACACAATTCCATATGATCTCTACACAGCGGAGACACTGATCACTCCATAGAAGAATGCACATGTGAGTATAGGATTCCTTGTGCATGTTTGCAGGTCATGGTATGAGATTGGCACCATTGCCATTCTCCACTGGTGGCACTCTCCACAGCGGAGACAGTGATCACTACATAGAAGAATGCACATTTGAGTTTAGTATTCCTTGTGCATGTTTTCAGGTCATGGTGTGAGATTGGCACCACTGCCATTCTCCACTAGTGGCATTCTCCACAGAGATTGACACAGGCTTCTCAATGCCATTTCTTAAGGCCTAATAAGAGATTGGCACCACTGCCATTCTCCACTTGTACAGATGTTTACCCTACTATTCTAGGAGGGGTATTCCAATGATCATAGGAGAGTGGTGTCTGATTCTGATCCACATGTGAGCAGAGACAGTGATCACTACATAGAGATTGGCACAATTCCCCACAGAGATTGGCACAATTCCATATGATCTTTGCACATGTGAGTTTAGGCTTCTCAATGCCATTTGTTAGGGTCTAATAAGAGATTGGCACCACTGCCATTCTCCACTTGTACAAATGTTTACCCTACTATTATTCTAGGGGGGGTATTCCAGTGATCATAGGAGAGTGGTGTCCTATTCCATTCCACATGTGAGTTTGATGATCTCAGTGTCATCATGTAGTTGCAAGCATGAGATTGGCACCAGTGCCATTCTCCGCTAGTTGTAGTCTAGACAGATTGAACCTATAGATTGACATTCCACTAATTTTATTGGCTGCAGTAGGATAATGGCAAAAGTGCCAATGCAGATGTGAGTTTAGGATTCCTTGTGCATGTTTTTAGGTCATGGTATGAGATTGGCACCACTGCCATTCTCAACTGGTGGCATTCTCCAAAGAGATTGACACAATTCCATATGATCTCTACACAGCGGAGACAGTGATGACTACATAGAAGGATGCACATGTGATTTTAGGCTTCTCAATGCCATTTCTTAGGCCCTAATAAGAGATTGGCACCACTGCCATTCTCCACTTGCACAAATGTTTACCCTACTATTCTAGGAGGGGTATTCCAATCATCATAGGAGAGTGGTGTCCGATTCCAACCCACATGTGAGTCTGATGATCTCAGTGTCATTATGTAGGTGCCACCATGAGTTTGGCATCACTGCCATTTTCCACTAGTGGTTGTCTAGACAAACTAAACCTATAGATTGACATACCACCACATAGAAGAATGCACATTACCACTAGCGGAGAATGGCAGTAGGATAATGGCAAAAGTTCCAATGCACATGTGAGATTGGCACCACTGCCATTCTCCACTGGTGGCATTCTCCACATAGATTGACACAATTCCATGTGATCTTTGCACATGTGAATTTAGGCTTCTCAATGCCATTTCTTGGGGCCTAATAAGTGACTGGCACCACTCCCATTCTCCACTTGTACAAATGTTTACCCTACTATTCTAGGAGGGGTATTCCAGTGATCATAGGAGAGTGGTTTCATAGTGTAGTTGCAAGCATGAGATTGGCATCACTGCTAGTCTCCGCTAGTGGTAATCTAGACAAACTGAACCTATAGATTGACATTCCACTACATTGAAGGATGCACATTACCACTAGCAGAGAATGGCAGTAGGGTAATGGCAAAAGTGCCAATGCACATGTAAGTTTAAGATTCCTTGTGCATGTTTTCAGGTCATGGTATGAGATTGGCACCATTGCCATTCTCCACTGGTGGCATTCTCCACAGAGATTGGCACAAATCCATATGATCTCTACACAGCGGAGAGAGTGATCACTACATAGAAGGATGCACATTACCACTAGCGGAGAATGGCAAAAGTGCCAATGCACATGTGAGTATAGGATTCCTTATGCATGTTTGCAGGTCATGGTATGAGATTGGCACCACTGCCATTCTCCACTGGTGGCATTCTCCACAGAGATTGGCACAATTCCATATGATCTCTGCACAGCGGAGAGAGTGATCATTACATAGAAGAATGCACATTACCACTAGCGGAGAATGGCAATAGGATAATGGCAAAAGTGCCAATGCACATGTGAGTTTAGGATTCCTTGTGCATGTTTTCAGGTCATGGTATGAGATTGGCACCACTACCATTCTCTACTGGTGGCATTCTCCACAGAGATTGGCACAATTCCATATGATCTCTGCACATGTGAGTTTGATGGTCTCAGTGTCATTATGCATTTGCCAGCATGAGATTGGCATCACTGCCATTCTCCACTAGTGGTAATCTAGACAAACTAAACCTATAGGTTGACATTCCACTATATTTATTGGCTCTAGTAGGATTATTTATTGGCTGTAGTGTGAGTTTGATGATCTCATTGTCATTATGTAGTTGCCAGCATGAGATTGGCATCATTGCCATTCTCCATTAGTGGTAGTGCCAATGCACATGTGAGTTTAGGATTCCTTGTGCATGTGAGTTTAGGCTTCTCAATGACATTTCTTAGGGCCTAATAAGAGATTAGCACCACTATTCTAGGAGGGGTATTCCATTGTGAATCCAAAATTTTGAATTAGGACATTCCATTGGGAGAATGGCACTAGTGCCATTCTCCATTTTCCATGGGAGAATGGCACTAGTACCAATTTTGAATTAGGACATTCCATTGGGAGAATGGCACTAGTGCCATTCTCCATTTTCCAATGGGAGAATGGCACTTGTACAAATTTTGAATTAGGACATTCCATTGTGAATCCAAAATTTGGAATTAGGACATTCCATTGGGAGAATGGCACTAGTGCCATTCTCCATTTTCCAATGGGAGAATGGCACTAGTGCCAGTTTCCATTTTCCTATTACAAAGCCAAAAAATTAGGACATTCCATTGGGAGAATGGCACTAGTGCCATTCTCCATTTTCCAATAGGAGAATGGCACTAGTGCCATTCTCCCTAGTGCCATTCTCCATTTTCCTATTACAATGGAGAATGGCACTAAACCTATAGATTGATACTCCACTAATTCCAATGGGAGAATGGCATTGGTGCCTTCTACCTTTGTGAAGCCAAAATTTTGAATTAGGACATTCCATTGGGAGAATGGCACTGGTGCCATTCTCCATTTTCCAATGGGAGAATGGCACTATTGCTAGTCTCCATTTTGCTATTACAAAGCTAAAAACTTAGGACATGGCATTGGGAGAATGGCACTAGTGCCATTCTCCATTTTCCTATTCTCCAGTGCCATTCTTCCATTGCAATGTCCTAATATAAATTTCAGTTTTGAAATACAATTTCAAACAGAATAATTTGAATTTGAATTTAAATTTAATATTGGAGAGAATGGCATATGTGCCACTCTATATATCCAAATTCAAAAGGGAACAATGGCGGGAAGAGCACTGGTGCCACTCTCACGGACTTCTTATGAGGTCTTGGAGAATGGCACTGGTGCCATTCTCCATTTAAAATTAGAAATTCAATCTCTAAATTTGCCATTCAATCATGAAAATCAAAATTGAGATTGAAGTTTAACTTGAAATCAAAATTTAAAAACTAGAATTTAGGTTTTGAAATACAATTTCAAAAGAATAATTTCAATTTGAACTACAAATTGAAATTAAAATTATCAATATGAATTTCAATTTAAATTTAATATTGGAGAGAATGGCATAAGTGCCACTCTATATATCCAAAATTCAAAAGGGCACAATGGCGGGAAGACCTATATTTCAAAATTTGAATTATTTAGTAGTTTCAAATCAAGACCTTTTGTCTCATTTCAATTGATGCCTTTCCCTCATTCACTTTCTATTCATTCCAAAGCGGATTGGAGAGGAGTCTCAGAGTCTGAGAGTTTTACTCACCACAGCTCGCACGGAGATTCTTAAGGCAAGAAGGCTGAACTCCACCGGAGCTGCGAAGTTGATGGAGCTGGAAGCAAACAACACAATTGACGCTCAATCAGTTCGGTAGCTTCCTCTCTAATTCACGGATTTTTTGCTTTGAAATGCTGATTTTCTATTGTTTAAGGAATAAAGCGCTCCCTTGGATTCGCCATAGCCAATTCCTATATTTTATTAAGCTTTCCATAGTTAAATTCGAGCAAAGCGTACGTACGAAAGCTTACGAAAGTTAAAGTTTTGAAAGATTTTGTTAATCATCTCAGAAAGCTTAAGTTTTGAAAGCTTACTGTACGTTTAGATCTTTGGAAGTGCAGATCCCTTCATTCTTTGGAAAAGCGAATCCTTCATGCTTCCATTCTTTGGAAAAGAGAATCCTTCATGCCTTTTTTGGAAGTGCGAAATCCTTCGAAAAGCAAAGAGAATGAATAACAGCGAGCCGTGCTTTGTTGGAAGAGAATCCCTTCAATCTTTGGAAAAGCAAAGAGTAGAGAGGCTTGCTAAAGAGTGAGTAGGTGAACGATAGGCGGCGAGTCGAGCAGTGAGCATAGGAGCGATAGGAGTTTGAGTAGAACGACGATAGGCAGCGAGTGATGAGCGATAGGATTTTGAGTAGATGAGATGAGAGTGAGTTTTAGTAGATTAGCGATGAGAGTATCTTCTAAAGCTAGAGGCGAGCGGATGAAGGCATGCTATGATGAAAGAAAAGAGAGGGCGAGTCGAGCGGCGAGCAGCAAGAAGAAAAGCGAGGGCGAGTCGAGCGGCCAGCAGAAAAGGCAAAACGCCAGGGCCCGGGCCTTGATCTGCAGTAAAGTTAGGGGAGGTGCATCGGCGTAGTAATCAGCCATATCCAGGCTGTGAGGGAAATTAAAGCGGAGGCCTGAGAGGTCGCGCACATCACGAAGGGATTGGTTGGGGGGGTCGACGAAGCAGGCTACGGTGACATTACGAGCTCGCGCAGCGGAGTCGGGCGATGAGAAAGTACCGAGCCAGAGCTTGGCATTGCGGGCGGGGGCATGAGGGGCAGGGACATGAACTTGGGCGACGTAACGGCCAGAGAGGGTGGGGCGGGTAGGAATACCGATTCTGCCGTGGGGAGGATTGGGAAGAGGAGCGAGACGATGGGGAGGGGGACAAGGAGCCGAAAGCAGCACAGCATGTGAGGCAATCAACCTAGGGCAACGAGATGAAGGTACTAGGGTTTTTTAATTTTTTACCTTCATTAGTTTAACCTTTTGCATTTAGTTTAAAAAAACGTTTAATAAACCACACAAGGCTCTAGAAGCCTCTTGTAATAGGCTTTACAAGAACCACACAAGGCTCTAGAAGCCTCTTGTAATAGGCTTTACAAGAACCACAGTCTTTTCAAGAGCATAAGAATATTAATTATGGCTTTAATGAATGCTTAGTTAAAAGAAAGTGAATAAATTGTATGTAACCTATCTACTAAAAAAGTAGACGAAGATGGAGAGTATCAGCATTTGATTGTGCCAAGCAAAAATCTATTTTTGGTCAATGCCATCCCATTCTGCAAGATATTATAGGGAACAAAAACCTTACATATAAATTCTTTACGAATTATGTTAATTTAGAGAATGGAAACATACACACACACACCATCGACACGGACGTGCATGGATGCACACATGTAAACATATATACACACCCAAGCACACACACACACCTATGTGCATGTGCGTGGAACACACACACGCACACACGAGCATGCACATGCTCACACACGCATGCAGAGAGGGGGAGAGAGAGAGAGAGAGAGAGAGAGAGAGAGAGAGAGAGAGAGAGAGAGAGAGAGAGAGAGAGAGAGAGAGGTTCTTAGCAAATGGTTGCTTTTAGTTCAGATGACATTCTTACTTACTCTACCAGACCCCGAATGAGCAATGGGAAGTAGAATAAAGAGAGATATTCCATTTGTACTAGGATGAAGCATCTTCCTATATCAATGTGAGGAGATCTTACCCTATGTACCACTACTTGGCTTAGTGGGATTTAGCCTCTAGTAGACTTTGTTATCATGTCTAAGTCAAATTAGTATGCCTTATGGAGATTAGGAGGGTCCAATCAGGCACTCTGTGGCTAAAACAATTCTCACAAGAAGTTCCTAAAACACTTTCAAACCCTCATACTTATTATTAATGAGAAAAGAATCTCCCAATCGCCATCAAAATCAAGAAACATAACAATATTGCAACTTCATGTTCCGAGATTGAGACGCTAGAACACAACCTCCATTTGTGTCATTAGTGCAGATGTGGGGAGGTACTCTTGCATTGGGAGGTGCAAGATCCAAGAAATAAGTTCTCATTGGAGTTTAGAATGCAAGCTTCAAGAGCAACACATAAAAATATAGTCAATGTTGTCTAGACATACTCATAGTGATGTAGAAGTCGTAGACTTTGTGCAAATTCACAAATCTCTGCCTCTCTCTCTCTCTCTCATAGACGGGAATTCCACACACAAATCCTATCAAACATAAATTTCAAACAACAAGAAAATGAGTTCCTAGGGGGCTCCTACAATCAAGCTCTAGAGCTCTCGAAAACCCTTTTCCCATCTTGAAAATGTTTCAGTGGCAAGCTCTTGATGAGTGAAGTTGATTGTTTCATTTTCTAATGCCACTACCTACTTTCTTTACTCCCACTATATATTTCATGAAAGAGCATGAGATTGGCATCACTGCCATTCTCCGTTAGTGGTAATCTAGACAAACTAAACCTATAGATTGACATTCCACTAATTCCAATGGGAGAATGGCACCGGTGCCATTCTACCTTTGTGAAGCCAAAATTTTGAATCAGGACATTCCATTGGGAGAATGGCACTAGTGCCATTCTCCATTTTCCAATGGGAGAATGGCACTAGTGCCATTCTCCACTTTCCTATTACAAAGCCAAAAATTTTAAATTTTAAATTTGCACCACTGCCATTCTCCCGTTGCAATGTCCCGACTCATAACTTTGGCTGTGCCATTCTCCCCATGCAATGTCGTGATTCAAAATTTCTACTTCACAAAGACAGTATGGCACTAGTGCCATTCTCAATTGCAAATCAATTATTTTTCATCTACTCCTATATTAACTTCATAACTAAAAGTTAGGAATACTCAACATTAAAAATGGAGAATACATAATTAATAAAATACAAATATAGTAAACACACAAAAAACATATAGAATATATATATTATCATATTTAAATATAATCAAATATATCAATGAAATTGATGTATATTTCATCAAAGAGTGAATTCAATTGCAAATCAATTATTGGGACGAGTTTCATTGATAGATGGTGCCCATCAGCAAGACAAGAATGACTAGATTATAGTTCCCCATTGCCCATTGCCCAATCTCCCCTCCCCCCCTTCCCCTCCCCCCCCACCCCCCCTTCCCCATTGGGAGAATGGCACTAGTGCCATTCTCCATTTTCCAATGGGATAATGGCACTAGTGCCATTCTCCATTTTCCTATTACAAAGCCAAAAAATTAGGTCATTCCATTGGGACATTCCATTGGGAGAATGGCACTAGTGCCATTCTCCATTTTCCTATTCCTAGTGCCATTCTCCATTTTCCGATTACAATGGAGAATGGCACTAAACCTATAGATTGACATTCCAATAATTTCAATGGTGGAATGGCATTGGTGCCCTTCTACCTTTTGTGAAGCCAAAATTTGGAATTAGGACATTTCATTGGGAGAATGGCACTAGTGCCATTCTCCATTTTCCAATGGGAGAATGGCACTAGTGCCAGTCTCCATTTTCCTATTACAAAGCCAGAAAATTAGGACATTCCATTGGGACATTCCATTGGGAGAATGGCACTAGTGCCATTCTCCATTTTCCAATGGGAGAATGGCACTAGTGCCATTCTCCATTTTCCTATTCCTAGTGCCATTCTCCATTTTCCTATTACAAAGCCAAAATGTTAGGACATTCCATTGGGACATTCCATTGGGAGAATGGCACTAGTGCCATTCTCCATTTTCATATTCCTAGTGCCATTCTCCATTTTCATATTACAATGGAGAATGGCACTAAACCTATAGATTGACATTCCAATAATTCCAATGGTGGAATGGCATTGGTGCCCTTCTACCTTCTGTGAAGCCAAAATTTTGAATTAGGACATTCCATTGGGAGAATGGCACAAGTGCCACTCTCCATTTTCCAATGGGAGAATGGCACTAGTGCCAGTCTCCATTTTCCTATTACAAAGCCAGAAAATTAGGACATTCCATTGGGACATTCCATTGGGAGAATGGCACTAGTGCCATTCTCCATTTTCCTATTACAAAGCCAAAATGTTAGGACATTCCATTGGGACATTTCATTGGGAGAATGGCACTAGTGCCATTCTCCATTTTCCTATTCCTAGTGCCATTCTCCATTTTCATATTACAATGGAGAATGGCACTAAACCTATAGATTGACATTCCAATAATTCCAATGGTGGAATGGCATTGGTGCCCTTCTACCTTCTGTGAAGCCAAAATTTTGAATTAGGACATTCCATTGGAAGAATGGCACTAGTGCCATTCTCCATTTTCCAATGGGAGAATGGCACTAGTGCCAGTCTCCATTTTCCTATTACAAAGCCAAAAAATTAGGACATTCCATTGGGACATTCCATTGGGAGAATGGCACTAGTGCCATTCTCCATTTTCCTATTCCTAGTGCCATTCTCCATTTTCCTATTACAAAGCCAAAATGTTAGGACATTCCATTGGGACATTCCATTGGGAGGATGGCACTAGTGCCATTCTCCATTTTCCTATTCTCTAGTGCCATTCTCCCATTGCCAAATTCACATGGAGAATGGCACTGGTGCCATTCTCCCCCCGCTACAAGGACAACTTTGTTGGTCTTATGAAATCCTTTGGTTGTAGTTTGTTCATAATCAATTTCCTGTCATCGTAATGAGAGGGGATGGCTACTATCAGATGCATGAATCAGGTCATGACGATGGTGAAAATAATTCATGCTTTAGAAAAAGTTTTATCAAATTGCTAAAATTTTTAGGGAAATAATTCATGCTTTCATGAAAATTTTGTATAAACTCATTCATGCTTTATAAATATTTGCACCAATGCCATTCTTCCCATCTAGAAGGACATGTTTGATGGTCTTATGAAATTCTTTAGTTGTAATTTGTTCATAATTAATTCACAGAGGATACTATCAGAAGCGGGGACAAGGTCATGATGATGGTGGGGAATGAAGTGGTTGGAATTGGTGGAGTGTGTGCAATAGATCTGGAGGCCTACTATAGTGGTATGAAGATTGGGACAGAAAATGTATCGGTGATAGTGGAGAAGTCTATCAATAGTGAAATGCTCTTGCCATTTCCCACTATGGATGCAGTGCTTGTTGGTGAGGCAATTTGGAGCGTTGTCAAGTGGCCTAAGGGCTCTCTAAAACATGTTGGTGATTCTTTAGATGATGCGGTAACTGAAGAAGCTGCACCAAGTGAGCCTGAGCGACCTTATGTTGAGGCAATGCCAGTTTCTTCATTGGAAACTGACAATTTCATTCGTGAATCTTGGAAAGAGAAAAATGTTGTCTTATGGGATGAGAGAAAAACAAAGACCGTGGGGGAAGGTGTGATCTTATATGTTTTTCCGGGAGACTCTATAAACTTTGACCTATTGGGTAACGATTGCATTGGTGTGGGTATTGAAAAGAAAGAACAAATTAGAGGAAGTGACTCAGGGTCTTCTATGCAAGATGTCGGCTCTCTCAGCCTAGTAAAGTGGCCCATCAAGCAGATTACCTTACTTGATGGAAGCCCATTGCAACAATATGTGCCCATGGACCGCGTTGCTGGTATAAATGAGTTGGTCAATGATCAAATGTTGAAAAGGGACGATCCAACATCAAAGAAAAGAAGCTACACTTTCATTAACAGGGTGCCTAAACAAAGAGAGCCTCCAACAGCAATGTACAAAATGTCACTAGATTCGGTGCAGCAGGTTTCTTCCATCGATTGTTGTGGGAGTAGGTGTTGCCAACATGCAGAGCGAGATCTCTTAATGAATCTAAGGAAGAACTTTTGGGGCAGCTCCTTGGAGTCTCGTACAAACTTTATATACGATGTGTTGTCAACGGCTTGGCATCATGACTACATAGGGAGGATATGCTACAACTTCAGGATAAACGGTCGGGATGTCTGTTGTAGAGCATGGTATGAGATGCATGGAATTCCAAGGACATCATTTTATCGATACAGGGAGCAATTTGAGAGTGGTGTGCAGCGATATGTGCATGGCAATTTAGGGATTGTGAGGAGGAGCAGGGAGCACATAGGTATGGGAAGGGCTCTCATTCAACACTTTGTGGATAATAGCACAGAGCATATGCCTCACAAGAGTAGAACCATGCAGGATGGTTCTAGAAAGACACAGCAAGTGATACCTGAAGTGTATAAGAAGATAGACGTCCTATGTGAGGTCAACACTTCACTTAATCAACGTGGTTATCAGAGCCTATCCACATCCACATTTGTCAGGATTTGGAAATCAGACTTAAAAAATGTAGCCCTTGCTAAGACGAGTGAATTCTCTAAATGTAGCTTATGCAGCCGGATCAAGGCTCAATTGGCAACCACAAAAAGTCAAGATGAGCGCAATTCACTGATGGAAGAGAGAAAGATGCATATGATATAGCAACAAAGTTGTAGGAACTTATACTATGCATGGCGTAGGTACTCCGAGATGGATCCAAAAAAGTATGTATGCATAATCCATGATAAGATGGACCAAAAAAAGACGGCAATTCCAAGACTTCGGGTGAGGTCCAAGGACACAGATTCTGCATGGCAATTACAGGTTTCACTCATTGGAATGATTACCCATGGGCATGGAAACGGTCATTATGGACACTTCACCCTCAATGGTTTGTGGCCATCTGAGCCCAACCTGATGATTGGATCGCTCTCAATTTGTTTGCGCAACCTCGAGAGGATGGATATGCATGACCTTGGAGACCTTGCTACCAATGGGATTCCTAGAAGCAATGCTCGCCTTTTGAATGCTCTATGTTCAAGAAACGCTTTGGACTCCGATTACAGTTCTAAAGGTGCACATGTTTCCACAAGTGGAGCTAGCTTGTCTGAAAATGTAGATGTCACGATCACAAATGCAAATCTAGAAATTGTATCAGAAAGTGGCGCGAAGTCTCACGGAGGCCATGCCAACTTCCATTGCAAGGGCTACAGACACATGTGTGAATTTTTTTCCGTCAAATACAAGAGAAAATCCACCCTCTTTAGAGGGGAGTGTTGCTATTGAGCCACCATTCCAAAAGTTGCCAGAGAACTTGCTACTCCAACTAGATAATTGTGGGTCTGAGAACAAAAATAGATACTTGTTTGCATACCTTTCTCTTCTTGTAGCAAGGGGCATTTTCAAGACAGTTCAATTGGGCTTCTTGATGGTAGGGCACACACATGAGGACATTGATGCAATGTTCAACAGGTTTTCTGAGAGCTTGCGGGTGGGACAAACATTCACTTTCCCGCATCTGATGGATACATTCAAAAAATGTACATCATCTTCACCGGCACCATTTGTTCTTACACGGGTTCCTAACTTCAAGGATTATGTAGATGGCTACCTATGTGATGGGCAAGAAATGCTAGTTGGACATGCAAAGCCATTACAATTTCGATTTTACATGCAAGGTGACATACCAATGATGCAGTACAAGGTGCATCCAAAATCACCGAATTGGATGCCCATTGAAGGGGGAATCGAGCTATGGAAGAAAGATAGTGAGGGTCAATCATTGTTGCCAACAGGTTGTCCGGATATACTGCCAATGGCTGCATTTGTGAGAGATCACTTGCAAGTAATATCAGGGATAAAGGATTACATTAAGTTTTGGGAGAAATGTGCAAGTGGAAAGAATGCATCCTATGAGTTCTACATTAGGCCAGTGATAGACTATTGGAAAACCATGATCGGTGAGCTCGAACAGGAAAACATCTCAGAGATAGGAGTGTACAGAGAGTTTTGGCCAAGAACACAATCTCCTGATGAGGAGGATGATATAGATGCTTGCATTAATGATTTCCAAGGCTATGAGGAATGGAATGATCACTATTGTGGGCCTCTAAAAGGTAAGCCGAGGGAAGAGTTTAGACCAATGGTGGATGTTAAGCAAGGTGACTTCGTCTTGGTGAGGCCATCAGATCCTATATACCCCATATGGGTTGGGGTTGCCATATCAAGTGCCGAGATGGATGCTGCTTCTCCTAATTTCAAGAAATTATTAATTCAGTATTGGGCACCATCAGTTAAGAGAAAGGGGCTCAGTGATGCAGATGCCTATGTTGATTGCTGGAACAAGTATTGGGCAGAGAATAGGTTGGATCCACAGGTATGGGAGTGTATTGATGCAATTGTCTGGTCATGGACATCAAAATCCATAAATAGACCCAAGAAGATCAAGATTCCACAGAGCGTATGTATCAAAGCACAGGAGAGCTTGCTTGGTATCAGAGCATAGAAAATGGTGTCGATTTTCTCCCTCTTAATCTCCCAAACTTCCATTGTAAGGTGTGTTCTCATGTGATGTTTCTCAATTGTTGTTATCTTGTCAATGGGTATTTGCATATTATTAATATGACAATTTTCAGAAGCTGACCTTCACCAACAACTGCTTTGTTTCTAGTGGAACTCACTATGCATGGTGTTTGTTAACACCACCAACTGGTGTTTATTAACACCTCAAGTAAAATATACATGTTGTCCCTAGACGGCGGTGTTTATTAACACCACCAAATACATGATTTTCAAACTCTGCCACAAATGCTTTGTTCCAATTTTTATACACAATGAACTGTTTTACAACCAATGAAGTTTTTCATAATCATTGGAATTCCAAATATTAGCTTATTCAATATTGGTAAAATTCCCACAATCAATGGAAATTTTCCCAAATTTAATGAAGCCATTCCCAATTTTAATGAAATCCACCCAATTTCGAAATTCCCAAAATGCAACTTTTGTCCCACTTTATCTAATACTGTGTTTTTAGTCTTCAGGAAGTATATCCATATTCTTCTACTATAGTCATCGATCAGTGTCATGAAGTAGTAGGAGCCACCCAAAGCTTCCGTCTCCATCTTTTTGTAGAGGTCCGTGTGAACGAGCTCTAGAGGAGCCTTTGTCCTGCTGGCCTCTTTAGGAAAGGGTTGCCGATGCCGCTTGCCCATCATGCAAGCTTCACATACATCGGGCAGATCTATAATTTTCGGTAGGTCTACAATCATTCCACTTTTATGCATCTCCTTTAAAGAACTAAGGTTTAGATGACCAAACCTCTCATGCCACAGCTTAGTGTTGCTCACATCGGCTCGAGCACTGAACGATGAGAGTTTGTAGATGTTGTTGCACCGTGTACCTTTACCACTGACCTTCCCTTGAAGATCCAAAATCTGTGCGCCATTCTTATCGAATTGAACTTTGAGGTCCCGATCCATGACCCCAGAAACGGACAACAAGTTCCTCTTGATATCTGGCACATAAAGAACATCGGACAACTGTTTTATAACTCCATCTGACTTGAGAGCAATTGTACATTTTCCTTTTGATGGACATTTTGCATCATTGCCGACTGCTACTAGGATGTCATTCCCTATCGGATGTAGAGAGGTATACCAATCCTTCCAACTGGTCATGTGGTGCGATGCACCACTATCAATAATCCAAGGTTGATCTGCAGGTACATGAACTGCCTCCGTGCAAATCTCCTCAATTGCTACGAACAACTCTACTGGTACTGCCTGTGCACTGTTGCTGGACTCTTTGTTTACTCCGTTCTTCTCATCTGTAATCTTCTTCCGGCACTCATTCTGCTTGTGCTCTACCTTGTTGCAATAGAAGCACTTGATCTTCTTCTTTCTCTTTTTATCATCAAAAGAAGATGGGTTACCAAAGGTTAGCTTAGATCACTATTCGTGTGAAAAAAATATTTGTCAAACTTCCACAAATTCCAATTAGAAATTATTGCAATGAACTTGAAGGCTTGCAAGAGTCAATCCCACATCTAACCTAACTTTTGTTATTCTCACAAAAATATTGTCTATTGTCAACTTCAAATAAAAACCATCCCGAAAGTCATTTCCATCTAAAGTTATTTACGTCGATCGATTTCATGACCCTAGGCAACCCAAAAAGGTTTAATTTTGATCAATATAATATCATTTCCACAACTCACAATTGCTTGTCTCAAGTGAGGGTGCTATAGATTTTAGATGTGGTCCCCTATTGGATGCCAACAGAAGTCTAGGTTTCAATCGCAAGTATTTTCATCATGGCCCACCTGCTATGGGCACAAAAATACAATACCAAGTTTGTCCTCTTGATGGGAGTGACCTTTATGTAATATATTTTTATTAGATTAACCTCAAATTTATCACAACTCTAAAAACTTCTAGTGGAAGTTCCTTGAACAGCTCGCCCCATCCCCTCTCATAAACAACCAAAACTTGGCACTCTTATGCACGCATGCTATATGGTGTCCCTAACTAGCCAGCACTCGATCTCTCAAAATGTACCACACCCCACTTCATTCACACTTCTTATAGCTAGGGATGCAGCATTGAAGCCTCATAACAGCCAACGTGAAGCGAAAGATCATGAGGGCCTAAACATTAAATTCATTGCCTATAGGATAAAGACAAATACGTCTTGAGCAACCATGCATAAAGAGCACTTTACCTTGGATGGGTTGCCAGTGGAGCTGGTTGCATTTTACACATACCTAGGGGTCTTGTTTTCCAGCCCAATCTTTACGATGCGACCATCATTATAGGCCTAATTGAACAGGGGATATGCCATGCTGGCCAGACTAGAGCGGTAGTGCTTCCATTCTCATTTCGAGGATCCGTAGACCAAGATTCTTCTCTTTGATTCCTTGGTCCAACTAGCAGATATGTATGGCAATCCTTGTTGGGAGCCAAATCTACTAGAGATAGATTGGGAGAGGCTTCAGGTTCTCATGCTTTTTTGGATGATTTGTAGTAATCATTTAGTCCCACATCATATTGTTTTGGTTAAGTTTGGGGCATCCCCATTACAACTCGATGCAACATTTCAAGTCATCACATATCTATACTACATCAAGCAATACAGCCCCACCGGGCGACGTAGGCTTCCTTGGTTGGCCTTATCCGCATTGGCATAAGAGGGTGACCAGAGGTGCTAGTATGCACGTACATGCAGATGGTTTGAGAGCTTGGGATTGCACATAGACATGGTACCTCCCTTCCAGTACAACGTTGAGGCCCCCTGTATCCCACTCACATTTCATGAGGTGATGGTTACACACATTCAAGACTTGGTTGGCACCGCATGACTCCTGGTGAATGTCAACTTCTACAAAGATCATTGCCTATAGATTTCAATAGAGGTCTTCATTGACACCAGGGTACACACGGATCCACCTCCCCCACCCCTTGAGGATATCGATCAGGTAATTTCGGTCTCATCATACCACCTTTGTATTGAGAGTGGTCGAGCGGAGGGAATACCCAAGGAGTGTCACATCTGCACCTTGTGCAAGTCTTGAGAGATCGAGTCAGAGGATAATTTTGCTTTCAGATGCCCTGGGTACTGCAAGATTAGAGGTCATTATCTCTACCTTTTTAGAGATGGTTTTCTATCCTTGGCCAGTTTCTTGTCCTACCCGACCAGAGACGCCTTTCGTCCTACATCGATGAGGCTACCCTACACAGGGAGCGGTTGCTCAGGGCATGTAGGGGTGTGGTGGAGATTTAACCTAATCTTTCTCTCTCTCTCTCTCTCTCTCTATATCTATCGATCTATCTATCTATCTATCGATCACTCACTTTCTTATTCTTATTTTCTATTTTGTTTCTTCCTTTTTGCTATCAAAGTTTTTCTTGTCTGGTTGGAATTTCAAGCTTAGTAAGCACTTGGTGTAAAAAATTTTTCATTTACTCATAATTGTCTAAAGTCGCTTACAAATCCCTTCTTTCCCTATTTGTAAGATTGGATGTGTTCTAATATTAAGAAAGTATATATATAAATGAATATTCTTAACCTTGCTGTAACTTTTGCCACCAGCCAATTTGCCGTACTCACCACTGATGCCATTTTTGGACTAGCCAGTGGTTTTTTAAAATTTGACATGAGCTAGCAGCTTATGAAGACCATAGGACAAGTTTTTTTGACCTGCCATGTCATCAGGGATCTTAATAAGAGAGAGACTTTCTAAGCTTGAATAGGATAAAATTTGGGTGCGTACATATTATGAGCGGAAACCCTTGAGCGGATTATCCGAGCAACACTCAATGGAGTTATACTTGAATGAATGTTTTTTTATGGAATATCTTTTTTTAAAAACCTCAATCGACAGCTCTCATATTAGCTGCATGCATGTACCAAGGTACAAAGAGCCAAAGACATATACCCTTGGTTTGAATGCTCTCATGATGCAATTGTGTGTATTATATTTGCACATTCATTGTATTTTCTATAAGCCTCAACATGCCAACAAAATTAGGACTAGTGGCATTGTTCACTTTTAAGTAGATATGCTTATTAATACCTCCCCTCAAGCTTGTGAGATTGCCAACAATTATTTGTTTTTAGTCTTTCGAAACTCAATAGAGGGATGGATATATATTTTAACAATCAAAGATGTAAACTATGAATTCACCTAAAAATTCAAACCTAAAAATTACAACTTGCCATACATTTCCAAAACAACTATGACATGTTCATATTATTAGGTCAAAGACCATTAAAATCACATGATTCAGAAGCCATAATCTATCAATCCATAAGAAGTTAAGGTTTGCATAAGAAGGTAATGGCTATCCATCCATAAGAAACCAGGTCTACATGAGATGATAATGAAAACATGAGAAATTAAGTTTTGCATCAATCCATAAAAAGCCAGGACATGCTCTCTAGACCTCATCAGCCAAGTCATCTATGTAGTCTAGATGCCCATGATGCCTCTCCACCAACTCATAATCGAATGTGCTATCTCCTGCCATTTGGGTAGCCACATCTTCTGCATAGCAAGGCAGAACACTAAGCTCAATTAGTCAGTATCTAACCATGCTTAAATTATACACATAGATCAAATAAATTACTCACTAATCAAGAGGTGCATCAAAGTCATAGTCTGTCTCCTCATCATCTATCATGAGGACTGCTTGATTCACACTTGAAGGCCCTGCCTCTGTGAAGTTGTCTCTAAGCATGCCTTCTAAGTATCCTGTGCAAATCTCTTTGTCATTGTCCACTGCCATGCATGGACGTCCTGAGTGAATTGCTGCTTTCATCCCAGGTGCTGTACCTGCACCAAGCTCAAGCACAGAGCCTCCAATCGGACACAACAACTCCATGAACATCAACATCATGGAGCTACTCTTCTCCAACCCACCACGCCACTGTCCACCCTTTCCCTCTTTTATGCACCGTACACTTGAAGGCAAGTAATGAGTGATGAAATAATTGTCCATGCACACCTTAAGGGATTGGGAAACTTTATTTGCCCTATCAAGATAGTGATGTGCCTTCTTGCCAATCCTAGAGAACAATAGGATTTGAAAGGCAGTAATCTACATAAAACATAGATTGAAAAAGTTAATGGAGAATACTAAAATACGAACAAACAAGAACATGACAATCATGTAAATAGCCAAATGACATACCTTGACACCAAAGCCAACATTATCCGCAACATCAATGCAATCTCCCGTCTCCACGATCCATCTACATGTACTAACTATAAGATACCAATAGCTGAATGCAATTCACATAAACAGACATTATCAACTGTGATATATTGCTCACCTACAAGAAACCTCTAGTCTCATTTGTCTTGCCAAACGCTCAACGAATGAAGTGGATACAGGTGAACACATCACCAATGTCCATCCATAATCATCCATCACAGATGAAGCAATAGCAAGTGAGCATGAGATATGCTCCTCATTTAGAATGTTCCATCCAGGGATTCCACCCTTGATTCCACTCACTATTGATCCTGTAGGAAGGTCAATCAAGCAAAAATCCACACTCCATGCAGCATTTTTTCCATTGCGTGACTTCTTCATGCCACCAAGTTCATGGTAAAAATTTCTTATGATTTGAAAAGCCCCATCATACTTGTATTGCTTAACTTCTTTTCCAAGTGATACATAATCATACTCCCAAACTTTGTAGTTCTCTTGTGAGATACGAGTTGCAAATGATGAGAAAGTGGACAAAGGAACATAAACCATATCCGTATTACACACTTTCTTGCTAAGAAGAGACTCCTCCTTTCGTGGATCATTGTCTACAATAACAAAGAATCCTAAATTAAATTTGTAGGAAGCTTCTAATCACTTTGAAACATGAAAGAAAGAGTTATAAGAAAATAGACCTGTGTTAGAAGTGCCCGTTGGTTTAGGTCTTCCACCTCGTTTGTTATTTGGAGTCACATGACTTGCCTTTTGCTTTTCTACTATTGCTTTTTGCTCCTCTTCAAGCCTCTTCTTTTGTGCCTCATCCATGTTGCCCGACGAACCCGAGTTTGACTTGCACTCACCTTTTAAATGGCGATCATAAGTTTCCTTCTCTTCCTCGATACATGTTCCAGCCTTCATCTCGATCCACCAAGGGCAGTGCTTCCTTTCCCACTCCGTAAGCAATATATGACCATCCTTATGCTTATTCTCTCTAAAAATATGAGAGGTGTACATGCAATAAGTAGCAGGTGCAAGCATAGTCCAAGCCTTGCAAATGGATGGTACCACCTTAAGACTCTTATTTGCAGCCAGATAATGGAGATACCTAAATGATTTTTAGGATAATATAAGAGAATGCAAGGTATTACAAAGATATCTTTCAATTGAAAACGAAAGCCAAAACGCACCTGTAAACCAATCGTCTGCTGGCATTTGTAAGATCAACTTGCTTAGATGGAACAACAGCAACTGTCATCAATGAAGCAAAAGGCTCAAACAAAAAAGGCCTGTGTCTCACTATAATGCCATCAAAGTATTCCAGAATAGAAGGACTGTCTGGAAGTGTAGCTGCACCCTCAATGCTTGATGATTTCATCACTTGGTCAAGCAATCGCCCAGCATCTGCCAACACATGGTCCATCCATACTTCTTTTGCAAGCCAAGGTATGAAACCATGGTCAGTCATAGGCATCCCATAACTCTCCTTTAGATTGTCATCTGCACCAAGAAGAGAAAGAATAGATAGTTGCTTTGCCTTGGAACAGGTTGCAATTGATACTTGGTAAAGCTTCTCCAAAGTGATCTTCATTGATGTATCCTCAAATGGTAAATTCCAAAGGATATTAAACCACTCCTTGCCATGGGAAGGATTGACTATTGAAAGCATCTGCCAAATAGTAAAGTTTTAGAAGAGACTTTGATACACACAACAAACCATATATTAAGGTTTTCAAAGTACAAACTAAAAATTTGCAAGTTGTAACTATAGATTTATAATTTTCAAATCATATATTATGGTTTATGAGTTGTAAAATTAGAATTTGAAAACTATAAATTCAAATTTGCAAACTATAAATTCAAATATCTGAGATATAAAACGTAGAATTTTGTGGACTACAAATTCAAATTTGTGATCTATAAATACAAAATTTGGTAAATTGAAAACTTACCCGTGTAATTTTTCTTCGATATGTTGCTCCCACAGTCTTTTTAATCTCATGAATCTTGGACTCTCTCTCATCCTTTGGCATGGAAGAATGCAATTTCTTGCATTGAGCCTCAAAATCTGATTTCCATTTCCCCTTTCAACATAAACAGATAATCTCATCATAATGTTATTGGAACACAAAGCAAAGTCACAAAAAAAGAAAATATATAAACTAAAGAACTAATACTTACAGCAAATACCATCCTCCCAAGAATAGTTTGGGTGAGGGGATACCACACCCTTCGTCCACTTCCAATCTCTTTCTGTCTTGCCAACTCAATAGCTTTTTTCTCCTCCTCACTAAAATCCTGAGTAAAATATTGAGCATCACAAGATACGAGTGTGCTTGTGTGGTACAAATAATCCTTGAGATTAGTAACAACAATTGCATCTTCATTAAGCCTGCAACCATTGACTTAAATGAATCAAAATTGGTTTCATTTACAAGCACTTACCATCTCAATATAGAAAACATAAACAACAAGGCTTACAAGTTAAATCTTTGCAGAGCAGCAACAAGCTTAAGCTCATCCTTTGCTTCCGGTTCAATAACTTGAGCTTGCACTCTAATGTGTCTAGACTTGATATTTGTGTAAAGCTCTTCTATGCTTTCCATCCAAGATGCTGTACGATGATTTCCTTCCCACACGAAGAACATTTTGTTTGATAGAAAGCTCCATGGTGTGCCAATTATCTCTGATTCAAACTCATCATTAACTAAGCTCCAATTCTTGTCCCAACGTTCTCTTGTGACATCATCAACATCCTTCGAAGACCCATCAGGCATTTTGATAGATAGAATAAAAGATCCTTTTGTCGGAATGTATCCCTCTATTTCAAATGCTCTTTTCAAAATGGTCAAATCATTCCTAATTTGACGCACAACTGGGTTTATGAGACAACGACACAAGGGAATTCGAGGAGGTGGAATTTCTTTAGTTACTGTAAGAAGCTCTAAAATATCTGCACCTGAAGGTCTCTCAACACACTCTGGAATGATATCCTCCACATCATCTTTAACTCCTACTTTGTTGGATGGTTCATCTATAGTTTTATCCTTGTTCTCCTCAGGATCCTCAATATCATTTTCAATGTCAACTTGCTCAAGCTCCTTCAGTTCATTCTTGACCTCTGACTCTTGCTTCTTCCTTTTGCCACCTTTCCTTGTGATAGGACTAGACACATCACGTTTCTTTCTCTACACATTTGAAGAACTCAATTACAAGATTTGCAAAAATGCAAAGGTGAAATGCAACTAGAAAAAGAATAAGAATCCAAACTTACTGGAGGCATTTGTTGCACAACTTTCAATAAGCTCACCTGCACAAGAAGAAAAACAAATAAATGACATAGTGAAACCATCTTTGAAATGATTAAATGAAAAATGACAGAGTGTAACCATCTGAAAAATGACAGAGTGAAGGCACGGGAGAAATTCAGCTGAACAGAAGAAAGCATGGAAATTCAGACTGAGAGACAGGTGAAAAGGAGCCTTGGTGGTTAGCGTGGATGGAGAGATAGGTGGAAGCGAGCCTTGGAGGGAGAGGGAAGGAGAGAGACAGGAAGGACGAGTGATGAAGGGAGCATGGAGAGAGAGGAAGGACCGAGTGATGAAGGGAGCATGGAGGAAGAGGAAGGACGAGTGATGAAGGGCGTATGGAGGGAGAGAGAGGAAGGACTGAGTGATGAAGAGGAAGAGGAAGGACTGAGTGATGAAGCTAGTGAACACTAGTTTCGCTGGCGAAACTAGTTTCGCCAGCGAAACTAGTGAACGAAGGGATTTATGATATTTGTGTAGCCTGAAGTATATAAAAGCCTGAAGGGCGAATATACTAAAAACACCAAGAAGAGCTGCACTCGTTATCGAGGGAAGTTCAGCTGGAACAGCCGACGCAAGTACCAAACCAGCTTCATTACTGCTTACACTTCATCAATGAGAAAGCTTACAAATGCAAAACGACAGCCCATCTCTAAAACGATCGTGGGCGATGCAACAGTCAACAGTAGCCAGAAAAAAAACAACTCAAATAAAACTCAGTGGGTGATGATGCATACCTTGATGAAGGGAAGCGACGTAAAAGACAGCCTTGGAGGCAGAATCGTTTGGAAGCTGAGCTCAATCCGGAGTTTGGAGTTTGAAACGTCAGTCCTGGAGGAAGAATCGTCAATTTGATAGGTGCGCCGAATCGTGACTCTATTAGTCCAATCTGGCAGGTGCGCAATATCATCACTCTGATCGAGAAATGACAATAAGCAAGAGAGGGAGTAGACGTCAGCAGAGAGAAGGAAATGCAGGATAAGAAGATGATGGAGAGAAAGAAAAGGCAGAAAAGAGGGGGGGTCTTTCCGTACCTGCTTCGCTGATGGCAGAGACGAAGAACAGTCAGGATCTGTATATGGTTGCAGCGCGTTGCGAACCGATTCGTTAGTGGAGGGAAGATGCGATGCGACGATGGCAAGCAAACGCTGGAAATCGAGCATGCAGAGGTCGTCCGTCTCCGTTGATCGATGGTTCTCCGCCTCGAATCTATCTCCCTTGGAAGTTATGCCGCCATAGCCACTATTGCTGGCGACGGATGAGAAGAAGCTACGGCGGCAAGTGCGTGCCGGCAGAAAGTTCCACTCCAGACAACAACATGCGAGATAAGGCGACCAGAGATCTACAGACTGTGCCGTCGTCTTGCTCTGGAAGAACAATCTCTCGCAGGACGACGATTGTCCAGCTCTCCGGAAGCCTAGTCGTCGTTGCGAAGCGGCACGCATACCAAAACGGAACGCATGGCTATCGCGATGCAAGACACAATTGACTTTGCCCTGCTCCTCGCTCTTGCAGAGCATCCGATTGCTGCAGCAGCATCTCTCGCCAAGATCGGGCCTTGCCGCATCCCCCTGCGCAGGATCAGCGAGCTACAACAAAATGCACTATGTCGTTTGTGCCAAGACTGATTACTTCCTGCATGCAAAATCCCTTCGGCTACGAATCCCCTCGCCCGTTGCCAGCATTCCAAGTTTTTATGTTCGGCACCGAGTGTGAAGAGAATCCGTGAAGGATTTGAATTCTGAGAGGACCAAAAATTTGTGATAAAAGTAGGGAAGGCACGAACCAACCAAAATCTATCAAAAAGCCGTCATCGCTGGCAGCAACACTAGTGAACACTAGTCTAGTTTCGCCAGCGAAACTAGTGTTCACTAGTTTCGCTGGCGAAACTAGTTCGCCACTATTTTCAGTGGTGAACTAGTTTCGCCAGCGAAACTAGTGAACACTAGTTTCGCTGGCGAAACTAGTGGCGGAAACTAGTGTTCACTAGTGAACAAACTAGTGTCCGCGGCGGAAACTAGTTTCCTACAGCTTATTAGCTATGATCTTTCCTACAGCTGTGGCAGCAACACTAGTGAACACTAGTCTAGTTTCGCCAGCGAAACTAGTGTTCACTAGTTTCGCTGGCGAAACTAGTTCGCCACTATTTTCAGTGGTGAACTAGTTTCGCCAGCGAAACTAGTGAACACTAGTTTCGAAACTAGTGTTCAGAACTAGTTTCGCCAGCGAAACTAGTTGTGAACACTAGTTTCGAAACTAGTGTTCACAACTAGTTTCGCTCGAAACTAGTGTTCACAACTAGTTTCGCTCGAAACTAGTTGTGAACACTAGTTTCGAAACTAGTGTTCACAACTAGTTTCGCTGGCGAAACTAGTTGTGAACTTCACCACTGAAAATAGTGGCGAACTAGTTTCGCCAGCGAAACTAGTAAACACTAGTTTCGCTGGCGAAACTAGTGGCGGAAACTAGTGTTCACTCACTAGTGAACACTAGTTTCTACACTAGAAACTCAACTTTAATTTAATTTAGGAATGTTACACTTTAACATCATGTGTGCACAATAGGATGATACTGTGAGAACATAAAGAAAGCTCTAAACTATCACTGTGTAAGCAAAATATTGTGATAAGGGACCTATTAGCATACTAGAGAAAAATATTGTGAGACCTACGTCCTCATGGAATATCTCTTCGTCTAATCTTCTTCAACTAGTCCATTCAGACATATGTGGGACTCTCCCTCAATCAAGAAACCATCATATGTACTTCATTACATTTTACATAGGATTTTTCTCACTTCACTTATGTGAAACTAGTGTAGAAACTAGTGTTCACTAGTGAGTGAACACTAGTTTCCGCCACACACTAGTTTCGAAACTAGTGTTCACAACTAGTTTCGAGCGAAACTAGTGAACACTAGTTTCGAAACTAGTGTTCACAACTAGTTTCGCTGGCGAAACTAGTTGTGAACTTCACCACTGAAAATAGTGGCGAACTAGTTTCGCCAGCGAAACTAGTAAACACTAGTTTCGCTGGCGAAACTAGTGGCGGAAACTAGTGTTCACTCACTAGTGAACACTAGTTTCTACACTAGAAACTAGTGTAGAAACTAGTGTTCACTAGTGAGTGAACACTAGTTTCCGCCACACACTAGTTTCGAAACTAGTGTTCACAACTAGTTTCGAGCGAAACTAGTGAACACTAGTTTCGAAACTAGTGTTCACAACTAGTTTCGCTGGCGAAACTAGTTGTGAACTTCACCACTGAAAATAGTGGCGAACTAGTTTCGCCAGCGAAACTAGTGAACACTAGTTTCGCTGGCGAAACTAGTGGCGGAAACTAGTGTTCACTCACTAGTGAACACTAGTTTCGCTGGCTAGTTTCGCCAGCGAAACTAGTGAAGGCGTAGGCGTAGGCGTGGGCGTAGGCGTAGGCATAGGTGTAGGCATGGACGTGGGCGTAGGCGTAGGCGTAGGCGTAGGCGTGAGCGTGTTCACCGAAACTAGGCGTGGATGTGGGCGTAGGCGTGGGCGTAGGCGTGTTCACTAGTTTCGCCAGCGAAACTAGTGCCAACGAAACTAGTCTTCTCTGCCTCCCCTTCTCTTTCTCTGAACTAGTTTCTCTTTCTTTGCCTCTGCCTCTTCTTCTTCCTCTCCCTCTCCACCCTCCTTTCTTCCACTTCCGTTTCCCTTCGACCTTCCTCCTTCAATGGATTTTGCAATTGTGTCCAATGACAATAGGTCGAAGACACTGCAAGTTGCAACAACGAATGGTGTTGCACGCATTAGTAGGGAATACCTTCACTTAGCATTTGGACTTTCACCGAGCTCAATCTCTTTGCATCAACTACTTGATAGCAAGTGTGACGACTTGTCCTTTGAGGTTCCCTTTGTAGGTGAGGAGTCCTTGTTTCATCTTGACACTCAGTTTGGAACCACCTTCATTGTTAGAGGTGTAAAGCTTTTGACAGAAATCAGTAAGGAAGTGTCGGATAAAAAACAAGTAGATGAACAATCCGATAAGACCATGAGTTTGGTTCCTCTCTTGAAAAACCTTCCTGCAAGAAGTGCACTCAAAAAAGCTATGGACATTGTAACAACAATACAAGAAGTTGATGCACTTCCAGTAAAGTATGATGGCAATATTTTGTTTGAGCTTCCCGCTTCGGACCTCCCTAACCGTGCTGAGGGGACAGAAACCAAATACGACAGCCATGTTTGGACGGATGATATAACAAGTAATATGACAGGATTTGATGGTTTAGTTAGAATTCGAAGATGTGGTGGGCATCTACAATGCAAAAACATATTTTGTCCTTACTTGGAGAGAACCAAAGAGGCCAATGAGAAGCATTGGCAAGGGAGACTTTCACGAGTGTGTCCTCAAAGATCATATGTTGGCGAAAATAGTACTCTTAAGTGTTTGCATTGTGGTGCTCGTCCTTTCTGCGAGCAAGAGTGCCCATGTAGGCTATTCTTATGTTACCCACACCCCAAGGGTGATACACAATTTAAGAGGTGTGTTATACACTCAGGGTATCATTTGCATCCCGTTGGTGAAGGAAGTTCTAGAGGTGCTGTGAAGGAAGTTAAGGCTAGGTTGACTAAGCTCATACAAATAGATGGGATGGGAAGACCTAAAGCCTTGCAAAAAACATTAGCAAAGAAAATAATATTGGATGCCGTCATTCAAGATGATCCGAAAGCCATGAGTGATGCTGAATTGACATCATTACTAGAGAAGATTACTCCAACTTTGGACAAGAGAAGGTATGTGCATACTTGTCCTTTTAATGTGATTAAAAGTACTCAAGTTTTTTTGAAAAATAAGTAATGGGATTTTGATGCTACATGTTCTTAACTGTAGGCTCGCACGTTGGAAAAGGGAGGCCCAAATTGAAAGTGGATCCTTTGCAGATGGTTATGATGCTCTTTTACAACTGAAAAGAAAGTGTGTATATGATTATTTTCAGAGCATGGTGTTCCCTGGACAACTTGAATTTTCTTCATTTGAAAGATGTCATGTTTTCAAGATGTCTACCAAGGGACATGGTAGTGGTGTTGATCTAGTGAACAAGATGAGGCCAGGTGGAGAGTTAGGATCGTGCTGGGTTTGCTTTGATTTTGTCAAACGTATGCATGATTGGAATACAATGGCATGCCATGTTTACAACCCTTTTGTTCAAGAGCTACAGACTATTGCTATTGGGGATTTCAAGGTTGAGGATACAGAAGCCCAGATCCTTTTTTGGGAAATGTTAAATAGAGTCATGGAGAAGGAGGGATTCCCAAAGCCTCAATTTAAAGGGTTTATGGCTGATGAGGCACAAGCAAATTGGCGTGCAATTAGAATGGTATTCAATGGTGATGCCAATAAGGTGCTCAAAGAAAAAGAGAGATCTTGCTTATTCCATTGGGAGCAAAGCTTGGAAAACCATGCTAAGTTCCTTCCATCATTTGATCGTGAGGAGTTCAAGCTAAGGTGTAGACAGTGGAAGAATGCTCCATCTCAAGAAGCTGCAGAAATCGAGTTGAAAAACCTCCGTTCGTGGTTCAAGCATCATGCACATAAGAAGGACATCTCCATTTTAGAAACATGGATTGTGTGGTGGCATGCAAGAGTGGCTCATTGGGGAGAATACATTCTCAAGGTAGGTCTATTGTTATTTCATTCACAACTTTATTGTTTTTTGATTATTGGAAACTAATCTATGTTGTGGCACAGGGCATGGAGGGATCTGACCAGTTTTTAGTTCCTAGAGCCAACCTTGCAGAGTCAGTCCATGGAAGTTGGTTGGCATCGAATGACGGAGTGAAATATGTCACACTAAAAAATGCTTGTGAGACAGATATGACGGGTGCTTTGCTGCAAACTGCAAGATACACAGAATATCTAAAGGGACTACACTTGGGTTGTGGACCTAGTTTGGAAAAGCTATCTCGAAGGCACTCTTATGGGGACATAGGGAGCAACTCATGCAAGTTCATTGATCTCAGTAATGAGGTGGCTAGCAAGGTGGATGCAACTATTGGAGGTCAAGATTGTATGGGTGATTTGAAGACTGTGAGAAGGAAGCGGTCAAAATCTTTCTCAGAAGCAGTGTATGCAAATGATTCACATCGTCCAGAATACCAGTATGTAAATCAGCCAAGAAAGAGAAAACAAAATACCACGCCAATCTTGAAAACAAATCAATATGTTGAAGAAGAGGTAGTACACAAGACTATGTGGGCTATAAGAAGAACTAATGCAGGTAGTGAGGTGAGGTGTCAAGGATATTTAGAGGACAAAGGAATCAAATGCCACAAATTGATAGATCACAAGGGTAGGACGGGAAAGAGAGGTGTTCCTGCACCTAGCTTTTTTGGGAGAATCAACACCAAAGCAGGCATTCGAAGGCAATTGATTTGGTTTTGTGGGGATAACATGGACCACACATGGACACCATCAAATTGCATTGAAGGAAAACCACCTGAGGTGCCGAGGGAGTGGCCTATTGAGAAAGGGACAAGCCTGGATGAGGAAGAAATGAGGTTATTAGTAGCTGGAGGATTTAGATTAAAAAAGCAATGCACTAGGGCCAAATCTGCTGATTTAACAAGTAGACCGAGCACAAGGGATGGCATGGTTGTGGAATGGGTAACTGAGGTGACATGTGAAATGAGAACAAGGATAGCTAAGTCTATTTCCTTGGAATGTGTTGTTCACAGTGTTAATATAGTTGTCCCTAGAGAGCATGTGGAGTACCTAGTTTCCACTCCAGGATCACGTAGAAAAGGGAGCAAGTACAATGTTGTGGTTTCAGTGTTTCCATCATGCACATGTCTGGACTTTATGGGCCATTCTCAAGGGCAAAACAGATATATCCCATGCAAACATCTGTATTACATTTATATGCAATACTTGGGTCTAGATGAGAAGATACACATGTTCATTCACCAATCTGCACTAAGTAGGCAAGAACTCTACCAAGCTCTACCTGCTTGCTAAGAAGGGCGTTTATCTCTACTTGTGGTTATATTAAAGGAACTTGCATAGGTGCATACAAATATTGTATGACCATTGTAGCTTGTGTTGACTTTTTGGGTGCATTTTGATAGTCATTTGCTTCACACAATATAGCTATATGTATGTAAACAGTATTTTGTTGCCCACAGCTTCTTTAAGAGTTGTGTATGAACAATGTATTACTCACCACACTATAGTTTTTGGTGACCTTTTGGTGTGTTTGAATGGTCCTTTTATAGAAATCTATCCATGTCTCTCAATTCAATCTTCCTGAGATTCTAGACCATTTGACTATAAATTGTTTGGAAGAAATATTATTTTTACTTTATTTTTTTGCACATGATGTTTATTGAAAAAATATATATATTGAAGGTATCAAATTAGACTTAACTAAAGGTCCACTGCTCAGATCGCTCGTATGTTTTTGCTCGGAAAATGCTCGTCCCCGATAAAATAGGAAGCATATAAGTTCTCAATTGGAAAGAGGAATGAAGAAGTCTTTAATTTTGAAAGCCGAAAAGCCAATGTAGAAAAGACAATGCAATTGCTGAAAAATGAAGAAAAGCAGAAAAAGAGACCCTTGGAAAGAGGCAATGAACAAGGCTTTAATTTTGAAAGGCGAAAGCCAATGAAATTGTGGAAAAATAAAGGAAAGCAGAAAAAGAGACCATGTTTCTATTGTGGAATGCTAGGGCATTTGGGAAAAGAAAATTGATATGGATGAAGGCACTTCTGCAAGTAGAGGCAGAGGAAGATGGAGATGAATCGGAAGAAATGCATTTGCAGTAGAGACAGAACAAAGGTAGAGGTAGAGGCAGACATAGACATACTTATGCCAGAAGGTGAAGAACTTTATGGACCAACTCCTAAAGATGAAGATGATTTCAAATATAGATTGCAATTGCTTGTTGCACAGACTACACATTTGGAACACGAAAAAGATATGTCTAAAAGCTCTTTAGAGAACCCAAGTCTCCTCATCTTGGTTAGTCGGTTCTAGAGGCATATGAAACCTAGGGAAGATTGGTTCACTCATTTGAATACAAATATTCATAAGGAAGATCCACAAGTTACATATAGGAATCGTCAGAAGCTCATGGTCAAAGGAATAGTCGATATTCCTATTGGATTGCCTAATGGTGACCTCAAGATATTCATAATTGAATTTGATATCTGTAAGTCAAATTTCATATCAGCAAATTAAAGTGGATCTTTATGTTGATGAGTGTGCAATCCTAGACAATCAACAAAATGTGAAGGTTATTGCAGAAGGTGTAAGATAGGGTAACATGTATAGACTGTATATTGATGTTTTGCCAACAAATGCAAGTGACTGTGAAAGCGATGAAAAGATAACATCACTGATGCTTTCAGATTTGACATGGAGCATATCATGTCCTTGGAATCAGTTTCCACCAGACCATTTTCTAAGCATCTGTAGGCTATGTTCCAGCCCTCCAGAAGTGTACAGCAGACACTAGACGAGACAATACATGGCAAGGCAGTGGATTCAGCTCATGTACCAGCCACCCAGAAGGTGTGCACTAGAGATCTAGAGCAGGTAGAGACTGAGATAGCAGCAGTGTTTATGAGAGCAATAGCAGCAGAGCAGCAAAAGCAGCGATTTGCCTGCGTAGAGAGCTCATCCGGTGAGCAGATCATCTTATTGGCAGAACAGGTGCTGGCTGGTAAAGAGTTTTGTCCTCCTCCCATAGCCACATAAGTCCTCAACAGAGGTGCACAGTGGAAGGAGAGAGCAGTGCATTAGACAGTGGCCTCAAATCCAGCACTAGTGGGCAGCACCGCCCACATACTGTGGTTTGTGAGTGAGCCATTTTTCAATACATTTTTAGGTCCTCTCTTGGATGTTATTATTCAAGTATTGGCCTTATCTTGCTGTCTATTCCAAATCTGAGTGTGGTTTACATTTACATGTATGTGTCCACATCCTAAGAAGGATCTACAATTCTCAAGGTGTGATCTCATGGGCAATTCATTTTTCATTGCATGTTCTAACATGATACTAGAAGCTAGGAGTTGAGGTAAGACATACATGTTCAGATATTACTGCAATGTGGTATTAGTCACGATTCAGATATGTAAGAGCCAAGAAAGGTGATTGAGCTCCAAGGACCAACAGATTGATAAAGGACTGGATGAGAAGGTCAACTTCGAGGTTGTATTTCAAGAAAAGTTTTCTATTTCTCAGTTTATATTCCAGTTTCTTGTAGCCTCTGATGCCTTCAAAGATACAGTTATCCAACTTTGGGGAAAATGGTAAGCTGGATGAGAGCAATTACCCAATCTAGAAGCCACATGGTGGGTAGAAAGATTTGGAAGGTTGCCATAGACAAAGAACTGAAACTCGAGGATCTAGTGGATGCCACGGGTAATCTAGTAAAGAAAATTAACCCAGAAGATGCAGAAGAATTGGAGGAGGACACAGAATTGTTATGTCTGATAATTACCTTGTCATCAGATGCAGTGATTCCACACATTCAGTTGGCAAATACTTCAGTGGAGGCCTAGACCATATTGAAAAACTTGTACAAGACAAACAATACTAGTCAGATTCTTACTCTCCAGAATGAGCTGTTTACAATGAAGATGGAGGAGGGAGATCTGGTAAGAGAACATTCGATTAAAGTCAAGGTTGTCATAGATCAGCTAGCAGTTGAAGGTTTGAATGTCGACACTGCGTGGTTAGTATTAAATATGCTTCCCAAGAGCTTCAGAGGTTTGGCGAGTGACACAAAACCTACAGAGTTGTAGGTTTGAAGGTAGACACAAATCAACTTGAGTTGTTAGTACGAAATGTGCTTCCCAAGAGCTTCAGAGGTTGATCATGACAGTGATGTTGCAGAGAGATCCAAGCATTCAGTGTTGAGGAGCTGGGCTCGATGCACAAGAGCAAGACATGAGAAGAAGTACAGGGATGACAGCACACAGGACAAGGCCTTTCTTGTGTCAAGCAAAGGCAAACAAGGGTGTGAACCTGGACAAGCTAAGCCCAAGATGGTGACTCTTCAAAAGAGCCAAGGGACTCTTTGAAAAGTGAATGCAAGAAGAAACGAAGAAAATGTGTCTATTGTGACAAACTTGGACACATACCAGAAGATTGTAGATTGAAGGAGGCTGATCAATAGAAGGATGACCAATCCCAAAAGGAAGAACCAACAGCCAATGTGCTGAAAGACTAGTTGTTTTTGGTAGTTGCCTCAAGCATCCTAGAAATACTATTTGTAGAGACAAGGGATGATTGTCAGAATGCCAATCATTGAGTGTGGATCCTCTAATTTTCACTTCATGGAGGACAACATTTGGCACTTAGAAACAAAGATTGATACTAAGGAAGAACTTTGGACACATAGCAAAATGTGTCTATTTTGGCAAACTTTGGACACAGCAAAAGATTGCAGATTGAAGAAGGTTGATTAATAAAAGGAGGACCAGTCGCAGAAGGAAGAACCAAGAACCAATGTGGTGAAAGAGTAGTTGCTTTATGAGTTTAGCAAGACGATATGGAATGTTTGGTTGGCCTAGAGTTCTCAAATAAAAGAGACTTGCAGATGGCCCGGCAGCTAGAGGAGGTATGACTAAAGCAAGTGGGTGATGTGGAATTCTTGGAGGACACAGAGCTGACAAGCATGGTTGCCAAAGAAGCCTTCCCAAAGAGTTCCAGTTGCATAATGCTGGAGATTTAGAAAGAAAACTCTATCAAATACTTCTTATAGGAGAGGGGAGAGCACAAGGAGACTATGGGTATGAACTTGGAAGACTTAGGATCCAAACCTGAGGATTGCTCACAGAGAGCATTGATCCGGAGGTAGTTAGAGTTTATGGAGGGATATTTTCACGAAGAGATTCAGATGGTCGCTAGCACTTGGAGGGCTACATCATGGACGAGTCACCAAGTACAATGAGTGTGGATGATGCGGAGCATTTCCCAAATGACATGGACCACACCATTAGAGAGCAGATGTTAACGTTTGATCTAAGGGTGTACATAGAAGATGCCTTTGAGAGCTCTTCCCAAGGGAATAGCTCATTGAGAGGGGGTGTTAGAGAAGAAGGGCCAACTCCCCATTTGTAAGCCCCCAGATGCAGAGAGCATGGGGGGATGACATGAGAGGGGGAAAATGGAGGAAGAGAGAGGTTGTCATGTGGGCAGTACACAGGCTGCCACATGGACATCATGCAGATCTTCTTAGGGTTACTTATGGCCCACCTTTAGGCCAGATCCGTCATTGTCAAATAGCCATTCATTGGGCAACACATGGGCCCTAATATAGGGCAGGTCTGTAGGCTGCACATAGGCCTTGAGAGGGGTATATTGACTACAGAAGAAGTCCAGTGTTTGGGCTATGGAGCTGGGCAAAGACCCAGCAAATAGGTGTAGGTAAGGAGTACTTTTTATAAGATTCCAATTCCTGGTCTGGTCAGCAAACAGACCAGCCTAGTTGGCCAGCAAAATAGGCTGGTTGAGTGTATAATAGGCTGCCAGGTTGGCAAACGTGCAGACTGCTATTCAGCAATCCCCCAGTCTCATCAGTATTGGGGGCATTTTAGCCTCTATATAAATCCCCCATTGTGGGGGCCATAGGGATTCAGTGTAAGCCATCTGCAAAACATATTGGGAGCCTCTCGTGGATGTTCTTAGTCAAGTATTGGTTGTCATATCTTGCAGCTTATTCTAGATTTGAGCGTGGTTTACATTCCAAGTAGGATCTAGAGTTATCAGGTGTGATCTCGTGGGTGATTCATTTTTGTTGCATGTTTTAACATGGTAACTTGAGATAGACATACAATTTTTTTAATTTATTATTATTATTTATTTTAAACAAGATGAATGATATGTATCATTCAATAGGCCTGCCCAAGAGGAGGAAGAAAGAGAGAGAAAGGAAGAGAGGGAGTCCAGACTCAGAGGGAGGGGCGAAGAGAGAGAGAGAGAGAGAGAGAGAGAGAGAGAGAAGAGGAGAGGAGGGGGCTAAAAATGTGGAGAGAGAGGAGACTCTAGATTTCTACCAAGTGGCACAAATCCCTCAAAAAAATGAGCTTCTCAATGCCATCGGCTTTACTTAGGCCTCCATTTATGGCAGGCCAAAAAAAATAAACAACCGGCTTTGATTAGTGGGGGGGTCAGACCCAATAGACCCAGCAATACAACAAAAAGGAGCCAACTCTTAGGGGCCATAAAACCCGTGGCCTACGCTGCAACAGCAGATGAGGACAAAATGTGCTCATCTGCATAATTCGGGCCAACTTAACCCGCAGGGGCAGCCACCAATAATGCATTAGCTTCCATAATAAAAACTCGATTTTGCCAATCTGCAATCCTTCCAAATCCCTTTAAATCTGACTTTCCAGCAGGACCGAGAGCGACACAACCTCCATTTACTATTAAGGCTCATATATAAGGGGGGGACGTCCAGAAGATTCCTATATAGAGTTTTCACAGATACTTTTTTCAACCGGGTCCTTCTAATGAGCCACTGGTTAGCTCTCCACATCTCCGACTTTACACAATTTGTGGGCCAGGTATCCGGTAATTGATTTATCACCATTTGCATTAACCCAGCTACCCGCCTCGAAAGCTGAAACTTACTGACGATGTCATGTATTGATAGCCAATCACCCGTACTGGGCTCCCAAATCTGGTCCCAGTAGTTGAGATCCTTTTTACTGATTCTTCTAGCACACCGCAGATCCAATCTAGCAAAGGGAGAATCTCTTGCTGCTACTGCTCACCCCCACCAAATTCCTTCTCACACACTAGCATCTCCCCTTAACCCAGCCCGCCCTTTCCACTTCAAATTCAGAACACAGAGTTTCCAGGCAGCACAAATAGCAGACACTAAATCTGAACCCTTGACTTTCAGGGGGAACTCTGAATTTGTGCCAGAAAAAAACCGCCCTTTAGTGTATTTTGCACCGGCTAAATTTAGGAAAAACTGACTTAAATTTTCGTGTGCCTTTAAAATCTCGGTTGAGATTTTGAATATTTTAGTGTAAAAACCGGGAAATGTGTATGTTTTGAGACTAAACAAGGTGAATAATATTCAAGAGGCCTGCCTTGAGCGATTTGTATTGTTTTTGCCTTTTAAGTTAAATTTCTTGGTTGAGTGCACTGTAAATGATGGAATGGTCTGACCAGTGCACGTAATTGCAACCCTGTTCATTGCTTGCAATGTTCCGGCTCACCCATATGTGGTCCAATGTGGAGCCATGCAATGTTATTGGTTGTTTGATCAGTTGTTCCATTCCCATAGTGGCCATGAATCCCTTAAGGGCTTTGAGTGAATTGCACGCCTTAGTGTAGCAGATGTTGAAATCACCTACTATGTACGTGCCGTTGTTTGGCCTGGCACGATCGAAAAGGTATTTGAGTGTGTCAATAAGCTTTGTCGCATTTGCTGTTGGTGATTTGTACAATTTAATCACTGCGATTGTCATAGAGGTAGTGATGTTGAATGTTGTTAGGAGGCACTCAACCCCGTTGTTGCTCAAGCTAAGTTGTTGCAGGAGCGTGCAGCTATCTTTGAAGTAAGTAGCAATCCCAGAAACTCCTTTGCCGTGGATGCTATCGAAGCCCTTGAGCTTGGCTTTGTTGTTTTCTTTATCGTGAAGTTCTTGCAAGCACAGTATCGTTGCAGCCATGATGCTGGGCGTCGACAAAATGTCTACACTGTGTGATGCAAAGGCTCTTGTGTTTATTGATTGGAGGGTGTGTTTTGTGTTCTCATTGGAGCTGAAGTCTGCTTGGAGGGGATGGCACAAGCGCGCTTCACCCAATCGATGCAGTTCTTCGAGGATGGAGCTGTCTACCTTGATGTTTTTCTCTTGTAGCGGTTGCAATATGTATAGATTTCTAGGGTCTCGGACACGGGACAGTGCTGTGTACACAAGGCCATGTGTTTTTATTTCAGATGGGTCGAATGCAAGATATTCCCATGGTCAGACCTTGTGAGCGGTGGATTGTGTGAGCCACAGCTGCTTGGATGGGAAACTGGTACTTGCAAACAGTGTTCAGGTGGTTTTTCCCAATTTGGAATTCGCGTGAAATTTGAAGGATGGGGGCCATGACCGGGACGTGTCATTTTTAAAGAGAGAGTGATACTTCAATCTGGTGAGTTTGCCTATGGCAGGGTTGGCGAATTCAACCCAAGCAACAGGAGGATCTGTTTTCTTTGTTGCATACTTGAAGATTGCGTCGGGACCATTTACTAGACCATCTGGTATGTCAAGGTTCCCGGCACACATCTCGATGATCATACCTAGCTTGAGGAGTAGTTCTTTGTACAACCCCTCCAGTTAGCTTCGGGTATGGCGGTATTCAAAGTGTTTTGCTGCATGTCTTGTGTCTGATGTCTCTTGCTCGATACAGTGCGGCTTTGTTTGCAAGGCGACAAAGACGTCTCGGTTGTGTGCGTCTTTTGTTACGTTCGTGTGGAAAAGATGGGGTGTGTCTTGCTTATTTGGTGGTCATCGATAGTACATGTTGTTGATTAGTGCAATGTTAGCCGGTATACGTGAGCCCACACGGATACGGTTCAGTTGAATGAGAAAATCGCCGTGTTGTTGCCGCATGGGCATGTGAAGCTCGTAGTACATGACATTCTCTTGCCAGATTGAAGGAGTTGCGGCTAGCATTGAAGGCTTAGAAGAGAATATCCAATTGTCTTTTGTTGGGCTTGCCTGGCAAAAATCACCACATAGCAGTATGTCAACGCCCCCAAACGGTTGCAGGTGGTTGTGTTTTATTTTGCGCATTCGCATGTTCGCAACAATGAATGTGTTTTGCCCTATCAGGGAGACCTCATCGAAGACGATTAGTTTGACGTCTTTGTATAGCTGGGATAGCATCTCAAGTTTTCCTACTAAAAGGCTCTTGTACGTGGAAGCGAGCAAAGGCAAATGCAGTGCTGCATGTATTGTTGTGCCTCCTATACTGTATGCTGCTTTACCGGTGTACACTAAAAGCAACACCCTTGGCAGATCAACATCAGTAAAGAACTCGTGAGTGTAGTGTCGTTGCAATGCTTGCACTAAGAGGAGCAAGGTGAAAGTTTTCCCTGTTCCAATGTTTCTCGACAAGAACAGGAAGAGTGGCTCTCTGGGGTTTAATCTTTTCTTAAGCATTATGTCGTCTAAGAGCAAGTGTTGTTTGGCATTCAATCTGTGGAGCTCGTGGTAGTATTCTTCGTTTGGCATTGAAATGAAAGTGAACTTTGACGTGATATGGTGTGGGCCTGGTCTTGTTCCATGTTGCAGCTCTAAGTTCAGGTCAAATTCAGGTGCAGCAGTTGGTGGATTGCCACCGGTTGTCGTGGACAATGAATCTGTTGCTATGTTATGATTGCTAGGTGGCATGATGCTTATGTTGAACTTGTTGAAGTTCTTGTCGATTGTCTGCTTTTCATTTGTAAAGAAGTCGCGCCATGTTGGGAGCGTTTTGCTTAGGGCATGCTCGTTGTGCATGATTGGAAGGCAAACAAAGTTCTCTGTAGTGGTTCTCGGGGTCCTTGTTTTTGCTGTAATTGTTGAATCGAATGACCTGCGTTTGCGCCTTTAAATGGCACGACCCGAGATTGTGTACCATGCAGCAAACTCTACCAAGCAAAGGGCTTCCAAGTCATTGGGCCTTTCTTTGTATCTGCCTATGATGTCTTTAAAAAAAAGGTCGGTACTTAGGGGGTCCATTTTCTCTAGTTGAAAGCGACGTTTCAATAATAGTATACGCTCTTTGGGGGGGCTCGTGTTCAGGTAGCAAAATTCGCTTGTCAAGCTTGTTAATGACAGGCACAAATATACTGCTTGGTACGAGCTGATGTGCTGCATGTTCAGTATTGCATTGCCAATCTTTTTGATCCACTCGTTTGTCGGGTTGTCGTCTCTCAGACATCGTCTCTCAGACATTGAGACAATGCTTCATTCATTGCATTTGTAGTAGCGAGTACACTTCATTGCTTGGAACCTGTGGACGTAGTACCTTGCAGTTGTCACGGGATCATCGCGTATTAGTGTATGTAACTCAATAGGAAGGTTATTTGCACCCAGAGTAGAGGTTGCTGGCTTGACTTTGCCAAGACATGAGACCAGGGGCTTCCAGTTCTTCTCTGTGGCTGAGAAAGTCAAGAAGAACGTTGGGGAGCCCAGTTGCCTAACCATCGCAAAGAGGTTCTTTTTCAACTTGTGTTTGTAATCAAAAGACGTGAGTAGGCACACGAAGTCACAAAAACCAATGTGCGATCGCAACAACTGTTCGATGTTTGTGTCTTTTGCTATGTCCTTTGCTTGTATTAATTGGCCTTGCATTTTTCCTTTCCGCATCCGAACCCAAGATGTAGACAACACCTGGGCAATGAGAACTTTCATTGTCTTAAAGAAAAGGTTTGCTATAGACATTGCGAATTGTCTGTCCTTGTTTGTCAACTCGCATCGGGTGATGTCCTGGTAGGATACGCTTCCTATGAGACATTCTTATAACCCAGAAACCAAGGCTCTTGTAGTTGATCATATACTGACGTGGTTGCCCATAAAAAATTGTTGGGAAGGCGAGCTCCTCGCAATGCTTGTCCCTGAAAATGCTTAGTGCATTGAAGCCCTCTGATGGAGCAACGTTTATTGTCTTGTCTTGAAAGTCCACAACTTGTTGCATTGTATAAATCTTGTGCACTAGGGTGTTTGTTTGAATGTCGTCCTCATTCTCAAAAGCGAAACGTTCATCAGCTGGCTCTGGAAGTTCTTGTGCCGCAACAGCAGCAGTCCCATTCTACGTTTAATAAGGCATTGTGTTGCTGATACAGTGGTGTTTCAAGCAACTTAGCCAAGGCTTTTAGCGTGAGAGTGGAGCGCTCATGTAACTGTGATTGTACTCTAGCTTACATTTCAGTGATAACACAAGTGTCGAGCTATCATCAAGAAAGCGTGGCAAGACACGTTGTGCTCTGTCGACATCTGAAAAAACATTAACGATAGTGCCACGGCGATCGAATTGGCCTTCATATGTCAGCTCGCATATTTGGACGAATGGAATCCTTATTGCGATCAGGCGCTCCTTAAGTGCAGTCAACGCACTTGTGTTCTTCGTTTGTTGAGATAGGGGCATGTTTACTACAACGTACGTTGGCAGATCCCCTCTGTGGAGCTAATGGTGGAAAAGTCTACAAAGAAGTCCTAGTCGTGTGCCAATTTCTATAGCCATGTTGTGCATGCACATGGATTCGATTGCCGTTGTCGAGGCGCGATGCATTATTCCCTTGAATCCTAGCATGTTCCATGAGTCGCACGAGAACGATGGTGTGTCTTGAACGCTCCTCAGAAACCTATTAATTGCCCTTGTGTTAGGTTGTGTTGCTTCATGTGATCTGGATTCCGGATGCAGACTTTGTTGTTTTGTTGGTTGCGTGCATGCGTCAGCAATCAGGTTGCTCGCCATCGTTTGAGTTTTCCCGATCTTGTAGATTTTTGTGACAACATCCTATACTGAATGAGCAAACAAAGGGAAGGACTCTATGTATTGCATCGCAATGTGCCTGAAAGATTTGCCAAAGACTTTTTGGGTTGAAGCATGTAACACGGCACCACTTGGTGATCTAATCACCTCAATGCCCAAGAAATAATGCAGCTCTCCCAAATTCTTCCTCTCAAACTTCTGCTTCAATAGCATTTTCACATGAAGGATATCTTCATCACTATCACCTGTGATGATCAAATCATCAACATAAATGACAAGCAGCATAATACCTTTCTCTGTTTTTCTTACATAAAGTGAGAAATTTGCCTTGGAAATCTGAAAGCCAATAGTGACAAGATACTATCTTATCTTGTCAAACCATGCTCTAGGTGCTTGCTTCAAGCCATACAAGGCTTTCTTCAACCCTGCAAACAAACTCAGGATGAACAACATGAACATAACCTGGTGGCTGCTCCATAAAGACCTCTTCTTGTAAATCACCATGCAAGAAGGCATTCTTTAGATCCATCTGATGTAAAGACCATCCCTTTGATGCAGGTATAGCAATGACTGCTCTTACAGTTGCTATCCTTGCAACCAGACTGAATGTTTCTTCATAATCAATGCCATATGTCTGTGCATACCCCTTGACAACTAATCTTGCCTTGTATCTGTTCACAGGACCATCTGCATTGTGCTTCACCTTATAAACCCACTTACAGCGAATTGCATTCTTGTCTTTAGGTAAAGGTAACCAATTCCCATGTAGCATTTGCTTCCAAGGCATCCATTTCTTCATCCATGGCTTTCTTCCATTTTTCTTTTCCCATGGCTTGCTCAAAAGAAGTGGGTTCTGGTTCTTGTATCACTTTGACCATATAGGCATAGTGAATGGCTGTAAATCCATCATATTTCAGCCTATCCATAGGATACCTGGCTCTGGTAGACCTGCGCAAAATAGGCTTACTTCCAGGTGCTCTCAAAACATCCCTGGTCTTCCTTACTCCAGGTGTAACAATAGAAGGAATACCCAACTCATCATCAATGCTCTGTTCTGAGCCACTGGATTCACCATCCACATAAGAATGACCTGCATTCACATCAAACATGGGCTGATTTACTTTCTCTTTTCCTTTTCGTGATACCTGCATTGCTTTGAGGAGATTCTCCTGATCTCAATCTGCCTGTCCATGGCGAAGTATGTGAACCACTATTAGAGGACACTGCAGGTCCACTAATATTTTGTGATTGCTGCTGTGAATTTTGTGTAGCATTACCATTTTGTGCATCTACATCATCAATCACATTTACTAGTTTATACCAGCTGCTCATCTCATTAAAAACAACATCTTTTCTCACTATAAACTTACGAGTAGAAGGGTTATAGCATCTATACCCTTTCTGCTGTAAAGAATAACCAATAAAGATGCACTTCTCAGCTTTTGGATCAAACTTGGACCTCAACTTATCTGGCACATGAACATAGGCAATGCAACAAAAACAGCTTTTGGATCAAACTTGGACCTCAACTTATCTGGCACATGAACATAGGCAATGCAACAAAAAATTTTCAAATGAGAAATATCTGGTTTCCTACCAGTATACATCTCCTCTGGCATCATGCTATGTATTGCTGCAATGGGATTCTTGTTCATTATGTAAAGTGCTGTAGCAACTGCTTCAGCCCAATAATGATCTGGTAGGTCTTTTTCATTTAGCATGGCCCGAGATACCTTCCAATATGCCTATTTATCCTTTCTGCAAGTCCATTTTGCTGTGGGATATGACTGCATGAATATTGCTGCTTTATGCCATGCTCCTATAGGAACCTTGCAAACTCATTTGAGAGGTACTCTCCCCCTCCATCTGACCTTAGGTATTTTATTTGCAGGCCTGTTTCTTTTTCAACCATAGCTTTAAAAGCTTTGAAATGCCCAAACACTTCACTTTTCTTTTTCATAAAATACACCCAAACTTTTCTACTGTAGTCATCAATAAAAGTGACAAAATAATGATAGCCTCTAATAGATGCAGCTTTAGTAGTCCACACATTAGAGTGGATTAATTCCAATGGCTTCTTACTCTCTTGAACATGTCTAGGAAATGGTTTCCTTGCCTGTTTTCCAAATTGACAGGCTTCACATACCTTATGCATTTCTGCAACCTTGAATTTAGGCAATCCTGCAACAATATTTTGGGCCTACATTGATTTAAGTCACTGTACATTAACATGACCAATGCATTTATGCAAGATATCAATATTTGCAACTACACTGGTCCCATGTGGAAACATTGCTGCACTCAATTCAGGCATGTCCACATCCAACGTAAACATCCTTCCCTTCTTCTTTCCTTTTGCTATCAAGCGACCGTTATTTTTCATATCCTCAACAAAGCATCCATGAGGATTAAATCTGACTTGCAAGCCCTGCTCAACCATTTGACCAATAGAAATCAGGTTCTTGGTGATATTAGGGACATGAAATACATCAGACAGGTATTTCTTTTTCCCATCCTGCATAGACAAAGAAATTTTACCAATCTGCACAATAGGATGTGCAGTATCATCACCAGTTTTCACAAATCCTGGTCTTTCCATTTTCCTTGCATCCTGCATCCATTCTACATGACCTGTCATGTGGTTTGACGCACCTGAGTCAACATGCCACACATCATTACTTTCTTTTGTACTTGTCACAGAATTGGTCATGTGCTGCACCATAAATAGATGCTCATTTTTGTCATCACCCTGTCTACTAGAAGATGCATAATTCCCTTGCTGCAATTTTCCATTCATGATGTCATTCTACTTTTTATAGCAGTCTTTGTCGAGAGTTGGCACTTGAGGATTTTGATAAGAGAGCGATCCTGATTATTGTATCTTTGTATTTGCCCTTGGGGATTCCTCTGGCGCATGGCTGAGATATAATTCCTCTTCCATGACTGACATCCATCTTTGGGACTTTTTTGAGAGGATACTTTTTACATCATTTTTATGTAGAAATGTTGTATTAAAAGAGTTGGGGTGACAGAGATTCTCTTTAATGCTACATTCTGGTTCCAGATGATGGGATAGATGTCTATAAAAGACTTTTGGTGCTATTCTTTGGGTCTCATCCCCGTTGGTGCAATCAACTTTTGTTAGGTTTGGTTTGGGGCTGTATACATTCGACCCCAATAAATTCTGCCCAAATTGGCCTACTTGGAATCTCAGTTTTGCGACTTGGCCCCATTTTGAAAATAGCCTGCCCTTTATACAAAGGGCCTATGCATCCTAAAATCAACATCAATACTATTCGACATGTGACAATCGACCTTCGATCCCCATGATCTAGTTAGGATGCATGATCTTTGAACTACTCTCTCATTAAGAATTGTAGGCTACTCAAGAGTCCAGATGCACATAAGTATGTAGCCTCATTGACTTTAGGTCGAGACAAGAAAGTTTGGGACACAAAAGTGAACAAGAAGTACTGAACCCGTGCTTTGCATGGGCAAAGATGCATGACCATCCTCAACCACTCCCCATCTGAAGGTGGATCTTTGATTCTTAAGTCTTAACCCATGGCTCTGAGACCTTCCATCTCCTCCTTTCATTCCATTAAGGAGTCCTTCCATCTCCTCCTTCCTCTTGAAGGTGACCTTCCATCTCCTCCATCTTGTCTTTCCACCTCCTCCCCAAAGCCTCCCTCTTGTCTTTCCACCTCCTCCCCCCTCCAAGCCTCCATCCAAGAGCTCCTTCTTTGTGAGATGTGGTAGGCTTTCCTCCTCCAAGCTACCACATGTCCTCTCCTCTCATTTTTTGGTGTCCATGGTGGTTAATAGGTTACAGATGTAAATTTGCACATCCAAAGGTATAAGATATTGTTAATTTGTAAACTATGCACCTTGATAGGGAATGGCTCTCTGGGTTGTGCGATACTCCATGCCTAAGTAATTCTTTGTGATTTTGTTAGCACTGCCTTCCAAGCAAGGCTCTAGTTGTTAAAAGGTGTCCCACACACTTTGCTACCACGTGGCCCCTCTCTATTTTGCTTCTTTCTGTCTCTCAGACACACACTCACACACACTTTCTTTTTTTAAGAACTCTCTCTCTCTCTCTCTCTCTCTCTCTCTCTCTCTGTGTGTGTGAGTTTCCAAATCATTCGAACTTTCCTATACACGGGCTTCCATCACAGGTGTTGCAAATTAATCATTCATTCATCTTGACAATTGTTTTTCTTTGACAGAACCAATTGAAGGCAGTGCTGACGAATACTTGTACTCACTTGTTTTACTTGATGAAATCTCTTTGCATTTAGTTGAAAAGAAATAAAAATATTAAGTGTTTGTTGTATGAGTTTACTGATGTTTTCTTGTGGATGGTTTCCACTCGAGTGATGTTGGATTAATATCTAAAAATGTATGTCTAATAATGCCCTATTTTTCACCTTGCAGTTTAGCCTTAAGGGCTTCCCAGGCAAGTGGCTTCCGAGACTTTTTTCTGATAAGTAGCCTTGGGTTGTTGTATAGTCAAATGGTACATAGCATGGGGGTTGGGCAATAGGGTGGGAGCATGGCCCTCCCTTACTTGGTATGATAAGTTGGTTTCAGAATCATGCTAGAAAAAAGTTTTTTTCCTAGCCAATCAATTTAAGAACAATCTCCAAGCCAGCCGGTTTTTGGCCTACTGTGGGGAGGCCTTAGTTAAGGTGGTTCTCCTCGGCCCAAAAGTAAAAAAAATTATTTTATAAAAAAATTTCGCTTACGGACATGTAATTCGCTCATTGGTGGTCTCCCGTTGGATTGCATGGCTTGCTACATGCCCCTCCTCCTTTTGGAGTTTGTCTACAACGCTGGCATGGTTCCTGTGGATTCCGCGAGAGTACAACTCCAATTCTTCTGATCTTTTTGCAGTCCTCTCCAAAATCATCGATGCGCTCAGTGCGGTGCACATGAACCTTTCCATTTCAGTGCAAGAGCTGTGTAGAGGCACCATGCATACAAGTTACCACTGAGGCAGGTGTTGCATGCATCGCTTGGGTATAAATGAGGACTAGTGTTTCGTTTGAGTGCAATCTGCATAGTGCTGGCTCTTGCCAAAACCATGGCTGAGAGCTTGAGTTCACTGTGAAAAATGACCTTGGAGCTCATTCGGTGGAGGGAGGAAATGACTCACCCCAGTCCATGGACACTGGGGAGAACTCTTTCCATAGGGGTTGACCTTCCACCCCCTATTTCAACTCTTTCCAATCTGTTTCTTTTCATTTCTCTTTCTGATTAAAGAATTTCTATGGCTTGTAGAAATGGTGAAGCACGCCTCTGGAAAAGCAACAATGAAGAACAATGAACGATGCAATGTCAAGTTTGAAAGGTATTCGTTCGTGAGGGCTTGTTGTGTGCGATTTCATAAGAATGTGCTCTCAATTTCTAACATTGTCTCCTAGTGCATGCGCAGATGGAGTCGTCCGGGCTCGTTCGATGCCCTGCTCTGACAATAAGCAAGAGTTGAAGGTTGAACTAGCAATCTTTAGCTCTCCACTACTGCTATCGTCCAATGGTAGACCTCCAAAACAAGGAGACCTCTTAGAGAACTTGACGATCAAAAAGGACACTAAGCATTCCCTTAGAAAGGCATTCCAGGCTGCAACACGTGAAGCATATGCAGAAGGTGGGACGATGGGTTGTTGTTGACTCAACATTTACATGGCTCAAGCAGTACGTCTTGATGAGAGTGGAGGGCTTTACAATCTTGAATCCTGATTTCACAAACACTTAATAGTTAATTGCTTAGGTTGTCTTGGAGACTTCGAGGATTTTAAGCATTGTAGTGGTCTAATTCGTTTGCGAGTACTGAGTTATTTTGTCACTGTTCGAAGCTTTTGATCATTTTTTCATTGTTCGAAGCTTTTGATCGTAAGTCAATTCTATCGTTCCACTGCAAAAAACGAGGAGGCTTTCCCTACTGTCATTGATTTCTTTCTCTGCTATAGATGATGCTAGTGGATGACTTTAGTGCTTTGTCTATGCCTGTTGCGCAATGGTGGTATTAACTAGAAAATAAATCAATGCATGAGGCTTGATGCTAGGCATGGCAATGCTCGAGGGCCATAGAGGAAAAGGGAACGTGAGGGGAGAAGCGTTAACTGTTGAGATATCAAGCTCCACTCGTGATATGCTAGGGTGACTGTTGTGCATTTATGTCACCGACTTGTTAGCTGCAGATGTGGTTGGTACACCACCCATGAATAATAGCTGGATGACAGCTATCCTTATGTACTCTAGTTCATGACTCAGTTAGTATGCCACCTTAGTTAGCTGAGTTTGGTTTGAGACCCACATATAGGTTTCTTCTATTTCTTTGTACTAGAGTTCTTTTGGCTTTCACGACTAAGAAGAGGAAAATTGTTTTCAGCCTCCACCTTTGTGTATATTTCCCCATTGTGTATGTGAGAAAGCCGCAAGTGAGACTCCTTCCTTCTCTCCCACTATCTTCACATGGTATCAGAGCCTGGTTTGTGGTAAGGAGCTCAAGAAAGCAAACCAAGTTCGCGGTGTCCTAGTAAGAGGACCAGTGTTGCTTTCCTTTTTCGAGTTTGGGAGCAAATCTCTGTAGGTAGCACATCTGGAAAGTGCAAGGGTGCATTGTCTCAGATTGAGACATATATGCTGCAGTGTGGCGAGAGGGTAGTAAATGTTGCGGGGATAGGGCGACGCCATTGGTGACTTTATTTTTTTGATTTGAGGCCATTTCAGGGCCCGTTTTGGAGGCAGAAGTTCTCCGCAAGCACTGAGAAAAAGGCCTTGTTTTTACTGTGCGACCACTACTCTGCAGGTTAGTGAAAAGTTGCCACAGAAATTGCATCGTATGCCTGTGTGCAGAGATATTGGGAGTTATAGAATCATACTTATTGCCTGTTCATGCAAAATCGTCACTAGGAAGTGTTGTAGGATTCTCAAAAATTTTCAAAATGTTGCAAGAGGTGAGTTCATTTCTAATCTATTGCGTACGCAAGAACTTCTAAGAATTAAGTTTTTATAAATTTGAATTTTTTTTCAAATCTGATCCTTTTCTCAAAAACTTGTGTGTACGCAACAACTTCAAAAAATCATTTTTGCATTAAACCTTTTTTTCCACAAATTTTTCTCTTTACCTCAAACTGTCACAACCTATTTTCAGAAATTTATCTCCTAACCTATTCTATCATAAATTTCTCTCTCAACCTCAAAACCACTCAAACCTCCCTACCTATTGCGTACGCAACAACTTCAAAACAAAATTTGATCATAAATCTCTCCAAAAAAACTCCAAAAAAAAAAAAACAATCTATTACAAATTTCTCTCTCAACCTCAAAACCACTTAAACCCTACCTATTGCATACGCAACAACTTCAAAACAAAATTTAATCATAAATCTCTCCAAAAAACTCCTCAACAAAAAAAAACAATCTATTACAAATTTCTCTCTCAACCTCAAAACCACTCAAACCTCCCTACCTATTGCGTATGCAACAACTTCAAAACAAAATTTAATCATAAATCTCTCCAAAAAACTCCTTTTAAAAAAAAAACAATCTATTACACATTTCTCTCTCAACCTCAAAACCACTCAAACCTCCCTACCTATTGCGTGCGCAACAACTTCAAAAAAAGTTTTAATCATAAATCTGTCCACAAAACTCTTCTCACGACACTTTATTACGAATTTCTCTCTCAACCTTAAAACCACTCAAACCTCCCTACCTATTGCGTACGCAACAACTTCAAAACAAAATTTAATCATAAATCTTTCCAAAAAACTCTTCTCACAACACTTTATTAATATAAGAAATACATTTATAATATTTTTACTCCATAATATAATAAATTTTTATTAACTAATGTTAAAATATAATTTTGCTAAAAGTATATATTATTAATCTATAAATTAATATAAATATTATATAATTATTATATAAATAAATATATAAATACATTAATTAAAAAATATAACTTGAAAGGGAGGTCTTCTAGCATATGTGCTTTATATAATACTTATTCTTGATCATCTTTCCCAACTTTTCTAATGCAAAGTCTCTTGCAACAAGCTCGCATAAGCATCCGAGCTTATTATTACTTAATAAATTTTACATCAAAACTAGCAAAGAAGGCATTAAACCTGGAACCTGTGTGGAAACATGATGAAGAGAGTGCTCATGACATGTACCTCAAGTCAATTAGGTTCCAAGATAGATTAGCTTGGACTCATAAATAGAATCTTGAGTGAGTGTGAATTTCTCTATTGTAATGTGTGTTCTCAACAATACATGATAGGCCTCTTATATAGAGAGTGCCCTTTTAATAGTCAACATTTGTGGGATCCTCTCATCCACCTCTCTCCTTGTGGATATCCTCAATCCACATCTCCAGATCATGTAGTCCACATCTGAGGGTGGCTACTTTAATACATTCCTTAGCACATACCTTTGCCTCTAATTCATATGCTCATGGCACCATAACTCTCAACACCTCCCCTTGGTGCCATGGTTCTTTGGCCACTGCAAGGTGGTCAGATGTGAGTTACAAATCCATCACCTCCCCTTAGTGAAAGGGATCGAGGACAGCAAAGGGCAACAAGAAGGAGAGGAGAACACACAATGTGGGGGTGTCAAGAGACACCAAAGAATAGATATACATAGTATATATAATGGAAGCATAGTATACTATGTACATGGGACTGGCCACATGGCCTTTACCCTAACAACCTCCCACTTAAAGATGATGTGCCTAAGGGGAGTGAGAGTATGTACAACAATGTACAACAATAGAAGAAGGTCACCTATCCAATACCCATGAGGTCTCGGCAGTGTGCAAACCTCGCTGAAGCTAGACTCTTCATAAGAAGATCTGCAGGATTGTCGTCCGTATGAATCTTGACAAGCTGGATGAGCTTATCACCAAGTACCTGCTGTATGAAATGGTACTTGATATCAATGTGCTTTGTCTTAGCATGGAATACTAGATTCCGGGCCAACATGATAGCACTATGGCTGTCGCAGTGTAGCACTGGAATCTCCTGTAACATACCTAACTCTGCCAAGAGATGAGAAAGCCATATGGCCTCCTTTGCGGCCTCCGTGGCTGCAACATACTCTACCTCAGTGGTAGAAATGGTAACACAACCCTGCAGACGAGAGACCCATGAAATTGCACCACCTGCGAATGTGAACAAGTAGCCTGTAGTCAACTTTCTACTCACTGGACAACCTGCATAATCAGCATCTACATACCTATGTACCGCTGAATCTGTCTGCCCAAAGCATATGCACATATCCTGAGTGCCTTTGAGATACCTCATAACCCCTTTCACTGCTTCCCAATGCCATTTGTGAGGATTCGCCATGTATCGGCTCACTACTCCCACTGCATAAGCAATGTCTGGTCTAGTAGCAACCATGGCATATATCAAACAACCAACAGCCAATGCATAAGGTATCTTGGACATTGCAGCCCGCTCCTCATCTGATTTCGGACTATCCTCTTGAGAAAGTTTGCAGTACGGAGGCAATGGAGTAGAAAGAGCCTTCGCACCCTGCATATGGAATTGCTCCAAAACTTTCCCAATGTATTCCTTTTGAGACAGGTAAAGCAATCGCCTTTGTCTATCTCTCTGAATATGCATGCCAAGAATATGGCTCGCAATGCCCAAATCCTTCATCTCAAATGCCTTATGTAGTTCAGCTTTCAAGGCATTTAACGACTGCTTACATGTTCCAGCTACAAGCATGTCATCTACATAGATGAGCAAAATAAGAAGGCTACCATCTTCGGCCCTCTTTACATAGAAACAGTGATCCTCTTCACTCGTGCCAAAGCCCTGCTTTCTCATGAATGCATCAAACTTGTGATACCACTCCCTCGGAGCTTGTTTCAAGCCATATAAGCTCTTCTTGAGCTTACATACATGACGAGGTTTCCCTTTGTCAACGAACCCCTTTGGCTGCTGCATGTATATCTCCTCATGGAGATCACCATGAAGAAATGCGGTCTTCACATCCATCTGATACAACTCCAAGTCATCTCTAGCAACCAAAGCTAAAACAGTCCGCAAGATAGTCATCTTGACTACGGGAGAAAAAACCTCATCAAAATCAATCCCATGTTCTTGCTTGAAACCTTTTGCCACAAGCCTGGCCTTGTACTTTAGTGAAGTGTCAGCTGGTGTAAACTTTTGCTTATACACCCACTTGCATGGCAAGACTTTATGCCCATCTGGCAAAGGAACCAAATCCCATGTGCCATTCTTCTTGAGAGATGCCATCTCGCTGTTCATGGCCAACTCCCACTTAATCTTATCTGCCCTCTGCATAGCCTCTTTGTAGCATGAAGGCTCACCACAGTCAGTCACCATAAGATAGTCCAAACCTGGCTGAAATCTATCAGGAGGATGTGACAGCCGAGTACTCCTCCTCAGCTGAGGGGCGGGCTGCTCATGTGAGGCTCGTTGCCCATCAAAACATGGCTGTTCTATATCGTTATATGGCTGAAATTGTGGTACATGTGGACCTGTGGGTGGCTGATCTACTTGACCACCATCCAATACATTTTCGGGCTGAACTGGAGATTGTACTATCTCCTCCTATACTTGCCTAACTGGCTGTCCAATGTATGTGTCCTCAAATATGGTGCGTCTCACCACTTCTGGTCTATCAGCTGATCTTTTTGGCATAGAATGCTCTTTGAAGACAACGTCATTGCTGCGTACTATTTTATGATGGCTAGAATCCCAAAGTCTATATCCCATCTCTCCCTCCTCACCATAACCAAGAAATATGCATTTCTGTGCTTTTGGATCTAACTTGTTGCGAATTCAAAGCATGATGAGGGGAACGGTTGATTAAATGTATAGCAGTTTTTATTGCCTCAGCCCAAAACCCATGAGATAAAGCAGCCTGTGACAACATTGAATGGACTCTATCCTATATAGTCCTGTTTAACCTCTCATCAACACCATTTTGTGATGGGTTGTGAGGTGGAGGGAGTTGCCTTTTGATACCTTTCAATGCCAAGAATTTATCAAACTCTTTCGACACATACTCACCTCCATTGTCAGATCTAAGACATTTCAATGACCTGCCTGTTTGATTTTATACATATGCAAGCCATATCTTGAAAGTCTGAAACACATCATCTTTCTAATGCATAGGATACACCCATGCGTTTAATGTAGCATCATCAATAAAAGACACAAAATACTTGCCACCACCCAAAGAAAGCTGTGGCATCATACACACATCTGTATGTACCAAATCTAACGGCAAGAGCTTACGCATAAGCTTCTTTTTGTGAGGTGATTGAACTTGCTTCCCATAAATGCAATGTTCACAACCAGCAAATTCAGAGCCACTAAACACAGGCAAGTAGCCACAACGAGATAAGATTTCCATTCCTTTCTTGCTCATATGCCCCAACCGGCAATGCCACAACACACCTGTTGGCAGCTCTGTGGTAGCATGAGCTGAACTACATGAAACAGTATAAGAAAGAGGGTATAGACAATCAACCAATGATACCTTTGTCATGACCAAAGATCCTTTACATATTTTCCATTTCCCATGCCCAAAAGAGAGTACATGACCACTCAAGTCAAGCTGACTTACACTGATGAGATTCTTCTTTAGCTCAGGTACATGCCTTACATCATGAAGTGTAAAAATGTGTCCATGACCAACCTGGAGATCAATATCACCAATGCCTGCAATACGTAGCTCATGATCATCTCCAAGAAAAACCGGTCCCATGTCACCTGCCATGTATGTTGTGAACCACTCACGATGTGGAGTGACATGAAACGAAGCTCCCGAGTCAATGAGCCAAGTATGCATAGCAGTGCCCATGCTAGCTAGCTAGTGTTGGTCATCATGAGAAGACATATAAAGTATCTCCTATTCTGCTACATACTCATCCACTATGTTATCAATCTCCTCAATGGTAACACCACCTTGGCGTGTCACACCTCTATCATGAGAACCTGGAGAAGTGTATGAAAGAGCATTTGCTTCAACTTTGCCCTTCCCTCTGTCCTTGTTTTTGTCATCGTCCTCTTTCTTATCCTTTGACTCCACTTTGCCTGCCTTTTTGTCAGCCTGTAGCTTATGACATTGACTCTTATAATGCCCTTTTTTCTCATAGTAAAAGCATACAATGTCCTTTTTAGATCTAGATTTGCTTCTAGACTTGCCTCTTTTGTCTTTATCTCTGTCCTATTGTCTACCTCTGACATTCATAGCACTAAAGGCTTTGGAACCTACTCTATTCTGCCTATTCATGTCCTCTTGCATGATGGCACCCTCTACATCAGCATAGACCTGCAAATGATGAGAGTTGCTAGTGGCTGTGACAAATGTATCCCAACTGGGAGGCAAACTGACCAAGAGCAATGATGACTTAACCTCATCATCCAAATTCAGCCCATGCTGAATAACATGACTGAAAGTCTTATTAAACTCATTCCAATGAGTCAATACAGATTGCCCTTCTCTCATTTGCAATTGCACAAGCTTCTTTAACCAAAAAACTTTGCTAGAAGCGCTTTGCTGTGCATATAATGTCACTAATCTCTGCCATGCATCCCATGCAGTGTTCTCATTCCGAATGCTCATAACGATGTCATCACAACATGTCAACATAATAGTGGCTTTAGCAAGTGTGTTTAGCCTCCACCATTCAGCATCTGCCATAGACGTAGGCTTCCTGCCTTGCTCTTGAATGGGAACATATTGCTCCTTGAGATACAGTATGTTCATGCATTGTGTCTGCCACACATCAAAGTTGCTAGTTCCCTCTAGCTTTTTAATGTTCGTCATAGATGACGAATCTGCCATAATGTCCAAGCCACAACAACAAGATGATAATGATGCTCAAACGCTTAACTCCTTGCAAGCAATCAATGCCACCAAAGAGTGAAATGCACTACAAGTGCACAGCCTGTACAACAAGTGCCTGCACTTAAACCAGTGCTAAAACCTTCAGCAACAAGTGCAGAATCCTTGCATACAATTGCATTGACCCAACATGGCATATGACATCCAAACTGTAGCATTTACCATTGCAACTGTTGCCCAAAAATTCACTGCATATGGCATCCAAAATGCCTCAAAAAACCATGCTCAAGTTTGCACTTTACGTTGTGTTAAATTTGTGTCTTGCACCAAACCTCACCACTACTCTACCAAATGGCAAGCTCTACCACCACATCTGGTGGGCCATGCCAAGAAGAAAATATTGCAACAAATGCAAAAAACAAAATAAGGTAGAGACAAGTGCAAGAAATAGCCTCTTACTTGGTCCTTCATCGAATTGTGAAAAAATGCCAAATGACATGCCAAAAGAGCGCTATATCTCACAAAGTAGTGGTCGAATGGCAAACTGATGAACATCAAACTTGTAGCAATTGGGAATACTCCAACTTCTCAGAAGTGAGCTGAGCCAAATTCTCCAAGGATGAGAAGATATGGCAGCTCCAAAAGTGCCTGTCAAGAAAACTTACTGTCACACAAAATGTCTGCAAATTTTATGAGCAGGCTTCACCAGTGAATATCTCCCAAACGGAATGTCGGATGGCTTTACTGCAGAAGGCAAACTTGTAGAAAATCCAAAAATCTCCAAGTCTTGTGTTGACCATGAGTCCAAATTACTGAAATTGCTCAGAGCGTCGAAATTGAGTAAAATAGAGTATTTGTTCGCAAAATTTCGACGTCGTGACCTAAAACTGCCTGTAGAAGGGAGGACAAGCCAGAGATTCGTCTCTCTTATCCTCAACCACGACCAGGGTTCTCCCTCAACACACTAGAGATTTCTTTTCCACAGCTGCAAGTAGCTCAAGGGTCTCTCACTCTTCACCTCTCTCTCAAACTCTCCAGGAAACAGAACTCCTTACTCCATCGAGTGGCTCCGGTCTACCACCAAGCTACTCAAGGTTATCGGGGCAAGCTTCCCAGAGCTCTGATACCAGTTTGAAGGGATCGAGGACAGCAAAGGGCAACAAGAAGGAGAGGAGAACACACAATGTGGGGGTGTCAAGAGACACCAAAGAATAGATATACATAGTATATATAATGGAAGCATAGTACACTATGTACATGGGACTGGCCACATGGCCTTTACCCCAACACTTAGTGCTTACATTGCTACTTAAGGTGGTAAAGTGTGGTTTTTACATGTCAATACCTCCCCTGGGTGCTTTCATAGCTACTCTCAAGTGGTCAGGTTTGATTTACAAAATATAGGCAAGGTTGGTAAGGTTTTTTTTTTGGTTTCTCAATACATTCCATTGATGTCACCTTTTGGCTCATGGCTTGATGACGATGCTATGTAGTTGACCTACAGGTTCTTTAATCTGCAATCTTCTTCCTTGTGTAGCTTCATGCATGATGCTTTGTTCTTCCATGTGCCTTGATGCTTTATGTGTGGATGCCATGCTTCGTGCTATGGTCATCTCATGCACTTGTGCTTCCGACATGCTTTTCCATTTGTTGCAAAGGTCTTACCACAAGCTTCATTTTGCTTCAATGGTAGTGTCTAATTGCTAACAATATTTTACTTGACAGTGCGTAGAGCTCGAAAAGGCGATCACTTTTCCTTTTTGGAGCATGTGCAAATTCTTCCTGGATGGCAAGTTACACCTTGTCGAAGTTTTTCTGAAGAAGAGGGGGCTTGATGATGTGGCACAAGGGTTCATATGCTGCCTGCAGGACTGTGCTTGGTAAGAGGTTACTTTGCTGAGGTGGCCTTATTCCATGTGGCAATCTTCTGACCCAAACACGTTAACCCAAGGTTACATTAACTTTACCATGGTCCAACAAAACCATTCAGCTGAACCTAACCATAAAGTTTACTTAACTACACAGGTCTATTTGCCACATGGTCAATTACTAACCAAGCCTCACTAACCAAGCCTATCCTTATCTCCATGTCTAGTTGTGGGCATTCCATTTCTATCCCTTTGTTGCGTCTTCTTCTCGCTCGATGCAACGCTTAGTAAGGTGCTGTGAGGAGCGAGTGCGACTGTGAAGGGGTGTGTTGACGATCATGCAGCATGGGTTGTTGGGCAGCATTGAAGGTAGGGAGCCATCTTGCTGTGAGCAAGGATCATTGGAGCTTGGAGGTTGGCAGTCCGTTGAGAGGCTATGTTGGAGGCAGATAGAGAAGGCTATTGGGTCGTTGAGGAGGCACTGTAGGAGTATGACAATAGAGGCTTGGTTACTGCTATTGGAAGCCTTGCTGCAATGGAGCAACTGATCATTGAGACTGAGGCGCTATTGCCGTTTGACTGCTGTGTCATAGATAATAAGGCCGCCTATGGCTAGCTGCTTTGCTTGGAGTAGTCCACATCCTAGGGTGGCTACTTTCATACATTCCTTAGCACATACCTTTGCCTCTAATTCATGTGCTCATGGCACCACAACTCTCAACAAACTACAACCAAATTTTAATGAATTTTTTTAATTTGTGCAACAGGTTGGATATATCCCCCAACCTGTTGCTCAAGCAACAGGTTGGGGGATATATCCAACCTGTTGCACAAATCAGAAAAATTGCAAAAATCAAGAATTTTCTTGATTTGTGCAACAGATTGGATATATAGTTAGGGGTGCACCCCCAACCTGTTGGTTGAGCAACATGTTGGGAGATATATCCAACCTGTTCCACAAGTCAAGAATTTTCTTGATTTGTGCAACAGGTTGGATATATCCTTCAACCTGTTGCTCAATCAATGGGTTGGATTGAGCAACAGGTTGGGGGATATATCCAACCTGTTGCACAAATCAAGAAAATTCTTGACTTGTGGAACAGGTTGGATATATTGAGTAACATGTTGGGGGGTATATCAACCTGTTGCACAAATCAAGAAAATTCTTGACTTGTAGAACAAGTTGTATATATCCCCCAACCTATTGCTTGAGCAACAGGTTGGGGGATATATCCAATTTGTTGCACAAATCAAGAAAAGTATTGATTCGTGCAACAGGTTGGGGGATATTAAGCAACAGGTTGGGGGTGCACCCCCAACCATGTTGCACAAATCAAGAATATTATTGATTTGTGCAATAGGTTGGATATCCCCCAACCAGTTGCTCAAGCAATAGGTTGGGGGTGCACCCCCAACCGTATATGCAATCCGTTGCACAAATCAAGAAAATTCTTGATTTTTGTAAATTTTTTGATTTGTACAATAGGTTGGATATATCCCCCAACCTGTTGCTTAAATTTTTTGATTTGTGCAATAGGTTGGATATATCCCGGTTGAAACCTGTTGCTCAAGCAACAGGTTGGGGGATATATCCAACATGTTGCACAAATCAAAAAAATTACAAAAATCAAGAATTTTCTTGATATGTGCAACAGATTGGATATACAGTTGGGGGGTATATCAAACCTGTTCGAGAAGTTAAGAATTTTCTTGATTTGTGCAACAGGTTGGATTGAGCAACAAGTTGGGGGATATATCCAACCTATTGCACAAATCAAGAAAATTATTGACTTGTGGAACAGGTTGGATATATTGAGTAACAGGTTGGGGCATATATCAACCTGTTGCACAAATCAAGAAAATTCTTGACTTGTAGAACAAGTTGTATATATAAATCAATAATTTTCTTGATTTGTGCAACAGATTGGATATATCCCCCAACCTATTGCTCAATCCAACCTGTTGCACAAATTAAGAAAATTCTTGACTTGTGGAACAAGTTGGATATATCCCCCAACCTGTTGCTTAAGCAATAGGTTGGGGGTGCACCCCAACCGTATATCCAAACTGTTGCACAAATCAAGAAAATTCTTGATTTGTGCAGGTTGCACAAATAAAAAAATTTCATTAAATTTTGGTTGTATTTTAGGGTTAGGTTTAGGGTTTAGGGTTAGGGTTTAGGGTTTAGGATTTAGGATTTAGGGTTTAGGGTTTAGGGTTAGGGTTGAGGGTTAGGGTTTAGGATTTAGGATTTAGGGTTTAGGATTTAGAGTTTAGGGTTTAGGCTTTAGGATTTATTTTTTAGGAGTTTAGGATTTAGGGTTTAGGAATTAAATGTTTAAAGTTTAGGATTTACGGTGGTTAAGATGCTTTGGTATTAATTGTTTAAAGTTTATCCAACCAACCATATATCCAATCTGTTGCACAAATCAAGAAAATTCTTGATTTGTGCAATTTTCTTGATTTGTGCAACAGGTTGGATATATCCAATACTAGGTATAATCCTTTGCAAAGGCTTTACTTTAAGTAATTATAAGTCTACCTAGTTAAAGTATCCTACTTATTAGGGACAAGCACATAGGCTAAAAGCACACCGATTCATATTTTCTTACATTCATGCTGCATGGTGTATTAAAAGAAATGAAGAAGTATGTGATAAGAAATATTCATAAGAAATATGTATTCCATATCATGGATTCATACCATGGATATTTGGTGGTTGCTAAAGTAGAAAAATGATATGGATTTGAAATGATACTATAGTTTTGTACAAAGCCTTAAACAAAGTTTAAGGCTTTTGCAAAGTATTACATATAAGGCTTTTGCAAAGTATTATGTATTGTAACAAAGATAAGCAAGTATGCTAAACCTCTTCCAGATTCTATGGTTTTAAATACCTATCTTACAAATACATTATCTAATTCTTCATTCTTCAACTAACAAGTATTATACACATGGAAGAAAAGCATACATGCTAAAAGTTCTTCCTTAAATTTTAATATTTTCTTATTTTTTAAATTAATTCAATTCTTTGATTGAATACCTTTTTAAAATTTAAAGGTTATTAGTATATAATATACATAATTTTAAATTTTATTAATGTATAATATTAATAATTTATATAATAGTTACATTATATTTATATTAGTTTTTAAGTTAATAATGTATATTTTTATTAAAACTAAAATTTAATATCTAGTTAATAGCAAGAAGAATATTGTAGAGATTTTTCATATTAAGAACTATGTTACAAGTACATTCACTAATTCTTCATTATTTTAAGCATAAGTATTATATAAAGCACATATGCTAGAAAACTTTCCATTCAAAAATATTTTCATTGTTATATTTTTTAAATTATTGTATTTATATAATAATTATATAATATTTATATTAATTTATAGATTAACAATAGATATTTTTAGCAAAATTATATTTTCATATTAGTTAATAAAAATTCATAATATTATGGAGCAAAAATATTATAAATGTTTTTCTTATATTAATAAAGTGTCGTGAGAAGAGTTTTTAGAGAGATTTATGGTTAAATTTTGTTTTGAAGTTCTTGCATACGCAATAGGTAGAGGTTTGAGTGGTTTTGAGGTTGAGAGAGAAATTTGTAATAGATTGTTTTCTAATTTATTTTTTGAAAAATAATTGCGTGCCTAATAGGTTGAGAGAAATTTGTGACAATAGGTTATGAGAGTTTAAGGTAAAGAGGAAAATTTGTGGAAAAAAAAATTTAATGCAAAAGATGGTTTTTTGAAGTTGTTGTATATGCAACAAGTTTTTGAGAAAAGAATCGGATTTGAAAAATTTTTCAAATTTACAAAAACTTGATTCTTAGAAGTTCTTGCATATGCAATAGGTTGGAAATGAACTCACCTCTTGCAACATTTTGAGAATTTTGAGAATCTTGCAACAGGTTGATGAGAGGAGAGAAGCATGGAGTATGAAAGAATGAACTTTGAATGAAAGAGAGAATGAAGAACGTTCTACTTATAGTGAATCTAAAAGAACTAAAAAAACCTAAAAAACTAAAAAAATTTGACTTACCTAAAAGCTACCCATTTCCTATAAAACTCTACTTCTCCTCATTCTCTCTCACAACTTTCTTGGAGCTCCTCCACCACCTCCCCACCCAGGTACTCCCTCCCTCCCTTCCCTTCCCCTCTCCTCCCTCCCCTCCCTTCCCCTCTCCTCCCACTTCCCATCCCCTCTCCTCCCTTCCCACCTCCTCCCACTTCCCATCCCCTCTCCTCCCGCTTCCTCTCTCCCCTCCCCCCTCCCTCCTTCCGCTTCCCCCTTCCCCTCTCCTCCCTTCCCCTCCCCTCCTCTTTTTCCCTGTCCTCTCCCTCCTCGCTTGCCCTTCCCCTCCCTTCCCCTCTCCTCCCACTTCCCCCTCCCCTCGCCTCCCTTCCTCCCTTCCCCTCTCCTCCTGCTTCCCCCTCCCCTCCCCTCCTTTCCTCCCTCGCCTCCCCTCCCTTCCTCCCTCTCCTCCCGCTTCCCCTCCCTTCTTCTCCCGCTTTCCCCTCCGAGCGGTAAGGGGGAGGTGAGGGGAGGGGAGGGGGAGGAGCGGGCAAGGGAGGCGAGACGGGAGGGGCGGGGGGAGGAGCGAGAGGGGAGGGGCGGGGCGGGTAGGGGAGGGGCGAGAGGGGAGGGGAGGGGAGGGGCGGGGTGGGGAGGGGCGAGAGGGGAGGGACGGGGCAGGGAGGGGCGAGAGGGGAGGGATGTGAGGGGAGGGGAGAGGGGAGGGGCATGGAAGGGAGAGGCGGGGATTAACCCCCCTAACCTGTTGCGTGCGCAACAGGTTGGCCCGTGAGGGATGAGAGGAGAGGGGCATAGAGGGGAGAGGCGGGGAGGGGGGATTAACCCTCCAAACCTATTGCGTGCAGAACAGGTTGGCCCGCCTCTCCCCTCCACACCTCTCTCGTCTCGCCTCCCCTCCCTGACCCTCCCCCCGCCCCTCCCCTCTCGCCCCTCCTGCCTTCTCGCCGCGGGAGGGGCGAGGGGAGACGGGCGGGGAGGAGAGGGGAGGGGAGGCGAGAGGGGGGGGGGGAGGGGAGGCGAGAGGGGCAAGGAGGGGAGATGGGCGGGGAGGAGAGGGGAGGGGTGGGGAGGGGAGACGGGAGGAGAGAGGAGAGGCGGGGAGGCGAGAGGAGAGGGGAGGGGCGGGGAGGGGAGGGGTGGGCAGATGGGAGAGGAGGGCAGGGGAGGGTGGGGGGATTAACCCCCCAACCTATTGCGCACGCAACAGGTTGGGGGGGTAATCCCCTCCTCTCCTTAAGTGGGGGTCCTTCCAGGCTCAACAAAAAAAACTATAAAAATAAATTCAATTAAATTAATTAAAAAAAAAGAAATAAAAAATAAATTAAAATTTAAATATATAAATAAACTAAAAATATAAAATAAAATAATTAAAAAAATAAATTAATAAATTTAATTTAATTTAATTTTTAAAATTAAAAATAAATAAATAAATTTCGTTTAAAATTTTTTAAATTTTTTAAGAAAAAATAAATTAAAATTTAAATATATAGATATGTAAATAAATAAAATAAAAAATTTTAAAAATCAAATAAAATTTTAGAAAAATTAAATTAAAATTTTTAATCTATGTTTATAAAATATTTTGAATTAAATTATTTTAATCTATGTTTATAGAATATTTTGAAATAAATTATTTATGTAAAAAAATATTAGATTAAAAAATAGTATCTAGAAATATAAAAAAATATTTTTTAAAATATATTTAAACTTGTAAAATTTAAATTAATTTTTAATTTTTAATATTTAAATATTTAATTAGCAATTTTTTAAAATTTTGAGTTTGAAAATCATTGTTATCCTCATTTTTTGTTTTTGATTGCTTTGCAGAAAACTATGGCTTCTAGTTTTGGTTCCAAGGTGTCTTTCAAATATCTTCAACATGCTTCGTATTTTATGGAGCGCAAATCAAAGTATTTTTTGGTGATCACTACCGAGAATGTGTCAAGCGTGAAATATTCTCCAGAGGCAGTAAGAAATGGTGGCATGGTCTCAACTATCAACATTAAAGAAAACAATTGGATAGAAGTTGTGTGCAAAGGGAAGAATGATGATGTGGTCTACAAGTTACGAGTTACGCACAAGCACTTCTTGAAGCCCTTACTAGATTCAATTGAGGGATCCCAAGAATTACTTAGTGCCTTGGAAGCATTGAAGAAAATGTGGAATGCATTTCCAAGTGGTGGTGTTGTACCTTCAGCAACAGTAAGTATGCCATCTATAACATGTAACCCTCAAGTTGTACCACCGATAACTACGGTATCTCCGGCAAGAGTAACTACAATATCTGCAGCAGTAACTATAGTATCTCCAACTGTACCTACACCATCAACTGCTGCAACTACAGGAACAAGGAGTGATCGTGGAGCAGATTCAAGTTCCACAACTATTCCCAAAAAGAGAGCAAAAATAACTCCTACTCCACGTGCAGATCGTTCAAGTGTAGGTTATTTAAAACTGGGCGAAAAATTGGATAGTGATGATCAGGAGGATCCGCAAGAAGAAGATACAAGTCTCGCAAACTTCTCTATAAGTCTGGCAGACTTACATCCTCCAGAGGATAAGGGGTACATTTAGGGATTTTCACAATTCAGTGTGGCCACAATGCTTATTGATCGAGCTTCGTTATTCCCAAATCAAAGAAAGCTAAATAAGACATTTGCACGCAAATTGTATGAAGATACGAGGAAAACAAGAACTCCAATTGCCACTAATATCACTCTTCATCCTATGGCGTTTAAGAGACTTCAAGAAGATCATCCTACATTGCCTGATGTCACATTTCAAAAGCGCATGGACTTTCTTGATGCTTTTGAGAACTTTAGAAGGAGTGACTTTGTTCGTGGAGAGTCTTTGTACCAAAGCTGATATGGGACTGACATCGAGAAGAGATACATGCTGGCAAAGAATAGATTCTTGGAAAGATGTAGGTTTAAGCCCATTGATGGGCAACACTTTTGTGAAGCTTGCAAGATCGCCCTTGATGAGGGAAGAAAAGGAAACTTGCCACAGATTGAGTGGATGGAAAAGTTTCAACGGGTCATTTGTCATGTATGCATATTTAACGATGACTCGAAGTATATTCTAGAATCAGAAAGGCTAAATTCTACTCCATTTAGGTTGAAAAAAAGCTCTTCTCTTTTTGAGATCCTGATAAAGGCAAGGGAGTTATGGGTGGGCTGTGGAAAGCCACAAACAGTGAAGAGCAGGAGACCTACATCTAAGTACTTGGCAAAGAGGACTCGGTTCTATAGATGCTTGAAAGGTGTTGTAAGCAATATGCACGGCATACAAAGTAATAAGGTTGAGGCAAAGGATCTAAACACCACAGTTGCAAGATACATGGATGTTACTTGCATTGTCTTTCGTGAGGACTTAGTGTTTCAGAGCATGGTGGATGTTTGCCAAGCATATGAAACAGGAAAGATATCCTTTGAGGCACCAGAGCACACTGCAAATCAGAGGAAAGAAATAATGAAACTGTTGTCTATTGTTTGGTGGAGAGCATTAAGGTTTGTTCCAGATGCAATAACAGAAGAGGTATGCAAGAAGATCCTAAGCGGTGACTGCTTCTTTGGAAAGAAGAGCAAGCATAGCAACTTGAATGAAGTGGTCACCCGAATGAATTCAAAGTGAGGCTGCTCTCTCGGCACTATTGTTTTTATTGAAATCTGATGATGAGTTAGCTGGCAAGTCAATTAATGTGGATAAGAAGAAAGCACTTAGCCTAGGTCAACTCCTTGATAAGACATGGGCTAGAAAGTGGTTGGCTTCAATGGATACAGATGCCACACCAATAAAGGATCTAAGAGCTAAAATTCCAAAGATTGTTGAGACAAAATATATGGAGACCACCTCTGTAAGAGATTTGGTTATGCATTGATGTTCTTAGTACTTAATCACCAAATCTTTTGTTTGGAGTTGTCAAATCTAGTTCAAAAAACAACATTACTAGTATATTCAACATTTTTGGACTATTTTTTAGTCCATTTCTCAAATTGGACTTTACACAAGTCCAAAAATTTTGAATAGTGTGTTTAGAGTAGTATATGCGTATGTGAGCACAGTGACTATGTAGCGAAAGCATGTATAATGAGTACAACTTATGATCCTGTACATAATGTGGATTTCCCCCTCTTAAGTTGAGGGTCATCCTTCGCCTTTGGGAATAAAACCCAGAAGATAGGCTGAAAGGAAGAGGAAGGAAATATGTAGAAAGTCAAGGCCACCTGGATCGAAGACTGGTCGATCCAATGATGACTGCATGAAGAATGGTATGTATGGCTATGTGCTGAACATGTCAAAGCTGAACATGTCATAAGTCATCGTGGACTGTGCAGCTACTCTGAAGAAGAGGAATTCGGATGTAAGGCTAGTCGATGTAGCTATGGCGATGTGATCCAGTAGGTTGTGACATACAAGAGTGTCACCAACCCAAAAGAACTGACAGTAATGTGTGAGGTATGCTACAGCAGAGGTATAATCTCTGTCGAATGATGCAAGTTCGAAGAAGGCTGCATAGTCGATGTGGACAGAGTGATCCAGGGGCTGAAAATCTAGGGCCGAAGGTGCAGGTATGATACACTACTCTGCTGAATAAGAGGCCCATACAAATGACAAGGTATGGCAACCTGTCCAACCTGTATGCTCAACTGTCATGAGCTGAAGGTCATCTGATGTGTGCATAGATAAACATCCATCGGCATGGGATGTAGCATCTGTCATAGGCTCTCATCGAGAAGGAGTTGACAATATAAAGGCCTAGAAGCCTGAAATACAATTGAAAAATCATAAGATGTCCCAGAGGCATATGTGGTGCCGAATGCTGATGAAGGGACTAATCTGTAATCCTGGATCCAACCACTGATATGCATCAAGTATGGATTGTATACGATAGCCATAAGTGCATGATGAAACACTGAGTCTCCCCAGGTTGCGCTATGGCTGAACCTAATGATGTCTACTACACTGGAGCATGACCGCCGCACTCATGCATAAGTATCCTCATGTTGAGGAATGATCTACTGATCGAAAGAGGTGGTGATCACTGGATCCAAGGGTGCAATGCGGCATGAGTGAGCCAATGCTGAAATGTCCTGAAGACGGATGTGCTAATCTGAATTGTTGAAAGGAACTGAGCCCAAGGTATGCTCTGTGTCAGAGGTGAAAGCATTAGTGATGGATGCTGGAATGGAATCACCTGAAGAGCTGAATGCGCTGGGTCATATATCTCTGCATGCGGCAGAAGATGTGAGTGCCTCGTACTGAGGACTTACCTGTTGAATAACTGCATGATCATAGGTGAACTCCTGCTGAGTATCTGCATCTGTGACAAAGGATGGAGTCGGATCCATGCATGAGGGTGATGGATGTACATCACTGAAATCAGACTGAGCTGATGTAGATGGGACTGCCTCGTACTGAGGAGTTACCGTCAAATATGCCTCATGATGAGGGCTTACTGCCAAATGTGCCTCGTGCTGAGGGCTTACCAAGAAGTGTGTCTCATGCTAAGGGCTTACCGAGGAATGTGCATAATCAAAAACCGCGGGCTAATCCATGCTACATATGAAGAATCTGCATCTGATCTACCAAGGCCAATGAGGCTCGAGTCAGCATCATACACTGGTACATACCCTGTGGCAATGAATGGTCGAAATAGGTTCTCTTTCCACTCACGGATCTCGTCCGGAGTCATGACTAGTGTATCATCATCTGTGTGATGAGAATAACTCCATGCTGGAGGCGGTTTGGTGCTCTGTGCAAGAGGCTTACCCGTGTACTGGCGGCAAGAGTGTCTACCCATGAGAACACTGTAAAGGAGCTACCACTAGGAGGCTTACGCTAAGCTATCAGAACCAAGTCATGTGAGAATTGATGTGTGCCAAGGATCAAGCCTGTAGTAAAATGATGACAATTGTGTATCGGGCGTAGCCAAGAGGCTGTACAAGGCTGATGTATATGTACAAAAACCAATGCCAAAAATAGTCAACGAATGTGACTGTACATGGGTGGCATGTGTGCGTCCAAAGGTGCAACAACCCTAAATCTGAGAGGAAGATCAATGCCAAGTGTCACACTAAGGTGCTGAAGTGCCAAATGCCAAGAATACTAAACTGGTGTCAGATGTGTGAATGTGTACACCGATGATAGATCCGATGGGACTGACGCCGGTGGGAACTAATTGAGTAATGTGGCAATGGCTAACTTGGCTTTGTGGAGTTGGATCTCCTCTATGGCGGTGCTAGTCTACAACTAGACTACACATCGAATCGCAAAATGCGGCAAATGAATTTTATCTTGATTTATTTTAAGTGTTGGGTATGCTGCAAAGGATCAAGAGGTGGTTCCGATGATGAGGATTGCATGATGCTGACCTATGTAAATTTCAAATGGCAGATCTGATGTGTTCAATGCATAGAGCGTGAGCTGGCGGTCATTTTTGCTTCTTGGATCACCTCCAAATTCCCCTTGGATCAAAAGATATGGCTCCCGGAAGGATGGCCAAATTTTGATCCAAGGAGGGGGTCCCAATTGATGATCTGGCCTATAGTGATGTGGCAATGTGACATGGCAATGGTGGTCACATACTGCTTACAAGGTGTGCCTGTGAAGCACTGTGTGCTAAGGTGGCATTGCTGATTGTGCTACTGACTTGATGAGTAGACACTGTGTGTCATATGCAGAATACAAAGTGTGCCTATATAGAGGCAACTCTGCCCAGAGGCATTGATGACGTGTCATTGCCACGTGGCCAATGACATGGCACTTAGGGATAAGGATGCCAAACCAACCCTCCTAACACATGGTGAATTGAACCATGGTTAAATCTGGCCACTGACCATGGTTAAATATGACCACTGATTAAGCCACAGCTAACCACGGTTAGCTTAACTGAACCTGATCATGGGGTTAGAGCCTATCGGCCACGTGTCAAACAGATGGCAGGAGAGAGAAATGTATAGAGCTCTTCTGTGCAGAGCGATGGCGACGGCCAAGAGATGTCGCAGCAGCGGGACGGTCACGGTCATGGAGAATGGTGAGCCGACGGCGACCTGAAGCCTTTGCTGTAGGTCGTTGGAGTCGAGGCGAGATACTGTGTTGCAACTGGGCACCAAGGACTAGCGGAGTAGAGCTTGGCTGAAGTCGTGAAGAAGCTCGCAGGGACTTCATGAGGGCGGCTGAGTGGTGGCCCGTGGGAGTTTTCTGAAGGCACTCTTTGCAAGCTGCTGCTACTCGTCCGAGTAGTTGGTCATTTGAACCTTCGCCTCTTGCTAGCACATGTTCGGTTGGCGGTGCTTCTATCGGGATGCGCAGTCCAGCGACCTTGCTTGGTCGGTGAAGGAGCCGGGCGATGAGGTCGATGCAGCTGCTCGTTGTGCTGCTAGGAAGAGCCGTTGAAGGAGTAGTGCTGGCTGGCACAAAGCTGTGCGAAGATGTCAAGGCACAGCAAGAGGTCATCATTGATGGCGTGGTCCATTTCTGGGAGTCCTTGCTGCTGCTGTAGGAGCTTTCACGCCGTGAAAGCTTGAGGCGCAACTGCCAGGTCTTGACTTTGCATGGAAGCCGGTCTGTCCCTGCTGCTGCTGGCAGTCGCCCATCTTCTAAAGGGAGGCCCAAGTCGGATGCCGTGGAGGTCGCAACTGTTGGAATTGAGTAGAGCGTAGACGACACCGATTGTCTGGTGCTGGCTCTGGCTTTGGAGCTGTTTGTCTTGAAGGAGCTTACAATCCGTGGGCGTTTGGCCGAATCACTGAGAGGTGGCCATTGTGGAGGCACCTTTGCCCCTATTTGTTGTGGGTGTTGTAGCGTTGCGCGTGGGTCAATAGAGGAGCCCCTATGGGCTTAGTTGAAGAAAGCATTGTGTGAGCTCTTTTAACTCTCGTCTACTTCGTCATTGTAGACGAGAGAAGGTCATTGATGGAGTCTCCTCTGTTGTAGTAAGGCTGTGTAGGCTTGCTTGTGAGCCATAACTCAAAGGATTACAACACAAGGTTCCTAAATAGTTGCTTTCTCTCTGTCTCTCAATAATGAAATCTCTGTCAAGAACATGAATGACGGAATTCTTTCTCAAACACTTATCTCTCTCTCCATTGATCAAAATGACGAGCTTTCTGATGCGAATCGGAGATGGAGAAGAGCTCTATGATGAAAGCTTGAGAAGTGATGAAGGTGCCTCATGGAGAGGGCTTGTGCCTTGACAGAGCAAGGGCTTGTGTGCCTTGATGAAGCAAGGGCTTGACTCTCTCGCTGGAAATCTCTCTCAATGGAAGATGCCTCTCGCAAGGAGGGCTTGACACTCATGAAGGGAGTGGAGCACCATCGGCTCTGATACCATGATAGCGGAAGTGAGAGAGGGAGAGAGAGAGGAGTGCACACGATATAGTTACCTATACACTTAGTGTATTGACAATGAACATGAAGATATACATGTGAATCCTTTAGGGTTAGGGTTTGCCCCTATGCCCTATGTGGATAGTGCAATTTACACTATCTTTAACACAAACTAGGCTTTTGAAGAGCGAGTGGGGAGCTCCCAGATGTCACGATTTCAAGATCAAAAGAGGAGAGGCTCTTGCACTATGTTGCAGAGGGGGAGGAAAGATTGTGAGGATCTCCTGGACTGGTGCAGGGTCCATTACGAGAGGGGATATAAGCTATAGGAAGAGTGCAAGGGAGATAGAAACAGTTGAGAGGGATAGAAGATAAAATAGTGAAGGAAATGGAATAGTGGAGGCTGAAGTTTACAGTCCGACTGCAAGGGACAAAGAAACAATTGAGAGGGATAGAAAAGAAAACAATTAAGGGAATTGAATAGCAGAGGCTTAAGTTTCTAGCCCGACTACATGGAACTGTTAAGGTGAGAGCCACCATGGTGGTTGGCTTGAATTTTGATTAATTCAAGGCGGCAGTACTACCTTGCATGGTAATGAGTTATTAGAGGTGGTGGCGTTTAAGATTACCTTGCATGGTAATGAGTGATTAGAGGTGGTGTCTTTTAAGATTACTAGCCATGTCTGTGGTGGTGGCTAAGATTGCACTGGGCTAGTAGTTAATTACCAGCCACCACAATGGCCCGCAATTACTCACCTCCCAAATACCACCATCGAGCTTGCATGCATGATTACTATGTGTGCAATAAATTACCCCGGGCTCCAGCCACCATGATGGCTAAAACTTTATAATATATAGGATCCATGGCATTTGGAATTTCACTACATTACTCTCATCCGCCCTTGCTCTCGTACTTTGCTCCACACACCTTCCTCCAGCTCTTTTCCTCCCCTACTCTACTTTGCTCCATAGTCCTTCCTCCAACTCTTATCACTCATCTGCTCCCCTGCTCAACTATTGCTCACCCACCACTCATCTTCACCATAACTACTACCAGCCCTCAATGCACTATGATCCCAATGTCATCTGCCTTCTTATATAAGGTGACTGCATTGCACTCACCTGAAGTAAAATGCTGGCACTAGTGGACACCCTATGTTACCACAGTCGACTCCCCCCATATCTGCATGTCACCACCTTAGATGACATGCTCACCTTTGGCCTTTTTATGGTTGTGCTCTATGGGTTCCCCCTAGACGCCTACGAAGGCCTTAGGATTTTCATAGCAAAGTACTCTCAACTTGTTGGGGGGGCCATAACTGGCAATGTGCATGGTCTTTGGCCTCTCTGGACATCGTCTCCTCCATTGGCTCCCTAAAAATTTTTAATGCAATAAGCTGGGATGGGGGAAATACTGAGTTGTACAAATTTCCTCTTACTCAACGATGCTCATAACCACTCAATAATGGTTGGATGTAATCTTTTGGCCTCTAAAGCTCTCCATGATCTTTGGGCTCGTCGGATGTAATGTTTTGGTCTCTAAGGCTCTCAGCAACAATTGCTCTCAGGGGGGTCACTATTATAAACCCTCTATATCACATGCGTTCAAGGCCTATTTTCAAAATCCCTTATTTGTAAAATTTTCATCAATAAAATGTACCCCTTTTCTATACAAATCTGTAATTTTTTTTCCAAAACTATTTTAAATAGTCCCTTATGTATATTTATTTATGTAAATTTTAGAAATAAAAAATATCCTTCTGTTGAACTCATGTGATAGGGTTACATATGATGAGTGACCCCCCCAAGCAATTGCTGAGCTTTTATTACATTTATATAATCTCTTTTTGTTCAATTTGAGGCTCTCAATATGCATTGGTGTTAACTCTTATATTTGAATATTGGTTATGGTTGCTAGATGTAATCATTGGCCTTTAAGGATCTCATCAATTGCCGAGTTTCTATAAATGTAAGATCCTCTGTTCAATTTTTTCTTAGTATAAATTGTTAATTTTCATATAACCTATTATTAGATGTAGATGTACATTGTAATCTCTTTTGCTCAATTCTCACTCCATGAAATGTAGTTCATTATCTTGATGGCACCACCGGGCCTCCAGTCCCTGCAGTGGCTCAGAATACTTTTGCCCACAACTACGATTTACTACAACAAGGACTAAAGTACCAATATAGTAGGACTACAATTTCCTTGGACTAAATAGAACTAAAATAGCTTCAACAACCCACTATTGTGGTTGCATGGGGATACATCTAGAAAAATACAGTTAAACTTTTAGAAAATGCAATTGAAGATATAGCCCAACAAGCAAGGGCCATATCGACATGCATTATAGAATTATCTCAAGAATGCCACTAGATATGGCAGTCAATATGGCCCTTGCTCCTAAGACAGACCCCTCAAGGGCCATATCGTCGATTGCATTTTCCTTGGTTGCACAAAAAAATCCATTTTCCTTCATACACAAATATATAACTCCAAGAACTAGCCCAGAGGCTTTGTCATAGATCTCCTTCTGTTTGCCAACACGGTGGTCATCGTAGACCTCCTCCTATAATATGCAAAAATAGGTAACGGAGCTATAACTCCAAGAACCAGTGCGGTGCTCACTCCAAGACAACCTTGAATTATGGGTGATGAGACAAGTCGTTACTCCAAAGACTACGCTGAGGCGATGCTAAAAATGATAGATTGCATCTCATAAACCACCACATTGGTGGCAGTTAATTTTTGGGTGTAGCAATTGGCCAATCAAATGTTGACCCACATAATAAAAGAAGCAAACCACCATGCTGGTGTTATCCTAAAACATATATATTGCCCAAGTAAACTATGGAGAAAATTAATAATTCAATAGATTACACATAGATTACATCTCAAAGACTCCTTTCCTTCAACTTACATATGAAGGACTCCTTTCCTTCAGGGGGTTGGTTCCACATTGCTTTGAACAGTTCGCCTTTTTGAGCCCCTTGATTGCAGGCTCGGCCCTCCTTGCTCCTTTCCCAAAGGGGGCTAGTTCCTTCCTTCAAGGGCTCAGCCCCTCCCTTCATGTCCCTTCGTCTTTCCTTGATTTGAGCTTCTTGGTTCCAAGCTCTCGGCCCTTCTTGCTCCTTTCCTGAAGGGGGTTGGTTCCTTCCTTCAAGCTCCTTTTTCTCATAGTCTGGGCTTGGCCTTCTTGAGCTCCTTGTCTTTTGCATTTTTGGCCCAAATGGCAAATTGAGCTACAGCATCTACTTTCACGTCATAGATAGCTATAGTAGGCAGGCACATTTGATCTATCCATGACGTGGGCAATGGCAAATGGCATTCTCTACATTACGATCTTGCATGCATAAACACCCTAAAGCAAAGAACGTGCATAGGGTGGTAGCATGTAGGCCATTGGATCATGCAATCATCTATGATGGGGATATGGCAGATCATTTATTTTGAACCATGCTGCATAGCATGATAGGCATCCGATTTAACTATTGTAGCCGTCAATACCACAGTCTTGCTCTTTACATGTCGAAGTTGCTTCTTGATTCCTTCCTCCCTCATCTTAAGGCTACGGATGTTCTCCTTCATCTCCTCCACTCTTTGCTCACTTCATGTAATAGCTTCATTTGAATCCCTCAACATCTCTTGAAGCTGCTTAAATTGCTCAAAAACATCAACATAGGCCATTTCCAAGACTTCCACTCTTGTTTGGAAGTCTCTCACAATGACAGATTTCTTTCCAAAACTTTAGAAAGCCATTACAAGCTCGTGCACAACCCTATCGTAATCTTGTTGCAGGGTCTTGTAGCTTACTCTTTGCACTTCCAACAATATTTTGAAAAAACAACCCCACTGTGGCTACTGCAACTTGCTCCACTGTGGCTGCTCTCTGCATCCTTCTTGGGTTGAAGAGATGCCTCATGGTCTTCTTCATCACAACTGCTCTCTACCCCATCCTTCTTGGCCTTGAAGCTCTCTCGCAAATCCTGCATCACTGCTCTGGTTTCTACATTCTGCCTTTTCAACTCCATCATCTAGTCTTTTTCAATGTTCAATGTGTTTTGCATGTTGCATAGCCATTTGTAACGAACCTCCTTTTCGTCTCTCTGATCTTCGAGCTCCTTTTGCATCATTGCCAGCTCCTTGTCCGTGATGTACCCATCACTTCTAACTTCTTGAAGCCTATCTTGGAGCTCCTTGATGTGTTCTCTGCTTCTTCTATTCTATGCCTTTCCATGTCGACCAATTTTGTAGTGGCCTCAGCTTGCTCTTGTGCTTGCAAGGCCCTCATTTCTGCCTCCTCTATCTTGGCTTCTACACCATTCCTGATAATTTTCTGAAGTTGCACTTCCTTTGGTGCGTTGGTGGCTTTCTCTTGTAGAAAAGTAACTTTCTGAGTCATCTTCTTATCGTATTGCTAAAAAATCCCTTTGAGGGTAGATGTCATCAGGTGAATTGCAACTCCAGCAGACTAACATGACAATTGGGATTTGCCATCCATGCAATTCTTCAGGTTGGTTATCATGCTTTTGGAGATCGCCCTTGATAAAGATACATCACATCCTTTTAGGTGCTCTACTTGTGGGGGTTAAAGATCACTATGCCTTTACCCCAGTTATATACAATACTCAAACACATATATAAATGAATGAAAAAGAAGATTAGGGTGTTCTGCACCCACCAAAACTTGTGTGGCTCTCTGTCTCTCTCTCTCTCTCTCTCCTTCTTCCGTTCTTGCTTCCATTGAGAGCACTCTCAACTGGTATCAGAGCCCGGGTGATCTAGCTGAGCGTGCGTGAATGCTTGAAGCTCAGCAGCTCTATGGAAGGAAGGAGAAGCTCTGTGGGAAGCTTTGTGGGTGAGTTTACTTGCATCCAAGTGTGTAGAGACCTTGGAGGAACCTTTGGAAAAGTCACTTTGGTTTTGCGAAGTGGTTTTGAGAGCCTGTTAAGTGTTTTTCAAAGTAAAAAGTCATTTTTTGAGCTTTTCCCTGTTCTGTTCAATGACAGAGACTCCGTATTGACTTGTAGAGGCAACTATTGCTTGCTTTTGGTGTCCACTTCACTTTAGGAGCTTGGAAACACCTCATTCTTGAATCTGGGATCATTTCATTGGATTTCTGACTCACTGTGTCAGTTTCCGCGTTTTTTGCCCGGGTGTTGGAACTCAAGTTTGGAGCAACCATTTGCAGATCTGTCAGTTCCGGTGGACTCAAGAGGTCCTAAAACTTCTATGTTGCTCATCATTCGCACTTCGGTGGAGTTTACAAATAGCTCTATTTCCAAAAACGTTTTTCAGTCCGTGTGTTGGACCCAGTGATTGAGACCACGGTTTCCAAAACTGTCTGTCCCATTGCATTTCGGACGCCCAAAAACCCCTACTTGTTAGTTCTTGCATGATTCGGTGGAGGATTTTTAGAGTTATAGATCTCTGTGTATTCGATTTCGTCTCTCTGTTATGCATTTTTCATTCTAAGGTTTTGAAACCTTAGATTTATGCCACATGGCAGTGGATAAGTGTTGACTCCCATTTCTCACTCATCGGTTGGGATTTTGGAGTTCTGGCAGAAGAGAGATATTTGCAGATTTTCTTGCTGAGTCCGATTATGCAATGGCGCCCATGTTTTTGAGGCATCTCAGGTTCTATTTTCAATAGTAGTCATTACCGTGGGACTATGATTTCTTGAGCATACCTTATGCAAATCACTCTGGTTGCAGTTTGAGCAGTGTGTCTCATTCGTGGTATGCATTGGGTTGCAGTGGATGATTTATAGGCCATTTGGATGCATTGCGGTCCTTATTGGATGCACCGCCTCATGGTGGCCATCACTGCTTTCCCCTTTCTATCTTCTATTATCTCTCCAGTAGTCGTGATTTGATAGGAGAGGTCCTCGACTGGGTAAGGAGGACTGATGGTAGTGGCAAAGTTGGAAGGAGTAAAAGCTGTGCGAGCGGAGCGAGAAGTAGCAGTGGGAGTAGGAGAGGGCAAGGGACCTGATTGATATTGTGTCTCAGGACCAAGTGGAAACCTGTAGGGATGTGAGTGTGTTGACTCATCTACATCTCCCGAGTCAGCACAACATAAGCGGCCCCTCCTACTCTTCCTTCCCTTACGATAGGCACGCGCAGGTGATGACCCCTCGATCGAAGGGGCACGAGGGGACGGCTAGGCAGTAGGTCCAGCCGTCGGTGTAGGAGAGGGAATTGCTGAGGTCCTCTGAGGGAGCAGAGAGAAGAATCTTGTTGCCTCCTCATCAGTCATCTGCGCTACAAACTCATCGAGACTCCCGACAAAGCCATGTGCTGCTAGCAAAGGAGTTCCTTGAGGGGTAGTCGCAGTGCTATGTCCGATAGGAGTCGGACCAGAGGTAGTCGTAGTGCTAGGTCCGAGAAGAGTCTGGACCAGGGGTAGTCGCAGTGCTACATCTGAGAGGAGTCGTCCCCTTAGGTGTCGCCTAAGAGGAATCAAATTCCTCTAGAGCATAGAGATCGTGATGTCTCCTCCTACGAGGCTATCCATACTCGTCAGACGTGTGATGTGATCCCATGTCTAACATAGACACAAACATGAAAACAAAAAACAAAAAACAAACATAAGCATAGGCATAGGCACAGAAAAATACATATGCTTATGATCGAAAGAGGAAAATGAGACATGCTCATGAGAGAATGAAAAGAGGGAAAAGAGGGGGGGAAAGAGAGAGGAAAGGAGGAAAAGAGGAGAAGGAAAGAGAGATTAAAAGAGGGAAAAGAGGGGGGGAAAGAGAGAAGGAAAAGAGGAGATTGAAAGAGGAAAAAGAGGGAGGGAAAGTGAAAAAGAGATTGAAAGAGGGAGACATACGCTCATGCATAAGCATAATCATAAGCACAAGAGAAGGAGACATATGCTCATGGTTATGCTTATGCATGAGCATAAGAGGAGACATATGCTTATGCTTATGCATGAGCATAAGAGCATGAGCATGACAGAGTGAAAAGAGGGGGGAAAAGAGGGAGGAAAAGAGGAAAAGAGATTCAAAGAGGGGAAAGAGGAAAAGAGGAGAAGGAGAAGGAGAAGGAGACATATGCTCATGCTTATTCTTATGCATAAGAGGAGACATGTGCTCATGCATAAGCATAAGCATAAGAGAATGAGACATATGCTCATGCTTATGCTTATGCATGAGCATAAGAGAAGGAGACATATGCTCATGCTTATGCTTATGCTTATGCATGAGCATAAGAGCATGAGCATGAAAGAGGGAAAAGAGGGGGGAAAAGATGGAGGAAAAGAGGAAAAGAGATTCAAAGAGGGGAAAGAGGAAAAGAGGGGAAGGAGAAGGAGAAGGAGACATATGCTCATGCTTATGCATGAGCATAAGAGAAGGAAACATATGCTCATGCTTATGCTTATGCTTATGCATGACCATAAGAGCATGAGCATGAAAGAGGGGAAAGAGGGGGGAAAAGAGGAAAATAGATTCAAAGAGGGGAAAGAGGAAAAGAGGAGAAGGAGAATGACAAGGAGAAGGAGAAGCAGACATATGCTCATGCTTATGCATGAGCATATATATGCATAAAAGAAAAAGAGAGAAAGCTTGAGCATAAAAGAGAAAGAGAGAAAAAGAGATTGAAAGATATATGCTCATGCTTATGCATGAGCATATTAAGAGAAAGAGACATATGCTTCTGCTTATGCTTATGCATAAGAGGAGACATATGTTCATGCATAAGCATAAGAGAATGAGACATATGCTCATGCTTATGCTTATGCATGAGCATAAGAGAAGGAGAGAGATGCTCATGCTTATGCTTATGCTTATGCATGAGCATAAGAGCATGAGCATGAAAGAGGAGAAAGAGGGGAAAAAAGAGGGAGGAAAAGAGGAAAAGAGATTCAAAGAGGGGAAAGAGGAAAAGAGGAGAAGGAGAAGGAGAAGCAGAAGGAGAAGGAGAAGGAGACATATGTCTCCTTCTCTTATGCTGATGCATAAGCATAAGCATGAGCATATGTCTCCTTCTCTTATGCTTATGCTTATGCTTAGGCATGAGCATATGTCTCCTCTTATGCATAAGCATAAGCATAAGCATAAGAGAAGGAGACATATGCTCATGCTTATGCTTATGCATCAGCATAAGAGGAGACATATGCTCATGCTTACGCATGAGCATAAGAGCATGAGCATGAAAGAGGGGAAAGAGGGGGGAAAAGAGGGAGGAAAAGAGGAAGAAGAGGAAAAGGAAAAGAGATTGAAAGAGGGGAAAGAGGGGGGGAAAGACAGAAGAAGAGGGAAAGGAAAAGAGATTGGAAGAAGGGAAAAGAGATTGAAAGATTAAAGGAGAAGGAGAAGGAAAAGAGGGAAAAAGAGATTGAAAGAGGGGAAAACAACGATATAGAGATGACTTGCAGGGTGAGCAGATACCGGTAAAGGTCTTGAGACACTTTCCCATCATTGCAAGAATACAGCACATGTTTCGATGCAAATCCATAGCAGAGTTGATGACATGGCGTGCATCTCATCGGTCCACTAATGACACATCAAAGCTCCTAGACATACCAATGATATTTTGGTCAGGGGTATCTTGATGTGGACCATGCATGACCCCACGATATGGAGAGTGCACAGGTACATGGTTGTGTCTCTATAAGTATAATATAGGAGTATGCTTTTATGACTCTCTTTCACACGCATGTCTTATACTAACACATTCATGCACACGTCTAGGACTCGTTACAAGTGGGTACCATGCTTGTCCTGTTTGTGGACCGGGTTTGAAACCGCTTGCACGATAGTCCAAACATATGAGGAAAAATGTTTATGAAGGTCATGCTCGATACCTTCCGCTAGACCATCTCGCACGTGGAGGTCAGCTTGATCCACCACCATCATATTTGAAGGCAAGTGACTAGATTCAAGCTTAGAGGGCGAATGGAGAGGAACGTCCTCCTGGTATGAAGAGGCTATCGATTTTTCACGAGCTTCCTTATTGGGATCAGTTACAAATCAATCATCTCTTGGATCCCATGCATATCTTCAAGAATATGGGGGCTACTATTTGGGCACACTTGGTTGGTTCCAAAGACTCGAGAGGAGTGCGAGAAGACTTGCGTGCTATGAATAGGATGTCTCGTTTGTGGCCCCAAGTGCATGCTTCGAGAAAGTTGTTCTCCCGAAAGTAACATGGATCCTATCTACGAGGGAGGAGGCAGCGGTCAAGACAGACATTGCCTCTTTTCAAACACTGACAGGATACATGCATTGCTTGAAAGGAGCATTTTCAATGGACAATAAGCTTAGTGGGCTCAAGTCCCATGATTGGCACAAGGTCTTGCAGGTATTCTAAGCTGTAGAATTAGTGTACCAATAATCGTGATGCATTAGCATAATTATGATTATGTTATATTGTTGACATGACTTCTTTGTTGCTTTAATAGTTCATCCTCCCAATTACAATAAAAGGGTGCTTACAAGAAAATGTTAGAAATGCTATATTCAAGATCAATGGTATTGTAAGATATGCTTACTATCAAATCGCATTGATTGCATTTTCTTCAATTTAAGATGAATAATCTGTAGACTAATTATGAAAATATCTTTCATGGGCGCATTATGTAATTGACTCAGCATTGTCCACCAAGTATGTAGTTATCCTTGCAAGGGGTACAAGTAAGATAATTGACTTACAGAGTGTGGAAGTTCCATCCTCTTTTGCAACTCCCATAAGATAGTTCGGGGCCTCGATTTCCAATTTATGGGCATGTGAAATAGGTGGATATCTCAAAAAGATATCTCCATATTGAGCATCGAGAAGGCTAGGGTGGAATCCATCAAAACCGTATGCTTGCTTGATTTGCACTTTCCCTTGAGCATTATGACAACTCAAGTCCACTTTCTTGTGCACATAGTTGATGGGGTGGCTATTGTAGGTACCGTTCATAGTCGATGGATGTTTTTTCTCGAGCAGTTTGTGAAAAATTTGAAGGGATTTATAAGACAAAGAGCAAGATCAGAAGCAAGCATGGCAGAGGGATGGCTTGTGCAAGAGTCATTAGTATATATCATGGAGTTTCTTGCATCCATGGATCCCGATATGCCGCAAGCTTGGCATAACAAGGATGATGATTGCATCGTTGGTAGGTTTCCCAAGAAAAAGGGATTGAAAGAAAGATGAGCGAAGAGCAAAAGGAGAAATTCAATAAGTTTTGTATCCTCAATAGCTCAGAGATGTAGAAGTGGATTGAGAGATATGAATTGGCCAAAGCAGAAAGAATAAATGCAAGGACGAGATTCAGAGTAATGTACAAGCGATCAAAACCATATCCACGGGATTTGGCTCTTCTCCCCACTCACATGTCCCTTGATTGGTTACAACTGGCTCTACGTAAAACCGAACGTGATGGAGAGACAATAAACGAGCGCGAGCGATAGTTATCATCTGGATGTATGATGCATGTAAGTTTCTCATCTCTTGACATAATTAAGTAATTATTTGTGGCAATATATGCTATAAAATAGATGCATCTTCATTGTTTTAATGATGCTCTTTTATAGTACAAAAAGTACAGTGCATTATGGTCATATGGATGATATTTTCACGTGGAACGCATCGATTCAAAGTGCCAACCAAAGAGAACCTCATGTGGTACTTGGTGTAATGATGTTGGAGAATCTAAGCTTGTACCCTGGTAGGACTTGACACCTTTTTAGACCTCCCACGAAGTGGAAGAATGGAGAACTAACCAAAGAATCCTGAACCAAAAGAGTCACTGATGTATATCCAACTTCATAAAACAATGCGTGCTTACAAATGTACTAATAAATACTCAGATTAGGAGCAATAGACCCGCTAAAATATCTCAACCCTCAAAGTCCCATCACATGAAGACAAGTTGATGTGCATTGGTAAACTTAAGTTCTGTTCTTTGCTCTGCACTTCTTCTTGCTACATGCTCCCTATGAGCTTTAGCAGCCTTCAACAACTGCAGCTCCACATTGCCCCCATTGGGGCTATGTGGAGTCATGGCTAACTTCACATAAGATAGCCGAGCAAGTGCTTCGGATACCAATCTTCTCTCCTCACAGTTGGATTATTGTGGAACCATACGCAAAATCTATGAAGTTGATTTTAGACGATTTAGTATTTTCATTCTTGATGTAAAATGGTTAAGAACTATTTACAACGGTCCCCATGCGATAGTGACAAAAGATAGTAGCAGTTTCTTTGCAATAGACTCCACCAAACATTGGACCGAGGAAAGTGATACTTTTGTTCTTCCCGAGCACTGTGAGTAGGTGCATAGTAATGATTTAATTAATCGAAGCTTTCATTTTTAAAGATCCATTGATACATGTACTTGAGCATAATTTCATATATATAATTGACAACATTTGGCACCCATCTTCAATATAGGTGGTTTTTCATCCGGATCGTTCTGATCCAAGACGGTGGTATGTGATCCAAGTTGCACCACGTCAAAGTAAGCAAATTTTTGAAGATAGAGATGTGGATATGGAGATGCCACTACCAATGCCGGATCCATTTGATCCCGATGAATCTAGTGAAGAAGATGAAGATCACAATATGAGCCAAGAGGAAGATGCACATAATGACATCCCATGGGAGGAAGATGGAGATCACGATATTGAGGAAGAAGACAACGATCATCAAGAATCACCACACTTTATTGAAGAAGATGATCAAGTACTTTTAGGTGAACGTATGATGCTAGAGTATGATGATGATATAGGAGATCAACTCAGTATAGAGTTAGAGATAGACTTGTTTGGCACGTTAGACTTGGCTCAAGATGAAACAGTTGATGTAAATGCTCTTCATTGATTTTTTTCATCTCAAACTTGGACATGAATATATGAGCTTCAAAGGCTTGATGTACATGCTCTCATACTTTTATTCTCTCAAAAGATCAAACATGTATGAAAATTTAAAAGAATTTGTCATTGGAGAAAACTAACTTTTAAGGCCTATATGAGTAAAAAAGCTCTTTGTAAAACGTCGCTATAAAAAAGTATCTCAGTGTTGCTATATAGCGACACAATTCTGATAAACGTCACTATATAGTGACTTTAGAAATCGTCGCTTTATAGTGATGTTTGCCTAAGGTCGCTATATAGCGATGCTTTATGGGATGCGCTTCCCATACCGACGATTAGCATCCCGTGCATGCTAAACGTCGATACTTAAATGTCGCAATAGGATCCGTGTGTAGTAGTGAAATTTCACAAGCTCATACCCAAGAAAAGGTCTTCATCTTCAACTTCCAATAACACATTTACCACAACAAGCACAAGTAGTGACATTCAAAATCCAAAAAAATACGACCTCATGCTTGACATGACAAAACAAACAAGGACAAACCAATTCTTGACAACTTCATTGAAATCTTCACAAATACTTTGAAACAAGAATACTACACCACAATTAGAAAAATGAATCAAGAACAACGTTTGCTCTTAAACGATTTAATGTTGAAAAAAGAAATTAACAAAGATGAGAAATTTCACATTTTTCTCAATAGAATGCAGGGACGGGAAAAACATTCCCCTTACTAGCAATTGTGCAAGGTCTTTTGCGACATTATTCCCACAAAGACACTTCCAACATTGAGCTCCCAAAGGTTCTCCTTCTAGCCTATATAGGAAAAGTGGCATTCAACATTAATATTGGTAGGACAACAATTAATTCAGCCTTGCACTTACCACTCATGGCAAGCCACTACACAAGCTTGTCAGTAGAAAAGCTTCACGAACTATCTCTTCTCTACCAAAACCTTGAACTCATTGTCATCAATGAAATTTCACTAGTTGGACATAGCACACTCATAGCAGTAGACATGCATCTAAGAGAGATCAAACACAATCACTCACAACCTTTTGGTGGTGTCGATGTACTCTTGTGTGGAGACTTGTGCCAAGCAAGCCCAACAAAAGACTCTTGGATATTTTTGAGTAATTCCAATACCACATCTTCAATGGCATCATACTGGGAGAGCAATGTTATACAATATGAATTGCATACTCCAATGTGACAAAGCAACCTCCAATATCTTAAAGTCCTCAACAAAATTAGATGTGTTGAACACATAGAGCAAGATATCATCTACTTGAACAATACCTACTTGAGAGCTACATTGGACAAGAAAACAAAACCACACTTATTCTACACCAACAACGCAAAAGATATTCACAACGAAGAATTTTTTATTTTGTTGTAAGGAAATGAACATGTTCTCTTCACCATAGACAAGAAACACAAAACATGTAGAAAAACATTAACTATCCCAAACAATGCAAAAAACACAGCTGGAATATACATGATAGTGGAGATATGTTCTGGAAACTTGGACATATTAAATGGCTTGGTCTCGGGGGGATCACTATGTATAAACCCTCTATATCACGTGCATTCAAGGCCTATTTTTAAAATCCCTTATCTGTAATTTTTCATTAATAAAATGTACCCCTTTTCTATACAAATATGTAAATTTTTTGCAAAACTATTTTAAATAGTCCCTTATATATATTTATTTCTATAAATTTGAGAAATAAAAAATATCCTTTTGTTGAACTCATGTGATAGGGTTACATATGATGAGTGACCCCCCCGAGGGCTTGGTAAATGTTGCAGATGGAATTTTCAAAGATGCAAAAATTCAAGTCACCACCTTGTCTATGGATTCTTTTCAATGACCCTAACACTAGAAAATGCGATCAGCTTGAAAACATAAATCTTTACAAGAACAACATTCCATCAAATTGGACTCCAATTCGCCAAATCACAAGAGAGTTCCAAGTTGGCAAAAACAAGCTCAACACTATTACAAGAACACAATTTCCAATTCAACCTGCTGCTACTGCAAGAATAATACATCGTTCTCAAGGGCTAATAATGGATGAATTAGCATTTGACCCCTCCAACATCAAATCCCATGGCCTTGTCTACACAGCACTATCACGAGTAAGAAATCTAGATAACTTGTACCTTCTAAACGTGTTGGAAGTTAGACACATAAAGGTCCCTTTTGGTCCCGGTAGTGTGGTAGAATCCATGCACATTGCTAGCACTCAGATTATGCCCCCCCAAAAAGTTGAGAGTACTTTGCTGTGAAAATCATGAGGCCTTCGTCGATGTCTAGGGGGAACCCATATAGCACAGCCATAAAGAGGCCAGAGGTGAGCATGTCATCTAAGGTGGTGACATGCAGATATGGGGGGAGTCGACCGTGGGAACAAACGGTGTCCACTAGTGCTAGTATTTCTACTCTAGGTGAGTGCAATGCAATCACCTTATATAAGAAGGCTGATAACATTGGGATCATAGTGCATCAAGGGGTGGTAATAGGCATGGTGAAGATGAGTGGGTGAGAAGCACATGAGCAGGGGAGCAAACGAGTGATGAGAGATGGAGGAGGGAGCTTGGAGCAAATTAGGTTAGGGGAGGAAAAGAGCTAGAGGAGGATGTATGAAGTAAGATAAAAGAGCATGTGGAGCACAGTAAAAGAGCAGGGTCGTATGAGAGCAACGCAGTAAAATGCCACATGCTACGGATCTTATATATTATAAAGTTTGAACCACCATGCTAGCTGGAGCTTGGGGTTCCATCCACATTAATTGTAGGCCACTGTGGTGGAATCTTAGGCGCCACCCTAGACGGGGGCTAGTAAACATGAAGCAAACATGCTAGTAATTAACTACCATCCTGATGGAATGTTAGCCACGATAGACGTGGCTGATGACAGCCACCACCATTGGGCAGTAATTACCACAAAATTAAATCATGAAGCCTAATCACCTCTAATCACTCATTACCATGCACTCTAGTACTCTACTGAGCATGCAAACGTGGTGACTGGTGATTTACTACACTCATAGTAATCATGCATTCAAGCTTGGTGATGGTAACTAGCAGGTGAGTAACTGTGGGCCACTGCGATGGCTGGTAATTAACTGCTAGCCCGGTGACATCTTAGCCACCACAGACGTGGCTGATGAGAGCCACCACCAACGGGCAGTACTTACTACAAAGTAAATCATGAAGATTAATCACGTCTAATCACTCATTACCATGCACTCTAGTACTCTACTGAACATGCAAGCCCGATGACTGGTAATTTATTGCACTTGTAGTAATCATGCATGCAATCCCGGTGGTGGTAACTAGTAGGTGAGTAATTGTGGGCCAATGCGGTGGCTGGTAAGTAACTACCATCCTGATGAAATCTTAGCCGCCACCACAGACATGGCTGGTAATCTTAAATGCCACCACCTCTAATCACTCATTACCATGCAAGGTAATCTTAAATGTGACCACCTATAATCACTCATTACCATGCAAGGTAGTACTGCCACCTTGAATTAATCAAAATTCCAGCCACCCACTGCGTTGGCTCTCACCTTGACAGTTCCTTCTTGTCATCGGGCTACAAACTTAAGCCTCCACTATTCCATTCCCTTCATTGTTTTGTCTTCTATCCCTGTCGACAGTTTCTTTTTCCCTTGCACTCAGACTCCACTATTCCATTTCCTTCACTGTTTCATCTTCTATCCCTGTTGACCATTTCTATCTCCCTTGCACTCTTCCTACAACTTCTATCCCCTCTCGTAAATGGACCTTGCATCTCCTCATATAATCTTTCCTCCCCCTCTACAGCATAGTGTAAGAGTCTCTACTTCTATGATCTTGAAATCATGACATCTGGGAGCTCCTCACTCACTCTTCAAAAGCCTAATTTGGATGCTTTCAGCAACTTCACTAGGTTGGTATAGGAGGTGAACGTGGAGGGACAAATAGTCTATCAAGGTCAGAAGATTACCATCACTGAAAGCATGATTGAAAATGTGCTATGCATTCCTGGAGGCAATTTGCAAGAACAATTCTTCGAGAAGCAGTGAAATAGACAGGATATTCTAGATGTATACCCCATTTCTCAAATAAGTAAAGATGGTGGAGTCAAGATTTCTAGCTTGCCAACAGACCTCCAAGATGTGCTGAAGAAGATAATGCACTTCTTTCTTTATACGATAGGAGCCGTGAAGTTTTGGCAGGTTCAAGTAGTAGTAGTGAGAGTGCTCTCAACGGAAGCAAGAACGGAAGAAGGAGAGAGAGAGACAGAGAGACAGAGAGCCACACAAGTTTTGGTGGGTGCAAAACCACCCTAATCTTCTTTTTCATTCATTTATATATGTGTTTGAGTATTGTATATAACTGGGGTAAAGGCACAGTGACCTTTACCCCCCACAACCTCCCGCTTAAAGGACAATGTACCTTTAAGGGAGAACAACCAGTGAGCATACTATCCAATGCCCATCAATACACAACAATACTCAAACCACTGACTAGGTAGACTCTTCGTCAGCATATCTGTAGGGTTATCATCTGTATGAACCTTGACAAGCTCTATGCGCTTGTCCTCAAGTACCTCTCTAATGAAATGGTACCTGACCTCAATGTGTTTGGTCTTTGCATGAAAGATCGGATTCCGTGCTAGCTGAATAGCACTCATGGAATCACTATGCAATGTCGGTACACCTGTATGAATCCCCAAATCTCCCACTAGCCGATCAAGCCATATAGCCTCCTTGCAACCCTCTGTGGCTACAACATACTCAGCCTCTGTGGTAGACAAAGCAATGCACTTCTGTGCGCGAGACATCCACGACACTGCACCACCTGCAAAGGTGAACACATAACCAAAAGTGGATCTCCTACTATCCACATGCCCTGCATAGTCTGAATCTGTGTACCTAAGTACACGCATGTCTCCTTTACTAAAGCAGATGCACATCTCCTTGGTACCCTTCATGTACCTCATGATGCACTTAACTGCCTCCCAATGCCTCTTTCTTGGATTAGCCATATACCGGCTAACAACTCCCACTGCAAATGCAATGTCTGGTCTAGTAGCTATCATAGCATACATAAGACTCCCAACTGCTGATGCATAAGGAACCTTGGCCATCATGGCCCTCTCCTCATCTGATTTGGGACTATCTGTATGACTCAGTTTCACATATGGAGGCAATGGAGTACTCACTGCCTTCCCCCCCTCCATATTGAAACATTGCAATACTTTTGTAACATACTCTTTTTGTGAAAGCCAAAGGAGTTTCCTACTCCGATCACGCGTGATGTGCATACCAAGAATATGACCTGTAAATCCCAAATCCTTCATATCAAAGGCCTCATGCAACTTGGCCTTTAATGCATCTAGCTCACAAGTATTCTTGCTAGCCAGTAGCATATCATCCACATATAGTGCCAAGATTATCAAGCTATTATCCTTAGCCCTTTTAGTGTAGAGGCAATGATCAATTTCACTCCTTCTAAAACCCTGGGACCGAATGAAAGCATCAAACTTCTGATACCATTCTCTAGGTGCTTTCTTAAGACCATAGAGACTCTTCTTTAGCTTGCAAACTAAATGCTCTTTGACCTTTTCTTCAAAGCCTTCCAGCTGCACCATGTAAATTTCCTCATGCAAATCCCCATGCAAGAAAGCTGTCTTGACATCCATCTGCATAAGCTCAATATCCTCTGCTGCCACTAGTCCAAGCATGCATCTAAGTGTGGTCATCTTCACAACCGGAGAGAATATCTCATCAAAGTCCACACCCTTCTCTTGCTTGAATCCTTTAGCAACCAAACGGGCCTTGTACCTAGGCACATCATCACCTGTGACCTTCATTTTGTAGACCCATTTACATGGCAATGCTTTCTTTCCATGTGGCAAAGAAACCAAGTCCCAAGTCTTATTCTTCATAAGTGAACCCATCTCTAATTGCATAGCATACTCCCACTTGCGTTGATCCTTGCACATCATAGCCTCTTTGTAGCAAGAAGGCTCCCCGCAATCAGTAAGCATCACATAGTCTACCCCTAGAATAAACTTATCAGGTGGTCTAGACACTCTAGAATATCTTCTCAAGGGCATTTCAGCTTGCTGTCCCACCTGCATATCAGCCACATTTGGCTCATCATTTCCACCAATAGATGATCCATCATCTACCCTTGATTGTATACCTGTGGGAGTACTTGGTGGTACCATTTCTTGCACATTTGGTGCATGGACAGCTTGCTGTCTATCAACATATGCAGGTGGATTCACATCCTGGAAAATGATTCTCCTCATTTCCACATCCCTCATGGGTGCCTTATGCATCTTCTTCTCATTGAAGACCACATCATGGCTGTGTATGATCTTCTTTGCTTCTGGATCCCAGAGACGATAGCCCATCTCTCCACTTTCACCATAACCCAGAAAGATGCATTTCCTAGACTTAGGATCTAGCTTCTTTCGAAGCTCTTTTGGCATATGTGCATATGCCTCACACCCAAATATATGCAAGTGAGAGTAAGAGGGCTTCTTGCCACTCCATGCCTCTTCAGGAATACCACCATCCAAACTCTTACTAGGTGATCTATTGATCACATGCACTGTAGTCTTCATTGCCTCAGCCCAAAAACCACCAGAAAGACTTGCATTGGAAAGCATGCATTGCAACCTTTCTTGAATGGTCCGGTTCATCTTTTCTGCAACTGGATTTTGCTCTGGAGTATGAGGGGATGTGAGCTCCCTCTTAATCCCACGTGTATCACAGAAATGCTGAAAGTCATGAGAGAGATACTCTCCACCATTGTCAATTCGTAGGCATTTAAGCGTTCTACCTGACTGATTCTCAACCAAGGCCAGCCATTTCTGAAATACCTAGAACACATCACTCTTCCGAGCTATAGCATAAGCCCACACTTTCCTAGTTGCATCATCAATGAATGTCACATAGTATTCAGCCCTGCCTAATGACCGTGTAGGCATGGGACCACATACGTCTGAATGCACCAAATCAAGCATTTCAAACTCTTTCTTTCCCCTTCTTTTATGGGCTGATTTAGTCTGCTTTCCATAGAGACAGTGCTCACAAAATTCAAAATCAGAGAAACTCAAATGCGGTACATAACCCAAATGGCATAAGAGTTTCATTCCATTCTGGCTCATGTGCCCCAACCTGCAATGCCACAAAGAAGTGCTTGACTGCTCAGTTATTGCAACAACATGATCAAATACCCCTGATACATGTAAGGGATACAAAGTCCCACACTTGGCACCCCTGGCCAAAAGCATAGAGCCCTTCTCAATTTTCCAACTCTGAAAGCCAAAAGTGGTGTGAAAACCAGCATCATCTAGCTGACCCACTGAAATAAGACTCTTGGTCAGCTTAGGCACATGTCTCACATGTTTCAAAACAAATGCAGACCCATTTGCAAAAGAAAACTTTATGTCACCTACTCCCACTATGTCACATGCATAGTCATTTCCAAGATGCACACAACCTGTCTTTCCACTGTCATAAGTGGAGAACCATTACATATGGGGAGTAACATGGAATGAAGCACCAAAATCCAAAATCCAATCCTGGGAATATGCATCATCTGAAGTGGTAAGCAACTCTGCAGAAAAACTAGACATGAAGAGAACGTCATTGTCACTATCATGTGTGACTGCATTGATCTCCTCGATCTTCACTTTTCCTTTGTCCTCCCTTGGACTCTCTTCCTTTTGATTTGTACCTCAATTTGCATTCTTTTTCTTATCCTTTTGCTCTCTTTTCAGCTTGTAGCAATCCTTTTTCATATGGCCCTTCTTGCCACAATGGTAACACTCAATGTTTTGTGCCCTGGATTTGCTACGAGACTTCCCTCTTTCTTGGGACTTCCCCCTGAACTGTGATCTGCCCCTTTGCACATTTAAGGCTGCATCCTGCTTGTTGCCATCCATAGACTTCCGTCTAATCTCCTCGGCCAACAAGCTACCCACAACATCATCAAATTTCAGTACTTCACCAGGTGCAGAGTTACTGACAGCTGTACGGAAGGTATCCCATGAGGATGGCAATGAACATAAGAGAAATATTGCCTTAGTCTCCACATCAAAATTCATCTTCTGAGCCTGAAGCTGGCTGAAAATAATATTGAATTCATTCAAGTGAGAAGCAATGGAGACCCCTTCCTTCATCTGCAGCTCAAACAACCTCTTCATGAGGTAAACTTCATTAGAGATAGTTTCCTTCTCATAAGTGGCACACAACTTCTTCCACAAATCTTCCGTAGTCTACTCATTTACTACTATGAAATAAACTGGTTCTCTTAGGGTCAAAGCTCGAGCGTCCTATCATCAGAGGCGAGCGATCACCAGGGCCAAGAATCAGACGCATGTGATGAGGGTTAGGGAGTAGGCACAGCTCACGAGGACCAAGGATCAGGCCAACAAGACGAGGACGAGGAGGACGACGACGAGGACGATTCGAATGAGTAGTAGTAGTAGCAGTTTGCATATACTTCGCCTTGTATGTCATTTTGTATATCGGCTCATTTGAGCGATTTTGTATCACCCTTTTCGCAAGGAAAATTTTGTAATAAAAAACCTTTTTTTGTAATTACAAAAAAAAAAACATTAGTGGGGTAAAACAGGGCTTGCTATGGCCCTGTTTAGCCCCACTAATGCTTTTTTTTAAGTTCTGTTAATCGTCACTATATAGCAATGTTTACCAATGTCACTATATAGCGATGATTATCAGTGTCACTATATAGCGACATTTATCAGCGTCACTATATAGCAACACTTTACAGTGACCGTTCTTTTCCGATGCTTTTAACGACTTTAATAACGACGTTTGCACCCGTTTAAAAAAATAATAATAATGTAAAAAACGTCAGTATTTTCATCGAAAAAGGGCCTATGCCTTGTAGTGTTTGTTTCTTTGTATGTCAATTATATGCTTGTATTCCATGTATAAATCATGCCATGTTTGATTAATTTCTTGGAGAATAGGCTCTTTGTTGTTGTGAAAAGGGAGATACAAAGTGCACAACTCTTTGAAATAGTTTTTTGGATCCTTGTGCCTTCTATAGGTGTTGAATCTAATGATTTTTAGGTTTTTTCTTTTTGTAGCTACAGTGCCTTTGATTATGTACTCGCTAACAAATTGTACTAGGTAGTAGAATGAAGGCCTCTTTCATGTTTGCAATATTTTGCGATGACATCATCAAAAAAAAATATGTACTATCAGGTTGTAGCTTTTCCAATTGTGCCCTTCGTTTCCTCTCAAAGATCGTTTTGAGGAAGACTTTTTAATTGCTGCGTTTTTCAGCAAATTTTCTTTTGGGTTCTTGGTTGGAGAAAGGATTGACAAAGGAGTTGATGCGTAACTAGGTGGGGAAGCTGATTTTTTCATGAACGAACATGCAAATTTAGGCCTAATATCATACAGCAAATTAAGAGAGTGTAAAACAATCCGGGAGGAAAAAATTATCGTTCCAATTTTTGTTTTGTATGTTGCCAAGAATGTTGACAACTCTTTCATAGCACAAATAAGGCAAAAATCAGAACACACGTACCCAATTCTATGTATTTTGTTCAACACTGCTCAAAGGTCACAAAGAATTAGCAAAATAATTCAAATTTTCAAAGGACTATATACAAGTGAAAGCTATTGAAGGTGGACATCATTAGGACTGTATACAAGTGAAAAGGATTGAAGGCGGATAGCAGTAGAATCTGTCAGTGCAGACTTATGCTATAAAACATTTGACAGTGTCTCCAAATAGCAAAAGCCTAGCACGGAGCCTGCAGACAATCTCACGTCATCCCAAAGCACACATAGTCAACAAAAGGTCACACGTTATCCCAGATCATGAATATGGACAACGTTAGAATTTGTCAGTGTGCAAACTTATGCTATAAAAACATTTGACAGCGTCTCCAAATAGCGAAAGGCTAGCACACAGCCTGCAGATGATCTCACATTATCCCAGAGTATACAGCCAACAGATGGTCACGCATTCACAACAAGACAAAGCAACTATAGACGCACTTGATAGACGCACAAAATAATGAGTGCGTTTATAGGTGTTGCTAGAATAGTGAAAATATGGGTGTGTCTAATACCACATCTATTTGCACATCTATTAGCGCGTCTGCACTACGAATTAGTCGTGGATTTAGACACAGATTTAGACCCAAAACAGAGAATACAAAAGTGAGATTTTGGTGCAGGCTGATAAATTACATCACTAGTGCTTTCCAAACATTGCCCATGATTACCAAAGCACATAATTTTAACAAAAATATCAATGCTTTTTTGCAAACCCACATATACAAAAATTAAGTGAGGTGAGGAGAATGAGACAATATGTAAAATACTTTTGCTAAAATCAATGATGTGGGCTATAGTTCAATCTCATCCTCAATGAGATCAACCCTTGCCAAACAATCTACTTCAAAATCCAAACCAGTGCTGAGATCTACAAATACATTCAGCCCACTACTACTTGTGATATTCATATGCGCATCGAAATCAACATATTCACCAATGCTAGGCTCCTTCTCACGGGTAATGGTCTCAATATCTGTATCTCCTATCTCATGATCATCCTCTTCTCTCATATCACAGTCATCATCACCTCCATGGCCATGATCATCCTCCATACGCTCCATATTAGTAAATGTACTATACATCACTTTGGAATGTGGCGTAATAGGTATGACATTTCCATTGGCTCCCTCAAAGCTAGCAATGATGCTACAATCTTGTGTGTTTCTCTTATCATCAATCTGTTGTGTTCGAAAATGCTTGCCCTCACACCATATATCATTGAACATAGTACACTACACCAAGACAAAATCAATTAAATAAGCAATCTAAATTGTTGAAAGCTCCTAACTTATGCATAACATTCTATATACCGACCTTGCTCATGCATCCCCTAGCATACTCCCATTCTTCCATTGTGATATACATCCTCTCGTCTCTCTCTACTCTCTCCATTTTGTCAAGTAGCCAATCCACATGAATATCCTTTGGAAGTGCTCTTAGATGCTGAGGGTATGGCACATGAGATCCGTGGTGTGTATGAAAGAAGGTCCTTTCTCCTTGTCTTCTTGCCTTTGCATCCTCGTATCTTGTCACCCATCTTTTCATCACATCACTATTAAACATACAATAAAGGTTGATATTATTAATCAACTCCATGTCTATTACTTTGCTGCGTCCTTTCCCTTGAGACACAATAGAGGTCATCCTTAGGTCTTCATCACCTATCCATAGTCATGGGAGAGAGCTATCCACATCAACAAGAAACTCAGAAATATATACAAATGACTCTTGTACCAACCAACCCTTGGCCATGCTACCTTCCGGTCTTGCATTTTGTCGCACGAAGCCCTTCAAGGTCTTCATGAAGTGCTCATGGAAGAACAACCATCGTGCATGTATAGTACCACATATAGTGATCTCATCCACCAAATGCACCATGAGATGTAGTTGGCTTGTGAGAATAGAACGTGGAAATGTCTCCTCCACTAAACAAACCACCTCCACTGACATAACTCAAGCATTCTCAAGCATGGTGGGATCTATTTCCTTTGAGATCACGTACCTAGAAAGAAAAAGGTATGCCATATTAGCAATATGAACACCTTGCATGGAGCATTGATACGCTTCACATTTTGTATCCTGAAAGTACCTCACAAGCTTGCCCATCTTGTAAATACAGTCCTTCATGTCCTTTGATACACTATAAGAAATGCTAGTAGGTAGTATGAACTGAACACGCCGCTTCACCGCCACCATCTCTAGCTTTGATAACCTCCATAGTGCATGAGGTAAAAAGGCACGCCCATTTGGCCTCTCTTGTGGCCAAGCTTCATGCATCCTCCTTGTGGTGCATAGATCATCCCTTATGCCTACGAAATCTCATGTCCCATTCAAATGTTCCCAAATGGTAGATGCCACATTCTTGAAGATATGCATGGGATCAAGTAGGTGATTGATCTTGAGGTGGGACCAATATGGTAAACGATAAAAGATGGAGTATCTAAACAAAATCTGGTGTTAGCGGCAGACAATCTTTATTTCCATTCAATATAGCACATAATAGTTACAAACCCTTATTGACTCATGCCAAGTGGTGGAGTCATCGTGGAATCATCCCAAATTCTCATCCAATCTCCTGCAGTGAGTGACTATGGAGGGACTTCATTCCAAAGGGCGACATATTTAGGATGATCAGGTGGAAGAAATCGATGGTGATTCTCATAGATGACCTTATTCAATGCGTTTGCCTATGAGACAACTAGCGAAGGACCACAAACAGGACATGCATGGTAACCCGATGTAGTGAGACTTGAACAATAGATGAAATCAAGAGTTGAAGGTGGGTTTAGGGTGTCACATCGATTGCCTACTCATAATTAAAAGTGCAATTCTTACCTGGACATTCGCCATAGCCAAGTCATGCATCATCCACATCAAGACTGCTTTGTAGTTGAAGTCTCATAACGAGGGAGGCCTCCTTACATCATGTTCTCTCTTTTATCCTCTCTTTTCGTCTCTCTTTTTCTCTCTTATCTCCTCTCTTTTCTCCTCTCTTTTCCTCTCTTTTATCCTCTCTTTCCTTCTCTCTTTTTCTCTCTTTTATCTCCACTTTTTCTCTTTTCACTTTCTCTCTTTTTCTCTCTTATCTCCTCTCTTTTTCTCTCTTATCTCCTCTCTTTTTCTCTATTTTTTCTCCTCTCTTTTCTCCTTTTTCTCCTCTCTTTTTCTCTATTTTTTCTCCTCTATTTTCTCCTTTTTCTCCTCTCTTTTTCTCTCTTTTTCTCCTCTCTTTTGCTCTCCTTTCTCCTCTCTTTCCTTCTCTTTTCTCCTCTCTTTTTCTCTCTTATCTCCTTTTTTTTTTCTCCTCTCTTTTCCTCTCTTTTCCTCTCTTTCCTTCTCTCTTTTTCCCCACGTGAAGCTTCAATAGCGTGACATTGAGCAAGCAGATATAGCCTTCATTCACTCTAATTCAAAGAATGCAGGAGTCTGTAAATGCTTGCTCAATGCCAGGATGTCACTTTATTTTTTCTTCTGCATCTCGTGACAAGGACATGCTCGATGGTAATCTTCTTCTTTTCTTTTCTTCAGTTCATCATGTGGCCAGGAAGCTCTTTAGCCTCACTTGATCTTCGGGATTCCATCTTTCGGGAGTTATATAACATTTTCAGGCACCCTCCCACTCCTGCGGAGCTATACACATACATGACGGGTACTACAAACACCCCCCATGAGTCGGTAGTACAGACTCCAAACCACCCCAGTCCAACACTAGCTAAGATTACCCCAATGGAGTCGAGACAGCCCAGCCGGCTACAGAGCCGAGCCCCTTCTCCTACCCCTGTGATCAAGAGATCCTTCTTCCTCACAGAGCCGCCAGCATACTCTCATGCCATCGAGAGTTGCTTCTTTAGCTACTACGAGTGGCCAGCGTACTCCTATGCAATCGAGTGTCGCTTCTCTAGCTATGAGTGGCCAGCATACTAGCTCAACATGATAGGGTAGCAAGCATAGTAGCAGGGAGAGTGGTGGGGGATGCATGGCACAATGTTTAGGGGGGGTAGTGGTGGGGACGGGGATGATTCAAATGATGCAGACATGCCAGAGGTGATGGTACGATCTTCTATGACATCATCAGACAGGAGGCATCTTGATGGATGCACAGGGGAAGGACATCATGGCCTTCATGCACTCTGTAATTGCTAACAATTACAGAGATTGCTTTATTCACTACAAAGACCAGCCATAAAAGTTGGCTAGATGAGACCCTCGCTACTGTTCGCTCTAGGTATCCCAATTCCTCTAATGTTCAATTCATAGATAAATGGGCCAAGTCAAAGATTGTTATGATACTTGCCAATAAAAGATCTTTGCTTAAGAGACAGGCACTAGTCGAGATTGCCAGGAGAGAGGGAGGTCAACCACCAAGGGGCTAGCCCCACACCGCTCATAAGCGTGAGTGGAAGAAAGCAATGAAGGCAGCGAAGGCGGACCCTAGTCTGCACGTGGAGGCACGAAGGATCCAAATGGAGAAATATGGAAGCGAGCATTTTGGAGCAGGGGGTGTTGAATCATGGGAGGACCAATTTATAAGTATCGATCTCAAATTATATTGTTTATGTAGTTTATTATTAAGAGGTTGTTTCTTTGTACTAACCCCTCTGCAAATTGTGTCATCTTGCAGCTTGATATCATGTGGGCAGGTACCCTACTCCTGTCGAGATAGCCTACCACTGCCACCATTGCAGAGGAGATACATGGAGGCACTTCTATGATGACGGGTTGATTACTAAGGAGCAGTATATCTAGGCTACTGGAGCGTCCCCCCAGGTATTTAAAAGTAGTTAAATAATGTCAATATTGTAAATAAAGATTTGATTTTTCATACATTGATACATGTCCCTCGTTTACAGGGCCCTATGACTAATTAGGAGGAAGAAGCTGAGGAAGAAGGGAGTGAGGATGCGGAGAACTTAGATTAGTCGTAGAAGTAGTGCTAGCTACTCTTTTCTATACTTGAAGCAACTGGCTTGGCTTCATGCCTCTCTTGTATATACACTCCTTTTATTTTTTATACTTCAAGCCATAGGATGTGGCTTGGCTTTGTGCTATATGTACATAGAAGCACTTTTTGAGCTATGAATTAATATCCACTCCTTTTATTTTTTTGGCTTTCAATTTCCTTGTGCAATGTTCTATCAATGAATGCCTTGTGAACTAAATGTTTTCGAGTTGTAATGTTTTATTTGAAATTATAATCGTTGGCTATAGACATGCTTGCAATTGTGCTAATTAAAATGTGGTTGGCTATAAGAATTGAATTGCACAATGTGGAAATGAGATTCTTGTAACTACATAGCATACACAACATACACATCATTCTTTTCAACCACACAAAATTCTGCTTTTATTTAAAAAAAAGATTTTGTAGAGCGTCTATAAGCACGTCTATGTACGCGTCTTTCTTTTTTTTTTAAATTTCTACTAGAGCGTCTAAAAGTGCATCTATAGGCGCGTCTGTCTATTATATAGACGCGGGTCTGTAGATGCGCCAATAGATGTGCAAATAGATGCACCCATAAGTTTTTTTTAAAGTTAAGGAAATGCATCTGTGTGCACATTATTAACTAGAAAAGAATTCAATGCATGAGGCTAGAAGCTATGCATGGCGATGCTCGAGGGCCATGAAGGAAAAGGGAACATGAGGGAAGAAGTGTTAACATAGGTGGGGAAAAAAGATTAAGAGGGGTGGGAATGAAGAGGGGGACTATGGCACAAGGGGGAAGGAAGAGGGGGAAGAGGAGCATGTACATGATGGGAGGTGGAATGTAGAGATGGAGACATCAAGGGAAGAGAGTCATGCTTTATTGGAAACATGGGCAGGGAAATCAAAGTACTAGCTAGGTGGCTTTACAAGAATGAGCGTGTTCCATCAAGGAATAGCCCCCTCCTTTTATTGCCAAGAGAGGGGGTCTCTCGCAATAAATGCATCCTCCCATGTCATGCATGGTGTGTGTGGAAGAGTGTCCCATGTGGGCTAGGCGGTTACGCACTCTCAATTGTGTGTGACAACCCTTTGCCTCATTTTTCCACATACATCAACCCCCATATCCCAAGTCTAAGATACTCCCTTGGTCTCCTCCCAATTTTATAATACATTCAAATATCTAGGAGAACAAGAGGGTTGGCACAAGGAATCTTTCCACCTCATCCTACTTTTCCATTACTTAACTTGCAGTCTTGGACTTTCTATACCCCCCCCACATGGGCCTATCCTACATGGAGGGAATAATCCAATATAATATCCATCTCCACCTATTTTATATTACTTCTCCCATGGTCCTTGGGCCATATCTCACTAAATGCAAGCGTGGGACCACCTAGGTAGAGGGGTGGTGCATGGAGGACCCATGCCACCTTATCATTTTAGATTATTACTACCATGGATTATGTACAACACACCTTATGGGTCCTCTTACATGGAAGGGTGGCACATGGTCATGCCCTGCCACCTCAACCCTGGGCCTTATGCACACCATATTTTATTATACTATTGCCACACATACAAGCACACACACATATTTATGCCTTTTACTTTGGTCAAATTTATCCATAACAACATCTGTGTGTGCTTTGTTTTGTTGTGGTTATCACAGAGCGTCTCCAACAAAAGTCATTGTTGACAGCATAAACCAACGAATAGTCTGCCATCAGAAACTCTCGTTCTATGCCACATCGCTTATGAATTTATGCAAGAATAATCAGCTAAAACTCTACGCAATCGTGAGACACATACAAACTATGCAAGAGTGTTTGCGAACTTATGCATGTGCAATAGACTAAAACTCTATGCAATAGCATCTACAAACTAATGCCTTTATGTTTGCAATAATAACATTTGAATACCTAACTTAAACTAAACACTATCTTACTTTGCAGGCCACAGATACTGTTATGTCCTGCAGAAGCCACAAGGTTGGCCTTCGATGAGCATGCAATCATAGGAGTCTCATACATAGAGGGAAGAACCTTTGCAGGTAGAGGTGAGTGAAGGGCCTTTGCCAGTCGTACGCAGAAGAAACATTGTAAGCATTAGCACCTAAATCAATATCAAAGGAACAATTTAATGCAAGATGAAGACAGTAGTGCTATTTGGAAGAAGGTGTTCATCTGTAGGAGACCTGACTCAAACATCCCACTATCAGTTTCCATGTAGTCGCCACATTGGTCGAGCTCCAGTCATTGCCGAATACAAAGACAGTGTAGGACAAGCAATTGTGAATTTGCAAAGCTTTCAACCATGCATGCACACTTTATAGGCAGGGATGACAACTTCAAACATTCTCCATGCCTAATTACTCATTCTCGTCACGTGTATCTTCTCCTAGCTTGCACACAAGCCTCATGCAAGGGTAGCTATAATTGAAGCACACCAAAATAAAATGCATTCGACAAAGGTCCACTGTAGCCACCTCTAAATATTATTGCAATCATACCCTTCTGCGTTAATCACACTCTAAACACGTATCAAGCGTAAAGACGAACATATGCGCTTCATTATTCGGGCACCTAATTGGCAAAACCAAAGAGCTAGAGATGCCAGGAATAAGAAAGAACCATCAGTCAGGCAGCTAATTGCAAGAGCCTCAATGCTAGAGAGGACCGAAAAACAAAGAACCCAATACCAAAAGGCAGAGCCAGGTAAGCCGACAGAGCGTATTTAGACTTCAACAACCGCAATAAAGACAAAATAGACCAAAGCTGGACTCGCGGCTGGAACAACGCAAGCTCTGGAATTCTAGAGGAGGCTACCGCAATTGAAGAGAAACTCAAGCAGTGGAATACTAGAGGAGGCTGGCACAATTGAAGAGCATCGACCAATGGTCGCACACAACAATTCAATTCTGAGGCGAATTGCCTAGCAATGGAGGACATTGGTGGGGACGAAATGCCCATTCAACCATGCAACCACCCAGTTGAGAGTTGCCACTCCAGATGTGCATCTCTACCATGTGTAATGTAGCAACCAACCAATCAAATAAATCTAATTTATTCTATTTCAAAATATTCTCATTTTTTGCCTTTTGAAATCCTCATCGACGCTAAGGCTCCCCCACCAGGGCAGGCAAAAAATGATGGCAACATTTATTGCCCATGAGGAAAAGCTCATTGAAAATTCCCTGAGGAGATCGAGATTCTGGAGGAAGAAGCGAAGCACCAGAAACATTAATGAGGAAAATGTAGAAGCAAGGTGAAGAAACGGAAGAGGCATGCTTCAGATTACTTTATGAAAATTCTTGGAGCAATTATTGAGAGTTGTAGAAACACAAATCCTTCACTATCGAGTTTGTCTTACGTGCCAAGGTTTCACTCAATTTAGCAATAATTGAGGAAGGAAACTATAGTGGGCCAATGGAACATATGCTCAAAGAATTTCATAAAGTAATGTGATGTCTTCCTTTTCTTCACCTTGGTCTCCATTTTCCTCCCCATTTCATCACTCGGTTTCTCCATTCTTTTTCTTTTGACCTCCACCTTAATCCTTCTAACACTTAGCTTCCTCCTCAAGATTTTCGATCCTTCATGGAATTTCCATTATCTTTTCCTCATGGGCAATGAGTCTGGCTATTGTTTTATTTTCTTTTTTAATGCGATGCCACCCTGAAGCGCATATTTTTGGGCACGTGCCCTCCAAGAAACAAAATCAATAGAAGGTATTACAAGGTTGATATAGTAATATGTTAGATATAAATAGAGCTTGTTATAGTTTGTCTTTCTGCATTCGGATCAAGATAATGTAGATGTAGATGGATTCAGTCGATTGAATGCAAAAGCATTCAATCATCCCTCCACTATATGTATTATTAGATCACTTGAACAATAGAAGGTATTATCAGATTATCATTAATATAATAATATCTCATTTAGCCATAGTCTATCTCTAGAACGTCATATGCATATACACTCAAGGAAACTATAAGCAAATCCATAGAGCTTGCTGCCTCATGCAATTATTGAATAATAGATGTCTGGAGCCATCTTTGGACTCCTAGCACAATATGTTATGACTATAAACTATATAACTTAGCCCAAACTTCCATTGGATAACCTACAAGAATTCAAATATACTATAAGCAACTTATGAAATTCATGTTGAAGTATGTTCACATCATTTTCATCTTAATTATCAAAATTCATGAGGTGAGATATGAAATAATGGAATTAATGCATGTAATTGAAAATTGTACAATTCACTTTATAGAAGTTATGTCAAAATTCTCTCTTTTCATCGATTTAGTTGAAGCATGACCAACTATAAGTATCTTAAATTAGGATTTCTCCATTTGCTTAGAGATAGTCCCAGAAACAAGAAGTAATTAGTGCAACATTGAGGTTGAATGCTAATAGTTAGATTACTCTCTTATTAAACAATCACAAGTTGTCAATAGAAGCCTATACTTTATTTTATTTTTATGATACCATTTGAAGATGGATGAGTTAGTACTGATTAATTTCTTTATAAGTATGAAATAATTAAAGACTCAAGAAGACTATTTCATTTTAAAAATATTTTACGGTAACAAGATAAATGTCTCATGAACTATGTGCTAAGATTGTGACATATCCTTGAAGATGCATGTACAATTAAATGGGTAACTCATGCCAAAACAAATTATTAACAATGCTAAGATAATGTTGTGGTGGCTTCTCTAGTATCTGTGTAAGCAAAATGTAACCAAATAGAAGAAGTCTATATGGTTGCCTAAGGCCTCATGGTTTCCATTAGGAAATGGACGTCGATTTGATCATATAACTTCTTATTACAGGTTCAAGTTTTTTCTCTTAGATCTAGTTGATGCAAAATGATTGGAACAAATCCAAAATACATTAAAAGAATATGAGGAGATATGGTGAGCAAACCTATTGCATCCAATGATATCTAGTCAATATTTCTTGATCATTGAAGGGATCCTTGAAGACAACAATGGATAAGTAGCTACATTGTTCCCTGCTTAGCTAGCTAGATAGCATGGTGTGGATCACCTTGGGGAGACACAAGTTGTAGATACAAATGCAAGCATTAAAAATTTTAAGAAGCAATTAAAAAACTAGCCTTGACCTTGTGTTAGAACTGTGCTAGTTACAACATGTTCTAATATTGGTCCAAGAGGCAAAATTTGCTAGCAGATTTTCTTTTGAAGGAACTTTGTTTTGCTTGAGTCAAAAGGCCCTCTTTGTGTTGCTTTCTCAAAAAGGCCAATACATTGTGATCATTGATTAGCTCAACTTGTCTCTCTTTTTTGCTCTTGTACTCTTTCTTGCTTATTGCACTCAGCATTGTAATGAAACAATCCAGAATTTTTTGGGAATGATTTTAACCATTAAAACATTCAAGATTGTCCATCAAACCCCTCAAGCATAACCAAACTTATAAAGCTCTACCACAATTGTGGTGCTACCCACATGATAAATCTTTAAATGCCTTTGTATACAAGTTTTGATCAACATTTCCTATATCAAAGGGGTATTAAAGCCATATAATCATCTCTCTCTCTCTCTCTCTCTCTCTCTCTCTCTCATACTTTCCTTTTCATATTTCTTAATTTTTAAATGCTTTTTGGAAGGATTCTTTAAGCATTATTGTCAAAAGAATACAATGTGCTATGCCACATTCCTATGTATGGATCCTTGTCCCGATGTCTTTTCAAAAACACTCTTCTTTTTTCCTGTAAAAATCATGATGTATCTATTTGCAATCCCAACCAAAGCCTTTAACTTGCACATGTATAGACCTAATTATGGCTTTCAAAATCACCTCGTATATTTTGCCATAAAATGACATGATGACACCTTTTGAATGGCTATTTCATGTCCTCACCACATTGGCTTTGCTTTCTTTTAGCATATATAAGATAACAATGTAGAATTCCACTAGAAAATATCAGTACCTCCACTTCCAATTCATACACTTCAACGATGAAACCATGATACAAATATTCCCAAAGTTCAAAGAATAATATTTTGAAATGCCATAGAACATGCAAAGAACTTATGAATGAAGCTTTACTTGATTCTATGAACACAACAACACAAAGCAACTATAGACGCGCTTGGTAGACGCGCAAAATAGCAGGCGCGTCTATAGGCGTTGCTTTAGTAGAGAAATTACAGGCACGTCTAAATGCGTGGCTAAACGCTCGTCTATTTGCACGTAAATCACCGCGTCTATTTGCGTGTTTGCCCTGAGAAAATACGGGCCCGTCTAACATCCCATTTATTAGCGCATCTATTTGCGCGTGTATTTGCGCATTTATTTGCACGTTTACACTGAGACTCAGATGCGCATTTAGACGCGTAAATAGATGCGCTCCAGAGAATACAGAAAGTGAGATTTTGGTGTATATCATTGCTTTCCAAACATTGCCCATGATTACCAAAGCACATAATTTTTTGCAAGCCCACATATACAAGAATTAAGTGAAATGAGGAGAATGAGACAATATGTAAAATAGTTTTTTCAATATCAATTGTGGGGCTACGGTTCAATCTCATCCTCAATGAGATCAACCCTTGCCAAACTATCTACTTCAAAATCCAAACAAGTGTTTAGATCTACAAATACATTCAACCCACTACTACTTGTGCCACTCATGTGCTCATCGAAATCAGCATCTCCAATGGTAGGCTCGTCCTCACGGGTAATGCCGACCTCAATATCTATATCTCCTATCTCATGATCATCCTCCTCTCTTGTATCACGGTCATCATCATGTCCATGGCCATGATCATCCTCCATACGCTCCATATTAGTAAATGTACTATACATCACTTTGGAACGTGGCATAATAGGTATGACATGCCACCATCTATTATTATCCACCATTGGTTGATAGACAACCTAATTCAAACACAAATACAATCATGTTACTTTTCTTGCATCAAATATTTAAAAGCGAGTATTTTTATGTGTGTGCACAGTACCTGTTCACATTATTGCGGTAGTACTAGTGTGTCCTTCCTACTTTGCCAAAACTTTGTGGAGTCAATAGTTACAAAGCCACTTGCATGGCATTTGATTGTTGCATTAGGGCCTCTTTCCACCACGTCCTTAAACCACTTTACATCCAAAACATACACAAAGAAGCATTGAAAGTCAAGCATAATGATATCTTGGATTATGCCACAATAATCATCCATGGTGTGTACGAAAGAGGGCCCTTTCTTCTTGTCTTCTTGCCCTTGCATCCTCGTATCTTGTCACCCATCTTTTCATCACATCACTATTAAGCACGCAAAAGAGGTTGATACTATTATGCAACTCCGTGTCTATTACTTTGTTGCATCCTTTTCCTTGAGGCACAATAGAGGTCATCCTTAGGTCTTCATCATCTCTCCATAGTCGTGGGAGAGAGCTATCCACATCAACAAGAAACTCAAAAATATATACAAGTGACTCTTGTACCAACCAACCCTCGGCCATGCTACCTTCGGGTCTTGCATTTTGTCTCACGAAGCCCTTCAAGGTCTTCATGAAGCGCTCGAGGAAGAACAACCATCGTGCATGTTTAGTACCGCATATAGCAATCTCATCCACCAAATGTACTATGAGATGTAGTGGGCTTGTGAGAATAGAACGTGGAAATGTCTCCTCCACTAAACAAACCGCCTCCACTGACATAACTCGAGCATTCTCAAGCATGGTGGGATCTATTTCCTTTGAGCTCACATACCTCACAAGCTCGCCCATCTTGTAAATACAATCTTTCACGTCCTTTGATGCACTACGTGAAATGCTAGTAGGTAGTATGAACTGAACCCGCGAGGAGGTGGTTGATTAGTTGCTTATAGCTATTCACTCACAAATTTGAAAGGAAAATTATATTATGCATATAAAATACTTACTTGGAGCATCTTGTGCCAATCATGAGATTTCAAGCCATATAATTGCTCTACACCTCTTTTCTTGCTCTTTGTAAAGGCTCCCTTCAAACACCTCATGCATCCAGTGGGAGTACGAATTGTAGTAATAGCGCACTTCACCGTCGCCATCTCTAGCTTTAATAACATCCACGGTGCACGAGGTAAAAAAACATGCCCATTTGGTCTCTCTTCAGGCCAAGATTCACACATCCTCCCTGTGATACGTAGATCCTCCCTTATGCCTACCGAATCTCGTGTCCCATTCAAATGCTCCCAAATGGTAGATGCCACATTCTTGAAGATATGCATGGGATCGAGCAGGTGATTGATCTTGAGGTGGGACCAATATGGTAAACGATAAAAGATGGAGTATCTAAACAAAATAAAGTGTTAGCGTGCAATCTTTACTTTCAACCAATATAGCCAATCTTTACTTCCAGCCAATAGTTACAAACCCTTACCGGCTCATGCCAAGTGGTGGAGGAGTCGTGGAACCGTCCCAAATTCTCATCCAATCTCCCGCGGTGAGTGATTGTGGGAGGACTTCATTCCAAGGGGCAACATATCTAGGATGATCAGGTGGGAGAAATCGATGGTGATTCTCATAGATGACCTTATTCAATGCGTCTGCCCGTGAGGCAACTAGCGAAGGACCACAAACAGGACATGCATGGTAACCCGATGTAGTGAGACCTGAACAATAGATGCAATTAAGAGTGGAAGGTGCCACTTCCTTTGCCTATTCATAATTAAAAAATGCAATGCTTACCTGAACACTCGCCATAGCCTGGGAAGTCATGCATCGTCCACATCAAGACTGCTTTGCAGTTGAAGTCCTGTGACAAGGGAGGCCTGCTCACATCATGCACCTCGATACCTCTCCAAAGTATCTCTAGCTCATCAATCAAAGGCTCCAAATAAACATCAGGGTTTGTGACTTTATGTTTCCCTGGAATTAGAAGGGACAGCATGACATGTCCTTTCTTAATAGCGATAGAGGGTGGAAGATTGTAATTCACCAATACCGCTAGCCATACACTGTAAGACGTGCTTTTGAGACCAAATGGGTTCACACCATCCATACCCAATCCAAGTCTCAAGCTCCTAGGTTCTTCCTTGAAGCTTGGCCATGTGTCTTCAATATGCTTCCACGCAAGAGAGTCCGCGGGAGTTCTCCACTTGCCATCGGTTGATCGATGGGAGGAATGCCATGACATGAGCTCTGCAATAGATTTGCACTTGAACATATGTTGGATGCGAGGGATTATGGGAAAATGTCGCAATACCTTACGAGGCACGTCCAAGGTTTTGAGATCTGCTCTATATCTTGCCTCTCCACAAGTAGGACACTCTCTTGCATCCTTATGTAGTCCACGAAACAAAACGCAACCGTTGACACATGCATGGATGCGCTTGTAATCTAATCCTCCAAGAGAGGTCACATGTTGCCTTGCCATATCTCTTGAGGTCGGTAATTTATTCTCCCTTGGAAGCATTTTACACAATAGCCTGCACGTGAAGACCATAAATGAGAAAAAGCATTCGAGTAATTGACCCACGCGCATAATTCACCATGTTTGCAAAATCGACTTTAAAGCTTACTTGAGTAATGCATTCAAACTTACATTGCTCCATCCATAGATGGTTTGCAAGTTTAGTAGCTCAAGGGAGGCACGTAGAACAGAGAATGTGCACCCCTCAAACAGTGGAGTCGATGTTGCGGTAAAAAGATCATCCTGCTCCATGCTATTATCCCTTCCTTGATGGACATATAAGTCCCGCACCATATCATCAAAAACCTCCTCCTCCACGGCTTCATGAGGTAATGGTGGAGGGCTACTATCACCATCACTCCATGCATCCGTAACGGTCCCTCCTAAAGATTCCACCTCATATCGCCGATGCTTCACCTCCTCACGACGGGCATAGGGTAACATGTGCGGGTGTGGCACTGCATCCTGTATCAAATTAAAACGGGATCATAACTCAAACATATGAACACCCATAGGTATCTCAATCAACCTTAACTTACAAACCCTTACCCTGTTTATGGTCACATCCCATTCTCCATACTTTGAGATATGATTGAGCGTAATCCTGCGTGCACGATACATGTTTCCTCGACATCGATCACACAGACATTTGATTTGTTGCTCCAACCACATTTCGCGATGGTGGATACGGAGGGATTCATCCTCACTGGAGCTACTTGTTGAGGATGGAGACATCCTACAAACAAACAACCCACCAAATTTGCTCTTCTTCAAATGCTTAATTTAAACTCTGTGTTGCGTCTATCGTCGCGTCTATAGTCGCGTCTAACATCGCGTCTAATGGTGCGTCTAACGTGTGTCTACTCTGTGTATTTAGACGCGCTTATAGATGCGACCATAGACGCGTCTAATCTATGTATTTAGACGTGCCTATAGATGCGCTAATAGACGCGACTATAGATACGGCTTTTAAACCTGCTTTTCGGCGCGCCGCTCGCTTTGCTTTTCTTTTCATTACTTAAACTTCGCGAGCGGCTTCCTTCCTTCTTTAATAGCAGTTCCATAGATTCGAAGCTTAAGAGAGAGCCTCCCATACACAGTTCCAAGCTTTCACTCAAGAGAAAGCGACCGTATCTACACTTACTTCCAAGCCTAAAGGAGAGAAGGAGTACGAACAAGGAGAAGAAACAAGTTTGGAAAAGAAAGAACCTTCCATATCTTTATCCAAGTAAGTCCTTTTGAAGTTGTTCTTGCTTGCTCTTTCCAGTTTTGTACTTTCTCGCATCTAGAAAACGCAGGATCTAGGTATGAGCATCACGTTCTTTTGTCGGGCGCAACGTCCTTTTCGACTTTTTAGTATTCTCGCCTGTCGAAGCGCGTCTATAGGCGCATCTCAAGGCGCGTCTAAAAGCGCGTCTACAGGTGCGTCTATCCGTGCGTCTGGCTTGTTGCAGATACACATAGACGCGTTTGTAGACGCTCACACAGACGCCCTGTTAAACGCACTTTTAAACGCACTGTTAGACGCGCTTTTAGACGCACTGTTAGACGCACTGTTAAACGCACTGTTAGACGGACTGTTAAACGCACTGTTAAATGCTCAGTTAGACGCGTCTATAGACGCGCAAATCAGACGGGTCTATAGACGCGCTCTGACAGAGCCTCTTTTTTCTTCCCCTTTCTTCTCAGCTCCCAAAGTAATAGATTTGTTTTCTTTTTTCTAGTTCAACATGTGGCCAGGAAGTGCTTCTAGCTCACCTGATCCGTAGGAATCGATTTGGAAGGACTTATATAATCTTTTAGGGCACCCTCCTAGTCCTGCGGAGTTATATGGGTATATGACGGGTACCCTTAACACTCCCCAGGAGTCGGCACTATAGACTCTGAGCCACCCCACACCGCCTGAGATCACCCCAGCGGAGTCAGCACAGCCGTCTTATGCGCCTTCTTATGCCCCTTCTCCTGTACCGTCTTATGTCCCTTCCCCCGTACCGTCTTATGCCCCTTGCCCCATGCCGTCTTATGTCCCTTCTGCCATCCCGTCTTATGCCCCTTTCCCCATGCCATCAAGAGGTCCTTCTATCTCGATGAGCCGTCGACGTACTCCCCAGCCATCGAGACTTGGTTCTCCAGCTACGAGTGGTCAGCGTAGTCCCGTGCAGTCCCCAGCTACGAGTGGCCAGCGTACGAGCTCGACACGACAGGGTGCTAACAATTACAGAGATTGCTTTATCCACTATAAAGACCAACCAAAGAGGTTGGCTGATGAGACCCTCGCTACTGTTCGCTCTAGGTATCCTAACCTCCCCAATCACCAGTTCACAAATAAATGGGGGAAGTCAAAGATTGTTACGATACTTAGCAATAAAAGATCTTCGCTTAAGAGGCAGGCACTAGCGGAGCTTGCCAGGCTTGAGGCAGGTCAACCACCAAGGGGCCCGTCCCACACCGCTCACAAGCGTGAGTGGAAGAAGGCAATGAAGTCAGCGAGGGAGGAGCCCAGTCTGCAGCACGTGGAGGCACGGAGGATCCAGATGGAGAAATATGGAAGCGCGCATTTTGGAGCAGGGGGTGTTGAATCATGGGAGGCCCAATTTGTAAGTATCGATCTCAAATTATATTGCTTATGTAGTTTATTAGGAGGTTGGTTGTTTCTTTGTACTAATCCTTCCACAAAGTGTATCGCGGTCATGCAGCTTGAGATCGTGGGCAGAGGGAGGCGCAGAAGGGAGCGCAGAAGGGAGCATGGAAGGAGCGTGGAAGGCAGCGAGGATTAGTCGTAGAAGTAGTGCTACTATTCTTTTTTGTACTTAAAGCCACTGGCTTGGCTTCGTGCCTCTTGTATATAGACTCCTCTTATTTTTTGTACTTGAAGCCACATGACATGGCTTAGCTTCCTTATTTTTTGTACTTGAAGCCACATGACGTGGCTTAGCTTCGTGCTATATGTATATACAAGCACTTTTTGAGCTTTCAATTTTATTGCGTTTTGGAGTTGTAATATTTTATTTGGAATTGTAATTAAAATGCGGTTGGCTGTAAGAATTGAATTATAGAATGTGGATATGGGATTCTTGTAACTATATAGCATACACAACATACACAGTATTCTGTAAATTTTTTTAAAAAAAAAGCGCGTCTATCAGTGCGTTTAAAAACACGTTTATATTTGCGTCTGTCTGTTCGACTTGCGTCTATACGTGCGTCTATAAAAGCGTTTATAAGCGCGTCTATTTATGCATCTTTGTGCACGTCTATACGTGCGTAAGTTTGATATATAGACGCGCAATTAGATGCGGGTCTCCAGATGCGCAAATAGACGCGCCCATAAGTTTTTTATTTAGTTCATGAAACGCATCTGTGCGCGCGTCTATGGGTGCTTTGTCTTGTTGTGGAAGTATGTATGATAAATCAATGATGCATACAATGATGCAATAATGATCGATCAATGAAGTATGTATCATAAACAAACTCTCTCTCTCTCTCTCTCTCTCTCTCTCTCTCTCTTTACACATGTTATGTTTTTCTTTCCATATTTCTCACTACATAGATGTTTATTGGAATGTTTCTTTCAAGAACTAGCTATTGTGAGCTACTTCATTCTATAGAATGTCTTAAATTGAATAGTATTTTTTCTCTAGCATGTGGAGTTATCAAAGAAGGCAATTTGGTATGCAACATTCTTATATATGGATACCTGAGTCCCTAAAAGCTATCCATTCCCTCCCAAAAACACTCTTATTTTTACCTCTAAAACTATCTTATTTTTATCTCTTAAAATGATGCATATATTTGCAATCCCATCAAAAGCCTCCCTAAATCTTGCTCTTTAAATCACGTCATAAACTTTGCCCTTAAATGACATGATGGCACCTTTTCTAATCGGTATCTCATGTCACCACCACATTGATTTTGCTTTGTCTTAACATATATAAGATAAGATAGCAATATGAGTACCTCCACACTATCCATACACTTTGAAAATGAGACCACGATACAAAGGTTCCAAGGATAAATTTTTAGAATACAATTTGAATGTGGATAGCAAATCTACAATTTGGTTGGTTGCGTTGGTGAGCATGATCTTTATGGGCATGTATCACTTTACAGGAGCAATGATTCAAGGAGGAGAAAGCTCAATGTTTTTGATGTGTTGACATAAGAAATATTGTTAGATGGTAGATATACTAGAAGTATATTGTCTTTTCCCAACATGCTACATGACAAAAAAAAAAGCATTCTTTTCAACATTCTTTAGGGCTAGTCTATAATACATTACATGATGTTAAGAAATAAAATACCATTCAAGCATGTAGTGACATTTTTCATTAGTTAGGGACTAGAGTGCCTTGCTAAATATGAAAACACAAAGCTCTCGTTTCCATTCATCATTCTTAAATTGAAAGTTACATAAAAATCAGTCTAGTACGCAAGGAAACAATCCTTTATTTAAGGGGGGGAAATGATAAAAAGCATGGCAATCTAGGTCTCCATATTCAAACGTAGTTGAGACTTTCTAGACTCGAAGTGTGTGAATACGATGACAGCACGTGGAATCCATGTCCTAGTTACGAAGGAAGCAGTCAATAATTACAAAGGGCAGAGCTTAAAGTTTAGCTACGGTGGATGATTCGGTCGAATTTACGACGCTTAATTGTAGCAGAATTCACGACGTATACTATGCGATGAGATGATCTCGAGATCGATAATTAATTCATGCATACACGACTTTTCTTCTCTTCTCGACATCACGATTCACCATAGCCGAAAGTACCAGAAATAATCATAGTAGGTCAAGCCTCCACTCTGTTGGATCACTGTTGAGCACGCACATCCATTTGAGGCTCGTGGGTTCTGCTTGTGAGCTCGATATCTCGCTGTTTTGCAAATGTTGCCCGGGATGTTCATCATCGACTCCTTCTCCTCTCCCCGCATGATGCTTCGGCTGTCTTTCATCACCTTGCTCTACGATTTCATGAAGCGATTTGAAGCGTTGCCTCTTGTTTTTCCTCCTCGTCTTCTGCAACGTCACCTCACCTTCACCATTTCCAAATTGGTGCAAATTTTCGTCCCGCAGCAACTTCAGTAAGAGCGAGCCATAACGCGTACAGTAAATAATACATTTCTTGTTCTCAAGTAATCATACATATTCAGATTGTGAAGATGCAATCACAAGCAGAAGTCACGATCGAAGTGTTAACTAGGCAGTTAACATCCATATGATGTTAACTTCCCTCAATTAGGGATGCTTATCTATTGTACTGTGAAAAGGGTTTGTCGTCCGTTCAAAAGGCTGTAATCTTACGGTATCAAAATGTCCTAGAGGTTATGAGAGAAAGCTGAGAGAAAGTTCTTTATGATGTCCACTAATGTTGGCGAGTGGAAACAGAAACTGTTTATGATGTTACTCGTACATTGAGGACCCTATTGTTGGCGAGCAACGAGATATTGTAACTAGTCGTCACGGCCTCACTGAGCTTATTAGCGTCGTTCTGACTCGTTCATTCTTGCTTCCACAGGCAGGCATTCTACTCAATTCTAGACTTACGTTAGGGTTTGAAAGCTTCAGCCCTTGTGTGAGAGGAACAACTGAAAGGTTTCTCGCCCCGACCTGTTCTCACCTGTGCTTCCCAAAGGATATTAAGCTGCTTTCTTTCGTTCTGAAGCTTATATAACCAGCATTAAGTAACAACGTAACAAGAACGCACCAGATCGCTATAGAATCCCCAAAACCCTAGCGTTTTGAAAAGAAGGGTTTGCATGATGGGGCACCACCGTACCTCTAACCCGGCGCTATCGAGGGGGCCTTCGTTTAATGTCGAGGGTCTGTTCGTTTGGCGGTGGTCCTCCTCCTCCTCCTCCTCCTGTTCCAGAACGCTACAACAGCGTGTGGGCTCGTTCTCAGCTGCGGCGCCTGCAGCCCGTGGATCCGATGCGATCTTGTGGCGGTACTCTAGGCAGCCAACGTTAGCGTCTCTTAGCTTATGAAGCGGGTGCAACAAAACGTTGTCGAGATGGAAAGGACAGCGGAGGTGAGGCAGGCAGTGGCGTTTGTGAGAGGGAAGGCCGGAGGAAGATGGAGGCATTGGGGAAATGCAGGGAAAGGAGGAAGCGAAAGAGAGATGAGATTGGTGGGAATGAGGGGAACTGAGGGGGTGCGATGAAGAAATATTGAGGCTGGGGGTATGAAGGGGGGGAGGAGGAGGAGGGAGAGGGCGTTTGCGGACACGCATATTGTTGTTGCTGCCTATGGTGAAGCAAAGCAACTCTGAAAGCTCTCAGGAAGTAAAACGCCTGGCTAATATTTGTTTTTCAGAGAAAGTGGCTATATGCTCCCCACACGTGTTGGCATTTGCTATCTTTAAATTCTTTTTCCATCCACTTTCGTATCCCCCCCCTCCCCCCCTTTAAATTGGCACCCAATGCGCATCCTTTCTTTGGCATTTGTGCACTCTCCGACTCACTTTGTGGGATTCCAATTTCAAACATGCTTTTGGATGCAAAGCATCGAAAATGCCTTTGTGTGTAAGAATGTGAGTGCTAGAGGGAGGGAAAGATAGAGAGAGAGAGAGAGAGAGACACACACACACACACACAGAGGAGTCTCATGAGGAATAGGGTGTGAGCAATGCATGGAGTGTAGTGCACCATGCTCTAACAAAATGGGCACCTTTGTCACGGCGACATTATGTCGAAGCAATGGTGGCCATCGGAACTCTTGCAATGGTAGACATCAATTGTGTCTTGTTGTTGTAGGCATTGTAGCATTAAATAGTGTATACTTGTAGGTATAGAATTTGGCATAGAGCATGGAAATATGCAAAAATTGATGTCCTCATTAAGACATCCACCAACTCTAGATGCAATCTGTAGCCATGGACAAACATGTGGTGTGGTTGTGGATTGTAATATAGACAATGTGCACATTGATCATACAGCTAAACAAGAGCTTGTTAGAAAATACATGTAGCTCAAGCATATGTATTGGTCATCCAAATTGCTAGTAAGCATGGTGAGAGAGTGATGGAGTATAATGACACAAGCTACCTCGATATGTCTTCATTATTCTTTTTATGTTGTTCTATCCATGCTTTAAACAAACCAACCCCATGTGTTCAAATCTTCATTTTTTTCAAATCCAACCATAGTTTGCGTGTCCATATACCCTAATCTAAGATATGGAGCTAGTTGGCTAGGGTAATTTTGATAGCAAGAGAGACAATGAGTACTCTATTGGAGAGCTTGGTATTAAAATAAATATTAAATCAAGCTCTTCAATAAATCGATTCATACACATTTCTTTCAAAGAAAAAATATCTTTCAAACTTTTAACACCCACTTGGATAGGATAATTTTGATTCAAAGGATGAGGATGCAGTGTACATATATAGCTTTGTGGTGTTAAAATATGCCATTAATCAAATACAAAATGAGACTTCAAGCAGGTCACTTTACTTGACCTTCACACTAGCAAGTACCATGCACGAATAATAAAATTCTGAGCAATGACAAGTTTTCCAACCATTGCAATTTCTTCCAAATGTACTAAAATTAGTTTGAAATCTACAAGTAAATCCAACACACAAGCTACAATTCCTACACACACACAATTTAACTTGCCATTAAGGCATTTTAGAGAGAGAGAGAGAGAGGCAGAGACAGAGACAGAGAGACAGACACACACTTTTCTTTTAGTGAAAACTTATATTTCTCTGTGGGAAACCTCAGAAGAGGTAAAAACCCACCATGAAGTACAAAAGTAAAAGATTGCAAAGTAGGCATAACTTACCAGTGGTAGCTAGTCCCCTGCCATGGTCTAAAAGCAAGAAATAGCCAAGGGAGGAAGAGATATTGTAGGGGCAAAAGGCTCAATAATAACTTGTGATTGCGATGATTGAATAGGTGACCTTCCTATTCCTCCTCCTCCTTCTCTCCTCCGATGCTCCACTCCTAGCTAGGGTAAACTCTATGGCCTAGCTTAGGGATTAGATTTCAGTTTGGAGTCTTCAACAAGCTTATAAATCCATGCAAAATAGACCCTAGGAGTCCTATTTAGCCATCGTTCACCTCCAACCAAATTCTTACTAGGCTAGTGCTACAAACTGGTTTTTTCATAGGTAAAGAAATGAGCATAATTTTTCTAGGTTTGCTCAAATCAATTCAAACTAAAAGCAAAGTTGTTCCTTAGATGATGATCTACATTTTTATCTTCTAAGTCAAAGTAAAATTCTGTATCATTTGACCGTCATCTATTTTGCAAGAAGGGAGAGTCCTATACACTATTCTTTTTTGGTTCTACAATGAGTGACAAGAAAAAAGCAACCCTCCTATGCTGAAACATTATGATCACCTCTACTTAGCACTAGGTAAGAATGAAGCCCTCCTCATTCTTCAAAAGGAAATTCTCGTTCTTGCAAAGGAGAAAAATGAGTTGAAATGTAGATTTAAGGAAATAGAAGATAGGATAAAAGCTTCTAAGCTTGAATGTACACTACTGCAAAACTAGATAGAAATGGCAGCCTAAAAATGTTTTTTATACATTATTAAATAACACTTTCTTGTTGCCATTTCCACATGTGCCATTTTTTTAAAATGGCGATCCAAAGTGCCATATATTTTTGCCATTTTTACACACGAAATGACAACCAAAAGTGCTGCCATTTTGAATGTATGAAATGGGACTACATTTGAGGTCAAATATGAAAGAAATGGCAAATGTATGCTATAAAGTTTACCATTTATTATGTTTGGAACAGCAAAAGGTAACATAAAAGTTGCCATTTATTATATTTGAAATGGAAAAAGATCTTAAGTGACATATAAGTATCCATTTATTAATTATAAATGGCAAGAAATGGAAATACAATTGACATTTCTTATGTCATAGCAACATATAAGTATCGTTTAAGAGCTTTTTAATTGCAAGAATTGGATATGAATTAGTACTATTTCTTATGTTGTAAATACTAGAAAGTGACATTATTTTTTACATTTATAACATTCTAATTATGGTTAAAAGGTGGCATTAAAGTTAACTTTTACTAGCTTCTAAATATAGCAAAAATGTGACATTAAAGTGGGATACTAAAACGCTAAAATTTTTTATTGAAGGATTGGTGTCCATCAATGAAATTTACTATTCAAGTGTGAAAGATTTATTAAAATTCTTAAGAATACCAATACTCATATAGCACAATGTGAAGAATCCATCAAAACTTTTAATTATGCTACTCATATTATACAAGAATAAATTGTAGGAATGTTATAAAACCAAAATGCGGTGTTGTGCATGCACGATGGTTGTTCTTCCTCAAGTGCTTCATGAAGACCTTGAAGGGTTTCATGAGGCAAAATGCAACCGAAGGTAGCATGGCCGAGGGTTGGTTGGTACAATAGTCACTCGTATATATTACTGAGTTTCTTGTTGATGTGGATAGCTCTCTCCCGCGACTGTGGAGAGGTGATGAAGACCTAAGGATGACCTCTATTGTGCCTCAAGGGAAAGGACGGAGCAAAGTAATGGACACACAGCTGTTTAATAATATCAACCTCTATTGCAAGCTTAATAGTGATGTGATGAAAAGATGGGTGACAAGATACGAGGATGCAAAGGCAAGAAGACAAGGAGAAAGGGCCCTCTTTCATACACACCCGGATCTTGTGTGCCATACCCTCAACATCTAAGAGCACTTCCAAAGGATATTCATGTGGATTGGCTGCTTGACGAAATGGAGAGAGACGAGGAGATGCATATCACAATGGAAGAATGGGAGTATGCTAGAGGATGCATGCAAAAGGTCGGTATATAGAATGTTATGCATAAGTTAGGAGCTTTCAACAATTTAGATTGCTTATTCCATTGATTTTGTCTTGGTGTGGTGTACTATGTTCAATGCTATATGGTGTGAGGGCAAGCATTTTCGGACACAACGGATTGATGATAAGAGAAACACACAAGATTGGGCATCATTGCTAACTTTGAGGAAGCCAATGGAGCCATGGATGATTATTGTGGCATAATCCAAGAAATTCTTAAGCTTGAATTTCAACGCTTCTTTGTGTATGCTTTGGATGTCAAGTGGTTTAAGGATGTGGTGGAAAGAGTCCCTAATGCAACAATCAAAAACCATGCAAGTGGCTTTGTAACTATTGACTCCACAAAGTTTTGGCATGTACACTAGTACCACTGTAACAATGTGAATAGGTACTGTACATATATATAAAAATACTCACTTTTAAATATTTGATACCTTCAATGTAAGGAAAATAGCATGATTGTATTTGTGTTTGAATTAGGTTGTCTATCAACCAATGGTGGATAATAATAGGTGGTGGCATGTCATACCTATTATGCCACATTCCAAAGTGATGTATAATACATTTACTAATATGGATCAAATGGAGGATGATCATGGCCATGGAGGTGATGATGATCGTGATACGAGAAAGGAGGATGATCATGAGATAGGAGATATAGATATTCAGGCCATTACCCATGAGAATGAGCCTGCCATTAGTGATGCTGATTTCGATGAGCACAGTAGCACAAGAGGATGAGATCTAGCCCATCGTTGATATTGGCAAAACTATTTTATATATTGTCTCATTCTCCTCACCTCACTTAATTTTTGTATATGTGGGTTTGCCAAAAAGCATTTATATTTTTATTAAAATTATGTGCTTTGATAATCATGGGCAACGTTTGGAAAGCAGTGATGCACATTTATCATCCTGCAGCAAAATTTTACTCTCTGTATTGTCTATTGCGCATTTAAATATGTGTCTAAAAGACAGTGTAGATGTGCAATTAGACGCATTAATAACCGCACTATTAGATGCGCTAATAGACACGCTCATATTTTCACTATTTTATTTGCATCTATAGATGCATCTGCTATTTTGCACGTCTATTGGGCACATCTGTAGTTGCTTTGTCTTATTGTGGTTGCGGATATTGCTATACTGATTAAGAATGTTTTACTTAATTGCTTGGCAAATGCGTTTTTCATTTGTTTGCACTGGTGCCTTTCTAAACATTTTGGGAGTCAATTAAATATCCTAATTAATGGTGCTTTATCTCTACTCAATGATCCATAAACCTTTTGAAAACAATATAAATGATTTTAACATGTGTGTGTGCGTTCGTGCGTGCATGCGTGCATGCGTGCGTGCGTGCGTGCGTGTGTGTGTGTGTGTGTGTGTGTGTGTGTGTGTGTGTGTGTGTGTGAGAGAGAGAGAGAGAGAGAGAGAGAGAGAGAGAGAGAGAGAGTAAATCATCTTTCATGTGAAAATTATCCTGAAAATGAGCAAGAAATTTACCAAAGGGCAACAAAATGTGTATCAATTGGTTAAATCACCAATTACAAAAGAAAATTTGCTACAAGTATTCTTTTTCATGGGTACAACCAATCTTGGATAAAAAAACGGTAACACCTTGCTGGGATTAATAATTCAAACAATCCTATAATCTATTTCTAAAATCTATAGAATTATATTTTTTTATTGTTGCAAAGTCAAAAACTAATGATGATTGAATTTATTCTTCTCATGAAGAAGTTTGGTATAGCAAATTACCATTACTTCATCCTTCTAAAATAGTGCATGTAAATATTATGAGATGTGCTATGGAACACAAAAATAGGAGAAATAAGATTAACCTATCCATCATATTGTTCATAATAAGGAATTCTTGAACCCTCTTGAGATTCTATCCATACATTACCCAAGATATATTTTCCTCTATGTCAATCTATACCTTCAACAAACCTCCATTGTGTACAAAATATATCCCGTAATCACAAATCCAAGTCAAACATGGTGGTGCCCAAGAAGGAACAAGAGTAGCACTTTCCTTTTGATTGTATGGACTTCAATGTATCCCCATTTTTTATTATTGAGGTAGAGATATATCTTTTTTAGTTACAGGATTTTCTAACTAGATAATCCATGAATTTATAGACAAAAAGTTGCATTTGACAAATAAGTGTGGAGTATCTTCTAGTTTGAGCCATGAGTACACTTCCCTAGTCCTAGTTTCTTTGACTTTATTTTGTCAAAAAATACTTTATTATGTGGCGATACCACAACACGTATACCAGTGGTATGTATATCGTTGTACTTGGCTACTAAGAGACCATTCTCTAGACACTATTATGAAACTCGGCCTTCAAATATAGCATGTATGATGTGACATACTTTGACTATATCAAATGATATCTAGATACCATTGTTGCACATACATAAAGAGGAAAAGTGAAACTCATGACTACATTGCAATGTTGAACTTGTATTTGTAAGGATCCTACTATGATGAAAATTTTTGAGATTCAAATGGCAATGATGATTGTGCTAGGAGCTAGATCTATAAATATGTTGAGATTATCCAATGTTTTGCCATCCATCCTAGTTCCTTGCAAAATATATTTCAAAATAGGAAGTAAATTATCAAAAGAGATTACAAGAGGTAAGAACATGAAGCATAACAATGATTTTTACACTACTAGTCAAAGTACAATAATGTGATTACCTCTAGCACCATTCTTATCTTAAGAAACATCTACAAAAAGCTAGCAAGGTAGTGGGCACTTCCATCTTGTTGGAGGTCAATGTCCCCACTAGTGAATGGAGGACATGGGGGGTGGCCATTTTTCCATTCATCCAATCAAAGAGATCCCTCCAAAGGGTAGGGTTCCCTCTTTGCAAGGTGGCAATGGTAATTTTAACCTCTGTGGACAAGAATGTAACTAATCTGGCCACATCTTGAGGTTGTGTTATTGATTCTCATCCCATCAACTCTTCAAGGCCATACAAGGACATGTTTTCCTCTTTTGTAGCATAGAGCCATGTGGGGTCCTCCTCAAACATTTTATGCCTAGAGAATGACAACCCACTAAGTAGTAACCTGATACTTGCTCTTCCACCTTTTCTAGTATGGGGGAGGATTTAGGGATTCCATTAAAGGTTTGATCATTTGGATGGATGGTATCCATGCCCTTGCGGGTCTTGAGTCATCAATGCTCCCATTTCTCTTGGCACTCTTGTACAAACTATTGTACCTCGATGAGGCATTGTTTCTTGATAATGGGATCTGGATATTCCCCCTAACCCTTGGGAGTTGGTTGTTTCTTATAACTCGGCACCTCCCTTGTCATGTCCCACCCTCTAGGAAATTGGTTGGTTGGATTTTGAGAACTGAAGGGTTATGTCCCAAAGATAATGAAGTGGATATGGTGTTTGTCTCCTCATTGGACCTACTTTGAATGATTAATCTGTGCAATTCTCTTCCTACCTTAACCACACCTATCTGATTTGTCTCCTTCGATTGGGTTGTACCCATTTTGTCCCTCTTGGTCTGCTTGCAAAATCCTTTGCTTAAGACTCTAGCGTGGGCGCTAGTTATTACATTTAGGGATACCAAAGAAACTTGGCCCTTTTTTATACTCAAAAAATTGATGCTGATCTTAGAATTTAAGGCTATTCTAGGGGTCCTATGCATTGGACAATCTTTGTATATATGCTCCAATTGATGATACCAGCTAGAGCAAAACGACACACCTGTATTAGTGGTGGTTTCCATGGCATGGGCTTATCATATCTATAAGGGTAGTCTCTTAGGAAGTGAGTTTGTTGGCATTTATAACAAGCCACTAGTTGATTGGTTGGCATCTTATAAGGACACTCACTGGCTCAATAGGGGACTTGACATGTACACCCACTAGCTCAATGGGGGACTTGACATGTATTGTAGAGGTGGCCTATGGGTCAAGGTGTTCATATGCCTGGCCTTTTGGGAGGCAGGTGTTGTTTGATAAATTAAGATATATTGCTTGTCTTGGATAATTATGGGACATTGGATCTCCTTCTCCTAGGAATTTAGTATTAAGTTTGGAGATGGTGACTGGCTTACTCCTTGAGGAGTTCATATCCCTTCCAGTGAAGGATGGTGATGTGGCCCCCCTCTTAGTGCTTGCACTAGGATCCTCATGGCTTCATTAGTAAAAGCACCATTTGCAGTGTAGGAGGATTTGCTGGTGGGGGGGCCATTGTACCATAGGTGGTGGATTATAAAAAGTTGTTAGCCATGCAAAGGTTGGATTGGTAGTTCTTGATCCAGTAGGCCCTTGTATTGGCATTTGAGGTAGGCGTGGATTTCCTAGGCTACACTAGTGTGACCCAAGCATAGGCACACTTATGTTGGGCATCTATCTATAGGGTGTAGTCATGGGGTAGGGAGTGCCTTACCCATTGGTGTTGAAGGATCTGACAGCCGATAGCTAGTTGGCATGCTTGGCTCAAAAATGCCACTAAAGGATGGTCCTCCCTCATAGAATTGCACATGCAATCCCGTAGGATTTGCCAATGGGCTGGGAATATAGGAATACTTTGGGTGGCTCATGATACAGATGATGTTGGAGGCAACGGAGGGACCTACAACTCCTGAAGCACTCTGGCTTGCATTGCAAATAGACTTACCATGTTGAGGTCAGACTGGCCAAACCTCCCCTTTGTGTTGAAGATTCCTTGAGCTATGAGGCTATGGTTGAAGGGGTGGAAGAATGGGGATTGAACTGAACTGGAGTTGGGAGCCATCTCAGGGGGGTCACTCATCATATATAACCCTATCACATGAGTTCAACAAAAGGATATTTTTTATTTCTAAAATTTACATAAATAAATATACATAAGGGACTATTTAAAATAGTTTTGGAAAAAATTTACAGATTTGTATAGAAAAGGGGTACATTTTATTAATGAAAATTTTACACAGATAAGGGATTTTAGAAATATGCCTTGAACGCACGTGGTATAGAGGGTTTATACATAGTGACCCCCCCGAGGGAGCCATAGAGGCCCCAGGATTCGGGTTTTCACCCATTTCCCCATCAATTATCATTGAGTTCTCTGAGCTTGAGGTGTTGGAATGTGTGGAACCATCCATAGAGTGTGAGCTTAGAGTTGAGTTTAGGAATGGGGCTGAGTGGGCATGGCCAGATATAATATTATTGGAAGTGCTATCCTCTGGTTCACCGGTTCACATGCAAGCACCCTAGTAGACCTTAGGTGCACATATTGATCACCCTCACAAGCTACTATAGTCAGTTCCAATCATCTATGCAAGTTTGGCATTAACGCAGCAAGTTGTTGCAGTTACCTTAAAGCAACAACTCAAAAGTCATTGCATTATGCAAGTTTGGCATTAATGCAACAAGTCATTGCATTAACCTTAAAGCAATGACTTTAGGATTGTTGCATTAGGTTCAATCACTATGTTGCATTATATAGCAATGGGACACTTATAGTACCGAACTAAATATGGTGGTGACTTAGACATAGTAATGAGTATTGGTTAATGTAATGGGATAGTTATAGCAGCGAGACAATGATTAGTGCAATGGGTTGGGAGTTGCTACTTTAACACTAACATTGTAGGTTGACTTTTTATCTGACAACTATCAATACATTTCATGACGCGTGGTAAGTAGTAGGTGAGCTATTAGTGGTAGGTGGTGTTAGTAATTAATGCAACCTCATTGCATTATTAAAGTAGTGTTAAGACTAATTGACTCGCTACATTAAATTTAATGCAGCAAGACGAAGACAAGGCAATTTTGTAGACAAATTTTTGGGGATTTTCTTGTTTTTTGGAGTTCTTATTCTTGACTTGTGGGGTGTGGGGAATGCTATACTACCTAATTTGCCTAGTCAATACAAAAAACAACAAAAAAAAACACATATACTCAAACAATATCATGGATGAAAGCACAAAGCCCGACTTGTGGCTAAGGGATACTCAAAGTGATGACTAGGGATTGACTATGATGCCAAGATGGCCACTCTCTAGACAGTGTTAGCAGTTGCAACTCATGAGCAATGGTCCATTTACCAAATGGATGTTTAATCTGTATTTATCAATTGTGATTTAAAGGAAGAGATTTATGTGGAGCAACTGCTGGGTTTATCCCTGGGGGATTCACTCTTCATTACAGGGAGACGTCACCTGCGTGCATGAACTTCAAGAAAACCCCCTATTTAAGATCCATGTAGGATGATAAAACACCCCTATTTAAGCTTATAAGATACCACCAAAATTCTATTATGTCCCCCCCTTTCCTTAAATCTACATTCTTTCTCAAGCATTTAGATTACACAATAAGTAAATTTAGGTTACTTTCCCTATCACTATTTAAAACCATACACAAAATCAAACTTGTTTGGACTAGTTACCCAAGGTAACCTATATTATGTCAGCTTATGCCTCATTTCAAAAAAAACCCCTATTGTACACTCACGTGATATCATAAGTTTCCCCCTGTGAATTCCCCGGGGGTTTATCTTGGAGCACTAGCTCCCTTTAGTAAGAATACCTATGAAAATATTTAGTATGAAATGAATTTAACCATATGCCATGAGTAAAAGTTAGTCAAATTAGCATGATTCTAAAAGAGCTTTGAATAGGTCTTTACACCTTGAATTTAGGTAACACATGAAAAAGTTACATGATTTTGAAAGGAGTTGAATTTTTATATTTTAGCATAATTTTTGTTTTGACCCCCCCTTGGGTCTCAATATTATGAAAAACATCTACAAATATTAAAATCTCTCATGTTTTTGGAAGTATAAACCTTATGCTTTGTGGTAGGGAGGACTGCAGATTGTCATATTTTTCCCTAGGATATCTAGGTGTATTATATATGGACCTTGCCCCCCCCTACCCTAGATTTTGGATGAGGGTAGTAACATAATTTATATATTGAGTTGGTGGCTAAGAGGCGTGGGGGTGTCACTTTTCATATAACCCATATAGCACATGCGACCATGCATGAATTAAAAATACCCCTATTTTTACATTTTTACATTTTTTAATGTCATTGATGAACTCCCTCTTGCATGTATATGTTTTTCAATCTTAAAATTTTGACATCCCTCCTTACATGTCAATATATAATTACACTAAGTTGTTATTTTATAAATCCCCTCATGAATCTAAATGGCATGTAAGTCCTCACGTTTAAAAATATTCTTCCATGCACTAACGTGCTATGTTACATGTTAATGAGTGACCCCCCCTGGGCTGAGGGGGTTTACCAAGTCAGAAGGTGTACAAGTTACGGAGAGCTTTTTATGGGCTTAAGTAAGCTCCTTGAGCCTGAAATAATAAAATTGATGAGTTTTTTGTATGGATTCCATTTTTGCAGGTCAAGTGTTGATCCCAATTTGTACACTTCCGTCAAGGGTGTCTTCTTTCCCTTATCATCCTGCATGTTGATGATTTGTTCATTATAGGGAGTCATGCTACTCATATTTCTGAGACCAAGGTGGCTCTTTCCCAGGTCTTTAATAACATGACTGAGCTCGGTCTCTTGCACTTCTTTTTGTATTTGGAGATCTCATAGGGGCTATAAGGATATTTTGTGTCCCAAGAAATGTTATACTCATTAGGATCTTCTGAAGGCTTTTCATAAGACAGAGTGTCATGCCATTCCATGACCCATGGACCTCGATACCAAATTGTCCACATATGGCCCTAGTGATCTAGTGGATGCAAGCAGATATTGCCAGTTGATTGGCTCCTCGATTTGGCTACTCAATACCAGATTGGACCTATGTTACTTTGTCTATTGAGCTACTTCATGCAAACGCCTTGTCTTCGAACAAGGCTGAGTATCATACTATGTGTTCTACTAGTTATGAGGTAGCTTGGCTTCACCAGTTACTTGGAGTCTGAAGAGATTGTCGAGTTCCTACAGACATCTCGAGAGTCATCGTGACAATCAGAGTTGTATTGCATGTGTTTGAAACCTCGTGTTCCATGCTCGTATCAAGCATATTGAGATCTAGTACCACTATGTTTGGGAAAAGGTGCTCAATGATGTGATCCATCTTACATACTACAAGATGGAGAAAAAACAATGCGGAACTCTCTCTCTCTCTCTCTCTCTCTCTCTCGCACACACACACATATATATAGGGTGCATCATTTGTACGAGCAAAAGCCTATTATGTCAATATGACAAGAGCTCTCTAGTGTTTTTAAAGCATAAATAATAAGACCTTTATGGATATGTTCTAAAGAAGTTAAATTTACTATAAATAGGTATTAATTGTTGGGCTTCTGTATCTAGCATCATAAAATATATGCAAGATTTTGTAAAATATAAGCCCCTAGGTGTGCTCAAATGGCATTTTCTGATACTAGCTGAATGACTATATTTGGACATGACAAAGTTATGTCACTTTTAAAGTGTTGTTTAAGGTATTTTTGCTAGTGAAACTACCTTGGGAGACCTACCTCAAAGAGGTTTCACTGGCAAAACTACCTCAGATGGCTTGCTTCAATGAGGTTTCTTTGGAGAAACCTTTTCATGAAGATAAGTTGAGAGAGGATTTTCAATGTTATCCCCCTATTAAGTAAAAGTTTTAAGAAGGATCATAAGGGCATTTTCATAGAGAAATCTACTCTACATGTGGGTTTCCTCAAAACCCATCCCATTATGTTATTCACCATCCCTAGACATTCATGTAAATATTTGTATATGAAATCGGCATTCCTATATTACTTTGCATATTTCTAAGTGAAACTATGTTTTCATCCGATCCATTTTTGCCATACTTTTACATAGTTGGAAGATCTTTTTTCCTTTGCTCGGAAGCTCGAAAGATTTCACTCAAAAAATGGGTGTCCCCTATATACATATATATATATATATATATATATATATATATAAGTCCCTTGTTGGTGATCATTCCAGCTCACTTAGGATTATCCATGATCTAGGAGCTGAGAGGGGGTGTTATAGGTGTCATATATAAGTCCCTTATTGGTGATTATTCTAGCTCACTTAGGATTATCCATGATCTAGGAGCTGAAACTAGTTTTATCATGTTGGGCTGACTAGCTTTGGTTGGTTGGGTTGACCCCATTAGGTAGGATTATAAATATGGCCTCCCAAGGGTTGGCCTTTCTTCCTATTGCTACACATGTAGAAGGCATCTAGCAACCTATACAACCCAGCAAAATTATTTTGCCCTCATGTTCTAATGCTCCGGTGAGGTATCCCTTGAGATAGTAGAACCCCTTGTTGAGGAACAAAATCCTCTCAAGGGACCAATCAATAATCTAGGCAAGTACTTCAAAAGTTAAAATACCAATGATGTATTCTTGATCACCTAGCTCCATCTCTTGAAGCATTTGGTGAATTGATTTGGCTCTCTCTAGTTCCTCTAGCCTTGTAGCCTTAACCATTTTCCAATCTGCCCATTCAATGTTGAGCTGCTCCTATTTGTTATATCTTGGAGATGGGATGCATGTGCATTGAAGGCATGTTGCCCTGGCATACTCCTACTTCCTTGTGGGGACGGTGTGGCCTATTTGGGTCATAGAGACCAAGGCATCCATGAATTGTTTCTCCATCTTTGAGGCATCTTTGTTTGTCTCCATGAGGTGGGCATACCTCTCAAGAGAGTAGTAGTTGTTGGTAGAGGTGCAATGTGCAAGGGCCTCTATCTAAGACACCCACCTATCTCCTACCTAATGCTACTATTGCTACTGCTACTATTTTTGTTGGGCCTCTCCCTTTTTTTGTTGCTTTTTCTTTTCCCTGGATGCCGATAGTGAGAAATTGTATGGTAGAAATGTTAATTGCTTGGCCTTCAATTCCTTGGCTTGCACCTACTAGATGGGGAGGAGAGCTAGAGATTTGGTCATGTTTTAGTAGTTGGTGGCATCTCTGTGGTCTTTTCAAGGCTGCACTATCCTTGTTCCCCTTATTCTCCTTCCTTCTAAAGCACTTTATTGATTGTGTTTAGCTTGTCCTTGACCTCGGCTTGTGATTCCTAGGGTTGGTGGCTGCATGGGGGTAGGCCTTGTCAATGCCAGAGTTGACAACAATGAGTTATTATTTGCTGCATCACCACAGGTGTTTTTTGGTAGTGGGTCTTTGGAAAATTTCACCATGATCAACATAAATAGTATTGGGTTGTTGACTTTGTGCTAGGCATGGACACATACAAATAAGATCTCACTATATAAATATTCTACCCAGTTGTTGGTGAGCTCATGCTGGTATAGTCAGGCTAACAGTTTAGGGTTGATGACATTGTGGTGCTCCGTATATGAAACTTGTGTTAGGAGATTCACCACTTTGGTTGCCTTTACGATGAGTTTACGATTGTGGGGTTTTGGATGGCCTCAATTGGCCTACCATGCCTATGCTTCTTGGTAGAGTAATTGACCAGTCCCACATTAACCTCTTCTCCATCTGATATAGTTGTACAAAAGAAATGATGAGAACTTGAAGATTGAAGGCAAGTGAATGGTATTTACTATAAAATGTTAGTGGTTCACGTTGTTATCTACATGTTCCCAAGAGATAGATTTAATGGCATCATTGAAGTTATCCATGAACTGTGCTACAATCTTGAGATTGAGATTAAAAGGGAGGCAGTCTTCTATTGGATGTAGGCACATGGTCTAGATGTAGGGAGCTACCTCGGGGTTGCTAAGGGCCTGATAGGTTGGTAATTTTGTTGTAGTACATCTAAAACTCCTTGTTGCCATAGTGGAACTAAGAAGAGTGTGACCAGAACCCCATGTTCCGTGTACGGCTCAATGGTGGTATCTATATCCATGATGCTGCACTTCTTGTGGGGTGGGAGGTGGATTGTTGAGTGGATTGTTCAAGCTCTTGGACTAGGGCTTTATGGGATCCATTTGAGAAGGAATAGAGAGGGAGATGTTGTTGGAGCTAGAGGGCATGGTAGAAGGTGGGAAGAAGGAAGAGGCTTTTTTGTACTGGAATGTCCCTCTCAAAGATGAAGAGTAATTCCTTGGTAAAGAAGAGTCCATCAAGTTTCAAAGAATTTATGGAGTCCTTTGACATAGAGCAGGTGGGTCTCGAGGTAGTTTAGAAGGTTGCTAGATGCTAGGGAATTTTTGCATAAATTTTAGTAGAGTTTCAATACAATTGCCAATGATGGAGAAACTGGGGAGTGGACTAGCTACTTATAGGAAATTTGTTATATCACATGAGTTAGCATTATATCATAGTGGGTCAATGTTATATCACAACAGCGGGTGGGTGTTAATGGTAAAGCTGCATCATTGTGTTAGCATTAATGCCCAATGTTAGCACATTAGCATTTATCATTGCATTACCTCAGTCATCGTGTTATATCGCTACAAGTCACAACATTAGCCTTAATGCAATAGCTCAGTGTTATTAAACATTGTTGCTTTAGGAGTTGTTGCTTTAGCAATCACTATGTTAACCTTCAATGCAACAAGTTCTTTCTTTTTGCCTATTAAGGGTTTTGGAATGTGGACCTTCCTAGATTTCACCTATAGACTTGTGAGTGCATACATCTGGGAGGTCTAATGGCACTATGCAATTGATTTCTCATGGCTCACATGACATAATTGACATTGGGTGTGGCGGGAACGACCTAGGGACTTCTAAAAGTTGGACTACGCATCACCTTATACCTAGTCATCATGAGGTGCTAATTCACTTGATATGGGCATGTAGTGCCTAAGTTGACATACAACCATTAGTAGGGTGCTGTTTTCACCTACAACCGTGAACCCTATTGTGGTGACTCTCTATTTTCACCTATCCCTTAGACCTTCTATTTTCACCTAGACCCTGTGACCAGCTGCATCCCATTCTGTGTGTATTGAGAGCATCTATAAGGCTAACAATGGTGCCTTGGAGTTGCAAATGAATGGTGTGGCTAGCTCATTGATGATGACTTGCATGGTCCCGTGGCATGAAGCATCCACTGGAAGTAGTATGGCCTTGAGGTTTTGGGAGCCTTTTCACTTAAGTTGGTCTTGTGGGGTCCCTGTGTGGATTTCCATTTTCAAAGCCGGTACCTTCAGAGGATCGTTGCAATAAGTTATTGTGCCAATACTCTCTTTCTAAGAGCAAGTTCTTGTGGTACTATAGAGCTAGATGTTGAAGTAGAAGCAGAAGTGGAGGCAAAATTTAAGTGTTTGTACTTGGGAACCCATCAATGCTCACTAATTATCTTAGCTTTTGACATGTCTTGCAATGCAATATGTCCTTGTGGCTCTAGTCTCTTTTTAAGAGTAGAATCTTGTGGTACTACTGAGCTAGATGTTGAAGCAAAATCTAAATTGGAGGTGGATTTTAAGTGTTTATGCTTGGGAATACATCAGCTGTCACCAATTATCTTAGCTTTTGACTTGTCTCATGATGCAGCAAATTCTTTTGGCTATGTTGTCTTTTTAAGAGAAGTTCTTGTGGTACTATTGAGCTAGATGTTGATGAAGTAGAGTCAAAAGTGGAGGTGGAATTCAAGTGTTTGTACTTGGGAGCCCATCAGGGCTCACCTGTTGTCTTTGCTTCTAACTTGTCTCACAATGCAATAGGTTATTTTGGCTCTGCTCTCTTTTTTAAGAGTATGTTCTTGTGGGTCTGATGTAGTCGGTGACGATGTCCTTCCTTGTAGCAGAATACTACCAAGTGGGCAGTCTGCAGTAGTAGCTCAACAATAGGAAGGTTGTCTACGATGATCTAGTGGAAAGCCACTTGCTACTATGCTAAAGCCACACCAAGACCATGGCAACCTGAAGTGCGAGGTGGAGTAGATTGTGATATTTGAATGCTAGGTCCAAATATGAAAAGATTAATTTAGCAGTTGCCAAACTCCAACTCCAAATTGCACTGGAGAATGCATAGAAGACAAGGGCAGATCCAAAAGTTCTCCAAGCAGCACAGGCAAAGGTAGAGACACTATGAGTGGAGAACTCCAGGCTCTTGACAATCCTTGGAAGAGGCTAAAGCCTAAAGGGGAGAATTCTCGCCACCATAAGGAAAAGCTGGAGAACTATTCCCAACTCCAATCTTTGATTTGGCTACTCCAGGAACCTAATGAGCACCCACCAAAGCTACTCCAAAGACAAGAGTGACCAGACAATGATGATTCAGCTCTACGAGCAATACTAGTGTGTGCCATCTATCACAAACTACTTCACAGACATGTCCCTTAGAGCAGAAGCTTGCAGGTAATGGCAACACTTCAGGCACATCCAAGGAAGATGAAGTTGTGACTGCACAAGCCCTTTTATCTAGATCCACTGGGCCAAGAAAAATCTGAGTCACGACGAGACATGGGAACCCATACCCACACTAGTTTTGTGGAGGTGGGAGTTCAAGTGTCATTTTGGATGGAGAAAAAATTTGAAGAGGGGACCCAAGCATGTTCTCGATGCTGAGCCCATTTTGTCAAGGCAAGATCTCCAAGTGGCAACACTGATACCCCAAGTCTTGCACGGAGTACTCAATCATAACTTGTGAGCTATTACCTCCTTACTAATAGGGCTTGGTGATAGATTGATATGATTAAAATCAATCCCATTCCTCCCCCATAGCCTCTGGGGCATCAGTCCAGCCCAAAATCTTAGTATACAATCATGTCATATGTACCTTTAATCTTTTTGCCTAGGACTGAGCAACGTGTCGGAACAATGTTTTCAAGGCTGAGTGATGCCTTATTACTTCCCAGATTTATGCACTTCCTAAGCCCTCTATGCCTAATCTCCCATACTACTATGCAAAAATACTCTAGGATCCAAAAGAACTCATAGTAGCCACACTATCAATGCGGTAGCAATGTGGAACAATATACACAACCTTTGTAAATATATGCTTATCAAGTGGTGGGAGCAAGTCCATTTGATAGTAAACTCATTTTGATAGAGTGTTGGAAATCTCCAAATCTGTCGAGGAACCCCATCATTGGATAACTCATCCAGAGAGGCCACCACTCGACATCAGCTCACTCCACCTATGGCCTTCCTTGAACAACAATGAAGGATCAATCCCTTTGACCCTCCATCTATAGGTCCATCCTCCTTGTTACGAGTCTTGCCCTGACAAGGCTGGACCCTCATCTGCACCAGCTGAGCAATGGCTAGTACCTACTAGTTTGAAACCATGAGGGGTTGGTTGAAGGAAGCCAAGGAAAAATGTTGGCCCTCAAGTGAAGGTCGAAAAAGGGAAAAGGAACTTACCAATACAAGAGCGGGCACGATTCTTGTAGGTGGCTTTGGAAGAATCTCATTGGCTAACTCTCATAGTAGGTGGTCGCAGGCGGTGTAACCTTCATTAACTTCTAAATGGTGAGTATCAGTAGTAGAAAGAAGTGAAGCAAAAGACTAAGGGTGGTCGACCAATGGCGAGCAACGATGTAGCAAGCTAAGTGCACCACCTTTAGAAGGCAGTTTTGCAGTAGTTTAGAAAAGTGTTATAATAGGGAGAAGGGTTGAGAGAGTGACATTGTGACATTATTAACAAAGATAGGAAGGACTTCCACAACCACCGGTACCACCAATGGCACACCCAATGTGGCTAGTTTGAAATATAAGTTTTCAAAATTTCAAAGAAAAGAGAAGGAAGATCCTAGACAATCATGTGGCTCAATTCAAGACACAATGGCAGGCAAGGGGCTTTAGCACTTTGTTCAGAGACTAAGAAAAGCTCTAATACTTCACTGGAATGCTTGCAGCCAGGTAAAGCAATGAGATGGTTCACACCCTATGGAGTGGCAAATTTTACAACATACAATGAACTCATGACATCATTTCTAGAAAGATTCAGAAAGGAGAAGACTCCAAGTGATGTTCAAAAAAAGTTGCAGGAATTGAAAACAGAAAAAGCTATCAGTGGAGGATTATGCTCAGCAATTTCTCAATTTGAATGCAAGACTTGATCATACCGAAAGACCAACACTAAAAACAATGGTGGAATATTTCTGCAAGAAGGGACTGCAGTTGGAAATTAAAAATGTCGTCGCTAGCATGGCTATTCTAGTGGGTCAAAATGGATTCAACACTCTCATAGAGGCAGCCAAACAAGTGGAAAGATGAATCGGTACAACAAAGAAGAAGAAGTAGACAAGCATAGATTCTGACGAAGATTTTGATAGCAGTCTAGACGACTTAGAAAGTGAGTTTGATTTCGGATCCGTCACAAGCAATGATGATTCCATCAACGATTCGGATGATGATGAAAAGAAAAAGAAATGAAAGAAGAAGAAGAAGGTAGCAAAGAAAACAAAAAAGGAGAAGGTAAAAGAGAAGACAGTGTGGGGGTTAAAGATCATTGTGCCTTTACCCCGATTATGTACAATACTCAAACACATATATAAAAATGAAAAAGAAGATTAGGGTGGTTCTGCACCCACCAAAACTTGTGTAGCTCTCTATTTCTCTCTCTCCCTCTTCCGTTCTTACTTTTGTTGAGAGCACTCTCAACTAGTATTAGAGCCCGAGTGATTTAGTTGAGCATGCGTGAATGCTTGAAGCTCAGTAGCTTTGCGGGAGGAAGGAGAAGCTCTGTGGGAAGCTTTGTGGGTGACTTTACTTGCATTCAAGTGTGTAGAGACCTTGGAGGAACCTTTGGAAAAGTCACTTTGGTTTTGCAAAGTGGTTTTGAGAGCCTGTTAAGTGTTTTCAAAGAAAAATTCGTTTTTTGAGCTTTTCCCTGTTCCGTTCGATGACAGAGACTCCGTATTGACTTGTAGAGGCAACTATTGCTTGCTTTTGGTGTCCACTTCACTTCAAGAGCTTGGGCCAGATTTTCTCAAATGGATGCATAGAATATGCACATGAGTCAGATGCATCTTTTGATGCTTTGAGCTTTGAGTTTTGGTAATATTTTACTCTATTGTGGCATACACATTTGGGTGCACCTGGTATTTGGTGTGATTCTCTCTTGTAGGCACTAGCATTTGGGATTTTTGCTTCATTTGCATCATGGCATCCTCTTCCATGTCTAAAAAGGAGTTTTTTAGCATTAAAAAGTTTGATGGGACAAACTTTTCTTTGTGGAAATAACAAATAAGGGATGTGCTTATTCAAAAGAAGCAGATAAAACCCTTGGCAGGGATTGAAGCTAAGCCTGCAAATATGTCTGAGGATGATTGGAATGAGTTGAATGCATTAGCAAAATCTGCTATTAGACTTCATCTTGCAGAGTCAGTTTATTTCACAGTAGTATCTGTTGTTGGATTAGAGGCTTGAGTATAGTATCAGTACTTTGTGGGGCCAAGTCATGGATTGGGTCTTGAGATTGTTTCTCAGCACCAAATTCAGCTTGCTTCTCGGCCTTAAATTGAGCTTGTTCCTTTTGTACCCATTGTTGAAGTGCTTGAAAACGAGCCTTCTCCACCTCTGCATTTGGGTATGGAGTTTTTTTATTTGAGGCTCGCGAGTTGATGTGGAAGAGCTCAGCTGCTCATTGCTTGGTGGAGGTGGAGGCACTTGTGCTTTCTTTTTAAGAAGTCACTTTGGTTGGATTGGAATGTTAGGGTCCTTGGTGGCCTCTTTCTGTTGGCATGTAATTACATTTACAAGTTGTGATATTACACTTGCTGGACCCAAACTTTGATGGTCCACCCCAATGATGCTGATTGGGACATCACGCTTAACCTTTGTTTGTTCTGGGCCTTTATTTTTCATGGGACAATCCATACAGGCATGTCCTATGCCACAATCTCTGCAGAGTGGTTGGAAAGTAGCAGGGCTACCACGATGAGGGCACTCTGCGATCCGATGATTTTCACCACAACCGTAGCACTTGATTGGTGCTCGATATGTGTTGGGAGGTACTTGATTTGCATAGACTAGTATTAGACCCTCTGCACCTTCTACATAGTACATTGGGTACTATGTTTCATACTCAAATGACGAGTCTACTTCCTTGGTTTGTAATTGATGTATTGGAATTGATGAGGAGCTAGATTTAGTGCTCTTGGATATGCTCGTGGATTCGAATGAGCAGACTACGGAAGATTTGTGGAAGAAACTGTGTGCCACTTATGAAAGGGAAACTACCTCTAATAAAGTTTACCTCATGAAGAGGTTGTTTGGGCTGCAGATGAAGGAAGGGGTCTCCATTGCTTCTCACTTGAATGAATTCAATATTATTTTCAGCCAGATTTAGGCTCAAAAGATGAATTTTGATGTGGAGACTAAGGCAATATTTCTCTTATGTTCATTGCCATCCTCATGGGATACCTTCCGTACAGCTGTCAGTAACTCTACACCTAGTGGAGTACTAAAATTTGATGATGTTGTGGGTATCTTGTTGGCCGAGGAGATTAGACGAAAGTCTATGGATGGCAACAAGCACGATGCAGCCTTAAATGTGCAAAGGGGCAGATACTGTTTTTGCCTTAGTGTCATGCATAACCATGAAAAAACAAGGTCCTAGGTGTGTTATTCAAACAAGTACTTATTGGATGGGGGCTCCACTTTGCACGCAAGTCTGTTTCAACTACGTTGATGTGCGTGCAAAGTATTGTCACCATCGGATATGCTTTCCATGGTCGATCACGCATTGTACACCATTTTTTCCCTAGTGATATGGACATCTGCAAAAAAACACAGACTTAGTTATCTGACCAAGTACTTATCGGATGGGTGTGCCTCTTTGGGAAAATTTCAATAACACCTAGGTTGAGGCATACGAAAAGTGTTGTGCCCATCGGATATCCTTTGCATGGTCGATCGAGCATTAAATACTATTTTTGCTCTAGTGTCATGCACATCCGTAAAAAAACACGCTGCTAGGTATGCTATCCGATCAAGCACTTATGGGATGGGCGTGCCACTTTTCATGTAAGTCAATTCCACCTAGTTGAAGGTGTGTGCAAAGTATTGTGCCCATAAGATATGATTTGCATTGTTGAAGAAGCATTAAACCTTGTTTTAGCCTTAGTGTCATGCACAATCCTCAAAAAACCCTCGGGGGGGTCACTATGTATAAACCCTCTATATCACGTGCGTGCAAGGCCTATATTTCAAATCCCTTATCTGTAAATTTTTTCATTAATAAAATGTACCCCTTTTCTATACAAATCTGTAAAAATTTTCCAAAACTATTTTAAATAGTCCCTTATGTATATTTATTTCTGTAAATTTTAGAAATAGAAAATATCCTTCTGTTGAACTCACGTGATAGGGTTACATATGATGAGCAACCCCCCTGAGAAAAAACCCGGTCCTAGATGTGTTATTCGACTAAGTACTTATGGGTTGGGCATGCCACTTTGCATGTAAGTCAATAATACCTAGGTTGAGATGTGTGCAAAGTAGTGTGATGATCGCATATGCGTTGCATTGTCGATTAAGCATAAATCAACGTTTTTGCCTTAGTGTCATGGACAATAACCAATAAAAAACATGGTCCTAGGTGTGATATTCTAAAAAGTACTTATTGAATGGGCGTTCCACTTTGCATGGAATACCATACCACCGCTTTTGAGGCATGTGCAAAGTATTTTGCCCATCGGATATGCTTTACATGGTAGATTGAGTATTAAATACCGTTTTTGGCCTTAGTGTCATGTACAATGGTCAAAAAACACGATCGTAGGTGTATTTTTCAAACAAGTACTTATCAGATGGGGATGCCACTTTGCACACAAGTCAATACTGCCTAGGTTGAGAAACATGCAAAGTCTTGTGTCCATTGGATATGCTTTGCATAGTCGATCTCACATGATACACCATTTTGTTCCTAATGTTATGCACAATCGTCATAAAATACGTTTGGAGGTGTGTTATCTGAACAAGTACTTATGGGATGGGTGCACCACTTTGTATGCAAGTCAATAAGACCTAGGTTGAGGCGTGTACAAAGTTTTGTGCCCATCGGAGAAATGTAGATGCGATAATATTAGAAAATTCTCGGTATGTGTATATGTGTGTGTGTGTGGCAAACAATTTTGATACAACAAAGTAAACACCTAGTGCACAAATTATGCACTTCATACCTTGAGTAAATAAGCTTGTTGATGAGGATAAATATGCCCTTGAATAAAAGCACAATTGTTGTATGACCACAATAGGATCGCTTTGACACTTGTGATTTTGCCCACATGTAAGTTTGCAAATAGTATAAAAAATTATATAATAATATATTAATAGTTTGCAAATGTGTATAGCAAGTGAGTAATGGGAAGTGGAAGTGGGAGTGAGGAGGGAGGAGTGGAATGGGAGAGGGAAGTAATAGGGGTGTATGATAATAAGTATAAAAAATAGTATAATAATATATTAATAGTTTTCAAATGGCAAGTGAGTAATGGGAAGTGGAAGTGAGAGTGGGGAGCAACCCGAGGGAAGGGGGGGTGGGGAAGAGGGGGGGGAGGGCTGAGAGGGGGGGGTTGGGGGGTTGTCTCAGATTGAGATGCCCTTTGCGGTGTTGATTGCTCTTCTAATTTTTGAGGAGCAAAGGTACATCTTCTGCAGGAGGAACTTCAAAAGAAACTGTCTTCTGCTCAAATACTGGAAGAGGTAGAGGCAGAGGTAGAGGAGGTAGATCTGGAGGCCGTGGTAGAAATCAGAATATGCAGCAAACTCAAGAAAACCAGTCCTATGGAGGACGTGGTAACTCTAGAGGCAAGGGGAGCCAAAGAGGTCATGGTGGATGGTAGAGAGTCAAAAATGCAAACAGCAATGTTGAATGCTACTATTGTGGTAAAATGGGTCATATGGCTAAAGACTGCTATAAAAAGCAAAATGACATTGTGAATGGAAAATTGCAACAAGTGAGTTATGCATCTTCTAGTAGATAGGGTGATGACAAAAATGAGCATTTGTTTATGGTGCAGCACATGACCAATTCTGTGACAAGTGTAGAAGAAAGCAATGATGTGTGGTATGTTGACTCAGGTGCGTCAAACCACATGACAGGTTATGCAAAATGGATGCAGGATGTAAGGAAAATGGAAAAACGAGGATTTGTGGAGACTGGTGATGATACTGCACATCATATTGTGCATATTGTTAAAATTCCTTTGTCTATGCAGGATGGGAAAAAGAAATACCTGTCAGATGTATTTCATGTCCCGAATATCACCAAGAAACTAGTTTCTATTGGTCAAATGGTTGAGCAGGGTTCGCAGGTCAGATTTAATCCTCATGGATGCTTTGTTGAGGATATGAAAAATAACGATCACTTGAAAGCAAAAGGAAAGAAGAAGGGCAGGATGTTTACGTTGGATGCGGACATGCCTGAATTGAGTGCAGCAATGTTTGCACATGGGACCAGTGTAGTTGTAGATATTGATATTTGTTATAAACGCATTGGTCATGTTAATGTACAACGACTTAAATCAATGCAGGCCCAAAATATTGTTGTAGGAGTGCCTAAATTCAAGGTTTCCAAAATGCATAAGGTATGTGAAGCGTGTCAATTTGAAAAACAGGCAAGGAAATCATTTCCTAGACATGTTCAAGAGAGTAATAAGCCATTGGAATTAATCCACTCTGATGTGTGGACTACTAATGCTGCATCTATTGGAGGCTGTCATTATTTTGTCACTTTTATTGATGACTACAGTAGAAAAGTTTGGGTATTTTATGAAAAAGAAAAACGAAGTGTTTGGGCATTTCAAAGCTTTTAAAGCTATGGTTGAAAAAGAAACAAGCTTGCAAATAAAATGCCTAAGGTTAGATGGAGGGGGAGAGTACCTCTCAAATGAGTTTGCAAGGTTTCTGCAGGAGCATGGCATAAAGCAACAATATTCATGTAGTCATACCCCACAACAAAATGGACTTGCAGAAAGGAAAAATAGGCATATTGGAGAGGTATCTCGGGCCATGCTAAATGAAAAAGACCTACTAGATTATTATTGGGCTGTAGCAACTTTGCAGAAAGGAAAAATAGGCATATTGGAGAGGTATCTCGGGCCATGCTAAATGAAAAAGACCTACTAGATTATTATTGGGTTGAAGCAGTTGCTACAGCAGTTTACATATTGAACAGGACTCCCAGTGCAGCAATACATGGCATGACACCAGAGGAGATGTATACTAGTAGGAAACCAGATATTTCTCATTTGAAAATTTTTGGTTGCATTGCCTACGTTCATGTGCCAGAGGAGTTGAGGTCCAAGTTGGATCCAAAAGCTGAGAAGTGCATCTTTATTGGTTATTCTCTACAACAAAAAGGGTATAGATGCTATAACCCTTCTACTCGTAAGTTTACAGTGAGCATAGATGTTGTTTTTAATGAGATGAGCAGCTAGTATAAACCAGTAAATGTGATTGATGATGTAGATGCACAAAATGGTAATGCTGCATAGAATTCACAAGATCTAGTCTCTTATAAAAGTTGGGGGGGGGGGCATGGGGGGTGGGGGTGGGGGTTAGTAAATCCTAAACTTTAAACATGTAATTCCTAAACCCTAAATCCTAAACTCCTAAACAATAAATCCTAAACCTTAAACCCTAAACTCTAAATCCTAAACCCTAAATCTTAAATCCTAAACCCTAAATCTTAAATCTTAAACCCTAAACCTTAACCCTAAAATACAACCAAAATTTAATGAATTTTTTTAATTTGTGCAATAGGTTGGATATATCCCCCAACGTGTTGCTTGAGCAACCGGTTGGATATATCAAGCAAGAGGTTGGGGGATATATCCAACTTATTGCACAAATCAAGAATTTTTCTTGTTTGTGCGACAATTTGATATACAATTGGGGAATATCTCAAACCTACAACTAAAAAATCTTGATTTGTGCAAGGTTGAGCAGTAGTTGGATATATCCCCCAAGCAACAGGTTCAACAGTTGGATATATCCCCCAAGCAATAGGTTGGAGGCCTGTTGTTGGATATATCCCCCAACCTGTTGCAGCATTACCTTTGTCCTATAAGCAACTAAGGATGCAGGAATGACGAAGATTTTGATAGCAGTCTAGACGACTTAGAAAGTGAGTTTGATTTCGGATCCGTCACAAGCAATGATGATTCCATCAACGATTCGGATGATGATGAAAAGAAAAAGAAATGAAAGAAGAAGAAGAAGGTAGCAAAGAAAACAAAAAAGGAGAAGGTAAAAGAGAAGAAACTGTGGGGGTTAAAGATCACTGTGCCTTTACCCCGATTACGTACAATACTCAAACACATATATAAATGAATGAAAAAGAAGATTAGGGTGGTTCTGCACCCACCAAAACTTGTGTAGCTCTCTATTTCTCTCTCTCCCTCTTCCATTCTTACTTTTGTTGAGAGCACTCTCAACTAGTATTAGAGCCCGAGTGATTTAGCTGAGCATGCGTGAATGCTTGAAGCTCAGTAGCTCTGTGGGAGGAAGGAGAAGCTCTATGGGAAGCTTTGTGGGTGACTTTACTTACATCCAAGTGTGTAGAGACCTTGGAGGAACCTTTGGAAAAGTCACTTTGGTTTTGCAAAGTGGTTTTGAGAGCCTGTTGAGTGTTTTCAAAGAAAAATTCGTTTTTTGAGCTTTTCCCTGTTCCGTTCGATGACAGAGACTCCGTATTGACTTGTAGAGGCAACTATTGCTTACTTTTGGTGTCCACTTCACTTCAAGAGCTTGGGCCAGATTTGCTCAAATGGATGCATAGTATATGCACATGAGTCAGATGCATCTTTTGATGCTTTGAGCTTTGAGTTTTGGTAATATTTCACTCTATTGTGGCATATACATTTGGGTGCACCTAGTATTTGGTGTGATTCTCTCTTGTAGGCACTAGCATTTGGGATTTTTGCTTCATTTGCATCATGGCATCCTCTTCCATGTCTAAAAAGGAGTTTTTTAGCATTAAAAAGTTTGATGGGACAAACTTTTCTTTGTGGAAATAACAAATAAGGGATGTGCTTATTCAAAAGAAGCAGATAAAACCCTTGGCAGGGATTGAAGCTAAGCCTGCAAATATGTCTGAGGATGATTGGAATGAGTTGAATGCATTAGCAAAATCTACTATTAGAATTCATCTTGCAGAGTCAGTTTATTTCACAGTAGTAAATGAGCAGACTACGGAAGATTTGTGGAAGAAATTGTGTGCCACTTATGAAAGGGAAACTACCTCTAATAAAGTTTACCTCATGAAGAGGTTGTTTGAGCTGCAGATGAAGGAAGGGGTCTCCATTGCTTCTCACTTGAATGAATTCAATATTATTTTCAGCCAGATTTAGGCTCAAAAGATGAATTTTGATGTGGAGACTAAGGCAATATTTCTCTTATGTTCATTGCCATCCTCATGGGATACCTTCCGTACAGCTATTAGTAACTCTACACCTAGTGGAGTACTAAAATTTGATGATGTTGTGGGTATCTTGTTGGCCGAGGAGATTAGACAGAAGTCTATGGATGGCAACAAGCACGATGCAGCCTTAAATGTGCAAAGGGGCAGATACTGTTTTTGCCTTAGTGTCATGCATAACCATGAAAAAACACGGTCCTAGGTGTGTTATTCAAACAAGTACTTATTGGATGGGGGCTCCACTTTGCACGCAAGTCTGTTTCAACTACGTTGATGTGCGTGCAAAGTATTGTCACCATCGGATATGCTTTCCATGGTCGATCACGCATTGTACACCATTTTTTCCCTAGTGATATGGACATCTGCAAAAAAACACAGACTTAGTTATCTGACCAAGTACTTATCGGATGGGTGTGCCTCTTTGGGAAAATTTCAATAACACCTAGGTTGAGGCGTACGAAAAGTGTTGTGCCCATAGGATATCCTTTGCATGGTCGATCGAGCATTAAATACTATTTTTGCTCTAGTGTCATGCACATCCGTAAAAAAACACGCTGCTAGGTATGTTATCCGATCAAGCACTTATGGGATGGGCGTGCCACTTTTCATGTAAGTCAATTCCACCTAGTTGAAGGTGTGTGCAAAGTATTGTGCTCATAAGATATGATTTGCATTGTTGAAGAAGCATTAAACCTTGTTTTGGCCTTAGTGTCATGCACAATCGTCAAAAAACATGGTCCTAGATGTGTTATTCGACTAAGTACTTATGGGTTGGGCATGCCACTTTGCATGTAAGTCAATAATACCTAGGTTGAGATGTGTGCAAAGTAGTGTGATGATCGCATATGCGTTGCATTGTCGATTAAGCATAAATCAACGTTTTTGCCTTAGTGTCATGGACAACAACCAATAAAAAACATGGTCCTAGGTGTGATATTCTAAAAAGTACTTATTGAATGGGCGTTCCACTTTGCATGGAATACCATACCACCGATTTTGAGGCATGTGCAAAGTATTGTGCCCATCGGATATGCTTTACATGGTAGATTGAGTATTAAATACCGTTTTTGGCCTTGGTGTCATGTACAATGGTCAAAAAACACGATCGTAGGTGTATTTTTCAAACAAGTACTTATCAGATGGGGATGCCACTTTGCACACAAGTCAATACTGCCTAGGTTGAGAAACGTGCAAAGTCTTGTGTCCATTGGATATGCTTTGCATAGTTGATCTCACATGATACACCATTTTGTTCCTAATGTTATGCACAATCGTCATAAAATACGTTTGGAGGTGTGTTATCCGAACAAGTACTTATGGGATGGGTGCACCACTTTGTATGCAAGTCAATAAGACCTAGGTTGAGGCGTGTACAAAGTTTTGTGCCCATCGGAGAAATGTAGATGCGATAATATTAGAAAATTCTCGGTATGTGTATATGTGTGTGTGTGTGGCAAACAATTTTGATACAACAAAGTAAACACCTAGTGCACAAATTATGCACTTCATACCTTGAGTAAATAAGCTTGTTGATGAGGATAAATACGCCCTTGAATAAAAGCACAGTTGTTGTATGACCACAATAGGATCGCTTTGACACCTGTGATTTTGCCCACATGTAAGTTTGCAAATAGTATAAAAAATTATATAATAATATATTAATAGTTTGCAAATGTGTATAGCAAGTAAGTAATGGGAAGTGGAAGTGGGAGTGAGGAGGGAGGAGTGGAATGGGAGAGGGAAGTAATAGGGGTGTATGATAATAAGTATAAAAAATAGTATAATAATATATTAATAGTTTTCAAATGGCAAGTGAGTAATGGGAAGTGGAAGTGAGAGTGGGGAGCAACCCAAGGGAAGGGGGGGAGGGCTGAGAGGGGGGGGTTGGGGGGTTGGCGGCCATCGCCATCAACTCCGGGGAAGGGGGGAGGGGGGGGGGAGAGGGGGCAGGGAAGGGGGGGGCGGGGGAGGGGGAAGGGGGTGGGATGAAGGAAGTGCGAGAGGGGGGGGTGCGAGGGGGTGTGAGAGGGGGGGGAAGGGCTAGCGGCCGCGGCCACCAGCCCAGGGGAGGGGGGGGAAGGGGGGGTGGGGGAGGGCTGAGATGCGGGGGGGGCTAGGAAGGGCTGGCGGCTGCGGCCGCTAGCCCACCAGGGGAAGGGGGGGGAGGGGCGGTGGGGAAGGGGGTGGGAGGAAGGGAGTGCGAGAGGGGGGGGTACGAGGGGGTGCGAGAGGGGGGGGAAGGGCTGGCAGCCACGGTCGCCAGCCCGTGGAGGGGGGGGCGGGGGTGAAGGGGCAGGAGGGGGAAGGGGGTGCGAGGGGGGTGCGAAAGGGGGGTGGAGCCAGAAGGGGGTCGGACAGGAGCGGGGAGTGGGTTGGGAAAGGGGGGAGGGGGGGAAGGGGGGAGGGGGGCGGGGGGGAAGGGGGGAGCCGGAAGGGGGTCAGACAGGAGCGGGGAGTGGGTTGGGAAAGGGGGGAGGGGGGAAAGGGGAGAGGGGGGCAGGGGGGAAGGGGGTGGGACAGTGGGGGCTGG